>NC_136067.1:1272559525-1273180553 GCF_964261635.1 Lissotriton helveticus | reverse complement strand
TCGTCTCACACCATGGAAAATATTCCAGTACATATACGGTTGAGCTTTCCGCAAGGTATAAGATTCAATCACAGGCGTACAACCTTTTTTCGCTAGGCAAAAGTCTCTATCTAGACTAAACCCCAATTCCCAGGAAACTGACTTCAAAACAGTTTTTAATTGATGAGGGGACAATAGAAATAGAGTCTCCTCATCTAATTTCAATTGTAACACAGCAAATCTGAAGTTTTTTACAATCGATGAGAAGTCATTAAAAGATCCTAATAATTCATTTTTTATGAGGTTTCTTAAGGTATTGGGTTCACCTTTAGATAATGCTACTACCCAGCGTATGATACTAGCCAGACCTTGTACCCTGCTGCTACGTAATCCCAATTCCAGTCTCAAGGAGGCAGTCGAATTTGCTGTGCCTACACACATTAAACTCCGAAGAATTTTTCCTTCTGCAGAGTTTAAAAAACTCCATTTTTTTGGATCAACTAACTCAATTCCATATAACAGGGAGGCAGGAACTTTCGCTCTGAAGACATCTAAAAGAATAGAAAAATGTCGTCTACCTGTGGCTTTATACAGCGAAACTAAGCTCTTTCCCTGAGAAATGGCCTTCCGAGAGTTATTGTCTATGTGTGGTTTGTCACTTAAAGTATGAGAGACAATTTTACCTAAAAAGGTATAAGAGTTCACACATTCTAGTTTTTCCCCCCCCACAACCCATGAAAAGTTAAAACATTTAGGCTTCTTTCTACCAGAAAAACAAATCACCTTGCTTTTTGCCGTATTTATAGATAAAAAATGACTTTCAGCAAATTCAGAAAGTGCGTGCAACCGATTATTTAGGCCCTTTGGGGTGAGATCCAAAATTAGGATGTCGTCTGCATACATTAGGCATGCAATTGGAACACCCCCCAGGGACGGAGCAATACCGGCGGAAGCCGAAAGGGCGATGGGTAAGTCAACAGTATATAAGGAAAATAGCAACGGAGCCAAAAGGCAACCTTGCTTCAACCCATTAGATGTTGAAATTAATCTCGATACGCCGCGATCACCTCCAAGTAATACTCTGCACCAAGTGTCAGAGTACAAGGCGCGAATTAACTTAATAAGTGATGCAGGCATACCTAGGTTAAATAACTTTCTCCACAGCAAATTTCTGTCAACTTTGTCAAAAGCGGTGGAAAAGTCAATAAAAGCGCCATATACCTGACCACCCCGAACTTTCACATATTTTTCATTGATAACTTGTAATGCAGTCAGGTTATCTAAAGTTCCATGATTTTGTCTGAAACCAGTTTGCTCCAAGGGAAGGATTTTATGTTCAGATACCCAATCATTAATTAAAGAAAGCACACATTTTGCAAACACCTTACCAATAGCGTCAAGCAAGGCAATTTGACGATAATTTTGTGGTAGATCTCTTGCCCCTTTTTTATATAAAGGGACAATGATGCTTCCTTTCCAGGAGGGGGGGACTGTTCCGCTAAAAAAGCAGAATTCAAACACTGGAAAGAGTATTTTACTCCAAAGTTCACTCTGGTTTTTTAATACTGAAATTGGGATTTTGTCAGGACCCATCGCACCAGAGGAGCGCATATTCTTAATGGCACATTCAATTTCCTTTACTGTTGGACAGTCTAATTTAGGTGAAACATTCTCAGATTCAATTTTAAACTCAAAAGAATTATTATTACTGTACAACTTCTCGATATAGTGAACCCACACCTGTTCCTCAATGGCAATGGGCGTAGGACTGGCTCTAGTACCACAGCCTTTGCCAATTAAGGACCAAAAGGTCTTAGTTTGGCGATTATAAGAAGCTTCCCTCAGTTGAATCCAGAGGGCATCTTCCTTAGAACGTTTTAAACGGGCCTTAAGCCTGACTCTCCTTCTTTTTAGAATAGACAACTTACATTTAGCTTCTTGGGTAAAACTTAAAAATTGTCCCCTTACAACTTTATTTATTTCTCTGTTTAAAGCCCGTAGAGGGTAAGGGGCTAAAAGGGACTGTTTCACACCTGATTTCTTTTTTGCACAAGCAGTTACGGAATCTAAAAAATTTGTAAAACATAACAATACGCTCCCTTCCCAGAAAGGTAAATTCTCAACAGTAGAATAGAGAAGAGGCGCTAGGTTTTCAACAATACAAGGATTCCAAAAACATTTCCCTGAGCTGGAATCAAAATTCACAGAATCTATATTCAGACTCCACGGAACCGCTTTCTGAAGACTAATGGAGACAGAAAGCGTCAATGCATTATGGTCACTAAGATTTGATTCAATGACCTTCATATCCTTCAATAGGTGAAAACCGGCATAATCTATCATGATAAAATCAATAATAGATTTTCCCTTATTGAATTTACGAGTAAAAGCTGCCGGGATATCAGATGGAAGCCTCTATCAGATGGAAGCCTCTTTTTTACATTTGTCTCTCCCCATCACCCCTCCGAGATCGCTGTTTATTTTTAATACTTAAATAATGCAGCCCACGCCGAGGCTCGAACTCTGTTTTCCATTCCAAAGTCAGCAGCTTCAGCAGCACGCGCAGCCTGCCATCATTTTGGAGGGGTTACAAATGCTTTCACTTTCACGGCTTCGCTTCGGCGCTTGTTTTTATTGCCATGGCAGCCCGTGAAACTTCTCATAAGGTACACTTGAATACCTGCTCAATGCTTACTAAATTCTATGGCAGGACGGAGGCTCCGATTATGCTTTCTCAATTTCTTTACTGAAAAACACAGCAGCCAATCAGTACGCAGTAAAGAAATAACAAACTACATTACCCATAAACCCTGGGTAACCATAGAGTACGTGAGAGTATATATAGGGTCATAGAGGTGAACACTTCCTCTTTCTTTGCTGCTTCGCAGCCAGTTAAGTGCCTTTATCTTATTACATTACTGTTTATGCATTGTGATACTTGATATTTCCAACGCTTACTTGTCTCTGACTTGTACTCGTTTGCCTTTTGTGCCGCTTACTGGAGCGTGGGTCACCTCCTGTGTTTGTTTCAACGCGTGTTCCGCATTGTCTTTGTGCCGGTGTGGAGCGGGAGTTGGAGCTGGCTGAGACGCGCTTCCTCGCGTGTCTCTCCCTATTCGGCAGCGGTTTTTGCGCATGCGCGAAAGCTTTGTTTACACGCCCGACGAAGGCGTGTATTTTCCTCAGCCGTCAGCTTTGCCTCAGACGGAGGGAACATCTGGTGCTTTCTATCGAAGCCTGCCCTGTTAGTGCTGCCGCTTGAGCTCCCTGACGCCCTCTTTCAATTTTATCTGAGGGTTGTATAAATTATTGCATAGGCTCTTCCTAGAGTGGCTGAATCTTGCTGATGTTCAGTGCGAGTCCTCCCTCCACTATATATTGAATTTTGTTTGGTCAGGTTTTTCCTGCGTTTTTGACTTGCACTAGGGGTACCACTCCCCCAATTTGGCTTTGCCTTGTATAAGTTTCTAAAAACTTGTCTCTTTACCTTCCTGTGGGCATTATTTGGTGGTCTTTGTCACCATGGCGGATTATTATGATGAGGAAGGTGAGGATTATTATGAGGAGGATGAGCGTTCTGCGTCCCTTGATGACTATATGGGCCAGGCATTGTTTCAGGCAATTGCGCCACTGAAAAGGCATCTTTCTGATTATGCAGCCCAACAATGTTGGGTGCCTCCTTCCTCTGGACGTAGCAAAAAATCGCCAAAGAACCCTCACAAATCCAAATTTGCTAAATTGGCCAAAACCCTCTCTGCTCCTTCATCGAGGAAACGTGCTGTACCTGCCCGTTCGGACCCACCGTCCGACACAGATGATGGGTCATCTTCTTCAACCACGTCCTCTGAGCCTGCTAAGCCTCCCCCATCAAAGAAATCTCGGAAGGAGCACTATGTAGATGCGCCATCTTCACCTAAGGTATTGACATTTAATCCTGCAGACATAATTCATCCCAATTTCTCTGCTTGGTTGCCATCCCCCGAGGTGGCAGAATATGTCCAGTCCCACATCCGTTCCCCTTTTGAAAAGGATGTGCGAGCTCGTTTACGCTTGGAATGCCCTCGCCCTGACCTTACCGACAAGCTAGCTTCCACGCCTGATGGAGACCCTACCATGGTCACATACATGCGCAATTATTCTAAGGACCCTAATAAGGGTTTAGATAGGTCGTGGCGTTCGTGCCAGGACAAACTTCTGGATTTGTTGGGCCCACTCACAAAGGTGCTGGACTTGGGTTACAGGGCAAAGGAGTCTGGCGCTCTGATTGACCCAGATGAGTTAATTGGTTGGTCCCAGCAGGCTGTCTGTTTTCTGGGTAATGCTAATTGTGCCTTGTCGGCGGAGCGACGTCGCTCCATTTTCATGAAGCTCGATCCACGCCTCACTAATTTAGCAACTTCGGAATCTGGCCCTCAGGCTCAAGGTTTGCTCTTCGGAGCTCCTTTTCTCAAAGAACTTACTAAGTTTGTTTCGACCTTCAGCGGGCTCGATAAAGCTCAAGCGAACCTGAGACGGGCCTTCCGCCCGGTTTTCGGCAGGGCCGGACGAAGGGGACGTTCGTCCGGCCGTGGGTCAGACCAGCCCGCTCAACGGGGGAATAAGTCCCACAGAGGAGGACAAGGCTACTCCTCCAACAAATCTTCATTCTACCCTTCCAGAAAAGGCAGAGGGCAGCATGGCAAAGGCGGTTACAACGGTAACCAAGGAGGACGTCCAGAGTCTTCCGCATCAGGTGAGCTTGATTCTTGCTTCCAATGTGATTTTGGGGGAAGGATTCAATTTTTTCTGCACAATTGGCATTTGATCTCAAACGATGCCTGGGTGCTGGAGACGGTGCAAGGGTACAAGATAGAATTTTACTCTCGCCCTCACCAACATCTCCGGCCACACCCTCTTGTTTTTTCCCGACCAGATCAGGAGGTTATCTCCACAGAAATCTCTTCCCTGTTGGCCAAAGGGGCCATCGTTCCGACGTCTCCTCATCCCCAGGGTTTCGTAAGCAACGTTTTTCTCGTGGAGAAAAAAGGCGGAGGGTCTCGTTTAGTACTCAACTTAAAAGACTTCAACGGTGGCGTAGTCTATCGTCATTTCAAGATGGAGGGCATCCATCTTCTCAGAGACCTTCTTCAGGAGGGAGATTGGATGGTTCGACTGGATCTAAAGGATGCCTATCTCTCAGTCCCAGTTTATGCTCCTCATCATCGCTACCTTCAGTTCCAATGGATGGGCAGTTGGTACGAGTACAAGGTCCTTCCTTTCGGCCTTTCTTCCGCTCCGTGGTGCTTCACGAAGCTCCTTCGTCCTGTGATGGAATCTTTGAGATCACGCGGAGTTCGGTTAATTGTCTACCTAGACTATTTTCTCCTCTTGGCTCAGTGTCCTGTTCTTCTTCAATCACATTTGCAATGGTCCGTGGATCTTCTACAGTCTTTGGGTTTTCTAGTGAATCCCCTAAAGTCAAATTTTTCTCCATCTCAAACTATGGATTTTCTGGGCTTTCAAATAGATTCAATCTCATGTCAGTTACTTCTGCCAAGTCAGATCCATCAAGAGGGACTTGAGGTTACTTCTTGCTCAAGAGACAGTCTCTTTGCGCTCAGTGGCTCGGATTGTGGGTCTTCTGTCATCCTCCATCCAGGCGATATTTCCGGGTCCATTACATTATCGTGCGCTTCAGCGCCTCAAAATCCGTCATCTACAGAAGGGTCTTTGGTACTCAGATCACGTCCCTCTTTCAGAGGAAGCCCGGACAGAGATGATGTGGTGGCTGGACCACATGGAATCCTGGAACGGCCATGCGCTCTTCGGGAGGACTCCCGATGTTGTGATAGGGTCAGATGCCAGCCTCTGGGGTTGGGGAGCCCGCTGCGGTTCAGTGTCAACAGGGGGTCGTTGGTCTCCAGAGGAATTGTCTCTCCACATCAATTGCCTGGAGCTTCTGGCGGGCTCTTTCGCGATTCGATGTCTCTCTCCTATCCAAACGAATTGTTGCATTCTTCTCAGAATGGACAATGTCTCGGCAGTTCGTTATGTGAACAAACTGGGGGGTACCAGATCCAGACTACTCTCAGAAATTGCGAAGGATTTCTGGCACCTTTGCTTGGACCGCAAGATCACGGTTATTGCCGAATACCTGCCGGGCTCTCGCAATCTAATTGCGGACTGGAACTCTCGCCATCTGCGAGATTACAGCGATTGGAGGCTTCATCCTCGGGTATTTCGCAGGTTGTCCCAATTTTGGGGAATTTGTCATCTGGGCCTTTTTGCCTCCCGTCTCAACACCCAGGTTCCCCAGTTCTACAGTTGGAGGCCAGATCCGGAAGCTCTAGCCACGGATGCATTTCTACAGGTCTGGCCTCCTCTGCTATGCTATGCATTTCCGCCGTTCCACATGATTCCCCGAGTTCTAGCCCGGGCCCGTCTATTCTCTTCGGAGCTCATTCTAATAACCTCTCTTTGGAGGGCTCAAGCGTGGTTTCCAGTTCTTCTGGAGATGAGTTGCTCGTCGCCGCTCCTCCTTCCACATGTATGGAACCTGTTGCTGGACCCTCTACGGGAACCACATCCTCTAGTAATGTCGGGCCAGCTCCTGCTAGTAGCGTGGAGAATTTCGGGGAACGCTGGAAAATCCAAGGCTTATCGGGAGACGCTACAAGATTCATCAATGAGGCTTGGGCCCCCAACATACATAAGCGCTATAAATCAAGTTGGAAGCGTTGGTGTGATTGGTGCTCACAGCGGTCGGTGGATCCCGTTTCAGCGGATCTCACTTTGATCATGAACTTTTTGTCTTCTATGGCATCCTCTGGGCTAGCTTACAGAACGGTTAATAACTTTCGTTCTGCGATTTCTGCAGGTCATATTCCTGTGGATGGTAAACCAGCGGGAGAACATCCCTTAATCTCGAAATTGTTGCGGGGAATCCGGATGGTAAAACCTCCTTGCCCCAAGTATGTTACCCTTTGGGATGTTTCTATTGTTTTGCGTTTTCTGTCTGATTGGCCTTCCAATAATCTCTTATCCCGCAAGCAACTCTCAGCTAAGCTGACTATGCTTCTGTGTTTGGTCTCTTGTAAAAGAGTGTCTGATGTGCGGGCTTTGGATCTCGCGGGTCGTACCTTCTCGCCTGAGGGTGTCTCTTTTGTCATTTCAAAGCGAACAAAATGTAATACAGCTGCGGTTTCTTATCCTTGCTTTCCTCACAACCCTCAGTTGTGTGTAGTCCAATGTCTAAAGGATTATGAGGTAAGCACTGCACCTTTTCGTTCTGATTCACAAGGTCAATTGCTTATCGCTTTACAGAAGCCTTTCAAGCCTGTTTCTCCAGCTACGTTGGCACGTTGGTTACGTTGGCTCATGCAGGAAGCGGGCATTGATATTTCCCTCTTTGGGGCCCATTCTGCAAGAGGAGCTATGGCTTCCAAGGCTTTTTCCATGGGTGCTAGTCTTCATGATATCATGAGGGCTGCGAATTGGTCATCTGAGTCTGTTTTCAAAACATTTTATTTTAAACCAATTGTAGATGTTGCATCTGTTGTGGTGGCTAAGCTTTAAACAAGCATAATCGGAGCCTCCGTCCTGCCATAGAATTAAAAATTTGCTAACATTCGTGCCAAGAATTTTCAATTCTATTAAGGACAGGAGGCGAGGATTATCCCACCCTTTTTCATTTATTGTATTTATATTATGCTTACTGCATTTATGCTGTACCATACTGTTTACTGTTTATGAAATGTTTCCCACCCTGTCCTGAATCCTGTGTTCAACTCTTTTGGGGAACAGTTTTTACGGCTTCTGTTTCACTTCTTCCAGGCTCCGACCTTAAATGAAGTGTGCCGCGACTTTCTTCTCCTGGTTGGTCTATTGTTGTTCCTGTGGCTCTGGGAGGTTCCTTCCCCTCTTCAGCCGGATGCTGACCTCTCCGGGGGACGCCATTGATGGATTGTTAGAGTTTTCCGTTTGATCTTTTACTAATTGACTATGGACAAAGAAAGAGGAAGTGTTCACCTCTATGACCCTATATATACTCTCACGTACTCTATGGTTACCCAGGGTTTATGGGTAATGTAGTTTGTTATTTCTTTACTGCGTACTGATTGGCTGCTGTGTTTTTCAGTAAAGAAATTGAGAAAGCATAATCCTCGCCTCCTGTCCTTAATAGAATTGAAAATTCTTGGCACGAATGTTAGCAAATTTTTTATTGTCCCATCAACCAATACTTCTGTTTTCCACTCCTTTGTGTTTGTGGTTGCACCTTCTTTTTATTTGTGTTTTAAATAGTTTTGGGTTCGTGTTTATTTTGTAGCCTTTAAAGTTTGTGTATATTTGTACGGCACGTAAAATAAATGACTTTGGAAAGGCATTTAAACTTTCGTTTGTTTTGTGGTTATGTTTTGTTTCCAGATGTTTTGCGATGCACACTCCCACCACACAGTAAATCACTAAATCTCCCTATCTGTACCAAAAAAATATGTATCAGTCATTCAATTCATTTAATTTTCCCTTGCCTAAAAGTAAAAAAACACTTCTGTAATATGACTGTTGCTTCTAAAATGCATGCTAATACTAGCCGCCGTGTTCACTTAAAGGACATGCTTTATATTTTTCACTATTTACAAAATTATACAACGAGGCTGCGCTGCCTTTGTTACATGGTAAATGTTTTGTTCACCTATGTAACCCCTCAAACGCACCCCCATCTTCCTCTCCGCCACACAAACACCACAGGCACCGGAAGGTACAGATAAGGGCATGTTTGCAGTACATACGTCCAATACCCCTGCACACAGAGCCGCACGCTGTGCATCGTGGTGCACACAGACCAGCCCTGCCTTTCACAGAGCCAGGCTGGGAAGATGCCAGTGTACCAATCACTTCAGCAGAATGTGACCTTTATAACCTGCAAAAGACGTTGAAAACTTCCATCCTGGTCTGTTTATGACTAATGAAGGGCTGACAGTCTGTGTTAATGCTGTAAAATGTTATCTCACTATGTAGTCCATGCCATTTTCGTGTCTAATATGAACACTAACCACAATGTAAGAACTTCCTGCAGTCATTTGCAAATGCTTTAGCACAGAACTGTTTTTTTTTCATATGGATTATACTGACCCCATGAGTTAAAGCCCTCTTCGACCACATCTAAATAATTATGAGGAAGACACAATGTGAGTATAAAGATAAACAGCAAAGTAAACTGTCTTTGATTAAGTCTCTGAATAGGCAGCCCTCTGACATAGAGTGATATAACACAGTAAGGTACTACAGAAATGATGCTATGGTGAAGGCCATCCATAGACTGTTTTTATAGCTCACATCCTCCACTGGGACATTTTCAAATTCATGCAGCTCCCTGAGGGTGGCCACTACCTGCTCCGGTGCATTCCCGGCAAATCAAACCCTTCGATGTCCATCCTGCATGGGCACGCGCTCACTTCTGCCCTGCCTCCACCAGGCCTTGATCTTGTGGATAAAAGAGTGGCCGAACACCCGTACCTTCTGGTGCTCAGTTTCTGCTTGAGGTAAGTGCATACAAATGTAAGCTTTGCGCACTGCATCCTTGCGCCCTTGGTGCTTACTACTCCAATGTGGTGGATAGAACATGGGGGTGATGGTTGCTAGGCCTGCTTTTACTCTGGATCTGGCTTGTGTACCCTCACATACCTTTTGTATGTTGGAGTGCCATTTCCCCACCACCTTGAGTCCCTCCGTTGCGACCCCGAGCCGGGCAGCTGATGTCACCGCCCCTACGTGGAACAAATGTGTGCCGAAATGGGCTGCTGGTAGGCCTGCCCTAGTCAGCGCATTCTTTAGACCCACCTTGAACTGAAATGTGCTCAAGAACTCCCCATTGCAATGCTTGAACAGAGCCTGCTCTCCCATAGTTCTCAGTTCCCGATATCTCTTCAGCCAGCATACTGGGCATAGGATGGGGTTGGAGAGGCAGTGCGGCCACATCTTCACCCCTTTTGCCAGCTGGTCCGTTTTGGACCTCCTCAGCAGCATCTCCTCCTGTGCTGTACTTTGTTGTATGTTCCGCCTCGCTTCTTGGCTAGATGGGTCCACTATTTTGCTGACCTTGAAGGCCTCGAAGAAAGCCAAGACGGAAGCTGATTTGAACACTGTAGCCTCAACGCTGTTCTTGCAGACAGAATCTAGTACCTCCACCAGCTGTGCAATCATTTGGAATTGAATCAGAAGTCATGTATCCTGTGCAGACCCCCCAGCCTTCACCACCCTTTCATTGCTGTCCATATGCAGTGTGAGCTTGTCGGGTCTTATCAGGTGGCGAACTTGGGTAGGTGGGCAATTGCTGCTAGGTGCACTTGTGCCCAGGATTTTGACCTCCGCTATTCAAATGCCCACTTTATGAACCACTTGGCCACCCTCGCTGTTGCCTTATGATTGTTGAATATGGCCAGCCCTGTAACCCTTTTCCCTGTCTCTGCATAGGCTGCATTCCGCCTCAGTGTTTTGGGGGCTAGCGCTGAGCTCTATTAGGTGGGATAGGTCACATATTCTAGGTCCCACAGTCTATCTGAGAATGGGGTCCTCCTTCGTTCTTCCTCTGGTGCAAGCTTCTTGAATTTGTCCATCTGGAAGCGAGACAGTGCATCTGCTGAAGCGTAATTCATCCCTGGGACATGCCTCGCCTTTAAGTCTATGTTGTTAAACCAGCTGCATTCTCACCAAGTTCCTTAGCAGCAGCAGCACCTGCGGGCACTTGGCGGCCTCGCTGTTAATGGATTGCACCACTGGCTGGTTATCTGCCCACAGGTCAGCTTCATATCCTTTAGCTGTTCCCGCAATTGTCAGTGCTACCACTATTGAAAACAGCTCCAGGAACTTAATATTTCTAGTGAGGCTAACCCTGGACAATTCCTTCTGCCATTTCTTTACACACTACCTGTTCCTCAAAGTAGCCATGAAGCAGAGGCTCCCAATACGTCACAGTGCTATCTGCCTGTCTGACACCCAACCTTCTCTCCAGATGAGGACCCTGTTGAACTCCTTTAGGATGGTCATCTACGTTCTGAGGTCCTGTTTCACTCCAGCTCAAAGTCTTGCATGGTGGTGTTTTCTGCATCCCCCTTGTCAAATGGGTGAGCCACCTCACACACACCCTCCCCACCGGGATAACCCGGGCTGCGAAGTTCAACTTTCCAATGAGTTCCTCAAGCAGCAGACAGCCAGGCTATGGAAGACCATTTCCCCAAGGCATGTGGTTTTAACCTTTTACTTCCTAATTGCGCCCGATATTAGTTCAGAAGGGCTTTTGAACTCACAAGCATTAGCGCTCTTTAGCAGTTTTATTAAACTTCTTCGATACCTTTAAATCCTCGGCTTGCGTCACATTTCCTCCCGAGCTCCCCGGTCTATTACGGCTGTGCACCGAGGGAGTTCGGGACGCAGAGAGCAGTGACGTAGCAATTCTGTGACGGCTGCCAATCATTGGACGGTAGCGGTTTTGTTTTTTTGCTTTCTCTCCACACTAGTAAAGATACTACTCGTAAATCCCTTTGTGAACAGCAAACAATCATAAACTTACGAGAAGGTGTACATTTACAATTGTGAATCAGGCCCTATGTGTTTAAAGTGGATGCTGCCCCGCCAGTGTTCTTTTTCTTCATTATACAGGTGATTGTTTATATCTCACTTTCTGTCTGTACATGCTATACTTCACTTCGGCAAATTCCCTCTGCACCCGTTGCTATCCATTTGGGCCACGTTCTCTATATTGTTGCCTTCAGGAGGCTTTTAGAGCTCTACTCTTTCCTCTGCCACCCTCTTCCACTATTTGTCCTGAAGGGATATCGCATCTCATCATCACTCCAATGCTGCTCTTTGCCCTTGCCCAGTGGTCCTTGCAACCCATATTCTGTTATGTTTTACTTTTGGATGTGGCTAGTCACGGTTAGGCCTAGCGAAATTGCTGTTACGCCTGCATAATCTCACATAATTTAGTCTTACTTTTGTTATGAAAAATTGCTGAAATTACTCCACTATGCAATAGGTGTAATTAAGCCACATTGGTAGCAACATTTTGTATGGGAGACTGAAAACAACACAAACGCCCAGGATGCGAAGGGCTGTTGTTCACATCACTTGTGTTATTTGTGATTTTTTTTGTGTGAAATGCAAGCCTGCGTCCAAAATGGACACAAGGATGTATTTCATGCTAAAACATAGCGCTAAATGCTGGTTTTGCATTTTTTATAATTTTGCGTAATTTTTGCAGAATTCTGAGTAATTACGCAGAGGTGAATTATGTGAACTTTGCACACCCCTAGTCATGATCCTTGCAGGTCCCAAATATCGTTCCTCTCTTTCGCCTAACTCCCTGCCACTAGGACATCAAGCAAGGGGACTTTGTGTGCTTTTTCATCCTCCTCAGGGTGGAGTCCAGAGCCAGGATATCAGCTTGCACTCCAGCACCCTTTCCAGTGGGTGCTGCCTCTTGTCCTCTCCAGGTCGCAGGAGCTTGCTCGCCCAATCCTCTGAGTTCAGTGGACCAGAACAGATGTGCTGGGTGTTCATGAGCTCCACTCTCATTGGAGCTCTGAGAAATTCTGGCATTTTGAGCTGAAATATTGGATTAGATGACTTTCCTACTCCCACAAGCTTGTCAGGAAATGAATCATCATCTGCTCTGTGTTCATTCAACCAATGGATGGCCATAGTGTGCCCTCTGACCGTTCCTCATCCTCCAAGTGAGAAAGTCTGCCTCTACTCCCCCCAAACCTTTTTTTGCTCTTCCTATTTTAAAACTGGTTCTGATGATGTCACTCCTCCCTTGTGCCTTCTGCTGTATAATTCCAGTGACCATGAACATAACACTAATTTCAATGGTTTCTCTGCCTGCATCATCACACTTGCATTTTCTACCTGTAGAGAGGCCCTTGTTGGGGTGGGACTTCGTTTCCCAGTATTCCTCCTGACTCCAGGAGGGGCCACAGGATGCTGTAAAAGCTCCTCTGGACTTCAGCAGAGCGGGATTCTCATTTCGACAGTTTCTCTGACTGCTTCTTCACGTTCGCATTTTTTACCTTCAAATAGGCCCTAGCTGGGATTGGACTTCATACCCCAGCATTCCCCTGAGGCAAGGAGGGGCCATCTAAAACTATAAATGTGCTGCTGGCCTCCCACAGCACGGGACGCACCCGGGCGAAAACTAGGCCAAGAGCAGGCCCATCTGCACCCGTCCACGACCGGATGAGGCTGTGCCCACTCTCTTAGTCCCTCGTCATTCTGCAGCTTTGCAAAGGCAGGAACCTCTTTGTTTATATTGGCTTCCCTCAACTATATTCATTTGTCAACTATGGGGAAGAAAAAACTCTCCCTGCCCTCTCTGGTGGGCCCTAAAGTAGCTGTTTCATCTCCCCTTATCATCTCCTATTTATCCAGCGACATGGGTGCCATCTCCACGGAACTTGAACTGGTTGAAACACATATCAATGCAGTCCAAAAAATTATCAACGTTCCGCCTCGGTCCCCATCATTACCATCACCAGAGGGAGGTGCTCTCTCCACAAGTAACACCTCAAAAAACCCACAAACTGGTGGTTTCTGCCCTTAACGGAAACCCTTGTGTTGAGCGCATCCCTGTCAAGGACACTATCAATGTTTGCCAGACCAGATCCACTCTAAACGTCTTCAAATCACCCCCCAAACAAAAATGCAATGAAGGAAAAACCAGTAAGGGAGAGACCGAGTACCGAGCCACCTGTTAAAGTAGCCATGCCATCCTCTACCAACTCCAAATAGTACCTCTGATCATAATATCTTTATTACCATTCACAGTGTTAGTAAAGCCTTCTTTGACAAGTTGGAATCTCTGCTGAAGGAACTTTAACATTCACTATTGTCTCATTTGACTCGACTAAATGACAAAGTACAAGGCCTATGCGATTACCACCAGAGGTCTCACACGCCCCAGCCTCCAGAGCCCCCAGAACCCAAATTTCATTACACCTCCATCGTTTCTACATCCACTACTCTGTCGTTAGCCTGCATTCCAATCCAACCAACTGCTCCCTTAAATCAAGCCAGTAAAGCACAGGCTGCCAGCTCTAATGAACAAACACTGCAAGTGAATACTAGGGTCCTGAATCTACCATCCCTTGCCATTCTGACCACCCACAATTGCGTCCTGAATGTACACCCTATGTTTTCCATTTTACAGCCGTGACCCCATTGTATACCAACAGTCCACAAGATACTCCGGATGGGGTTCTGACTTGATGGACGACATTATCATGGTATGCAGGGTCGGTTGGGTTGACTATGCCCCTGTCACTCCATGGAGACTATTTAGTCATTCATTTTTACACCCGTGGCTGGTGGGTGCCTTATTGCAGCGTTTGGATTTTTTGACCTCTGGATAAGCCAAGATTCCGGCTTTACCGCTTGACTACTTTTATTGGATCCCTCCCCACCCCCCTTTTACCTGGGCAGGACAGAAGGTTGATCAAGCACGAGCTCGCACCATTGAGCAACCCTACAGCCTCTTTTGTTCATGAGAATCAATGTGCTCCACTGTCCAGCCTCTCAGATAATGACTGACTTGGCTGCTCAAAATGCCTGTCAGTTCACAGTACTCCTTTGTCCAACCCAAGCTTTTCAGTCGAGACTATTCTATCTGACACTATCCATCGCACCCCTGCCAGAGGCTCAGGCCACGTGGGATACACTTCCTCTAATGAAACATTGCTGGTATAACCGAGAAACTGGATAATGTGGACTGGTTGGAAACAATTAAACTATGTGGTGTGCTGTCAAGAAACTTGGGCTTTAAGTAACTTCCATGTAGATGGGTATCAATCTTTCTGTGTTTTTGCTACACCCTCTCTGTCAGGCTGCCCTAAGGGTTGGCTATGGGTGATTATCTCCCTAACGTTGAGAACCTTACAAATCATCGCATTACAATCCACTCCTTGCTGCTTTCCAGGCACTTTTACTTTTATTTTGATAAACTTTTCTTTTAAGTTCTTCTCAACCCACTCTGTTGAAATAATGTAGGAAATGAACAGTCTCATCTCAGATTTCCCAGTGAGCCTCCAGGGAAGGGTCTCCAATATTTGGCTAGGTGGTTTTAATATCTCAAAATGCTCTCTACAAGGGGACAGAGTATGTGGCTTTGCGGATTGGCAGGGCGACGACTTATCCCCCTACCTTCATAACCCATATGAAGAAGTTCTGAATCAGATCATTCTAAAGTATAATTTACTTTTCAATGTAGCCTTCAATAAGAATATCTTGGCGTCTCACCCCACCTTTACTTGTGGAGGCAGTGGTTCAACCACTGATTTTATCCTGTTTTACTCTCATTTATCCCCTCTAGTGATGGATTCATCAATCCTATTCTCCAACCTTATGACCAAAACCAAGTAACTATTTGTGTTTCGTCCCGTGTTACTGATAGTCCTTCCTGCTCCAGCCAGATTTGTTGACTTACAATATAGTAAAAACAAGAGGATACCTATGAAGTAGAAAAAGATTAACACTAAAAAGTTGTTTGTCGAGTTGGTAAACGAAAGGTGTAAGGACGTGCTGTGCTGCCTCTCAGATTCAGGTGAGCCACATATTATTCTGGTCAGTTTCAACGTTTTGTGCACATCTCTGTCCAGCTTGATGTAAATGTAAATGTAGTTGAGCTTATATAGCGCACAGCTACCCGCAGTGGGTTTCCCGGCGCTTGCTTAGGGAACCCGTCTTGATATTCCCCTGTGAGATAGCAGGGTATCCACAAGGTGAAAGTCAGGCATCCCGCCGCGAGGGGCCGTTGTGGAGATTAAGCAAGCTATTGCCCAGAGTCGCAGAGTGTGAACCCGTGAGTCGAGGAGGCACCGGGGCGAGAATTATCGAGTCCGTGGAATTTTTAGCCCAAGACCCGCCGAGGCGGGGAATTGAACCCTGGTCCAGGACCGATCTCAGCTTCCGGGTCTGCTGCCTCTAACCCCTGAGCCACACTTCTCCACAATGACCAGCAAGAAACAGAATACTGCACCTTTTCTCCCCCATGGTTCAACCAAGCCTGCTCAGTCACCTCTAGAAATCTGAGAATGGCAATAAAGCCCCCCACTAGATATATTAACAAAATAAGGCATGCCAGGAGGTCTTATAAGGCGACACAACACAAGGAATAGGGAAATCAGAGAGAAGGCCTGGGAGGACTCTTTTTTATCTGCCAAGGCTTTTTGGGACGTGATTAATCATACTTATTTTCCTGATGAGAATAAATACCCCGAAAATCACTTGTCACATGTCCCCAGAAAACTGGTCGTCCCATTTTTCTCGATTTTTTAAGGTCACAACTTCCAATCTTCCCAATTCAGGCCCTCCTAACACTTCCCTACCTAGTACGCAGTATTCTGCTATCCCCGAGCCAACTGGTACCTCCCCATCATTCACTATAGATGTGAGCGATGTATCCTCTGCTATCCTAAAGAGTATCCCCAGCAAGTCCCCTGGCCCGGATGGGGCCCCAATTGTTGTCTTCAGACATAATACATCCTTTTGGGCCCCCTGCTGACAAACGTTTTCTGCGCCCTCTTTAATGCAGAAATCTAGAGTTCCTGGAAAAAGTCCCCCATTGTCCCAATCGTTATAAAAGGTGACAGAAGAGATCCATCATGTTACCGACTAATCTCACTGTTGGACACCTCTGTCAAAATTTTGGGTATAGTGATCCTCGAGACTCTGAAGGCTTGGGCGGAAGACACTGTTCAGTTTGGCTTCCGACCAGGTGTCCCTCCACCTGCTTCTGAGCACTGGGAAGTACACCAAGGCCAAGGGAGGCTCATCACATATTATCTCCATGGACCTGCCCAGAGCTTTCAACTTTGTGGACAGGGGCAGCTTGTGGAACCTAATGCACCAAGCAATGGTTGTCACATGCTTGATCAAGTTCTTCAAGTGCTTACGCTGGGATACTTTAGCCCAGTTGCGATTCAGCACTGACGGAGAAGGCTCGCCCACTTTTAGGGTGCATAAGGGGGTTCATCAGGGGTGTATCTCAACCCCCTTCCTCTTTCTTTTCTATAGTAATTCCCTCACACGTACCCTCAAGCACAAGGGAAAGGATTTGCCCAGGGTATGCGATCGGCCTGTGCCTGTACTCCTCTATGCCGATGATGCTGTGCGAATGTCTCCCACTGCCATAGGGTTATAGGTCTTGCTAGCTTCCTTCAATGACTTTACAATTAACCTATAGCTAAGGATCAATCATAAAAGATAATTTATTGTGACCTTAAGTCCTAAAAAAACTCATTCACACATGTTTACCAATGCCATTACGAAAGTCTCAAATTGTAATTAATTAGGGATCCTGCTGGACACCAATTTCAAATGTGGTAAACTCCTGCCACAGAGAGGGCTCAAAAGGGATATTGCAGCTGAGGCAATTTTTAGATTTGCCAGGAAACTCAGACAAAACCAATTACTGACTTTATTCCCCTTTACAAAGCAAAATGTCTTTCCCTGGGCACTTATGGGCCGGATGTTTGGGAGTGGCCCTAATTGCCGCTGCTTGCAAGCTGCCGAAAACCAATTTCTTTCCAGGTTGTTGGCAGTCCCTAAAAGCACTGCTAACATCATCACCCATCCTGAAGTCGACTTTCCTTATATCGAAGATGCGATCAAACTGGCACCACTCTTGTTATGGGCAAAAATCTGGAGTTCCCCTTTTACCAACTTCTCTGCCTCGTTATAGCAGACCTTCTCAGTCTAGATCATGGAATCAGGCGCCTTTCTCATCTGGGGATAACCTGACTGATCTTCCTTCCATCCCCCCGATGATTGTGTTCCATCTATTACAACTAGATCAACCCATGGCTGTTATGTTCTTGCGGATTTGTTGCCTGTGTGTGGTATGAATTGTATGGTATTTTGCTATGTATGATAGTATGAGAGCTTTTGTATGTATGTGGGACTGTATTGATGGTCTATTGGATTTTTGATAATCATGTATTGAAAAAAACTTTTTCTATGTAATAAAATTTCTATATATTTGTCATCATGTTTTGATATGATTTTTTGAGATTCAGGGGGTTCTGAAATTATTCAAGGATCTCTTTGTTAGGCCTATTTCTAAATCTGATTGGCAATTACTTTTTCCTCTTTGTATTTTGCATCTTCCCCACTCACCTGCCTTTATCAGCTGGGGGGTCCCCCTTCTATTTAGTAGATCATGGAAACAACATTGCTTGGCTACCGTTTATTGGAAAATCTTTCTAAGACCTGGGTGTTCCACACCTCTTCTTTTCCCCAGCGTGATTAACAACTGCACAAAGACCTTTATCTGCTCCATTTTTTATTCAATCAGTAACCTAAAAAGGTTAACAAGTCCTAGGTGAGAACTACTGTACGTTATCACTTGGAGATTACGTCACTCGAGCTGGCCAAGCTATATCTAGCCTGGATCCCTTACCAGGAGCACAGATTGTATTTAACACTTTTGAGTTTCTGTGCCGTTCACTTCCTGGTTGCTTTCCCTCAGCAAGGCAATTGGTTCTCGTCCTTGCCCTGCTGTCCTTGTGACAATACCAGTCAGCAATCTACTATACACTTTATTTTTCTGTAGGTTTTACAATGTGCCTCGAACCCACTTTCTCTGTCCTAGTCTACAGTCCACAAATTGTAGATTGGCTAGCCAAAGTCTCAAACTCCTGCAGAGCCTGATCTCTGAATATGTTTGTCACGCTATGATTGGCTTTATTTGTCACTCTTATAGGATTGGAAGAGAAACTAGGATATTGTGTACAGTCAGCCTTGATCTGTCTCACTGCATTTACTTCTGTTTTAAATTGTTTTTAACCGTGTGCCTTCGCTCCTGTTGTGATTATTCATGTTTTATCAGTTTTAACATCTGATTGACCTAAACTATTTGGTCAAAGGTGAATCGCCAGTCATGTAGGAATTATTAGTATTGTATTTCATCATATATTTCGTATTTTTAGGAACTTATAATGGTTGTTATACTGACTGGTTATTTTAACTGTTATGCACCACCCAATCTTGTATTACCCGGATTTTAGTATTTTTTATACGTTTTTATTCGTTGTATATATCTGTAAATGTTCTTTTATGGTCAACAAACTGAAATAAAAAAAAGATTGGATTGGTATTCTTATTTATGTTTGTATCTGTTTATTGCTGCTGCTCGTTGATGGCCATACCGGCCGAATAAAGTTTTTACTGACTGGAGTAATTGATTTGCTCTAAGTCTCAACAAGTGGTGACGCATATCCTGGGCCTTAGAGACTGAAAGAAAAGAATTTCGCAATAGTACTTTGTGAAAAAGCCTTTACTGCACCACGCCTGTACCGAGCCTTTCTGTCTTGGTGCGGTACTGATGTGATTCACCACATGCCTTTCTTCGAATACAGGCCACGCACTTTCACAAGTGTACGGCTCCAGCATAATACAGTGACAGCTGCTGCCTGCCCCCACACACCCACACTCGCTTCCTCAGTCAATACACCCACCTTTAGGCGTCGGTGTAAAAATTGTGAAGGCATAAGAAGGAAAGAGGCGGGAATTGCCGGATGCAGCATTCCTACGGCGCTTGGCAGACGAGTAAAATGAATTCCTCAAGAGACACCCATGCCATTCTATTCAGACCCAAAAAATGCACTTTCCATCGACAGAAAGAACATGGAGGTCACATGACAAGTGTTCATAACAACAATGAATGTGTCCTTGTGTAGCGTAACTGGATGTAAAGCGCTCTAATACTTTTGAGTGGAGTTCGCGCTATATAAATCAGCAATAACAAAAAAACTTAAAAAATCAACATTTTTAAAAAGTCAGTCTCCTGCGTGCGAATGACGCTTTATTATTTCCTCTTCCTAGTGATGATTATTAATAACCCTTTGACTGGACTGTCAAGTACTCGTGCCCCATAAGATAGCCGCGTTCCCCCATCCCCCAAGGGGAATGGTAAATATCTGGCACGGGGACTCTGGAGATGCCCAGCCTCTGTTATGAAGGATTTCAAGTAGCATTAGCGTCACTGCCATGCTGTACAGTGACCCAAGGTCATGTAGGGGTCATAGAGTGGCGTCTTCTTGTCCCAGTCGGCGCCTGCGAGAAAAACAGAGGGCCATCAGGTCGATTCATCCAAGGGGTTCAAAAAATAGAGGACCATCTGTTCATATCATAGTGGTCGTGTCTTTGCCAAAGTGACAGGCCGCGCGCCTGGGGAGGCAGATTCAGCGCCGTGCGTGCGGCGCGAGATGGCCTCCATGACAGGCAACTGCAGCCCTTTCCAGCACCGGCTAGCTGCTTCTCGTCAACTGGTCACCTCAAGTCACTCGTTTCAGACAGCTTTCAGAAGAGATTTCGGTCACTCTCGGCCAGCAGCTAATGTCTATCACCAATGAAATATGAATCCACACTTACTCTTTTTTTCGGCCATTGAGCAACTAATATATTTGTACTCCGTGTGATTCTTTTGCTTCGGTTAATTCAACCTCACAGCTTCTTCCCGTGGAAGAACACCCAAACAGCGAACCAGCGGCCGTGCACTGGAATGTCAGTCAGTCTGTGCATTGGCTCTATTACCTCAGAATTCTATGTCAGGACAGGAGGCTCCGATTATGCTTTTCTCATTTCTTTATAAGGAAATGCTCAGCAGCCAATTATAGTAACAAAAAACTACATTACCCATGAACACCAGGGCATAACCATAGAGTATACAGTATAAAAGGTTATAATGCTAGTCCTTCTTCCTCTTTCTTTGCTGCTCCGCAGCCAGTTAAGTGCTCTTTCCAGTATTTGCATGTCTTACCTGTGATTGCTTTGATGTAATTTGTTATTCTACTTACTTTGTATGCTTTGACTCTAGCGCTTGCAGTGCGCTGTGTGTTGCGTTTCTCTGGAGCGCTCCGGCACCGGTTGCCTGCTGTGCCCGCTGCCGTTTTTCTTTCGTTTTCGGCCCGTAATTGCTGCGTCTGTTCCCGGGAGCGTGTGGTCACCTCCCTGAGACCGGGCGCTTGTGTGCTGCCTTGTTTCTTGTGCGTGGAGCGGGAGCAGGGGTTACCGGCTCGTGAAGGGAGCGCGAACGCTCTCGAGCCGTGTCTTCGCAGGCAGCCGTGTCGCGCATGCGCACTGGCATTTTTTCCGGCTTCTGTGACATTCTTCACAACGCCCGTTAGAGGAAAGTCGTGTTCTACGTCAAAGCCCACAGCCTGCTTGGAGATTAACCCCGTATGACGCCGGAGTTCTGGGAGAGCTTTGGCTGTTAATATTGTGCATAGGCTTTGCCTAGAGTGTGTTTCTTGGTGACAGCAGGCCTTACTCCCTCCACTTTTTCATACAAATTGAGTCAGGTTGGGGCCTGCTCTATTGGCTTGCTGTGGGGTTTACCGCACTCCCCCTGCATAGTGTCTTTGACACTCCAAACTTTCTTCCAGTCATCTTGTGGGCATTATTTCACTACACCTTGTGTATCATGGAAGACTACTATTGTGATGAAGATGACTACAATTATGGGGAAGATGATTCTGGTTCTTTGGAACAGGATTTAGTTGAAGAATTGGACAAGGGTGTCCAGCAGTCAGTAAATAAGGCGCTAGTGCGTGCCATTAATCCACTCAAACGGCATTTGAATAAATATGCGCAACAACAGGGTTGGTTGCCGACTGCTAAGAAGTCCTCAAAATCTCCTGTCAATCCCCACAGGTCGGACTTCCAAAAATTGGCGAAATCTTTGGCGGCTGAGGCCTCCAAGTCTTCTGCACCTCACGATACTGACGACTCTGATCATGTTCATACTTCAGCTTCTTCTGACCATGATGATCCTCCACCAAGGAAACAAGTCTGCAAAGAACATTTTTTATGCTCCTGAGCGTCCCCCTGTGTTGACCTTTGAGCCTGCAGATATTATTCACCCTCATTCATCATCTTGGTTGCCTTCTCCTGCAGTTGCAGCGTATCGTCAGGCTCACATACGTCAGCCTTTTGATACGAATGTTAGGGCCAGGCTCCGCTCAGAATGTCCGAGGCCTGATCTCGCTGATCACTTGACAGAAACGCCGGAGGTAGATCCAATGATGGTCACCTACTTGAAAAAGTACGCAAAGGACCCCAAGAAGGGCCTTGACAGGTCTTGGCGATCTTGCCAAGACAAATTGCTTGACTTGCTTGGTCCTTTGACCAAAATTCTAGATCTTGGATTCCAGGCCAAGGAAGCTTCGGCTCTTGTGGACCCTGCTGAATTGATTGAATGGGCGCAGAGGGCTATATGCCAATTGGGGAACACCAATAGTGCTTTATCTTGCGAGAGACGCCAATCTATTCTCTTAAAATTAGACCCTAAACTGGCGGAACTCTCTACCTCTGAGTCGGGTCCGGAGGCGCAAGGCCTTCTATTTGGCCAGCCTTTCTTGAAAGAGCTGACAAAATTTGTTTCCACCTTCATGGCATTGACAGAGCGCAAGCTTCATTACGTCGCGCTATGCGTCCGGTTTTTGCCAAGGCTGGACGACATCGTGGACGCTCGTTCGGCCGAGGTTCACATCAACAGTCCCACAGCGGTAACAACTCTCCGCGTGGAGGAGGTCAAGACTCAGGATTTTCCACCAGAGCGAACTTTTATCCCTCCCGCAAGGGTAGAGGGAACTATGGAAAAGGCCGTTCCGGAGGACAGCAAGGCCATTATCAAGACTCCAACAATTCAGGTGAGCCTGATTCATGCTTGCGATGTGGTTTTGGGGGGCAGAGTAAATTTTTTTCTCAACAACTGGCGCATGATCTCCAGCGATGCATGGGTGCTGGAATCTGTTCAAGGTTTCAAGATAGAGTTTTACCAGCCCCAGCATCAGATCCACCCTCCCACTCCTTTAAGTTTTTCCCTTCGAGATCAAGTTTGCCTCTCCGAGGAGATCGCCGTTCTTCTCAAGAAAGGGGCGATTCTTCCCACTGTCCGTCATCCAAGAGGGTTCGTCAGCTCAGTGTTTCTGGTCGAGAAAAAAGGGGGCGGATCGCGCCTTGTTCTCAACCTGAAAGACTTCAACGGAGGGGTCGTGTACAGGCACTTCAAGATGGAGGGCATCCATCTCTTAAGGGATCTCCTTCGCGAGGGAGATTGGATGGTCCGTCTGGATCTCAAGGACGCATATCTGTCGATTCCAATATTCAAACCCCATCGTCGGTTCCTCCAGTTTCATTGGAAGGATATTTGGTACGAGTATCAGGTTCTCCCGTTCGGCCTCTCGTCGGCACCGTGGTGCTTCACGAAGCTTCTGAGGCCGGTTGTAGGACATCTGCGAGCTCGGGGTGTGCGTCTGATTATTTACTTGGACGACATTCTCCTTATGGCGGATTGTCCTCGCAAACTCCTGACTCATCTGGAGTAGTCCATCGATCTCTTACAATCTCTTGGTTTTCTGGTCAACATTCAGAAATCGGTTTTGACACCGACGCAGTCAATAGATTTTCTGGGTTTCAAGATCGACTCTATTGCTTGTCAGCTTCTCTTGCCCAACCAGAAAATTCGTTATATCAAGAGGGAGTTGACTTCCGTTATTTCCAGACAGACTGTGTCATTGAGATCGTTGGCACGTGTAGTAGGGCTGTTAGCGTCTTCCATTCAGGCGATCTTTCCGGGTCCTCTGCATTACAGGGCAATGCAGCGTCTGAAGATCCAACATCTCCGGAAAGGTCTCAGATATTCAGATCAGATTTCTCTATCGGAGGAGGTGAGGTAGGAGATGCAATGGTGGCTAGACCACATGGAGGCCTGGAATGGTCGAGCCCTATTCGGTGCGTCGCCGGAACTGGTGATAGAGTCCGATGCCAGTCGCTGGGGTTGGGGAGCCCGGTGCGGTCCTGTCTCGACGGGCGGTCGTTGGTCTCCTCAGGAATTATCGCTCCACATAAATTGTCTGAACTCCTAGCGGGTTCCTTTGCGATCAAGTGCTTTACTCCCCATCAGTCCAACTGCTGCATACTTCTCCGAATGGACAACGTGTCAGCAGTACGCTATGCCAACAAGCTGGGCGGAACTCGGTCCAAAGTGCTAGCGGAGATAGCCAAGGATTTTTGGCATTCTTGCCTGCAACAGAAGATCACTGTTATTGAAGAGTATCTTCCCGGTCGCCACAATCAGATTGCGGTTTGGCACTCGAGACATCTTCGGGATTTCAGCGACTGCCGGCTTCACCCTC
Source organism: Lissotriton helveticus (assembly GCF_964261635.1). Lineage (NCBI taxonomy): Eukaryota > Metazoa > Chordata > Amphibia > Caudata > Salamandridae > Lissotriton > Lissotriton helveticus. Next base: position 1,273,156,407 of record NC_136067.1, on the reverse strand, counting down.
GCGTATTCCGCTCTCTTCTTCGGAGTTGGGGCCAGTGTCACATAGACCTGTTTGCCTCTCGCCTCAACACACAGCTTCCGCGATTTTACAGTTGGAGGCCGGATCCGCTAGCCCTGGCCACGGATGCCTTTCTTCAGGCTTGGCCGACGGCTCTGTGCTATGCGTTTCATTTCCCCCGTTCATGATGATCCCCAGGGTTCTGGCTTACACCAAACGGTATCGAGCGGATCTGATTCTGATTACTCCGCTCTGGAGGGCTCAAGCGTGGTTCCCGGTTCTCCTGGAAATGTGTTGCGAGGTTCCAATCCTTCTTCCCCAGAAGTGGAATCTTTTGCTGGATCCTCTCGAAGATCCGCATCCCCTGATTCTGTCCGGCACTCTCCAATTGCTGGCGTGGCGGATTTCGGGTAACGCTGGTCGATCCCAGGCATTTCTAGCAACGCTTCCAGATTCATTAGTGAGGCCTGGTCACCCAATACTCACAAACGGTACAAAGGAGCTTGGAAGCGTTGGTGTGATTGGTGTGTTCAACGGGAGGTTGATCCCGCTTCAGCAGATGTCTCCTTGATTATTAATTTCCTGGCGTCCCTAGCCTCTTCAGGTCTGGCTTATAGGACGGTCAACAATTTTCGTTCCGCCATTTCGGCTGGACATATCCAGATTGATGGTAAGCCTGCTGCTGAACACCCTTTCATTTCCAAATTGCTTAAAGGTATTCGTCTCACGAAACTGCCCAGTCCTAAATATGTCTCTTTATGGGATGTTTCCATCGTTTTGCGTTTTTTAGAGGCTTGGCCCTCTAATCAGTTGCTGTCCCGCAAGCAGCTGTCTGCTAAGTTGACCATGTTGTTGTATCTTGTTTCTTGTAAACGTGTGTCGGATGTTCGTGCATTAGACCTTGCGGGTCGCAGTTTTACGCCAGAAGGCGTTACATTTCGTCTTTCCAGACGTACTAAATCTAATACTGCTTCGATTACCTATCCATCCTTTCCCACTCATCCCAACCTTTGCGTTGTGCAGTGTCTCAAGGATTCCGAAGTAAGTACTGCTTCTTTACGTTCAGATATGCAGGGTCAGTTGTTAATTGCTTTACAGAAACCATTTCGCCCTGTAACTACTGCTACATTAGCGCGCTGGGTAAGATGGCTCATGTCAGAAGCTGGCATTGATGTTTCTGTGTTTGGTGCACATTCTGCACGTGGGGCGATGGCTTCTAAAGCTTTCTCCATGGGTGTCACTCTTTTTGACATTATGAAGGCTGCAGATTGGTCTTCTGATTCTGTTTTCAAAACGTTTTATTATAAGCCAATCGATCATATTGCTTCTGTGGTGGTGGATCAGCTTTGAACAAGCATAATCGGAGCCTCCTGTCCTGACATAGAATTCAAAATTTGCAAACATACGTGACAAGAATTTTCAATTCTATTAAGGACAAGGAGGCGAGGATTATCCCACCCATTGTTATTGATTTGCATTGTTATTTTGCTGTAATCTTTATTGATGATGTTGAAAACTTTCACATCCCTTATTTTTTTTTTCCCCCCCTGGTTTGAATTCTTATACTCTTGCACTATATATGTGTATTACGGCTGTATGTCTCTTTTCAGGTTCTGACCCGAAGTAAAGTTTGCCTGTGTCATCCGTCTTTGTTTCCCCCTTTTCCTGGTTTGGGGATCCAGTGTTCTTCTGCTGCCTGCATCCAGTTCGTTTGGACCTCTGCGGCGTGCTGTCTTCTGTTCCTGATGGTCTACGTTGGATTACCCTATTGGACTTGAACTGTTTCCTCGACAAAGAAAGAGGAAGAAGGACTAGCATTATAACCTTTTATACTGTATACTCTATGGTTATGCCCTGGTGTTCATGGGTAATGTAGTTTTTTGTTACTATAATTGGCTGCTGAGCATTTCCTTATAAAGAAATGAGAAAAGCATAATCCTCGCCTCCTTGTCCTTAATAGAATTGAAAATTCTTGTCGCGTATGTTTGCAAATTTTGAATTTTACATATCCTAAACAGGAAGCAGTGACGCCGAGAGCAGTAGAAATCAAAGAAGGAAGGTGCAAGCTCTAGCTCGCTTGCCTTAGTCTGTCCTGTGCTGCACGGAGGGCAGCTGTCCCTCCCAGGCCTCCGTCTCTGCTTCACAGCCTATCGATAAAATGAGTACCATTGAGTTGAATAACAATACACATCTGTTCAGTCCCAAGATACCCCTGGGGGAACGTGTGCTTGACAAACATGTTACGTTATATAGTTAGAGGGAGGGGGTTTGCCAGTACAATGTTCTGTTATTCTGGTTTCATACGTGAGAGGGGTATTGTACACATTCGCATAAGAGCTAGGTAAAATCGGTGTTGAGGTAGGGGGCACAAAATGTTGAGGAGGACTAGAACTGAATTTGGGGAGTCAATGTTTATTATAGGACAAGACATGTATCCTTTTTTGTTTACAGAACATCAGAATTGTTCATCTAGGGTCGCTGTGACTTTGGGGATGGATAGAGATGGGCAGGGGGGAAAGGCAACTGGGTCCGACCCAATGGGGATTTCCCCAACTCACTTATGGCAATCATGGCTAGGGTGTTACTAATCTGGAATTTTAGGGGCCTAAATAGCTACCCAAAGCAATACGTGGTTTATTCCTATCTCTTCGTCTTTAATACTTAATTTCGGCTTTGTCAACCATAAAAGTACACAACAGACTGAAATTTTTCCATCTCATAAAATATAAGTTATAATAGTACAACATTCTAAAATTATCTTTAAAAGACATCGTAAAAACTCATAAAAATCAGCCCCAGTACAGTACATAAATCCAGTGACCATACCAGTTAATTTGTTGATTCTAATGCTCCACGCCCAGAATAACAATCTAGACATGCTAAATACAATTGACTCTTTTGTGACACAACTAAAGATCCTAGATGCTTCCCAAAAATGGACAATACCCAGCCGCTTACATACTACCCCTTTGGAATTCCTTGGCACTCAATTTGCTGTTGTTACGGCCTGTTTTAGAATGGGACATTGATGACCCCCGTCCATTTTAGTGCCCCCCTTACTCTTTATTGTATGGCGTTTGTTCATGAAATGTGGTGTTGCACAATCTGGTGGAGTGTTTCCTCAGTTGGCCTAATGTCTACAAGCGATTATAGCACTTCCCTCGGCTGCCACAAATGGTTTCAGGTTAAGCGTCTGTACAAGGGCTGTAAGATGTCGACGTTTTCATTGAAGCACTTGGTCAGGGAACCCATGTGTTCCCGTAGCCTGGATATCTGTTCATAGATGCCAGCTACATGCTCATTGTGTGACTCACTCTCTATTACTACTATTTTAGTCTGGGCTTGTATAGGTGAGGATGGTCTTGGTCTATTTAACATAAGCTCTTCCAGGGTCCCTAGAGCTTCGTACCGATTGATGCACTCAATCGTTATTATGGGTAAAACAATAGGGGCACAGGTGACTGGATTACTGTTAAATCCTGGTTCTCCACTGCTGTTATAGGCAGAATGCTAGAATCAAAATCATTATTAACAATATCTGACACCAGAGTGTCCCAAGCCTCGTTTTTTTTAAAAGAAGGATTTAATATCACCCTTCCCCTCTTGCTTCCCTTTGACCTTGGTCACCTAGTGCCATTAATAGCTAGAAGACCATCTACTTCTTCCAGTAGTACATTTATTTTGTCCAACGTACAGTTTTCTGCTGCAGGTCTCGGTTGTTTGTTTTTTTTGCTTTCCCTGTGCCGGGGGACTTGCCATTTGCTTTCAGTTTCTCCATTGGAGGGAGTTATTGTAATGGCTGCCACTTTTATTAGTTCTTGTTACTGTTCAAAGCAACCACCTCATTGATTTGGCCAAAAGCAGCCCAATGTACTGTTTATAGTGCCATCAACAAATAGGGCCTAAAAACGGTGTTAGATATATGTTCAGCTTGAGCTTGAACAGCTCAGCTACCCCACAGTTACACAACTGTTAATTATTGTTGTGTACATTGAATATTTTAAAAAAATATAAAAAATAATTAAAAAAATTGTCCTCGGTGCCACAGATCCAAAGAGGCCCAGCTAATAATGGCTTTGCTTGGTCCTTCCACTGTCTAACCCTACCGTACGATTAGCGTGTGATTAACCACTCAAGTACCCAACTACTGCTAATAAAGGGTGTCCGTTTGGCCTGGGCTTCCCAGACTGCCAAGGGCTCCTTAGACACAAAAAACAAACACTGATAAAAAATAGAAGAACAAAAAGCAATGGGGGGCCCTGCCCTGCCTCTTACTGGCAATGACGTGCAAGGACGGATACGCCATCGGCCTTGGCTTTGCCCAGGCGTGGCTAGCGCAGTGGGATCCTAAATCCCTTAAGTAAGGGTGAGTGCAGGCAGTTGTTTGTGCTGCAGGGGATTAAGGGTAATGTAGTGCCCCAGTGGCTACAACACGTAGCGGCTTACCCCCTGCAGAATCTTGGGCACCCTCGCTGATTTTCCTTGCCGCTAAGTCACTGCAAAAGGGTCTCTCCCCTCCAGTCCCCCAGTGATGGCAGGCGCCAAGAACAAAGACAGCACAGGAGCTCCTATCTCATTTGATACAACAGTACATTGCTATGTTGCAGGAAACCTAACTGTTGAAAACTGAAGGGGTGAAACTGGGCAAGAGGTGGAGGGGCTACATGTTTGCAGCCACATACTGTAACTATGGAACCGCGGTGGCAATTTGGATATCAGCTGGGGAACCCTTTGCAGAGAGGGGAGTGCACATACACCCCAATGGTAGATACCTGCTTGTGCTTGGCGTACTGGACCGATTTGACACTTGTCTGTGCAACACTTATGCGCCCAATATAGACGACGGATCCTTTTTCTCTGATGTAGTGAAGCTTTTTTCCCCGTACCTCGGTATGCAAGTTATTTGGGCTGGGGACTTAAACTGCTTTCAAAACTGTCGCATGGAGAAGCTTCTCCCACAAGAGGGCCTTAAACCCCATGTGGAGCAATCACTGACAGTAGCCATGTCTGACCTCCACTTATTGAATGTATGGAAGTATCATCACCTGGTGGCTAAGGCATACTCTTATTATTCACAGTTGGATGGGGTCTACAGTAGATTAGATCATGTTCTGGGGAGAAGGGAGGACATAGGCTTTTTCAAAATCTCGGTTTACTTTTAAATAGATTTCTCTCAGACCTCTGAAAACTTCTCCTGACTTTGCAATTGGCTTGGACTAGGTCTAGAATTCCACTGTGGCACCTACAGCCTAACATGCTGATGGATGGAGCTTTTGTCACTCACATTCAACAGTACACATCAATGTTTTTCTAGAAAGATCAGGGTTCCAAGGATAGGAGAGCGGTGGAGTGGGTGACGTATAAAGCTGCTCTGAGGATTAAGTGCTTGGCCCAGGTGGTTAGGGTTGAACAACTGGAACAGGAATTAATAGACCTAGAAGAAGAGCAGACGCAGCAGGACAACCAAAGACTGGATCTGGGGGGCACAGACGGTTTGTGGAGATCACTAGGCAAGTGGAAGGGTGGTCTAGAATGAACAAATACACACACACGCATTATAAACAATGACTGTACCAAGAGGGTGATAAAGCCAGCAAACATGGCTCGTCAACAAGGAAAAGCCCCGAACACATATATTGTCCCTGCTAGGAGAGGACGGGGTGAGCATAACTAGAGACCAGATAAATGAAGCGTGTAGTACTTATCTACAGGAGGGATTTGCTCAAAATCAGGATGTGAAAGAAACTGTCTTTCAACGGTTCCTTGGTGAGCAAGAGCTACCTCAACAAACTACTGTCCAGCGGCGTAGCCTGAATAGGCCGCTAAAGATTGAGGAATTTAAGGACGCATTGTCTGAGCTGATTCACTGTAGGATGCCAGGAGATGATGGTCCTCTGGTTGAACTGTATCAGGAACTCCCTGTCACAGTGCTGGAAACCCTATTGAGAGTTTTTATGGAACCAAGGGATAAATGTGATCTCCCCGCAACCGTGAGAGAGGCTGTAATGGTCTTCACACCTAAAGAGGGCAGAGATCTCTTCTCCTATAGACCCTTCTTGATGCTCAGTACATATATCAAACTGCTGTGTAAGGAATTAGCCAATAGTTTGCTGTGGGTTGTCCATGTGTTGGTTCACCTGGATCAGATGGGTTTCATTCCGGGGAGGCACACATTATGAATGTAGCTTCAGAGTCGTAGGATGACCTGGCACTAGCAACCTTAAATATGGAGCGCACCTTTGATACAGTGGGATGGTGCTATATGTGGGCAACCCTGCAACTGATGGACTTTGCCCTGGTTTTATTAGATGAGGCAAGCTGTGGTACACTGAACCAACAGCCAGCATATGAATGGGGAGCATGGCCTCAAACCTTTGGTGATGGAGTGGAGGTACAAGACAGAGGTGCCCTTTATTGGCTTGCTCATACCTCTCCTTCCCGCTTCCCGAAGCATTTCTGATGTGTGCTGGAGACCCACAAGATCTTCCTTACTTGCTTCTACTGCCAACAACATTGTGGCACAGAGTGGTTTATATGGTGCGGTCATTTTCACAGATGATTTGCCCTTGTGGGTGCTCAAGCCATTCCACAACCCGCATAGAGATATTTCCTATGCAGTATGGTGCACGGAGCCTGAGAAACTGTTGTCGCTCTATACTTAACAACTGATTCATATTTGCCCAGGCACAAGTACTGTTTGGAAAAGGGCGGGCAATTTTTGCACTACGGCAGGTTAGTGCATACGGCACGTATGATCTGGCCCATATTTCCTTCTACACCCCAGGAGTATGCCCCAGTGCAACATTTGCTGGCATTGGTAGATTGTAGGCAACTAATCACCCACTTGTACATGGCTCTGGTGACTGATGGAGGGGTACTACTGACCGAGCCAGAGAGCGCTGGAACATGGACTAACCGGATGACCTAAGGGCACAATGGAAGAAAGCTTGTGAACAAGCGAAACAAGTCCCTAACGATTGTTTTAAATATATACAGTTCCACTATTTACACAGAACGAATATGACCCAACAGATGTTCACCAGATTTTAGCCCACTTTGCCCATGTACAAGATGTGGACAATCCGCAGCAGACTTCATACACATTAAATGGGGTGCCCAAACATAGTGGGCTTTTGAGGGGAGGGGACATAGGCCCTGGATTAAGCAATGGGGTTGGAGCTAGAGGATTCTTTAAAATTGTGCATGCTAGGTATTATCCCACACCAGACACAGTGAAAGATGAAATCTAGACTGGTCGTGCCAGATATGGCCCTGGCGAGGCACTGCATAGTCATTCTCTAGGCAGCACCTCAAGCTCCAGTGGTTAAGCACTGGAAAAGGGACCTAGTGGAATGGGTAATCTGGGGGATCACCAAAAGGGTGGAGAGAGTTCCACCAGAAAAAAGAGGGGGAGGCAAGAACAAAAATAAAGAGTTCCCTAAAGGCCCCCAAAACAGTTATCAAGGATAAGATTCCCAGTCTCCACCAGACCAGAACAAAGATGGCTATCCTGAGAAGAGGCTGAGATGCCAAAGTATTGCTCCCGGGCCGCTGGCTCCATTTTGCTTAACGCAGGAATATGCAGAATTGATTTCCCTCTCCTGGGATAGCACACTCGTCCTCCGAACTTACGAGTTTATCACACCTTCATCAAGATTGTCAATCTCTCTAGTGCCTCGCCACTCAAGATCTGCACCCAGAAAGGTGCTGATGCCTGTTTTTCAAACCCCGTACTTAACCCATCTGGAAGAACGTTCTGAATAGAGAAAACCTCTAAAGAAAAAAACATTTGAATAAAACTGCCCACTATGATGGGATTATTTATTCTCTACTGACGCCGAGATTGACGCTCCTAACACGCTCTCTCAACTTTATTTTTCCTAGATACTCAGAATTGTGTAGCTGTTCCCCTCCCTCTCCATTGTGCCCTTATGAAGGTGCGGCCCACGTCTAGGCCGGACACCGAAACGCGCGTCGTCGTTTGAAGATAGTCCCAAAGCGTACTCACCGAGCCTGTTCCGTCCGAGACACTATGGAACTTTAGTCATCGTTGCATCAGTTGGCAACTTGAGTGTGTTTTGAGAGGAATGAATGAAAGATGTTTTTTCTTGTATGCCTGTCCTAGTATGATTGTATGTGTGTGATGGGATGAGTGGGACCTTGTTTTTAGATGATGTGACTATTTATGGTGGATGTAGAATTATTTTTTCTAGAAATGTATAAACTGAAAAACTGAAAATAATAAAAATGAATATTTTTTCTACTTCCTTTGTGGCCGTGTAATATAAATTGTCTGTATCCGTTCGCTTCAGACCTACCTCATGAAATCTGGGACTAAAATAGAGCCCACATTACTATCAGATCTAGGCAGCAGCTTCTTTCTCCCTCTTAGCTATCCTGAGAAGAGGTCCTTGGGACATTTTTCCATTAAATGCTATGAGCACTTTAAGTACGGGCACATCAAGGGGGACCCATACTGCCCAAAAAGGCAGGAGCTCCCCACTGGTGGACAGACACCAGGGATGGCTTTGGGAGGAGGTTGCCCCAGTTAGTATGGGGACTGTGCAGAGGTTTCCCTGGTGTCCCTGGGTGACATAGAAATGGTGCAGAAGGGCCATAAGCCTAGTAATACTAAAAAGTATAGGCAGTGGGTCACTATCAAAGGGCAGTGGATGGAGGCTCTGAGTGACACAGGAGCCAGAATGACTACTGCCAGGTGTCCTCAGAGTAAGTAATTCCTAATGTATTCCACCAGTTGTAGTAGCTGATGATCACAATAGTCTCTATCCTGCGTTTCTGGTTGAACAAGGGTAGGGGGAAGTCTCAGGTTCAGGCTGAATGCGGGTGGGAGTAGTCACAGGTTCCTTAGGGGTAACGGTGAGTCCACATGCCTGTGGATTGTCTGCTTGGTAACGACAAGGAGCGCACCATCTGGATGGATGTGGAGCTCTGGTCCCACCCTGAGATGTAATGATTGCCTTAGTGGGTGTGCCTGACTACACAGTCCGTGGTAGCCTAAGAGGGAGGTCACGAGGATCTGGAGCCTGGACGAAAGGCCTAGACACTTGCCAAATAGAGGAAGGGCTGAGTGTGTGGAAACCCCTCTGAGACTCCTACAGTTCGGGAGAGGCAGACCCTGAGTGTGATGCCCCAGAACCTAGGGGGTGGACATTGCTGCACTGGGGGAATTATTTTAGCCTGATTGCTGGTAAGCTGGATGGAGGGCATTTTGAGCAGAACTCTGCAAAGCACTAAGGAGTCCTCTGTTCTCGAGGGCCTATGGCGGCAAGCCGAGGTCCAGGATGCTGATGACACCTCTGGTGATCACCTTATTAACGGGGGAGAATGATCTCCTGTATAGCTAGCCTAAGGTTCCTGATCCTAGGGCAACCCCTTTGTTGGTGACCCTCCAGTGCTACAGAGCCTTCCTACTGGGACTGACTTATGATGTACCCCTAGCAGGACACCTGGGGCAAGACACTGCCTTTTTAAGGTTTGCCACCCAATTCTTTTGGCCCAGGATCAGATGGACTTCAGATGTATACTGCAGGTCTTGTCCTACTTGCCAGGTCATTGAGAGTTCAGGGGGAAAGCGGAAGCTTCCCCTGGTTCCCCTTCATGTTGTAGGCACCCTCTTTGAGAGGGTGGGCATCAACATTGTTGGGCCCCTGGATTCCTAAACTGCCTAACAGGATTCCTGGTCTTGCTGGGTCATGCTTCTAGGGACCCAGAGGCCATACCTCTGAGGACAGTGACTGTGCCTGAAGTGGCATGGGCAGTGATGGGGGTCTTTACCCAGGTAGGTTTCCCCAAAGAAGTAGTGTCAGACCAAGGTACCAACTTTATGTCGGCGTGCATTAAGTAAATTTAGGACGAGTGGGGGAAACCTACAAGTCCTCCACACCCTATCATCCCCAGACCAATGGACTTGTTGAGTTGTTCAACAGGACCCTCAAGACATGATTATGGGCCTGTCAGTGCCCTCGAGGTGGAAGTTAGACATCTTCTTGCCATGCCTGCTGTTTGCTTACAGTGTGTAATGTTCAGTCCCTTTGAACTTCTGTACAGCCACCCTGTCTGAAAGCCTTTCAGCCTTGTAAAGGAGGGGTGGGAGCAAGCTCCAAGCAACTCACCCCCCAGGATGTAGTCACCTACATCTTAGTTCTCAGGTATTAGATGAAGTATCCCAGTCTCCATTTTTGCAAACTCTTGCAGTGATTATCAAAGGTAATCTTGTCTTATTATTATTAATGAGCCCTTGTGAACAGCTGGTTTGAGGTGTTCCAGATTAGTCCTTCTGGTACAGTGCAGAAAACTGCCTGATTACATCACAGAAACTGTGCAATCAGTATGCAATGACTCAACCTCTTGTACATTTGAGCCCAGAAAACCCGTCCTTCCACCACTGGTCAAGTTGAGCATGGGCCAGTTATTATAATATTCAATGCAATTTAGTGCTTAGTAACATGTCTGTAGTTGTTTTCAGTATGGTGGCATAATACTAACTCCACCAAAAGGGAAACAAATATTGAATTCAAGCCCAGGGGCATAGCAATCAGTCGTGCAGCTGGTGCAGTGGTACTGGGGCCCGGTGGGGACCCAGTTGTTTGTGTCATAACTCTGTGTTTACTCTTCAGGGACGGTGGGTGCAATGCAGTGGGAATAGAGGATAGAGGGAAATTGAGAAGTGAAAGAAAAGGGATGAAGGAAAACAAGACAATGAAAAATAGAAACAAGGGAAGAGGAGGGAAAAGTGACAGAATAGGAGAAGGGAATAATGATGAGAAAGAGATAGGCGGTAAGGGTGAGCAAAAATGGCAAAATGTGAGAAAGGGACAGTGTGGGAAATGTGTCTTTTTGCATGATCAGCATCATTTTCTTGGACTGCTGATGCTTGTTGTTTGACTGTGTACTGGGACCTTGCTAACGAGGCTCCAGTGCATCTGCTCTTGTCTCTAAAACATGTTGAAACTGGGAATGCTTCTAACTGGCATGTTTAACTTACCTGCAAGTCCGTAGTATGTGGTAAAAAGTGTACCCGGGCCTGTCAGTTAAATGTCACTACTGGACTGCAGTGTACATTGTGTCACCACTAAAGTGACAGCGCAAAACATGGTTGCAGGCCTTCCACCAGTACCCTGGCTGTGCAGGTTTAAACTGCTAATTCGACCTGTCAAGCCCTTTTGACAGGCCAGAACTCAACTTTTAAATATACATAGGTCACCCTAATTAGGCCCTAATGCTCAATAAGGCAAGGTGCATAGTATTTAAAAGTAGGCCAGGTAAAGATTTAATGGAAACCATGTCCTTACAGTGACAAGACACCAAAAGCTATTTTCAATGTGGTAGGGAAGCTGTTGCAGAGGAAAGCATTGGGAATTAATATTGAAATGAAATAAGGCTTTCTCCATCTAGGAACCAGCTACAAAGTTAATTTCTGTACTGTTAAAAATATTTATTACAAACCCAATTAATTCGTAAAGTCAAATTTGTACTAAATATTTTACAAAAGGTACTTTTGAAAAGTCACCTTTTATCTTACTGAAGCCTCGATTAGCTCTTTGCAAGAGCTTCCAAGTGTTAACCAGAAGCTAAATAGCTCCTTGATGAGGTGTGAACCTGCTCCCAGAGCAGACAAAGGCGTGGGAGGTGCTCTGTTTCTCTGACAGAGTGACCACCAGGGCAGTGCCCAGGAACTGAATAATCTTCAAATAGGCCTAGCCCACCACAGATGGATAAAGCTAATACCTTGGTCTGCCCATCTTTTGTTCTTCTAGCCAGTCAGGTATCAATTTTAGTGGGAGAGGAGCTTCCACTAAAACCGGTTTTGCACAGATGAGGGTTTGCTTGTTTCCCTGACCACATCTCTAGGGAAGAAACAGGAGCTCTGCACAAGGCTAGAAAGGTTCTGCCATCTTGGTTTTCCCTATTGGTTAGGGAGGGGCCAGGAATCACACCCACCCACAGGCCAGGCACGCTCATCAGAATACTACTGGACCTGTTGAAGATAGAAGAAGGACAGCACCTGCTGTTGAGACCTGTGAGAAGAACCCTAAGGGATGGGACTGTTCCCACTTGTACAAAGGACAAAGAGGTGGACTTCATAGGTCAGTTGGCTGACCTCCTGTTAAGCTACAGGGACACAAAAGATGCAAAAAGCCCTCTTTCTTGAAAGAGCCCAGTCGATCAGTCACAACTGGACCTGCCCGAACCCTGCTGGTGGCACCTGCAGGAGTGAGTTTTGACCCCCAAGGCCTGTTCTGAGATCTTGGAACCCTTGGCTGGTGACAGAGTGGACGCCTTCTGCCAAACCCTAAAACCAGAAACTTAGAAACTTTCTACAAACTTTTCACCTGGAGAACCACTGAGGGACCAGGATCAACATTCAAGCCGATCCTACAATGATGCATTGCTAGCGGGCCTGATTTTACAGAACCTCCAGCTACATTCTCCTTTCAATGTTGAACTCCGTTGATGGCAAGGCCTCTTCGACTCCATCCCACAGCTCCCTCGACAACGCTGGCAAAGAGGACCCGAATGACAGCCAAGATATTCAAGGAGCAAATACTCAAACTTCTCCCTCTTTAGCTTTTCCTACTTAAACCAACCGTTTCACCGAGGCTTCATCTCGATGCTGGAATCCATCTCCACTAAACCTCTTCTTGACACCAAAAGGTAACGTTTTCACTAGGACGAACCTTCTCCTTCTATCCAGCCACGCTCCCACGCAGTCGAACTTCAACTTTACCCTTGTCCCTGTCTGGCACGACTAGTTGCCTGTGGTTGGCACTTTGCGCTTTTTGGCACTATTTTTATATAAAACTTAAACCATTCATATCTCTGGTTCCCCTCATTGGATTATTGCTGTTTTAGTGTCCTTGTATTCACATGCTCTATTTTTCTAAATTAGATTGAGGGGGGGTTGTGTTGTGTTTTCAACTTTTTAACTGTTTTGGTACTTCTAAATGCATTACACATTTTCTTAAGTTAAGCCTGTCTGCTCTGTGCCATCGTTACCAGGGTTCAATTACTGAAACCTTTACTGGACCTAAAAAGAATAGTGCCATTATTACCTGTGGTGGACTACCATGCACCCTGCCTAATGATCAGTTTTTCACAGACAGAAATTAGGATGGCAGGGTGAGAAGGGATTGAGGAAGAATAGGGAGGGATACACAAAGGATGGAAAAAGAGATAGAGTAAGGGGATAGGGAGGAGAGAATGAAAGGGATTTAGGAAATGAGAGATGAAAAGGAAGGAACGGTAGAATATGGAGACCCCTAAGCAGGGACACGGCTAATGTTGGTGCAGTAGTAGTAGTAGTGACACCATGTTCCAGGAGTGGGAGGGATCTACAGTACCCCAATTAACTCTGTAATGGGTGGTCATGGGTCCCATTTTCCTTGCTTGTATCAAGGCCCACGACACCCAAGCTACACCACTGATCATGCCCAGAGGTGGAATAGCCAAGCTACATTTCAATAGAGGGTTCTCCTAGAGCACTTGCAGCTTGGTCTTTGTGTCTATAACTGAAAGGTACAAAGTCATGCTTTTTGGCATTGCGCTTCCATAAAATCTTCCTGTTCGATAGTGTAAAATGGTCACATGTTCTAGTCTAGACGATAGTATGATTCAGCGAATACCTCCTAGAAAGATGTTTCATGTAAAAATAAAATAATCAAGTGCACATGGTTAACAGTCTTCTAAGCAATGTCTGGAAATATTTTAAATAAATACCACCTGTAATTCTTTTGCAGCTGTTGCTTCACCGAACATGTTCCAGGGCGTTTCGGAGTGTACCAGGTGCTTTTGAAGGCGGACACCGTCTGTCACAAAAACAAAAATGGACTTTCATTCCTACTGAGAAATGCAAATTAATTTGTCGGTGAGAAAGGGCAATTAAAAGGAGATTGTATGTCGTTTCTTCTACTGTACAGTCTGAATACGCACACTTACTCTGTGCAATCCCAGCACCGCCGGGAGGAATCAATCCAAATTGGATTCTTTTCTCCTTCTTATTCCAGCATTTCCTGACATGCAAGGTCTTTAAAACACGAATTACAAGTTTATACTAGGGATGACGCTGAGTTGATTTAATAAAATTATGGGCTAAACATTTTGAACATTTCTGCAATGAAAAAAAATCACTGCACTTGACAGAACTAGGCCCGAACTAGGCCTTACTTCCATCTCAGTTGCTAATACAGCCATATTCTAGGTTTTCATTTCTCATACTGACATTCTGGTGCTTGTTCCCGGTCCAGGGAGGACCTGACTTGGCAGTTCGGGCTGGACTGTTCCCATGAGGAACAGGGTCAAGACTGAATTACATATGGCTGGGTATAAACTGGGGTGGCATGGTGAGCAAGCGAACAATGTATTTAATCCAGATCATTGACTGCAGATGAATGTTTTGATTTGTTCTGAATTCCATCCATCATTTGTGTGCCTTTTGCTTTATCCCCCTACCCCTAAGGGCGCCGGGTATGCCCAGACTTGGGTCCAGGGCTCACTGTGCCACTGGATTCAAGCTAGTCTAGCTGATGAGGGGTGAAACCCTAAAACTGGTCTAAGAATGCTTGCTTTCAGTCCTGGGAGGACCTGGCTTGGCAGATCAGGCTGGACTGTTCCCATGAGGGACAGGGTCAAGACTGATTTGCATATGGCTGGGTCTAAACTGGGGAGGCATGGTGAGCAAAAGAACTATGGATTTAACGCAAATCTCTTGACTGAAGGTGATTGTTTTGATTTGTTCTGCAGTCCGTCCATCATTTGTGTGCCTTTCACTTGGAGTGGTAGTTAACACGTACTTGGGCGTACTGCATGTTCGATGGTAGACCTTTGAATGCGCCAGAAATATTGAATCCTTATTTCTGCCACGCCATAGTGGGCCGGACTAAAGTTATCATAGTGGGTACCTATGTTTTACAGCTCTTGCCAAACATCATTATTTCCTTCTCCTATTCTGTCACTTTTCCATCCCCTCCCCTCCCCTTGTTTCTATTTTTCATAGTCTTGTTTTCCTTCATCCCTTTTCCTTCACTTGTCAATTTCCCTCTATCCTCTATTCCCACTGCATTGCACCCACCTTACCTGAAGAGTAAACACAGAGCTATGGCGCACACTTTACAAGACCTTATAACCCATTCAGCCTCGGCGTCAATGCCTGGCCACCAATAGTATTCTCTTAAAAGATTTTTTAAGCCAGACATTGCCATGTGTCTCTGGTGACCTACTTTTACTACACCTTCACAAACGCCCTTAGGAGGAACTCATTTATATTTCCTGAATACCAAATTATCCACCACACTTAGTTCTGGAGCAATTTGCGAGAAAGAATGCAGTGAATCTTTCAAAGATTTGGAGGGTGACCACCCTTTAAATATGATTTCCTTCACGTTCTTTCACTTTTCATCTCTATCATTCTCTGCAATCCCCACACTTTTTTCTATTCCTTCCCAAAAACTTCTGCACACATCATCAGCTTGCATGAAACACTATCCTGTGGGTAAATATGAACCACTTGGGAGCAGTTACATCCATGAATTGTGGTATCTGCCATTTGCATTCCGTTGTCAGCATGCAGAAATTGAAGTTTTTCTGACAGGGGAGGATTGTGACTCTACTTCCGGCCACTCCTTTGTATGTAAGCAAGTAATACTTCACAGTGCCTGCAACATTTCAGCCCCTAATTTGGCATGTTTATTAAAAGGAACCTGCTATTATTTCAACCCTCACTTTGCTTTTTACCACCAGTTATCTTGTTCTCAACAATCAAAATTGCTGCTGCTTATGGGCAGGCATTCCCTGCATACTAACAGTTTGACAACAAGTTACTTGTTGCAGTAATATCATGTTTCTCCTCCCCACACAGGAGTGTAGATAGTTCGCTGTGGCATTCCATTCCAACTTTGACAACAGATTTCATTAAGCTAAGTGCTATTGTTTCAACAAGACGTGACTCTCACGTTAGCTCGTGAGACCTTCGAATTGCAGGTGGAGAGAACATTGAGTGAGAGGCAGTCATTGCTAAACACAAATCTCCCCCTACACTTTGGGGAATTAAATCACCAAATATTTAATGTGTCTCATAAGGCGGGCCTAGCCCACATTTTTTAAGTGGTGGGATCCGGCCTTGTAACCTCAATTCAGACTATTTTTTGAGTAATCAGTGCCTTTATTCATTCTATTTTTTCCAGTGTATTCAGAGGGTTTCCACAAGGGTTTACTTCTGGGTTTCCTCCTGGTTTGTGGGGTTCTTGTGCTTATGTTGCTATTCCACAATGGCTGCTCGATCTGTGGTACTGCCAAGCCAGGAACAGTTGCAGCTGTACCGTGATCGGATGTGGAAGCTGTTTGGTTTGATGCCATTGGAGGCTCTTGACATCGATTATTGGCTGACCTTCTGTTATGGCTACTTTACCTGGGTGCAACCTGTGTTCTACTGCATCCAGTGCCCTTTTCAATGGGCCCTTGATGTCTGCCTGTCCACCGTGTCACACGCTGACCTGGATTATGAACTGTTGATGGGTCCATTGCTAACCCATAACCAGGTATGTTCCGTTGGCAAGTGGCTTGTGTACAATCCTTCACTGGGGCCAGCAGCCGTAGTAAGTCCCTGTGCTCGTGCACAGCGCCTCTTGGATCTGAGTTTCATTGAAGTCAACAAAGGTTGCCCTGGAATGATCTAACGGCCTTTGGATATGAGGATCATGTCTATTCATTTGAATTGCTTAATAGGATGGCATCCCTTTTAACTATTGAAGGTACTGACGCCTTATTGGAACTTATGGCATGCCCCTTGTCACACAAAGTTCTTGGCCCGGAAGATACGCTGTGATTGGCTACCTTTTTGCATTAATATAATTTTTGCCTATTCTAAGTTCATTATGGCTCTATATTGGAGTTCGAATGCTAGTTGCATTTGGATGAGACACTTTGGCTCTGTTTACCTGTGACTTCTGTATTAGTCCAGGGCTAACGTCAAGACCATGGGGAGGGTGTCACATGGCCCATGGGGACATTGTCGTCTTCTATATGTTAGCATGAGCATGCTGCAGACTTTCCGCTGCTTTGTGCACGTTACTACATGAGTTTCTTTTTCAAATGTCACTTTTTATACGTTCACAGGAGAACCCACAGTTATTTTCACGCTTTGAAGGTTCGTGGTATTTAGTCTGAACATTGTGTACAAGGTTGAACAACAATGCCCCTTGTTAATCTGTTCCGGTCAGGCCCCAGTACCTAGACAAAACATACAGATGCAGCTGTTGTTTGGGAATACGTACTTTGGTCTTATTGGAATACATGGATAGGTAGGACACAATTGGAGAGGGACCTTTCCAGGGAGAAGAGCATGACAGCACCTTTGATGTAGACCTACCATCTATAGACTGAGGTAAGGAGTCTGAAGATAATGCCTAGAGATATTCTAATATATGATCATCTGGCTTCTATACAAGTGGAAGGAGGTTAGGCTATTCTGTCGTATATAAAGACAGCCCTGTTTATGATTTATGGACTACTTGCTATGCTGACCGTATTTGTGTTAGGCATTGTGGCACGTAAACTGCATACTAGGACACGTTAGATAAAATAAATATTTTAAACTTGTTCGTGTCTCTGTCAGATCTTATTGTGGACCAGTACTAGAGTATGAGCAAAAGTGTGTGTCTTGTAACCGCGATTCCTGAGAGAGTCTGGCGTGTTGTGTTCTGGGGTGTCTAATCATTTGTTTCTCTGTGAGTGAGTAGGAGGTCAAGTGAGGCACTATAGCTAGTAAGTCATGGGCTCATGGGTGTTAAGGTGGTAGGATGACTCAGTCCCTACATACCAAGGTCCCATAATACTACACATAGTTTTGTGTTTGCCCAGAATCCCTGCAACACCCATACATGCCACCATGTCACCCTCATCCATGCAGAGGCTTGACTCAAGGAGGGGTTCATCTACAGGAAGCCGGGAAAGGTAGTTTGCAGGTTAGTTGCATTTACCAGGTACATGGAAGACCTCAAAACTGTATTCCTGCAACTGTGAACATAATCTTGGGGCAATTGCTGTTGACTTCACTCCACCCCCTGGTGACAAAATCTTAACAAAGGGCTTGTGATATGTGTGTAGTGCAAATATGCTCTCTCATATGTAGTGCCTAAAACAATCTATGGCCCAAACACATGCAAGTAGCTTTCTTTCAATTACAGAGTATCTCCTTTCAGTCTCTCTGAAAGTTTTGGATGCATATGCTACTGTCCATGGTTTGTTGCCAGCGTTTTGTAAGAGAATGCGGCCTAACCCATAAGCACTGGCATCCACTGAGATAATGCTCCATTTTACTTCAATGAAAGGTTGGAGTGTGGGAGCCTCTGTTATCTGTTCCTTGATGTTGATAAAAGTTTTGTTTTGTTTGTTACCTGACACCAAATTTACTATAGAATACACATAATCCAGCGATGGTACTCAGGTTATCCTTGCCATCAGGTGGGGGAGCATGGTGTATAGCACCAACAAGTGATTTATTTGGTTTTACTCCACTTCCGGAAATTGAGTGGCCTAGATATTCCACCACTGTTTTAGAAATTCACAATTATGATAGCTTAGAACTAACGCTGCCTGTCTCAGCCTTCTGCACACTTCGCTGAGCATTTCTTTGTGTTCCTTTTCAGTCTTTGTGAAGATCAGCATATCATCCTGTAAGCAACATACCTTGGCCTCCATATCTTTGAAAAGATAAAACAACATCCTTTGGAACAAGGAAATGGCGGGAGATAGGCTGAAGGGAAATCTTTCGACTGATATACCCCGAAAAGAATAATGAAAGCTGCCAAGTGACTGGATTGCGTTTACAATTCAATCTGATGATATATCCATAATGTTAGTCCAGAGTGAAGAAGACTGTCGCTCCGTTCTCCATCGAAAGGAGATCATTGCTCCTAGGCAGGGGATGGCTATATGCTATGATACGCACATTGACAGCTGAAGTCCACACATAACCTCATCTTTCAGTCCAATTTCTTAGCTAGTACTACTGGAGATATCCAGTCATATGATTCTATTTCTTCAATGGTATCATCCTTATGAAGTTTCTCAAAAATTTTTGTAGGTCGTTTCTTGAGCTAAATGGTGAATTTCTCATTTCCTGTTTCACAGGTTTAGAATTCTCTTTTACTCTTATGTGATGGGTAAATCCTTTACGTTTTCCAATCCTATCACAGAAAACTTCTGAGAACAAGCATGAAATTGCACTCCTGGATCAGCTTCTTTGATGTCAATGGCTGGTTCCTGCAGCACAAGGATTTAATATTATCTTCAAGAGTCTGTGGACTATCCAACCAGACACACAGACTCCTGTATGGGCAATGTATATTTTTACCTCTGTTGATCTATTCTTGAAGGACACTTTGGTGCGGAAGTATCCAATCACACTTATCCTGTTCCCATCGAATGTCACCGCTTGCATATCAGCTGGGAGCAATGGTATGTGATCTGTTTACTAAGTTGTCCCTGCCACATCAGTTGGAGTACGCATTTGAGAAGTTTCAAGTTTTCGGAGTGATCGTTTCCATCTACTCTAATCATCAATGCTAAATTAGTATTTTCTCCCTCACTTCTTGCATTGATTTCACGGATTCCTTCTTCAGATATGTGTGAAACTGCGCACAGCAGCCCTGTTTTGCTTACCTGCACATCTTCATGAAGTGGCCCAGTCAATGACAGACACTACACTCTCTGTTCACAGGAGCACATTCTTTGACGTTACCAAGATGAGATAGACTGCTACATCTGTAACATACCATTTTGGCTCCTGCTCTCTTTTCTTTGTGTAGATGGCGTTTGTTGCCAAATTTCCTCTCCTTCATAAAACATGCTTCTAAATCCTTCTTCTGTTCTTTGACTTCATTAACTTCCGTCATCGAGGGCATATATTGCTCTGTCGTCTTCGCTGATTTCACCACTTCTTTTAGAGACGGGTCGCCCATGACTCACAGATTTTCTTGAATTTTCCTTATATTGGTATTCACTATCAGTTGATCCCTGATCATTTCATCTGTCTTCGTACCAAAGTTGTAAGTGTTGGGAAGGCTCCTCAAGGCTGTTAAGAATTCATCGAAACATTCATTATCCCTTTGTCTTATGGTATAAAAGGGGTATCTTTCTAGGATGATACTTATAGTTGGCTTGAATCTTATTTCTAGTCTCAACATGGCCTCCTCGAGTTCATCTAGATCCTCATCCTCATTGGGTGATTGCACTTTGTGTAGTGATCTGAAACTTTCTTGACCTTCAGAACCTAGTAGGTGGATTAAGATGCACTTTTTCCTTTCAACAAGCATCTTGTCGGCGTCTATGGCTATGAGATAGGAAGTAAACCCTTCTTTCCAACTTTTCAACTTAACTGGTAGATCTCCCTTGCTGTATAAAAAATTGTGGGATGGATCAAAGTGCATGATGTTGTTATGCTGAAGAAATAAGTAATATGTCTGACAGTTGTAACTGTATTTGCTTTAACTGGCTTTGTTATCCAATAATAAAGGATTCAAGCTTAGCTCTTCACATGTGATAAATAAGGTAACTAGAGATGCAGCAGAAAACTGTAGTGCCCAACGGTTGACAGGTAGAAGTACTTTGCTCGATAAAGTGTTCAGGTTTGTACAAGGAACATCAAAACAAAATCCCCCTGCTGAAAAGCTTATATTAGCAGTATCAATGTTTTCTCCTAATGTAATTATCTCCACTGCCTATTGGAATAAGGCAGGCCTGTAAGCAACAGTCTCAAGCAGATCTGGAATTTTTTAGGTAAATTAAATAATAACAAATTGCCTCGATATGACTAGAACGCATCGATTAAAGGCCAAGCAATGGGAATTAAAATGGTGGCCTCGTTGCGAAAACAAGGCTTGAGCTGCCGTAAAGATCATTGAGTGAGTGGCAAACATGGGCTCGGGGGCCGGCCTAGCCAAAATCTTTCCCCTACAAGCCCGCCTCTCACCTCGTAATCCTTGGCTCCTCCTTCAAGGTTGAGGGGGCCAAAGTCATCAGCCACGTAAACACACAATTTGCCTCGCTATCATTAGACTCGCCTCACTGCACTCAGATTCTGCAGACAGTACTCGACTATTGCGTACCCGATCAGAAACGATGAGAGCAGCCAAGCCGAAGTTGAAAGTGGGAGGTACAGCATCCCTTCATTTGATGCCAAAAAAGTGTTATAATGCAGAAAATTAAAGAAAGAGCATGTTTCTGCTGAAGAGGACTCTTTCTTTACCTATTCTCGCTGGTCGGGATCACTCACAATGAACAGACGCTCAGCTTAGAATTCTTCTGACTCTAACGTTCTAGGAGGAATCAATGTGATCACTGGGGCAGGGGAAACACAGGAACAATGGAAAACATTATCACAATAAGTGTTTGTCTTACTGTAGTGATTGCATTACTATGCAGCATATATTGCATTATAATACAACAGCCCATTTTACCACAGAAATGACAAGCAGTGCTCCTCTTCAGCATATCAATATTTAAATTCACCAACAGAATTATCCTCAATTCATCTTTCACAACCCTGCATTGGCATCTTCTCATTTACTTTTCTCAAACTGTGCATCCAATGCACTCCATTCATTCCAGAATTGTCATGCGACACAAAACCCACATCAGAATCATCAGCTGATTCTTACCATTTATCTGAAACTGCTTTGTCTGGGCAGTCATCAATTTCTCTTTAATCTTTTTCTACTTCGTATCAAAGCAATCAATACTGTACTTGTCATACTGCAAAATCTAATCAATGTCCTTAGTCTGCAAACACATCAAGCTTTGATGAATGTGTGAACTAAGCATGGGATGCAAACCCATAACCAAGGAAGACACGAACCACTGACACCACCTTTCTCCAGATCTTCAAGTCAGCTGTGTTTCTTACACATCTGCATATGCCTTTCATAGAAAGCATGCACTGACTCCTTTGGCCTTTGTGCAGCATTGCTTATTTTTTTGCACATCGGAAACAAACAAAAACAAAACTAACTGTACATTCTTCGTGATAAGTAGGGTGCTTGATAGAATTGCATCAATAAATACAGTACATTCAACATTAAGGCAAAGCATATGATAGTTACAGCATCACCATTTTTGTGAAACACAGTGTTGCACTGGCCCAGCATCTCCACCCGCCTCCATTCTGTCAGTTTTAATAGCTGGGATAGGCGTGCCAGTTACCCCATGCCTTCTCCCACTTCTGTGGGCAACCTTTACTCTGATACTCCACCTTCTCTATCTGGTGGCACCAATCCATGTCTGTTTCCCAGTCCCAGACCCTAGGGGGCAACACAATGCCCCATGTACATGCCGCATTTCATTTGGCCACCCCAGCTTCCATCATCAACCACAGTTTCGAGCAGGCTCTGGGTGGCCAGGGAGAAGGTATGAGCCCTTCTTTCCACCAGTTCACACAGTTCTTGTTGCTTGAGGAGGAGCTGGTGTTTGAGGCCAGCATGCCCCGTGTAAAGAGATGAGGCTTCAGTCACTCAATTTCTTGTTTGAGTGTAGCAAACTGTATCCGTTGTCTTGAACGCCTCCTTGAACGGCTTCCACAGGACAATTCCACCATTTCCCCCCAGTTTGTCCCTCAGGGCCTTATCCTGCAAACACCAGGGATCTAATCTCGGGTTTGCTATAGTGATCCTTGTCTGGGGGCACAGCACCATTCCTACCGGTGAATGGTCGGTGGGATGTACACTGAGCAAACATTTAGGGTCTGAACCTCCTAGCGCCCAAACTGTGCCAAAAATCTGTCAGAAGGTTTGCTCCACATTCGTTGTGGAATGAAGGATCTTGATTTCTCGATTAGTATCCCGGTCCCTCTAGAGTCTGTCATGTAACCTGCATGCCCCAGTAGTACATAGCCAAAACTGTCTAATGCTTTGTAATGTTTACCCTTAAGATGAATCTCCTGCAGGAGAACTGCATCTGGGTCCTGCCTCTGCAAGTATTGCAGTACCACATTCTTCTTTGTCCTACTATCCAGCCCATTGAGGTTACAGGAGAGTCTGCTCAAAGTTTTCTCACATGGCCCCACTGTGTTCGGTGATGGGGATATTGAATCCCTTCTCTGCCCTCGTTTATACCCTCTATTCCCCCATTGTTCTATTGTACTTAAGCAACATTTGCAAAGGAACACATAAAAACAAAACAATACCATTCCTCCACAACAATCCAACTCCCCCCTCCCAGCTATCCTGCAATGCAGGCTCAGAACTTCCCACCACCCCAATATGCAGAGTGCTTGTTGCCCCAACATTTCAAAGGTTGTAACACTGTTGTAGCTAATGCCGCCTTGCCTGAGTAAGAAAGATATTAACAAAGGAAAGCAACCCATTTCAAGCAATGAAGTACCAATGCCTCTGCTTCTTGCTTTTGTCCGCCAGTGCCCACACCCCAAGATGTCAGTCCATGGAGGTGGGCTTGTGGCCTCCACTTCATCTGGTGGTCCTCTGTATCAGCTAGACTAATGTCCCACAAGGATGTAAGATTCGTGCCCCCTGTGGCTTGGTGGTCCCCATCCTCAAGTCAATCATCGGTGTGGGACTTGTGCATGTTTTTAGGACACCTCTTGCCCCTGCTGCTTGTCTGGAAGTGCTGTTTACTGGTCCCCCCCCCACTTGTAGTCACTGCATCCCCCAGTCGCCACAGTGTCGCTGACGGCCCTCTGCATGCCAGCCGTCGCTGCAGGTCCACCACACGTCAGTCCTCCAGCCATTCCCGAGCATCCTCTGGTATGGTGAAATGCCAAGATTTGCTCTCTGTTACCAGCTGGAGTCTAGCCGGAAACAGCATCATGTATTTTAGTTCCCTGTCCCTCAGTGCTTTCTTGACTTCCTCAAAACTGCATCTTTGTCTTGGCACTTGCAGGGGGAAGTCAGAAAAGAATCGGATTGTGGCGTTTTCAAATTTTAGGTCATCATGCGTGCAGGCAGCTTACAATATAACGTTGCTGTCTCTGTAGTTAAACACTCTTGCTACGATTGTCCTAGAGGGAGTACCAGACTCGGCAGAGGGACCGGCACCCTGAGTGCCCTTTCGATGGTGAAGAAGTTCAATAGGTGCTTTGGTCAGAGGGTTTTTGTGATAAGGTACTCAAGAAACAATTCAACGCTGGGGCCCTCCACTCCCTCGGGGGCCCCCACAACTTGTATATTGTTCTTTCTAGCTGTCCCCTCTTGATTTTCGAGTTTGGCTACGATGATCCTGTTCTGTTTTGTGAGGTGCTGCACTTGATTCTCCATCCTCTTGGTTGCAGACTGGAGTGAAATGTTTGTTTCCACGTTTTCAGTTATTTTCTTGAAACCGGCATGTAGAAGGGTGACGTCCACTTTGTCGGAATCCAACTTAGGCTCATTGGTTCCTTTCAGGTCCTGTATTGCAGCCATGATTGCTCAGGGAGGGCTCCCGAGGAGATGGTAGCTCCAGCTACAGCATGGCTGTCCCGCATACCTCTGTTACCAGGTCAGTCGATGCCACAACCACTGCATACTTGTCCATTTTGTTCAGGTGGGTGGGTATAGCCACCCAACATGTCTGCTATCCCTGCACCCCAGCACCACCAGTCGTAGCAGTTAGTGAGGTTGCAGGTACTCACTGGTTCACCTTCAGTTGTTGTATGAAGGGGGCATGAAGTGAAGAAGAGAATGGCTGGATTACCACGGATGGCCCAACTATGCACTGCCCTCCACCATCATGTGTGGGTCCTCAGAGGCAGGAGCCTCGAACCGCCCCAACCCCACATAGCTCTCCAACTGCTGCCTAGCGAGCAGTTTTGCCTCTCTGTTGCTGTCTCAACAAGAATCCTCGCCTCTGGCCACCCCACAATCATTCCCTGTCTCTGCTCGAGGCCCCAGCCAGAGCGAGGAACGTGCAGGGCATCAGGATCATCATGGGTCGGTTAGCTGCCTTCAGGATACTCCAAGCCCAGGTTCCATGGAAGGCTCGCCAAATACAGTGGACCTGATGATTAGTGGGGTCCGCCGAGTGCATGGCTTTACAGCCTCAAGACAAGAGCCAGACAGCTCCCTCAGGGGCCTCACCACTGCCTCCAAGCCCAGCGCCTGCTCCCCACGCCTCCGAGGGGTTCAGCCTGGCACCTCTGCACAGTCAGGGGGCCCCGGGCTGCTCCGCTGCTTCCGGTACCTCAGCTTGCTTCCCGGACACTGCTCTGACAATTGGGCTTCCCCGAGATCAGTCCCAGGACCCGTTTCACTATCTGCCAGATGGAAGTGGGGTAGATCACCAGTGTCTGCCGGCACGTTCTGGGCACTCCGGGTCAATGCACCAGGGCCCACGCCAACAGTGACACAGGACACAATTCATTCCTTTCACCTGCTCTCAGGGCATGTAAACGAGCCCTGGCTGGTCTCTGCAGCTTCCTGCCCTTGCGGATGTCATCTAAGAAGCTGGCATTGGTGGAGAAGGGATTGGATGGGGGATCAGGCTATTTGTGGTGGCAGAGTAGTGCCATCTTGATCGGTACTTGGTCACGCCCCCCACCCAGATGGAGCAATAATAATTGCAACTCTAGCTGGTTCTTTAGTCGGCCAAGTGACAGCAACCTTACATTTAGACCATAAATCACTAGTAACAATCTCAAATAGGTCATCTAAATTAGTCCAAAGCATTTTAAAAATCGTCACCAATCTGCGAACATATTTATATAATTTCTCAGGTTCTTCTTCAAATTTAGGAAAATTCATCATAAAGTTGTAATGATCACCCCTCGTCCATGTCACAGGCACATAATTCCCTCCATGCACTTCTCTTAGGGAAAATTCTGAAACTGCCTCTAATTCAGAATCACTAACAGACCACTTAGTTTTCTTCTTCCCCTGTAGCTTTGTTTTAGTAGTAAGTTTCTTCTTCCACTTCTTCAAATCCCTCCAGTCCTTTGCCTTTTGAATTAGATATTTAATGTGAGCCTGTAAAGTCACCAAGCCCAACTCTTTTACTTCCTCATATATCAAATCAATTTTATACTTTCTCAATACATTCCTCAGTCTACCGATGTCAACCTCACGCTCGTCAGCTAGTTCCTATGCTTAATTCGCACAACTCGCTGCTTCACTGATACAATATCTCATTTCATCCACATTTTAAGACAACCATCTATTTAAATCAATTATTCCCTGTAAAATGTCTCCAAATTTAATTTATAAAAGCTCAATATTGATATTTCTCTCTTTAGGAGGCTCAGCAGGAAAAGTAGTAGGCATGTTATTTGAAACTGGAGTAACAACATTAGTATCTCTCCTAGTACTAGGCAAAGTTCTCAATGTATTCTCAGACAGGGCACTCACTGATTAACTTGTAACCACAAGCGCAGTCAATCCCAGTGTCTGTGCTCTGGTACGCTCTCCCGCTGCAACCACTCCAGGTACTGTGGAATCCTGCTCTTGTTTCTTCATCTCATCAGTTCATGGAGGACATCTTGAATTCAAAAATTATTTTGAAAGTGATCCTCCTCATGCGAATATTGTTCCCTTCTCTTTGTCTCTCTCTTTGTCTTACTTTTTCTCTGTCATTTCTTTGACTATTGCAAGAAAAACAAAACTTCCTCAACCATATCCTGTCTCGAGTATTTCTCTTAATGGTCCCACTTGCCTTCAAGCCACTATCTAAATGAACCCCTCATCTGCTTCTTCATTTTCTTTCTCTACTTCGCTGTGGCCATTTGATCCCATAATTTGATTATTCAGTTTCAACTGAATAGCGTCACAAAGGGCAGAGCAAGCAACAAGCAGCGAGCAGGAGATACCGGGCGTCGGAGCCTGGGGGACGGAGGCCCGAAAGGCTGGCATATTATCCACTGGTGAACCGGAGGCTATCAAGGGTCACTGGTGCTCGGCACGCACTGTTCCAGCGCTGCTGCAGCTGACCAGCTCCCGAGCCACCAGCCCTCATCATCATCAGCGCCTCGGTGTGGACTTGTGCTGCTTATGCCTTGCGGCAGAACCATCGAAGAAAAAAGGAAGGGAAACCCGCTGTCCACGGCTGTGGGGGCCCCCACAGCAGATTATCCAAATCTCGGCTAGGCCTCTGGGATCACCCGTCCCCTTTGACCACAAGCCCAGTGACCGGTGACTGCGTTGACTCCCTCAAAGAGCGAGTGCAGCAGCCTCAGTTGGCTGCTGCGAGTGTGGGCGTTAGGGCACCGCAGAAGCGGCCTGGTTGGAGCAGGGTGCGGCTTGGGGGTGAGCCTGGTGTGCCCCGCTCGCCTCCACCATCTCACCTCTCTACAATCAGATCCTCTGCTACAGAAAAGACCACAGCCAAGATGCTCCCAGCCATTTTTTTTGACCAGCCAACTTGTCTTTGGTTTTAGATCCAATCTTTGTGGCGGCATTCCCAGCACTTCTAGGAGTTTCTGGAATGAATATCGGCCTCGGTAAGGTGAAGACAGAGCCAGAGTGGCAGGTGTCTTACTTTCTTGGTAAGAGCCGGGGGAGGGGAGAGAGAAACGGTAAGGGTAAGGGCCAAGGCCTGTAGCGATTAGGCATCCACTGTGCGCCGGCTGAGCCCCAAGTCTGCAAAAGCGGCCTGAATTCAACCCAGATGCAGCTAGCAGATCGGGTGAGCTTCCCTTGTCTCGATCCACCTTTCTCTCCCCCTCCCTGAGGGCCCACACCTCACTGGCCATAGCTCACAGCCTTATATAGGACTTATATCCCCTCTGTGTTCCTTTCTCCGCAAGCACGCCCGCGGCCCAGGATCTCCCCATAACTACAAACTATCTATTCTACTACACCTCACTCATACTCAGAGAAAGGGACCCCACAATATAACCAAGGGAGTAACAACAATGAGCAAGGTGGAATGCTGAGGCCAGACGGATTACCTCAGCATTAGCAGCATGACCAAAAGGAAGCCTGAAGCATTATGAACATCCTGCAAGTATTACCCCCAAATGGCAGCTCTTCACCCGCACTGGCTGCGCATCTTACAAGTGACCCGACCAGTAAAGAGGGGGCCCCTCTCCTAGGTAGCCTCTCTTGCAGCAAGCTTCCTGCCTCCCGCAATCAGTGCACATTACCAGGGAAGCGTAGGTCTCAATCCTGTCCACGGTCGGAAAGTGCCCCAAGATCTGAAACCACTAACCTTCAGCACCCACACAATGCCTCCAACTACTTCCAGACCCCTGACTCTGTGGCGTAGTCTTCAACTGCCACAGAAGGAGCACCGGCCCCTGAGAAGGTCCCAAGAAAGGCTCTAGTAGTCACAGCACAAATACATTATCACCAACAAAGTACCCCCCAGACCTCCACTCAGTCAGCTTGAGCGGGAACGGCGCATCTGCCCTCGAAAAAGAACTGGGGAATCTATCAGCATCCTTCTAAAACAAATTGGAATTCAAAATTGAAAGAACACTGGAGCTCATTCCAAAGTTATTCAGAACTCCCAAGGGAACCAGGCAGCTCTCCCCCTACTCCCAAACACAGAAAAGAACTCTAATAATGGTAATCCCACAGCCGACAACACTCAGTGGCGCACAACATTCCATGACTAGAGCTCTACTATGGCAATCCTACAAAATGGAGCTACAAATAGACCTCCTCCAATCCATAGGACATCATTTATTGGATTTGAGCAACAAGGTGGACCTCATTGAGAACAATATTTTAAGCAATCAAAACACGTGGTCCTTCTCTTGCTGATGTGCAGCCATCGGTGATCAGTGAGCCACCCTTTCCAAGGTACTACCCGACTTGGTTGACAAATTAGGGGCAAAGCCGAGTCCCCAGCAGTTAGTTGGCCTACAGCCCACAGTAACACAAGTTTGACGGCCAACAAATTGACCAGCCCCCCTTCAAATTCAATAATTGACCTAACAGAAAGTCCTCAAACTAAACCTAGCAATCAAGGCATATATTTTCACCACAACTTTACTTCTCTCCATTTAACGGAGCCAAGGTCCAGCTCCAATTCTCGGTCAACAGCTGAGGACGCAACAGAAACTTTACCCAGCCCCAAGCAGTCAGGTGCGCCCCTCTCAAGGAGGGCCAAGAAAAAATGAAGGAACAGCACAAAAGAGTCACAATAAGTAAAATAGTGGCTTCCCTCTTAACCACCCAGAACCAACCCGCTAGACCAAAGTAGGAAACAGTTCTGCTCAGACTTACCCAATTTTTTCTGCAAAGCCTGTCACTTATCATCCCACAGCCATAGTGGCCAAGGAACAGGATAATAAAACCACTCCCCAGGTAGAATCTCTAAAAGAAGAAGTGGATGTAGTGAGACCATATTAGTTTCAATGACAAAAACGGGGTAGACAGATGCAAGCACCCAGGCCTCCTCCACAGTGGAGCCCTGTACCAAAATTGGTGGGAGGATCACCTGTGACTCCATAAATTTGCTCCCCCCGACCCTTTATGTGCCCAATGGCACTCCAACCACTGGACACCTTTCAAATGCTCGAAGTCCAGAGAATGTTGTGGGCCCCATCTTAACATGCATCCAGCTGTCTAACAGCACTCAACCCCTGGAGCAAAGCTCTATGATGTTGACTCAAGAGGTAGTGCTAACTCCTAGATATCATATTAAAACATCACGATTTTCTGAACAGAGGCAACATACTTCACATACTGAAGCACATACCTTCCCTGGCCCAAATTTGATCGGATGAATAGATTGTATCTTCTCAATGATAGTTAATGTCAGGTCTCTTTCTGTGTGGCCAGATTGCATCCAAAGTTGTACCAGCGGTGGCGTATTCCTGTTGTTTCAAATAGCTGGATGAAGTAAAGTACCCCCCCTCCCTCAAGCGCCTTGAGACCCTCTGAGTGAGTAGTGCGCTATACAAATTTTAAACTTGATGCTCTCTGCATCTTACTCTAAATTCACGGCTTGTCTCCCCAATGTATGCCAGTCATCATGGACACAGAAATAAGGTCTATCACATTAGATGTTCTGCAATTTGTCATTATACTCTCCTTTCTCCAACTGTAATTTGATTAGAGACAATGGCTCCTTCACACGTGTGGTATGATCCA
The DNA here is from genome assembly GCF_964261635.1 of Lissotriton helveticus. Classification (NCBI taxonomy): domain Eukaryota; kingdom Metazoa; phylum Chordata; class Amphibia; order Caudata; family Salamandridae; genus Lissotriton; species Lissotriton helveticus. The sequence goes on along the minus strand of NC_136067.1, from coordinate 1,273,126,378 downwards.
CATCGGTGGATGCCACTTATTTGGTTCTGTCCTGTGATGGATTTCTGACAAAACCTATGTTTACTATCCAAATTGGACTTCACAAGATATTCCTCAAATTTTGGTTACATCTACATGCAAAGGTAGGTTTGGGTAGAATACATTCTTCTGTGTTATTATTGAGGATATGCCATCAAGAGTTAGCAATTTGCTTAACTTTCTGGTCAAGGTTAGAGTGGCGTACCACACACACACAGATTTGTCCTGATTTTCCTTCCTTCTGTTCTCGAACATGCGCTCTCTGTTATAGAATCATGCTCTTTTAAGGTAGTCAAGAACCAGGTATCTACAGTAGCCCCAGTTCAAAAGCTTGATTTTAAGAGTTTCACCATGTTTTTAAAAATCTTGGATATTAGTACAGTTTCTACGTAACCAAAGGAACTGGCTAAAGGGGGGATCCATTGCTTTTGGCTCTGAAAAACTGAAAACAGTCAAAGTGTATGATTATGTTTCTGGACATTGGTTTGGTATAAAAGAATACTTGAAGTTGTTGTTCTTGGTGTTGAATACATATATTAAGGAATTCCACTCTTGTATGATAGGGCGGATTTTAGTACATATGAATAGGATGTCATAGTTGTTACCAATGCTTGGACACACTCGCATGTCAAAACTAGGAACATATGTTTCCATTCATGCTTATTTGTCTCAATTTAGAGATATACAGAGAACCACTTTAGGTCCCTGTTTGTCGAACATTTGCAGGAAGGACTCCTCTCAACCTTGAGGAGGCTCCATGTTTTGTTTATCGTTTGTGTGGGCCATATATCTTCTATATCTAAACAGAATAAAATAGGTTTGACTGACCAGTCGGTCACCTTAGCTATCTATGAACAGTTGTACAGTGGCCTTTGTATGCTGTCATCTTGGGTAAGGCTCTGCTCACCTAGTTTTTTAAATTGTATTAGTGGTTCCCCCTTGGATCTAGTGGGACCATGGGGATTTCCCCGCTCTTTCTTTCGTACCTATTGTTTGGACCACTTTGATAGTTCGATGCTGCTGCCTGAAGGTATGTAGACTGACCCAAATAGGAGTTGGAGACCGGTTGCATAGCTTATGGCTCCAGCATCTATATCTGGTTGGAGAGCACAATCTGGTTCTGTTGAGTATGGAGTCTACATATGTTCTTCTTTCTTTTACTTCTGTTACTTCATAAGTAGTTGGTAACTATGGCATGTTTGGTTTACGAGCATGGTGCAAGCATACTGTTCGTTTTTTCTTGACTCTGTTTCTACTTTTGGTACTGGGTCTGCTTACACCAACCCTACTTAACATGGGTGGCTGTGATATTTTGTTATTTGAGCCTTATATATGCATATTTATTTTCCTTTCAAGATCTTTGGGCACTCCTTCCTGGCCCCTAGGGTCTGTGTGTTGTATGTTAGCGCCCTGAAGAAGGTAGTGACCGCATTTTGGGTTTGGCACCGAAACGCGCGTTGGCGCTTACTAAAGTTGAACGTAAAGACAACAGTATTTCTGGGACACTATAAAGAATATCAGAAGAAGATCCCCGATGTGAAAAATTGTTATCTAAAGGTCTATGAAAAGCTAAACTAATTGGAAATTATACCAGTGTTTATTTAAATTGTATACAGACAACAAGAATCACACATATGCATACATATTTTAAGGGCTAATTATCTATTTGTATTAATTTAGTGATTAATCATTTCTTGACAAAAGCTTCTGTGTATACATTATTGTTGTTGGCCTTGGGTCTGTAATTTGTATGTTTTACCCTGTTCTGTTGGTATGATGTATAGTTGAACAAATTAAGTATGAATGATATGTGATTGTGTGTATGCCCAGGCTCTAGTGTGTGTGGGGTGCAGTTGCAGTTACCTTGAGAGAGGTTATTCATATAGATTGTGGACTTTGTATCTGTTCGGAATGCAAATTACTCAGAATTTTTATGTCAAGTATATGTACATGTATTAACATACGTTAAATAGATTTAAAAAAACAATATAAAAAGAAATATATCATGGAATAAATTATTGTTTTTCATATGATATCCATGTAGTCGAATGAGTTATTGAACTGCAGGGTTCAAATGTGATTTTGGAAGGGCAAAAATATATATGAGTTATGCCATTGTGAAGTAACAGAGTAGGCAGATTGTTTTACTGTTTATTGTTCAAAGTGGGTACTGTTACTGCTATCCGCTTGTTTACTCCTTCATGACCAACTCAGGGTTTCTCCTCTGGAACTGAGTGTGTCTCAGGGGGTACCATGACCAGTCCTGGGATTGATATTCTAACAATTATTGCTTGTTTTTTCAAGTTCCTGTTTACTTTCCACCACAGCACTTTAAGCTGTGTGGCTTCTTTATTCGCTTTTCACATAGAGAATCCTTATAAAGCTATATGTGATGTCAGTCAAGCTAGAATGGAAAACACAGTAGGCATATTGGGAAATCCTATAGCCTTCTTTCTTTCAGCCCCTTTTAATTTCTATCTTTCTCTCCTGTTCTTTCCTTTATGTTCATACTTCTTATATCTTGCCAACCTTTTCTCTTCTCATTCTGTCCTTCCTTGCTTCATTCCTTCTTTCCATCCTTCTTTCCTTCCTTTCTCTCCTATTTCACTATATTTTCGTCTCCTGTCCTCCAAGCCCTTTCGATAAATGAGAAGGTTGTAGGAAGCTCATGAGTAAATTAGGTGGATGATACCCAAAGGATAACATTATGGACACAGAGTCTCAGAGTGCAGATTTCCCATAGACTGTCTACCACAGTATCCCCTAGATTGTGTTCTAGAATTTCCCCATAACAGTATATTCCACACATCTCTAGGGTTCCCCTGTTTTCTCTCACAGTTATTACTTGAACTTGCTGTCCAGAAAGCTGAAAAAGAGTTGGAGGAAAAGTTTAGAAAAATTCAGGTTACTCTGCCAGGAACAAGAGAGGTGAAGAGATAGACAGGATCAGTTGACCAAGGAAGAGAAAAAAGGGGAAAAGGAAAAGCAAAAGAGGCGAACTAGGGAATTGTAAAAGGAGCATATAGACTCAGGAAAAAGAGGTTTAGGACGGGAGTGGAAAAAGTGGTTAGATCTGGGAGTAGTGACTCCCCTCTTAGTCAAAGGAATCCACCATTAATGTACCAAAAGAATAGATTCTCATTTATGTGCCAAGCACTGACATTTTGCGGTGGTTCCATAATTTAGAGATTGTGTGTAAGGTGATAAGTTTGAATCACAAATAATAACAATCTGACAGATGAGGGAATGATTAGTGTTGTTTGAGCTGCAGCCAGTCCATCACCACCCCTTGTTGTTAAATATGCCAGTCCAGTTTCATCAGAGGTAGGTATCAATAAGAGAAGGGTTCCTGTCTACATCGGAGGCTGTGTTTTAGACGGATCACTGAAATTATATCGACTACCAAAATATCGAGTAACTAAAATATCGAGGAAAAAATATCGAGGGACATTATATCGAGTTCCTATCTTTACAAAGGTAAGTACAAAAATATTGAGTTTAAAATATCGAGTATTAAAAATATAGACTGTCAAAATATCGTTTTTTTATGTCTTTAAAATAATTTGAAAACTATTATAATAATAAATATATTTAATATAAACATTATTAAAATTATTAAAGAAATGTAACATTATTAAATATTTAATGTAACTTTAAAAAAAATATAAAAAATATAATACATATATATATATATATATATATATAAATACATATTTATATGCCTTTAAATTAAATTACAACTAATATATTAATATATTTAATATAAACATTATTAACATTATTAAATACATGTAACATTATTAAATAATTAATGTAACTTTAAAAAAATATATATAAAAAAATTAATACATATATATATAAATACATATTAATTAATATAACATATATAATAAATTTACTGTAGCATAGCAAAAGGTTTAAATTTAATGTAACCACTCCAGTGGGTGCTAAATTAGGGAGATCGTTGGATAGCGGAGGGGTAAAAATTACTATTCCCACTCCAGTGGGTGCAAGAGTAGGGAAAGCGTTGGATAGCGTAGGGGTAAAAATTACTATTCCCACTCCAGTGGGTGCAACAGTAGGGAAAGCGTTGGACAGCGTAGGGGTAAAAATTACTATTCCCACTCCAGTGGGTGCAAGAGTAGGGAAAGCGTTGGATAGCGTAGGGGTAAAAATTACTATTCCCACTCCAGTGGGTGCAAGAGTAGGGAAAGTGTTGGATAGCGTAGGGGTAAAAATTACTATTCCCACTCCAGTGGGTGCAACAGTAGGGAAAGCGCTGGATAGCGTAGGGGTAAAAATTACTATTCCCACTCCAGTGGGTGCAACAGTAGGGAAAGCGCTGGATAGCGTAGGGGTTAAAATTACTATTCCCACTCCAAAGAGTGCAACAGTAGGGAAAGCACTGGATAGCGTAGGGGTAAAAATTACTATTCCCACTCCAGTGGGTGCAACAGTAGGGAAAGCGCTGGATAGCGTAGGGGTAAAAATTACTATTCCCACTCCAGTGGGTGCAACAGTAGGGAAAGCGCTGGATAGCGTAGGGGTTAAAATTACTATTCCCACTCCAAAGAGTGCAACAGTAGGGAAAGCGCTGGATAGCGTAGGGGTTAAAATTACTATTCCCACTCCAAAGAGTGCAACAGTAGGGAAAGCACTGGATAGCGTAGGGGTAAAAATTACTATTCCCACTCCAGTGGGTGCAACAGTAGGGAAAGCGCTGGATAGCGTAGGGGTAAAAATTACTATTCCCACTCCAGTGGGTGCAACAGTAGGGAAAGCGCTGGATAGCGTAGGGGTTAAAATTACTATTCCCACTCCAAAGAGTGCAACAGTAGGGAAAGCACTGGATAGCGTAGGGGTAAAAATTACTATTCCCACTCCAGTGGGTGCAACTGTAGGGAAAGCGTTGGATAGCGTAAGGTTAAAAATTACTATTCCCACTCCAGTGGGTGCAACAGTAGGGAAAGTAAATACTTCATATATATATATATAATTAATAGAAATATAAATAGCAATTAAAATTAATTACCAATACCAATTAATTTGTATTACCAATTATATTTTATTTAATTAACAATTAATAATTAATTAACAGTTATAATTAATTTACATATTTAATTAATTATAATTAAATTACTTCCCACCCTATTCCCCTAAAAACCCACAACCCACTACAGAAAATTATTTACTAAAAATTATTTTTTTTATCAATTATTCAATTATAATTAATTACCAATTATATTTTATTTAATTAGCAATTATTAATTATTTAACAATTATAATTAATTTACATAATTAATTAATTATAATTAAATTACCTCCCACCCTATTCCCCTATAAACCCACAACCCGCTATATAAAACAATGTACTAAAAAACTTTTTTTTATCAATTAATCAATTAAAATTAATGACCAATTATTTTACAATTATTTATAAATTAATACTTAATTAACAATAATTATTATTGTACATATTTAATTAATTATAATTAAATTACTTCCCACCCTATTCCCCTATAAACCCACAACCCGCTATAGAAAATAATGCACTAAAAATTATTTATTTATCAATTATTCTATTATAATTAATTACCAATTAGATTTTAATTAATTAACATTTATTAATTAATTAACAATTACAATTACATTACATGATTAATTAATTATAATTAAATTACTTCCCACCCTATTCCCCTATAAACCCACAACCCGCTACAGATTTATATTACACAATCATTAAAAAATATTAAAAACTTACCTTATTTTCTATCTAGTCGATATTATGTCTAGTCTATATTTTTGATTCGATATTTTGGCTATTATTATCGATATTACTCGATATTTTTGTAGTCTATATTATGTCTGGTCGATATTTTGGCTACTCTATATTTTTTACTCGATATTTTGTCCAAACGATATTTTGGAATCGATATTATGTCTGTTTACCCTTTTAGACATCCCAATAGGAAAGAATATACTTTAATTCACAACATAAATAGAGAAAACATAAAAAGTGGGACAATGTTCAAGAGGAGCGTTTCAAATCCTCAGGTTACAGTGCGTGGTCAACAACATGATCAACAATTGGACCACAGGCATATGAAAAGCACCATTGCACATATTTACAATAATCAGTTGAATAAATCAGTGTCATGGGGCTGAAGTCGACAGAGTTTCGATCTCTAACAGAATAATGGGATCATCATCAGGACATGGTAATTAAAGCCTGAGAACGACGCCTCCTGGGAAATGACAGAAGGAGGAGCAGGAGGGAAAAAATGGAAAAAGAGAAAGTAAAAAGAAGGGTTTAAGAATATGCACCTAACAAATATTAGTGAGGGGGTGCATGATGAGTGGAAGGTCAAAGTGCACTCATGCTGATGAAAGCAGATTGTAGAACTAGTGGTGGGACTGTGGAGTTAATAATATCAGAAGGATAACCACCTTATAATCAGAAAAATCCCCACATAACCACCATACGGATATATATACCATATATTCTTTCCTATTGGGACACCTATAACACCTATTCTTGAAGATATATAAGTGGTCAATAATATTACCACGGACAATATCCAATACACTGTTTTTAATAATATTGGCTGACCACCAAATAAAATTGTTTTTGGTACAACTGATATTTTTTTAAATCTCACTATCACTTGCACATAACACATACTTCACAATAACCTGCTCCGCTGCAAATCAGGCGTTGAAGCACACTGGAGGGACATTCGGTTCCTCCAGTGGGAACCCCATGATGAAGCATGTCACCACTAGGGTGAGTGAGGGTTCTTCTTAATCAAACACGAGTTATTGTTTTTTCTTCCTCTTTTGTATGTGTTTTCACTCTTTTCCCTGTTTTTGGTTCCAACATCGCCTTGTCACTAGTGGTGGGAGGCTTTTTCCTCTGGTGCCTCTGGCTTCATTTTTTTGTCCACAGCACAGATAAGTCACTCCTTAGTTGTTTTTTGTATTTATGATTGGGGATGTAGGAGTGACCTCTGGTTTATCCTCACTCTCTTGTTGTTGATATACACCTATAACACAGCCTTCATTGTATCTCTGTGTGGATCATTAACTTTTACCTAAACTGTAAGGGGCCACTGTTCCTATAGATAGACTCATGTATATGGCAGGCAAAGGGAAACCATCAGACTACATGTACAACACTAGACCTGTTCTGTGGGTGAGTGTCCTTCTCCAAGCCCTTGCCAACTAATAAAGTTATTTCGTTGGGACAGTGGCTTTCACATCAGCCATCATAACTTACTGGGTGGAGATCACCTTATCATATTTAAAGCATCAGTTAAAAAGATTGAATTTAAAAGATTGCGCTGTTTTCGCTCTAAATTCTCTGTTTCTCAACCCTCCCGTCCCTAAGGAATTGAAAGGATGGGTGTGAGAAGTTGGCCTGGTAGGGGATGTTTCCAATTCTGGAACCACCTACTACCTGACCAAACAATCCCTTATGGTGTCTGGTTGTAAGTCAACCTTATTAGACAAGCTATCCTAGGGGTAGCATGGACTAAGCAGCCTAAAGGCTTAACTTAAGAGGTCGTGTTAAGCGAGCTGTTTTACCACATACAATCCTGTAATACCAAATGAAAGGACACCACACAAGTATATATTATAAAAATATATGTGTTTATTACTAAAAACAATCCCCAGTATTCTTTATGAATAAAGGGGCACAAGCGTTAAATCAAAAGCACTGTTTAAACATACAAAGTTGCACAATTATGGATGAGGGCAGGGGGCCACTCAAACCATATACTAAACAAGTGGTATAAGAGAGGCCACTCGAACAGTGGTTAGGCCTAGGGCCTAGGGAATCGCTGGGAGCAGTCAGGACAAGCAATGCTGAAGTCGGGAATGGCCCTCGGGATTCGGGAGATGTGCGGAAAGCGCACGCATGCACCAATGTTAACCAATGGTGCGTAAAAGTCAAATAGTTAAAGTTTAAGGACACTTCCGCTGAACCTAGAGGAACAAAACTTAACACACAGACCCTAGAGGTGTGCACCAGTGTGGGAACACCGGCGGAGCAAAGTTACCTCACCCACAGGAAGTGGGTGCACAGGGTCGAAGTGGCGTCGGGTTTTGACACGCAGGCTCTTGGTGCTTGAAGCTGAAAGGGCTGCAGGCAGGGTGAAGACGAAGTGTCCGGTGGAGTCCAAGGGTGGACTCAAGTTGTAGAGTACCTGAAAGCAGAGGGGACAGAGTCTGGGTCACTCAGCAGTGACCAGGGTGGAACCAGGACGGAACCAGGCAATGTCGGGCGCAATCAGGTGGTCGTCGAGGCGCTTCTCTTCGCTGTCACGTGGGCTCTGGGGCATCTGCGACGTCCAGGAGCAGGTCACGATCTGTCCCACGCAGGCTCTCACCGTCAGTGCAGTCGGCTTCCGGTTTGGAGCAAACAAGCCTTGGTAAGAGCAATCCACGCGGGATTGGAAGATGGCGTCTTACTCGGACCAGGAAGGTCAGAGTCGGGGCTCCCTTTCAGGGGAGCTGGTGTGGATCTGGAGCAACCAGAATCACGAGTCTTCTTTTGTAGTTCGTCGGCACAGGGACCACAAGCCAGCTGGCAAGTGACCGGGCCAACGCGTTGAGCCAAATCGTGCCAAAGGGCCCCACGCAGCACTCGTCGAGTGTGGAGGGCTGAACTTCGGCTCAGGAGTAGCTCAGGGTGGGGGCTTCTCAAACCCCGGTGTACAGCTTCGAGGGTCACTCGTGGGCTGCACGGTCAGCGTCTCGTGGTCACTTCAAGATGGCGTGCCCCACGCTTCCGGTCGCCTCCACGGGTCTCAGCTTTGCAGGGACTGTGGATCGGGCTGTTAGAAGCTGGGCAGGCTTGATCTCGTCGATCTCAGTCGCTCGAGTTCCGGCGGGAACTGCAACTAAGTAGACGTCGAGGGCTGGATGGTGCCTGCTGCTGCAGGGTGGTCACTCCTTGACCACAAGGGAGATTCTTCGGGCTTCCACGTTGAGATGGAGGGCGAAGGGTCCAGAATATCGTTTCAAATGTTTCTTCCAGGAAATCTGATGTGCATTGGCACTGCTCCCACTCTTATTCGAATCTGGTGGGCGTGATTACCTGCTAGGTCCCCTCCTATGGGTGGGACCCAGGAAGTGGGTGGATACACCCCCTTCCTTTGATCCAGGCCGCCCTGGCACGAGGGCTGGAGTGCCCCAGAACCGGTTTGGCCGGATTATGCAAGGGGCAGCCTTGTGCGCCCCAGGCAGTGTCTGGTTTCTTTCAAACCTCCCTGCTACAATACACTATCTCCTGTCTGGAGGGCGGTGACACCCTCCTGTGACAGGAAACCCTTTGTCCAGGACCCCCTTGACTGGGTTTCGGTCAGCTCCAGGGGTCCAGACATTTGTCTGTGGCAGAGGCATCCATTTTGTGGATCTTAAGGCCTTTGGAGAAATCAACCGTATTAAAGTGAAGTAACATGTCTTACCCCTCTAGAGGGGTGGAATGCCATCCCCGTCGCCAGAACTGGCGAGGGGATGGTATTCCAAAGCGTATGACACCTTACACGACATGTTTTGATAAAGCCAAACCGGAGTTGCTAAATAACCGCGAGGATTATAAGGCACTTAATAGTATATGGTATGGCATTATCCTGAAACAGCTTAGGGATTTGTTCCCGACGGCTGCAGACAGGCTCAGCTCATGCTAGAGCTCCATCTCACATAAAAACCAAGCACCCAGCCTCCAGGATTGGTGAGGCCTGTCTATAGGAGTGGCTCACAGGTTTACATGTGTCCAGATATAGGTTTAGACATAGGTATACTATATCTAAGCAAGGGGTGTGTACACCACCTTACCCCAGCTGAGTGATCAGCCAGTTGTGTCAATTTAAGAACCAGCCAGGGGTGGCAAAAGATATGCTGCAGCCCCTGGTAGGCCTTAGTGGCTCCTGTGCCCTGTGCACCTATAGTGCATTCTACAGGGGCTGACAAGGAGTCCATTTCCAATTGGTATGTGCCTATAGCACATGGAATCCATTTTACAGAGAGAGCAGATGGCCTGGGGCCCTGATTAGCAGGGAACCAGGTCAACTAAGTCAAAAAACCAGCTAAACACAGGCAAAAAATCTGGGGTAACCATAGTCAGGTAGCCACCTTCCTACATAACCCCCCCCCAAACGAAAGGAGATAAGGCTATCCTTGGCCAGGTAAGCCTATATTGCCTGAGTGGCCATATAAGGAAGTACCTGCACTAGCATGGGTACCCCCTGTCTCATGGTCCACTAAGCAGTCCCTCACCCTTTGGGTATTAGAGGGTCTCCACCATAGGGAATCACTACCTTGGGTGTGTTTATGCAAAGTTAAAGGCTGGTTTGGATATGGAGTATTGAAGTTAGGCTCTACTAAGTTAGGGCTTGGCTTCCTCCAATTATCTTCCACCAGGTGTGCCTTTCTTTCTTTAACTGAGTTGCACTGTGCTCTCAGGGTCAGCCTCTGGCTACCTAAAGCTGGAGGCTGGGTCCCTCTGTTTGGCTTGCTGGAGGGACAGTTCAGGTTTGGGCCCCTTGGGTCCCAGGTTTGGCTGTGCCCAACAGAATCCATCTGTGGGAGGTCCCTAACTACTTTTAAGGGGGCTTCCTCAGGAGTTTTTAAAGTTTTCACCTTACTAGGGCTACTAGTTTTGGTGCACCTAATCTTTTGATGGGGGTGCTGTATTTGACAGGGGGCCCTCTGGGTCTCACTGTCCTTCTTGTCCTCTGCAGCCCTGGGCTGGCTAAGGCAAGGTAGAGAGGGGCAGGTTACCTGCTCCAGACTGGGTCCCACCTGAGAAGGGTCCACTGACATCAGAGGTTCTGTCAGGCTAGGCCCAACCACCTCTGGGGCAGCTCCTTCATCAGGGGTAAGATCAGTTCCCTGAGGAGGCTGATCCTGTCCTAAAGTCTGGTGAGGGGGAGATTTCTCTTCCTCCTCCATGCTCTCAGTTTGTGTGGAGTTATCCATCATTTCAGGTTTCACAACACACATGTCAGTTTGAGTTTGGGCTGTGGCCATCACAGCCCCACCAACCTTTTCAGGAGGAGACTCAGTTTGGGTTTCTGCTGTTATCATAACAGCTTTGCTATTCTGTTCAGGAAGAGCTTTTACTAAAGATGGGGCAGAGAGTTTCTCAGCCCTACCAACCTTTTCAGGAAGGACATCTTGGATTGGGGCTGTAGCCAGTACAGCCTCACTAACCTTTCCATGGGAATTCACCATTCTAGAATGGGTTTCCTGTTCAACCTCAGCCCAGGCTGAGATTTCTAAATCATTCCCCAGTAGACAGTCTACAGGCAAGTTTGGGGACACTGCCACTCTTTTTGGGCCAGTGACACCTCCCCAGCTGAGACTTACTACTGCCATGGGATGATTTGTTTGGATGCCATCAATGTTTATTACCTGGTATGTGGCACCAGGTAAAAGTTGCTTAGAGGGGACTATGCCATCAGCCACCATGGTGATGCTAGCCCCTGTGTCTCTAAAAGCTTCAACTCTTAAACCATTGATGATGGGTTCTTGTCTATACTTGCTCAAAGTATTTGGGCAAGCAGAGAAGTTGGCAAACCCCATGCCAGCCTCATAAACAAGATTAGTGGGTGATGGGGACCTGGATAGGCCAGGGTCCACCTGAGTTCCAAAAGTAAACCCACCCAGATTCCTGGGTGTGCTTCCACTTCCTGGGGGATTACTGCTGACAGTAACAGGAGGTGTTGAAGCTGGCTTTGGAGGTATATTTTCTTTATTGTTATTCTTGGGACAACAGCTGTCTGTTTTGTAATGCCCCACCTGTTTACAGGGATAACAATAGGGTTTTTTCTCAGTTGAAGAAGTGTCTTGGGACCCACCCCCATCCTTGGAGTTTTGGGGCCCTGGGGAAGTCTTTTCTTTACTTTTATCCCCACCCTTATCTTGAGGCTTGGTAGACTCCTTCTTCTGGTTACTGTCCTGATTCTTAGGCCTAATCCTGGTTCTGACCCATTTGTCTGCCTTCTTTCCCAATTCTTGGGGAGAGGTCAGATCAGAGTCTACCAGGTGCTGGTGTAAGAGCTGGTTCTGACAATTACTTAGGATCTGCTCCCTCATAATCAAATTATACAATCCTGTAAAGTCATGTACTTTGCTGCCATGTAGCCAACCCTCCAGAGCCTTAGTAGCACAATCTACAAAATCAGTCCAGTCCTGAGTCTGTGTCTTCTGGGTGTCTCTGAACTTGAACCTGTACTGTTCAGTGGTTAAGCCAAACCCATCTATCAGAACACTCTTCAGGACTTTGTAATTGTTTGCATCCTCATGTCTGACAGTGAGGAGCTTGTCTCTCCCTTTCTCTGAAAAGGAGTACCATAAGATTGCTGCCCACTGTTCCTCAGGAACCTGCTGTACCATGCAGGCTCTCTCAAGAGCAGTCATCCATTTGTGGATGTCATCCCCTTCTTTGAAGGGGGGCACAATCTTTGTCAGGTTTCTACTATCATAGGACCTGGGTTTCTCTTTAGGAATATTGCTGCCACCAGTGGCATCTAAGCCACACAATTTCTGCTCTCTTGCCAAGGCAAGTTTAGCTTGAGCTAAGGTAAGCTTAGCTTGACTCAGGGCTACCTCCTCTCTCTCTATCTGGAGTCTGACAGCCCTCATTCTAGCCCTATGCTCAGCTTTCTGAGAAGCACTCATGCCTCTCTCTGATTCTCTGGAGGCACTAGAAAGATGAGAGTCCCCTGAGGGAGATCTCACTCTTCTGTTGCCTGGGAGAATCATATGTTGGGTTCTGGGGAGGTGCTGGCCCTCTCCATTCCCCAGTAGGTCCAAGTTGGCCTGGCTAAGCCTACCAACTGGAACCTGGCTACCCTGATCCTGTACTTCTAAGTCCTCAACATCTGAGTCCTCATCCAAGTCATCATCATCCTCCTCTTCAGGGGGATCAACTGCAGGGGGGTTCCCTCCAGTTCCTGTATCTAGGGAAGCTGCTTTTGCCTTCTCTAAGTCATCCTGTTCTAGGAGTTCTACCAGGATTAGGCAGGTGGGGCTTCTGCCCCTTTTTAACCCTCTTGCTTTGCACAAGACAATCAAGTCTCTGCGGGTTAGTTTGTCATATCCAGAAGTTGCCTGGGTAGGGTCAACTGTCACAGGACTAGACCCTGAGGCCTTTCCTGTGTCAGACATGGTTACTAGTGAGGTGTAAGTGGTGCACTTACCTACACTAAGTGTTTTCCTACTGGACCTTGCTAGTGAGTTGTAGTCAGGGGTGTGCTACTCCCTTCAACCTACAACTACTAAGTTCAGTAGAACTTAATATGCTAAGCTTTTGATTTTATATGTACCTAGAGGTACTTGATGTGATCTTTCAATTTGATATAAAGATTGTAATGGTAAAACAACAGCAAGCTCAAATCCGCACCGCTGCTCACCAATGTGAGAAGTTGGCCTGGTAGGGGATGTTTCCAATTCTGGAACCACCTACTACCTGACCAAACAATCCCTTATGGTGTCTGGTTGTAAGTCAACCTTATTAGACAAGCTATCCTAGGGGTAGCATGGACTAAGCAGCCTAAAGGCTTAACTTAAGAGGTCGTGTTAAGCGAGCTGTTTTACCACATACAATCCTGTAATACCAAATGAAAGGACACCACACAAGTATATATTATAAAAATATATGTGTTTATTACTAAAAACAATCCCCAGTATTCTTTATGAATAAAGGGGCACAAGCGTTAAATCAAAAGCACTGTTTAAACATACAAAGTTGCACAATTATGGATGAGGGCAGGGGGCCACTCAAACCATATACTAAACAAGTGGTATAAGAGAGGCCACTCGAACAGTGGTTAGGCCTAGGGCCTAGGGAATCGCTGGGAGCAGTCAGGACAAGCAATGCTGAAGTCGGGAATGGCCCTCGGGATTCGGGAGATGTGCGGAAAGCGCACGCATGCACCAATGTTAACCAATGGTGCGTAAAAGTCAAATAGTTAAAGTTTAAGGACACTTCCGCTGAACCTAGAGGAACAAAACTTAACACACAGACCCTAGAGGTGTGCACCAGTGTGGGAACACCGGCGGAGCAAAGTTACCTCACCCACAGGAAGTGGGTGCACAGGGTCGAAGTGGCGTCGGGTTTTGACACGCAGGCTCTTGGTGCTTGAAGCTGAAAGGGCTGCAGGCAGGGTGAAGACGAAGTGTCCGGTGGAGTCCAAGGGTGGACTCAAGTTGTAGAGTACCTGAAAGCAGAGGGGACAGAGTCTGGGTCACTCAGCAGTGACCAGGGTGGAACCAGGACGGAACCAGGCAATGTCGGGCGCAATCAGGTGGTCGTCGAGGCGCTTCTCTTCGCTGTCACGTGGGCTCTGGGGCATCTGCGACGTCCAGGAGCAGGTCACGATCTGTCCCACGCAGGCTCTCACCGTCAGTGCAGTCGGCTTCCGGTTTGGAGCAAACAAGCCTTGGTAAGAGCAATCCACGCGGGATTGGAAGATGGCGTCTTACTCGGACCAGGAAGGTCAGAGTCGGGGCTCCCTTTCAGGGGAGCTGGTGTGGATCTGGAGCAACCAGAATCACGAGTCTTCTTTTGTAGTTCGTCGGCACAGGGACCACAAGCCAGCTGGCAAGTGACCGGGCCAACGCGTTGAGCCAAATCGTGCCAAAGGGCCCCACGCAGCACTCGTCGAGTGTGGAGGGCTGAACTTCGGCTCAGGAGTAGCTCAGGGTGGGGGCTTCTCAAACCCCGGTGTACAGCTTCGAGGGTCACTCGTGGGCTGCACGGTCAGCGTCTCGTGGTCACTTCAAGATGGCGTGCCCCACGCTTCCGGTCGCCTCCACGGGTCTCAGCTTTGCAGGGACTGTGGATCGGGCTGTTAGAAGCTGGGCAGGCTTGATCTCGTCGATCTCAGTCGCTCGAGTTCCGGCGGGAACTGCAACTAAGTAGACGTCGAGGGCTGGATGGTGCCTGCTGCTGCAGGGTGGTCACTCCTTGACCACAAGGGAGATTCTTCGGGCTTCCACGTTGAGATGGAGGGCGAAGGGTCCAGAATATCGTTTCAAATGTTTCTTCCAGGAAATCTGATGTGCATTGGCACTGCTCCCACTCTTATTCGAATCTGGTGGGCGTGATTACCTGCTAGGTCCCCTCCTATGGGTGGGACCCAGGAAGTGGGTGGATACACCCCCTTCCTTTGATCCAGGCCGCCCTGGCACGAGGGCTGGAGTGCCCCAGAACCGGTTTGGCCGGATTATGCAAGGGGCAGCCTTGTGCGCCCCAGGCAGTGTCTGGTTTCTTTCAAACCTCCCTGCTACAATACACTATCTCCTGTCTGGAGGGCGGTGACACCCTCCTGTGACAGGAAACCCTTTGTCCAGGACCCCCTTGACTGGGTTTCGGTCAGCTCCAGGGGTCCAGACATTTGTCTGTGGCAGAGGCATCCATTTTGTGGATCTTAAGGCCTTTGGAGAAATCAACCGTATTAAAGTGAAGTAACATGTCTTACCCCTCTAGAGGGGTGGAATGCCATCCCCGTCGCCAGAACTGGCGAGGGGATGGTATTCCAAAGCGTATGACACCTTACACGACATGTTTTGATAAAGCCAAACCAGAGTTGCTAAATAACCGCGAGGATTATAAGGCACTTAATAGTATATGGTATGGCATTATCCTGAAACAGCTTAGGGATTTGTTCCCGACGGCTGCAGACAGGCTCAGCTCATGCTAGAGCTCCATCTCACATAAAAACCAAGCACCCAGCCTCCAGGATTGGTGAGGCCTGTCTATAGGAGTGGCTCACAGGTTTACATGTGTCCAGATATAGGTTTAGACATAGGTATACTATATCTAAGCAAGGGGTGTGTACACCACCTTACCCCAGCTGAGTGATCAGCCAGTTGTGTCAATTTAAGAACCAGCCAGGGGTGGCAAAAGATATGCTGCAGCCCCTGGTAGGCCTTAGTGGCTCCTGTGCCCTGTGCACCTATAGTGCATTCTACAGGGGCTGACAAGGAGTCCATTTCCAATTGGTATGTGCCTATAGCACATGGAATCCATTTTACAGAGAGAGCAGATGGCCTGGGGCCCTGATTAGCAGGGAACCAGGTCAACTAAGTCAAAAAACCAGCTAAACACAGGCAAAAAATCTGGGGTAACCATAGTCAGGTAGCCACCTTCCTACAATGGGGTGCAGAGAACAGGGAAAAGTGTAGGAAGAGAGTAATGGAGCCTCACGGGAGCGACACCATGGAGGCTAGCAGGATGGTACTCGCCTGCTGCCTAGGTTCTCATCATCAGCATCCACCACTCGAAAGAAAAAGTGAAGATGTGCATACAGCAGTATAAGGTGTAGGTGCTAGGGTAGCCGTGCCTGTCTGTACACCAAGCCGGGTGTGTTACAGGTATGGACCCAACGTGAGGAAAAGATGTGACAAAGACTGTGACACTCTAATCCTGTGATAGTAAAACCGAACTTTGACACACTAGCCTCCTGTACTTTATTCTGTGCTGTGTGACAGTTCAATTTAAAAAAGCCGACGTTTCGTTGCCGATATAAACTTACGGCAACTTCTTCAGGGCATGGGTCTGTCACTCCACCCTGCACCAACTTTCATATATGTGCCATTTGTTGATGCTCAACAGGTATACCTATACCTTGAGCATGGGTGTTCTCTCGTCACTCCTTGATGTTTTTGGTCCCTTGTGCTGCTCGCGTCAGCCGGGAACTTGTGTGTCGCTGAGCGTTGTCTCAGGGCTGAGACAACGCTCAGCGACACACAAGTTCCCGGCTGACGCAAGCAGCACAAGGGACCAAAAACATAACAACATCAAGGAGTGACGAGAGCACACCCATGCTCAAGGTATAGGTATACCTGTTGAGCATCAACAAATGGCACATATATGAAAGTTGGTGCAGGGTGGTGTGACAGACCCACGCCCTGAAGAAGTTGCCGTAAGTTTATAGGGGCAACGAAACATGTCGGCTTTTTTAAATTGAACTGTCACACAGCACAGAATAAAGTACAGGAGGCTAGTGTGTCAAAGTTCGGTTTTACTATCACAGGATTAGAGTGTCACAGTCTTTGTCACATCTTTTCCTCACGTTGGGTCCATACCTGTAACACACCAGGCTTGGTGTACAGACAGGCACGGATACCCTAGCACCTACACCTTTTACTTCTGTATGCACATCTTCACTTTTTCTTTCGAGTGTTGGATGCTGATGATGAGAACCTAGGCAGCAGGCGAGTACCATCCTGCTAGCCTCCATGGTGTTGCTCCCGTGAGGCTCCATCACTCTCTTCCTATACTTTTCCCTGTTCTCTGCACCCCATCCTTTCAATTCCTTAGGGATGGGAGGGTTGAGAAACAGAGAATTTAGAGCGAAAACAGCGCAATCTTTTAAATTCAATCTTTTTAACTGATGCTTTAAATGTGATAAGGTGATCTCCACCCAGTAAGTTATGATGGCTGATGTGAAAGCCACTGTCCCAACGAAATAACTTTATTAGTTGGCAAGGGCTAGGAGAAGGACACTTACCCACAGAACAGGTCTAGTGTTGTACATGTTATGATGAGAGGGGGACGACATGTTTCTTAAATCCCCTTAGCTCCTTTTTGTAAGCAAACCTTCAGATTAGCCAAGCGCCGCTTAAGGAGTTGTATGACCAGAAAGCTACACTGCCTGGGTATCAGGAAGGTCATGAGGTGTTGGTGCTAAAACCTGTGTCCCTGGGCTTTGGAGGACAAATGGTGTGGGTCATACAGGTAGTTCAGGATGTTTCTGAGGTTAGCTATTTAGTGGACACAGGTGTCACAAGGGAACTTAAGAGGGTGTTCCATGTGATCAGGCTAAAAACTTACCTCCGGAGAGATTAAACAGTGAATGCATTGGCTATGGCAGAGGAAGTTGAGGTAGGCAGTAAGCCTCTTCCTGACTTGCTGCATAGTGACAAAAGTGATGGCACCGAGGAAGAAGCTCAGCTAGCCCGAGTTAATGCCTGAGCAGGAAAAAGTGTAGAGAGGTGTTGGGATGGTTTGCCAACCTTTTCTTGTTAACGCCAGTGTGTACACTGTGTATGTGCATGACACAGACACAGGAGATAGTCTGCCAGTGAAGTACAGGAAGTACAGGATGTACAGCATGACTGATCAGGTTCATTGATGCATTAAGGTGGAAGTTGCCAAAATGTTAGGCCTGAGGGTCATTGAGAGATATTGAAGCCTGTGGTCTAATCCTGTGGGTTAGAACCAAAGCAAGGGTCTACTGACCCTCAATGAAGCATCCAAGACGATACCCATCCAATCCTAAGAGCGAATGAGCTTGAGCATTAGTTAGGTGCTGCAACGACCTTGAGCACCTTCGATCTTACCAGTGGATAGTGGCATATTGCTTAGGCACCAGATGCCACAGAGAAGAATGCATTTTCCATGCCAGAGGGGCTATACCATTTTAAGGTGATGCCCTTTGGGTTGAAGAATGCTCCTGTCACTTTGCAATGCAAGGTGAACCATGAATTCACAGGGCTGGAAGAGTTCTGTATGGCCTACCTGCATGACATTGCGTTGTTCAGTAACTAATGGCAGGACCACCTGAGAAACCTAGAACAGGTGTTGGCTAGGATACAGGAGGCAAACTGACTGTCAAGGTGACCAAGTGTCAGGTGGGGAAGTCCTCTGTAGTCTACCTTGGGCATGTGGTAGGGATGGGGAAGATTCGACTGTTGGATGCCAAGATTTAGTCTGTGACAGAGTGGTTGGTGCCTACTACCCAGAATGAGGTGAGACCTTTTTAAGACTCAATGGGTATTATAGGAACTTTGAAAGGAGGCAACTCATCCCAAGGTTGGCTTTGTCAGCAACATATTTTTAGGGGAGAAAAAGAACAAAGAGATGAGGCCTGTAATAAACCTAAAAGATTTGAACAAATGGGTGGTTTACCGCCACTTCAAAATGGAGGGCATACATCTCTTAAGGGACATCCTAAGAAAAGGGGATTGGTTAACAAGACTAGATTTCAAAGACGCCTACCTTACTATCCCCATCTGGCCTCCTCACCAAAAATACCTCGGTTTTACTTGGCAAAACAAAATGTGGGAATTCTTCAGTCTCCCGTTCGGTCTATCTTCAGCGCCCTGGTGCTTCACAAAGGTACTCAGACCGGTAGTAGCATGGCTCAGGGCGTAAGGTTAATTATATACCTAGACGGCATCCTAATAATGGGTCAGTCCAAAGACATTGTATCCCTGCATACTCAGTGGGCGATAGATATATTAGAAAAGTTAGGATTTGTGATAAACCTAAAAACATCGTGCCTGACTCCAGCACAAGACACTCAATTCTTGGGATTCATTATAGACACCCTCCGCACAGAACTTCGCCTACCCAGAGACAAACTAAAAAAGTTACGAAAGGAAATAAACAAAGTCTTATTACCAAAGACTATTACACTGAAAGACCTAGCGAAAATCCTGGGTCTCCTATCCTCTACCATCCAAGCCATATTCCCTGAACCACTCTATTATCGAGCCCTACAAAGACTAAAAAAGAGATGCCTTCGCACAAATCAATCATACTCTCAAATTTTGTCCTTAGATCAGGACTCGAGGGAGGAATTGGAATGTTGGCTCAAGAACGCACAAGCTTGGAACGAGAGAGCAATCTTCGGGGAGGAACCCGAATTGGTGATAGATTCCGATGCAAGCCTAGAAAGTTGGGGAGCGAGATGCGGAAACTCTTCGACAGGGGGACGTTGGTCCGACCAAGAGAGGAACATGCACCACTACTGCTTGGAACTCCTAGCGGGCTCCTTTGCAGTCCGGAGTTTCACTGAAGAAAAGATGAAATGTTGTGTAATGCTTCACATCGACAACATTTCAGCAGTCCAATATGTCAGCAAGATGGGAGGTCCACACTCCAAAGACTTAGCGGAACTAGCGAAGGATTTTTGGGGTTACTGTTTAAGGAAAGGAATTTCAATTGTAGCACAACACATTCCTGGACTGAGCAATGGAGTAGCTGACTGGTTCTCCAGAAACTTCAAAGACTCCAGCAATTGGAGATTGAACAGGAGATATTCCTACACATCCATCACATATGGGGCCCTCTCAACATGGATCTCTTTGCAGACAGGCTGAATACTCAGCTGACACCGTTTTTCAGCTGGAAACCAGACCCTCAAGCAGCTGGGGTGGACACTTTTCTACAAGATTGGAGAGGTCTAAGACCATATGCCTTCCTGCCATTTGTCATGCTACCCAGGTTCCTCTTACATACATGAAGACTCAGGGAAACAGTAGTAGTGGTGACTCCTCTTTGGAGATCTCAAGCATCGTTCCCTGTAATTCTAGAAATGTCAATAGACTTCCCTCTACTAATTCCCCACTTCCAGACCCTAGTTCTGGGCCCTCGAGGGGAAATACATCCTCTGATAGAAGAAGGCTCCCTCACACTGATGGCATGAAAAATTTCCGGAGACAGTGGGAAATCCCTGGCCTTTCCCCAGATCCTTTCAGACTCATATCTGAGTCATGGGCTTCTGGCACGAGAAAGGCATATAGACTGGCATGGAATAAATGGATTTGCTGGTGTATTCAACGGGATATCAATCCCATTTCAATTGATGTAGTCTATGCACATTACCGAACAGAATTATTTGAATCTGGTTTATCCTATAGGACAATAAACATCTATAGATCAGCCATTTCTGCTGGTCATTCCTTGATAGACGGACTACCTGTGGATCAGAATACTTTGACAAGGAGGATTATGAGAAGCATTAGGGTCCTTAAACCTCCGATTCCTAAGTACACCTCTCTTCGGGATGTTGAGCTGATCCTTCAGGTTTTAGACAACTGGGGTGATAATCACTTTTTGTCACTTAAAAAACTCTCTTATAAACTCATAACCCTCCTTTGTCTCGTTTCATTTAGACATACTTCCGACGTTGGAGCTTTAGATGTCACCAGTAAAGCTTATCAACCTGAAGGAGTTTGCTTCTATTTTAAAATAAGAACTAAAACGCTTTCCTCAACCATTTTCTACCCTTACTTCTCTGGAAACACTAGACTGTGTGTGGTGCAATGTTTGAAAGAATATGAAAGGAGAACCCTTAACTTGAGGAATGATGTCACGCAAGTTCTTATAGCTCACAAAAGGCCTCACAAAGCCGCCCCCCCCCCCCACCATAGCTAGATGGGTGAAAGATGTCATGACTGAAGGGGGTGTAGACATATCTGGTTTTGGAGCTCATTCACTTAGAGGTGCCTCAGCCTCCAAAGCTTTCACCTTGGGAGGGAATGTACAGGACAGTTTAAGAGCAGCCGACTGGTCTAACTAAAGCATGTTTAAAAGCTGCTACTTGTCTAATGTAATTGATAATGCATTGAATGCACTTTGAACTTGCATAATATTGGTCTCCGTGTCATGCCAGAAAATGTAGATTTTCCACAACCTGCTGAAAAGAAAATCTGGTTTTTACTAAGGACACGGAGGCTAAGATTATCGTATTATTTCTTTTCTTTCAGAGTGACGAAATTTGGTCATGGAACCTTTCTTCTCCTGGAGTTATTCATCAGGAATTTGTCTGGATTAAAGTTTATACCATTCGCAGCGCAGAATAAAAGAAGGAGGATGGCTGCCTGTTGCTAGACTATATAGATGTTCAGAATGTTTTGAAAGTTCTAAAATCTTACTAATTGTTGCTGCTGTGTCAGCTGGCAATAAAAGGAGATTGCATAATCTTAGCCTCCGTGTCCTTAATCAAATCCAGATTTTCTTTTCAGCAGGCTGTGGAAAATCTACATTGTCCCACTGACTGCTCTGACCTACATGAGGCACTCCAGGATTGCAATATGAACTGTGGAGGGTCACAAAGCACTTGAGGAACTGAAGAAGGCATTGTGCACACCGCAGGGCATGTCTGTTATATATATGTCCTAGGTGTATGTATGCCTGTGACTGGAACAATACAGCGATGATGTAGTACTGGGCAATGCATGTGTGTCATATACATATGCGGGATGAGTGTGTGCCTGTGATTGGTTCTGTGCAGTGTGTGTAGGTTATATGCATGTGCTGGGTGTATGTGTGCCGTGAATGGTACAATACATGGAAGATTCTGGGTTCCATTTTTGGAGACCCAGAGCTTATTGAAGGCGTGCGAGGAGATAGGGGAAACTTGCAAAACATCATGAGCAATTTCAGGGTTATTAAGGAGTGTATGAGTATTACATGAAATTCACTGAGAATTTTGCAAGAAAACTGGAAACTTCATTCATTGCTTGAAAAATGTGAATTTCATTTAGGGTTAGAAAAAGATTTAGCTTTCAAGAAACTGAAAACCGAATAAACCACTACTCCACTTTTATGTCCAGTTCCCCCCGGTAAACCTTTGTGTATTTCAGTTGATGCCAATGGTGTGGGTTTGGGGTCTGTTCTGTCTCAAGCTAAAAGTGGCTCAGCTCAGAACATGTTGTGTCATTTGCTACATGTACTCTTAAGAGTGAAGAACGATCGTACTCAGTCACCAAATGAGAAATGCTTGCCTCCACCTAGGCTGTTAAGCGTTTTAAAGCTTATGTTTGGGGAACCAGATTTCTCTTACCACAAACCTCTGAGTCTCATTTTATATGGAGCTCATGTACATTCAAGTAAAGCTACTGTCAGACTAATCAGATTGGTATGGACATAGGGGTCCCAGACAGATAGAAAAAGAGAAAACTTTAACTTTACAAAATCAAACTACGAACAGGGAATGAATCAAAGTACCATGTTTTATTCACTGGGTACTCAAAAACTTCTTATTAGTTATACCAATTGTACATCACAAAGATCAAAAAGGTTTGTGCCCACTTGAGTGATGGGGGGATGTGCAGTGAGGGGAAGGTGATATTCAAGACAAACAAATCATCATTTTATAACAAACCAAATTTGTACAATGTCACAGTGGCATCCCTCGTAGGGGCCACATATTTACGGTAAACGAAAACCAACAATCTTTGATGTCCAGACTTCTATGTACAGCTGTATTAGTCTGGCTAGAGTTAGAAGCTGGTATTGCGATGGTGGGTAGTCTACGTTTCGACCCTAAACAGGGTAGGGACAGTAACCCTTACAGAGCGGGTCTTCTTCAGGACAAAGAGGGTGAAGTGGGCAAACTTCCTAAGAAAAAATGAAAAAGAAATCTATAAGGGTCTGTACGATCCCTAGTGAACCATAGCGGGTTGGACTGTCGCCCGCTTGTACTAAGGATCGAAGAAATATTAAAAACATACACATTTTGGAGGAGGGCTCCATAAGGAAGAAAGTACCACAACTGTCTAGCAGGACAGGTTACCATGAGAAAAGGGGAGGTGATGGTAATTCATACCAAAGAACAGGTTAAGTATAGTTATCCCGTCTACTAAAAGGTGGCCTGAATTAGCATACGGTCATTAAATGTGAAAATCACCATTGGGTCATTGGTTACCTGCTTTCGTGAAGGTGGACAGTAAGCAGGTGTGGTCAGTGGTCCTATGTACACGTATCAAATCTAGAGGGACCAAAAAACAGGTGGAGAGTTTGCATGCTGGCTCAGAAAATACTTTGGTAACACCAGTGTTAAAAACAACATAATCACTACCTTGATAGTTCAAAAGGATGACCAAATGTTCATCGTGAAGCAAGCGTCGTCACAGTGCTGTCATGAGGAAATTAAAACTAATTTAATATGCCATGCCGATTTAGCATAACTTTTCTAGTAATCTGGAAAAAGGTTGTACAATTTGTACCTGTCAGAGGATTCGAATCACAGTCCTCTCCGAATTGGGCAGGCAGTTATAATTGCGGGCTCTCTGCTAAAAAATAGAAAAATATATACATAAGCAGGGAGCTCAAGCGGGTCATCTTCCTTTACCGCTGCGCTCAGATTAAGTAAAACCACACCGTGTTGTTCATGGGCAGGGAGCTGAAACGGGTGTGTTCATTTACCGCGTTGCTCAGACTAAGTAAAAGTGATCATGGGCAGAGAGCTCGAGCGGGTGTGTTTCACTGCCCTGTGTGGTTTGTGTAATGCCTGACTGATAATTTAAAATT
This sequence comes from Lissotriton helveticus, assembly GCF_964261635.1. Classification (NCBI taxonomy): domain Eukaryota; kingdom Metazoa; phylum Chordata; class Amphibia; order Caudata; family Salamandridae; genus Lissotriton; species Lissotriton helveticus. The sequence goes on along the minus strand of NC_136067.1, from coordinate 1,273,102,302 downwards.
ATGTGCTTTCAAATGAATCTTTTTCTTCTTTTTTACGAATATTCCACCCCCTGAGAAATCTGTTCTTCTAGTCAGTTTGAGTGTGGTAACCAAGCAATCTGATCCCTTCACAGTCTTTTCACCCTTTCTAACGCGACTCTTCTCACGCCCCTCCCTGTAACCATTTCCTGGTTACTCGAACTCTGGAGACTAATCAGACGCGATTTTGATACAACACGTCGTTGTTTCCACTGCATCCGATGATATTTCATGACAGATAGGTAAGCAGGCCATCTTTTTCGGCGCTAGCGCCGTTTACCGATGAGGTCCAATATTTTTTTAAATCACGAGGGTCCATCATTACAACACTGCCATTGACGGAGTTTTGTACTTAACTTGAGCGTAGCGGTCAAGTAACACACCCGCTCGAGCTCTCTGCCCATGCTCTGACCACACCTGCTTACTGTCCACCTTCACGAAAGCAGGTAACCAATGACCCAATGGTGATTTTCACATTTAATGACCGTATGCTAATTCAGGCCACCTTTTAGTAGACGGGATAACTATACTTAACCTGTTCTTTGGTATGAATTACCATCACCTCCCCTTTTCTCATGGTAACCTGTCCTGCTAGACAGTTGTGGTACTTTCTTCCTTATGTAGCCCTCCTCCAAATGTGTATGTTTTTAATATTTCTTCGATCCTTAGTACAAGCGGGCAACAGTCCAACCCGCTATGGTTCAATAGGGATCGTACAGACCCTTATAGATTTCTTTTTCATTTTTTCTTAGGAAGTTTGCCCACTTCACCCTCTTTGTCCTGAAGAAGACCCGCTCTGTAAGGGTTACTGTCCCTATCCTGTTTAGGGTCGAAACGTAGACTACCCACCATCGCAATACCAGCTTCTAACTCTAGCCAGACTAATACAGCTGTACATAGAAGTCTGGACATCAAAGATTGTTGGTTTTCGTTTACCGTAAATATGTGGCCCCTATGAGGGATGCCACTGTGACATTGTACAAATTTGGTTTGTTATAAAATGATGATTTGTTTGTCTTGAATATCACCTTCCCCTCACTGCACATCCCCCCATCACTCATGTGGGCACAAATCTTTTTGATCTTTGTGATGTACAATTGGTATAACTAATAAGACGTTTTTGAGTACCCAGTGAATAAAACATGGTACTTTGATTCATTCCCTGTTCGTAGTTTGATTTTGTAAAGTTAAAGTTTTCTCTTTTTCTATCTGTCTGGGACCCCTATGTCCATAGCAATATTCACCCAGGTCCCTTGACTTTGTTGGGTTAACCCTGTTTGATATAACGCAGACTAATCATATTGAGCCTAAAACTTTTAGAACACCATTTTGATATGGAAAAAACAAGAAGGCTAATTTTCTTCCTCAGCTTCCACAACCTTGTTCTGACATGGAGAGAACAAGTGATGATGAACAATAAGATGTTTAAAGGCAAGAGTGTTTTGGAACAAGTGTGAAGAGAAAAGTGTGAACAAAGTAGGTTGGAGGAAAGCTCTTGCAAGTAATTTAGGGCCTTATTTTGAGTTTTTGGCAGCTTTCTCCTATGAGTAGTTTTCAGGAGAACTGTATCTGAGAAAGGATGGTGAGTATCGCCTTGGGGTTCCTTGTGCACAGCAGCTGTCCTTCAACTCATTGAAGCTTAGCCCCAAAGGTCTCAGCACTAGCGATGGCCAGGAATGGATGTGATGCTCAAGATCCATCTATTTTCAAGACTAGTTGATTCAGCAAGTGCTCCGTTACCCATTCTTTTGTGGATTCGGTCTTCTATGGCAACCATACTTCTGTCTGTATCAACCAAAAGCTTTTCTGGGGTCAGATTAGCATTGTTGTCTTAATCTAGTGTTTGGTTCATCCAGTTCTGCTTACCAGAAGTAGCCCACTAGGCGCTTGATTTAATGACCGGCTCCACATCAGCCCACCGGTCTTCTTACCCATTTAAAGTTTCAGAATAGGCTGAGATAGTTTCAGGACCAAGATCTCTAATAATTCGCTTTACTACATAAAATGGATTTTTAAGCACCATCTATCCTAATGAAAACCCCTGAGGCCACCGGCTACTAGATAGTTTGATTAGTCATTCCTCCCTATACCCAGGACAGAAAACAGAATGGCATGTCAGGATTTTCACAGACCTCCGCCAGCATTTCCTCTGCTTTATTCCTGCCTACGCAGCATAGTTTATTATCTTTTGGAACCTACTACACACATGTGTTCCATTTCCCTGAAAGAGCGGGAGAGATGGACTTGTTGTTTACCAACAAGTTCAGGTCCACAGTGGATATCTGCCCTGGGCCCCTGGAATGCCCTGGAAATTTTGAGCCATTTTAGGGCAGTTTGTGAGCAGATGTATGCAGAGTTGGATGTATGACGTTACAACGCAGGCTATTACAACGCCTGCCTTTACAACGCGGTTTTTACATCGCAAACCTTTACAACGCATAGCGCTTAGAGGTGCTGGATAGTGAAAAGTTTAATTTTCTATTCCAACTCCAGTCCCCGTGGACACTAGGGAAGGTGTTGGATAGAAAATTAAACGTATTCCCAATCCTAGAGCGCCCCCCAGCGCAATGCGTTGCAATGGTTTGTGTTGTAATGACCGCGTTGTAATGGTAGTGCGTTGTAAAAGTTTTGTTGTAAAGGTTGTTCACCATGCAGAGTCAGTTCATCTCAGGCTTCCCAGCCCCAGATTGGCCCAGTTCAAGCCCCGAAAGGCTGGGTGTGCAAAGTCCTGCCTGCATAGCATGACCTAAATATACATGCTGACCAACTCTGCTGTATAATCTGCAGTTTGCAGCAAAAATACGTGCTGTTTCTAGCTTAAACATATCAAAAGTTAATAAAAACGTGGTAACATATGTTGCTGCATTGTGGAGGTTCATTCACAAAAGGGTGACTGGCCACCTTTCTGTTGCTTATTTCTGCATTTGGGTGTCAAAGTGGTACTTGTGGGGTGAAATCTTTGCCCAGAAAGTGTTAACATGTAAAACTTTGGAGGTAATACTAACACAAGAATATACTGCATTACATCACATAATTTGCCTTCTCCTGCCCCATAATTTATTCACCCGTAAAGCATAATTTGGTCCTCCCATGCTGCATAATTCAAGTGGCCCTGCTGATAATAAACTACTTTGTCTCTATTATCATGGTACAAACCGTGGTTCTTGATGAGGACTATATTTTACACTGGCATCAAGGCACCTAAAAATCCCACATTTCCAGTATCTCATCAAGAGGACCTGCTCATCACCAACACAAGTCTTTTCGTGCTCAGCCATGTTGATAAACAACTCTACTTGGCAGCATCGCCTCAGAAAGCAAATGTATGGATCTGTCAGCTATTAGTAACTTATGTTCACAGCTCTGCAGAGAAAGTACGTCCTGTAGATAACATTTAGCCAGTTGTACTTATGAGAGCATGAGTTTATATTGGTCGAGGGAGGGTTGTTTTGGGTGCTCATCTATTCCTCTTCCTCTTACATTGATTTTTTTTTGTGTTGTAATTTTATACTGCAATAATTTGAAATAAGTCCACAATAAGGTATACCAGTTGGAGAGTAGCAGACAATATAATGCTATTGAAGAGCATCAGGTAAAAGAATGCACTGCAAGTCAATCAGGTAAGGGAGGAGGAGAAAAGCGCAGAGGGGAGGTATAGCACCCACGACATTCGCGGTATGAAGCGAGTCCCCCTCACGACGTTGTGATGCGTCCTTCTAGGTATGAAGGGTTAATGAGTCAACGACCTGGGCCGTCCAGAGAGGGGGATAGCAGGAGCCAGGATTTTGAGAAGCGTTGAGGTGATGGGGCCAAAGTGGGTCAGGAGGGGGGTGAGGTGGAGTGGATCCAGTTTGCCAGAACGGCTGGGTCTTTGGATGTCTGGCGGAGGAGATATGATAGCCTCCACTTCGCACAGTAGAACAGCGGGTAGCGAGAGTGACGTTGGTGGAGTTCCCCCAAAAGGAGTGGTTTGCATGTATACATCTGTACGTCTGTATATTTGTGCATCTGAATGGCCGGTATAGTAAAAAATTAATTGAGAGGGGTATGGAAAATGTGGGGGATGGGGGGACCGATAGGACACCGGCTGGTGGGTGGGGAGGGGGGGAGGGAGTGGGATTCCCATGGCAGCGTTGGTGCGTAGCTGCGCAGTGTGTGGAGGTGCCTCCATCCTATGCTTCAAGGGTCATCTCGTAAGAAAGGAGCCCATGTCTGCATGAACACCTCCGCCAGGTCTTCCAGGTTGTATGACTCGTTCATGTGACGCAGTTTGTATCATTGCCACTATCCAATTCTCCGGTGATAGGGGCATGGACGACTTCCACTGGCGGAGGACACAGATCTTGGCTGCTCCAAGGATTGTGTGGAGGAGGCGGCGTCGGGGCCCGTAGAGGTCCGAGGGAGACCCGGTATTGGGAAGGAGAATGACGGCAGCGGAGAGGTGAAATCGTAGTGGCATGGATGCTCCCATTGAATCCTCAACATAGGCCCAAAAGGGGTGGATGGAGGGACACTCACAGAGGATGCGAGTGATATTGCATCGAGTATTCTCGCATCTCCAGCAGTTCACATGGGGAAGGAGGGGCTTCCCTGTTCAGTTTTGTTGGTGTCCAGTGCCATTCATGGAGCGTCTTGAAGAGGCAGAATTTCAAGCGGGCATTCTGGGTGGCCCTGTCTTAGGCGTCTAGGATATTCGACCAGTCAGTTCAGTTCAGTTCAGTTCAAATAACTTTATTCGATTCAGTCGAATCATAAAAGTTTACATATATTCATTAAACAATAAGATAAGAAAAGCTTGAGACAATCGTGTACAAAGGGGAAAAGGCTCATACCATTCTGCAACACATTTATACAAAATATTAAAAACCCCTAAAATCTATTTAAAAAATTGTTCATTTTAGAACTCATAGTGTTTCCTGATTAAAAAAGCAATTCTAAGGAAGTTTAGCACAGCACTACATGTAACAACAGTAGATAGCGACCGCAGATAGTGAAAGCCCTCCTGATAAGAGCCGGGACGAATTTCCTTTAAAACAGGCTTGATAAAACGTGCCCTTGGGTCTTTATAAAGTGTGCAAAACAGCATAAAGTGCATTGTACTCTGATTGGCAAGATTATTACAAGGACAGGGGGTTAGGCTCTCACACCAACCCGCCTGTTTAGGAAAAGCCACAAGAAAGTGCAGTGTGCAAAGACGAAATCTAGTCATAAGGAAACGCGAATGAACATGCATGGTAAAAGACAAGTAAAATTGCTGATGGCTCCGAGGCTCATAATCTGAGATTCCATTGTCTTTATTGGAAATACCTAGTTCAGTTTGGAATGCGTTTTTAATAACCTGTTTCATGTTTGAATGGATACCATCGGGGTTATCATAATAATTTTCCAGGCCTATTTTATAGAAAGTGTCCTTGACATAACGGAGCCAGGGGAGTGACATTGCGTTATCAAGGCTCATGCAGTCTCTAAGGATACTCCTTGAAAATAGTAGGTCCTCCGAAGTCCAGATTGTGCCCCATAAAATCAGTGGGGCAATGTTTATCCTATCTTTCACGAAATCCAAACCTACCTCAGAGTGACAAAAAGGTATAGGAGAGCTACAGGGGATCATCAGTAATCTTTTTTAAAATGTGTTCTCTAGAATCTGAATCTGGGAACTTATATGGTAACCCCATACTCCTGCACCAAAGGGGGCTACAGATAAGCATTTTAGTTTGCATACAGTTATAATTTCAGTTACCGGCTTATGACCAAGCATACAAGCAAAACGAAAAAGCCCCTCTATTGTTCTGCTGGGTTGTTGAATCCTAGCCACAGTTACATTTTTCCAGTTTAATTTATTATTAAAAACGTTCCCCAAGTAGGTAAAATTTGACACTTTTTCAATTACTTTCTCCTTTACTATAAATGTCCTTGTTTTTGTTTGGTTGGGTCCACATACCATAATTTATGATTTGCTAAAATTTACCTTTAGGTCCAGGGACAACATATATTCGGTAAACGCATTCAGATATTTTTGGAGGCTATTGGCCATTAAGGTCATCAAAACAGTGTCAACAAGTCCTTCTCCAGGGTGATCAGGAGGCGGGCTTGCCATTTGACGCAAAGGTTGCCTAGAAGAGGTTGGGAAAAGAGGTGTCCTGAGAGTATGCCTTAGAGCCCCGACATTACTTCCCCCCATGCAGTCGGGTATGTCACCAAAGGAGATAATTGCAGGGACCAGGAGTGTGGTCCCAAGCAGCGCCATAGGCAGTGCTGCATCTGCAGGTAGCGCCATGCTTGCCGTGGTGGAAGACCAAATTCCTCATTTAGGTGGTCGAAGGACTTCAGACCCCCGTCGTGCAGAACTTGGTCCAGTATGTGGATACCCACCTCTATCTAGGAGGTTCAATGTATAGCCGTCAGTCTATACGGAGACACTGATTGTCCCACAACGGCGCCTCAGCATGCAAGAGGAGGTACACGCTGAAGAGGCGGTGGCACGTAGCCAGGCCTTTTGCATGGCTTGTTTTACAGGGTGTGTAGGTCGTATATGAGGGGTTGGAGCCCAGTAGAGGGGGTACTGATCCGCACTGCCAGAGAGGAGCAATCTCACCGTAAGGGTACACTGTGGGGGATCTGGGGTGCCAGGTACCAGGTATGCGAGTTGGCATAGATAGAGGGCTAGAACGTAGTGCTCTATGGACGGTAAACCCAGGCCACCATATGGGAGGTAGGCCATGAGCTTGGATGCAGATAGCCGGGTTTGAGATTGGTTCCACACGAAGGACCGAATCAGCGAGTCAAAGTTACGGAGGGAGGTAAGTGGGACTAATATGGGGAGCATGCTCAGTGTGTAAGTGAATGGCAGAAGGGTGACCATTCTCACCGCTTGCACTCTACCTCACATGGAAAACCCAGAAGGGACTATTTCTCAAAGTCCATTTTCATTTGGGTTATCAGGAGGTCCAATTGTCCGACACCATCCCGGCTAGTTCCTTATAGACCAGGATTCCTAGGTATTTGAGGCGTAAGGACTACCAATGGAAAAGGTAGCCGTGGATCACAGCTTTTGTGGTGCCGGAGGAAAGCGTCAGGGCTTCGCTCTTATCCCATTTAACTTTGTAACCAGACAGAGCTGTGATACCATCGATGATCTCCAACAGGACCAGTAAAGAGTGTTGGAGGTCTACGAGGGTGAGCAATACATAGTTAGTATACAGGTACATTGGACAGGCCTTCCACGAAGGGGATTCCTGCAATAAGAGGCGAGTGGTGAATAGCAGAGGTAAGGGGCTCGTTGGCCAGTAGGAACAGGGGAGGGGAGAGTCGACAGCCCTGGCGAGTGCCTATGCGGATCGGAAATGAAACCCCCGCAGTTGACTTGGGCACTAGGGTAGTCATACAGCAGTCGTACTTTGGCGGTGAAGTCGCCCCCTAACCAAAGCGTTCCATGGTGGCAAAGAGGTATCCCCATTCGATAAGATCAAACACCTTCTCGGCTAGGGAAAGTACCACCACGTCGACCGGAAGGTCCTTGGCCACCCAAAGGGTATGGGCCAGGGTGCGAAGGTGGTTCCTAGAGGAGCGGCCAGGCACAAAATCAACCTGTATGCAGTGGAACAGGGAAGCTATGCATTGCGAAGGTGTGCCACCAAGACACTGGCAAGCATTTTATTATCGCCATTCAACAGGGAGATGGGCCTGTAGCTGCACATAATAAAGGGTCCCTCCCTGGTTTGGGGACAACCATGATCATCGCCCTGTTGGAGAGGGGCCCCAGCAACGCTGGTTGTTCAGCCTCCCGGAACGCCGTGTGCAAGGAGTCAACTACATCTTCGCCCGACCATCTGTAGAATTCCGCAGCAAAGCCATCTTCACCCGGGCTTTGCAATAGGGCAGTTTAGAGATGCTAACGCTATCTTTTCTTTGATAATCTCCCCTATCAGAAGTTCACTAACCTTGTCTGATGAGCTGGGGAGGGTCACGCCATCCAAGAAGGCGGCCACGCAATCTGCAGTCGCCAGTGCCTCTGGGGAGTACAGCGTTTTGTAGAATGAGGCAAATTAGTTGACAATGTCCGTCAGCCAGGTGAGGGTGTCTCCACTCTCCGAGCGTATGGCTGGCTCCCTTTGTCTCAGTTTGGCTGCCAGTAGACCTTCCCGCCATGCTTGTCGTGTCGCCCTTTCTGGCGCTAAAGGGCGTATAAATCACTACTTCATGCGGAGATTAGCGTAGCACTCAGAGGATAGGCTGAAACCAAAGAGTATATAGCGCATATAGCACACCTGCAGAATCTATAGACAGTTAACACAGATAAAAAGTCAAAACATTCAAACAATCATAGCAGTGCTCAGCCATCCCGCCGGCATCGGAGTCCAGGTCCCTGTGGCAGCTCACTCAGATTCACCAGGTGACCAGCCCCGTGGGGCCACAGGGCAGTCACTCCGTTGTGGAGGCAAGTTTCAGGAGGATCGCAATTTATCTCTGTCCTGTTCTTGAGTAAGGACTGCCACAGCCTGGAGGGCCTGGGCCCTCAGATGCGGTGTCGAGATCCGAAGGCGGTCCACCGCCACCCCCCAGAGGGGTCGGACAGGGACGTCTATGCCGAGTAGTGGAGTCCAGTGGCAGTGGATGTGGTAGTGTGCATGTCCTGCAGAGAAAGTTCCTTGAGGAAGAATCACAGATCCCCAGGTCAAAGAATTTCTTTGAGGCGCCGCACTTAGTGATCCGTAGTCGGGCAGGTTCAATGAGTCTATATTTAATGTCCAGATGTCTGAGCCACGGCCGGTGGGAGAGGAAGACCGTGCTGCGGTCATTGGCCTCTCTGGAGAAGTCTGCCGCAATGTGAACCTCCTGGCCCTCGTGGACATAAGGACCATGTGAGCGGACACCTGACAGTAGTTGCCAGGCTTGTGCGTGCCACAGGAAGCAGGCGGTGAGGGGGCAAGAGCGCGTAGAGGGGTCCTGGCACGGCTGGCCAATACGGTGGGCCCATTGTATCTCTAGAGGCGGTTTGGAGAAAAGACCAGTGATCTTTGGGAGAGTGTCTCTGAGAAAGTATTTCGCTTCATGCCCCTCCATGTTTTCCGGGAAGCCAATAAAATTTGCATTGTCCCGCTCGCTCCAGCCCTCCGGCTTGATGAGGAGCAGGAGTTCCTGGTCTGGTTCCGGTAGGGTATTCAGGCGTTCTTCCACTTCTACAACACGAAGTTGCAGCCCATCGGCGTGGGCCAGGAAGCCCACAATGTCCATGCGGATGGATTTGGTCTCTGCCGTTAGTGCAGAGATGTTCATATCCATACCCTCCAATCGGCGTCCCACTGCTGTGATTTCCTGGCGGACGCAGTCCATAGTGGTGTCCTGCGCACTGCTTGTGGGGGACGAAGTCTATTTCCCCTAGGGTTAGCCATAGGGTAGGGAGAGTCTGGAGGAGGGCTTCAGTGAAGAGGAGTTGTCACGTTGGCTTACTCTTGAACTTGCCTGAAGACATCTGTCCGTGATTGGTGTGTACCCACTGTCTCGCTCATCTGCCAGAACGAGCTGGGGTGAGGGCCTCCTGAGCTGCACAGCGTCATCCCCCACGAGACTGTCCTCGCCGGGCCCCATGGCCGATGCGCAATGGTCTTCTAGGCTCTGCACCAGACAGCCATAGGAGTGGGGGCGTTAGACCCACGCGACGTCCTGTGTCCCCACCAGTAATCCGGGAGTTCACAGCAGGGTGGCGGACCGCAGGAAGGGAGAAAGTTCAGTTGGGTCAGTGCAGGCAAGACCAGTGGAGGTCCAGGCGAAACCGACACGCCCAGGCCTGATCCTCCAGGCCCTCCTGCGAGTGCAACTGGATAGGTCAATGGCGCCAGAGAAGCCTCAGGGGCGGCCATGGCGAAGTGTGAGGGGGTCGCCGTCTGGCAGAGGACGCGGTGCAGCAGGTGGTTACACGGCCGTGGTGGTGCGGGGGCAGTCCAGCGAAGCCAGTCGCTATGCCCATCTTATTTAGAGACCCAGGAGGGATCAGGGGCAGCAGGTGGTGGTCCCTCACAGAGGCCTCTGGGGCCAGGGACGCCACTGCTCTGCCGTCCAGGGCGTTACACAGGGCCCAGGCCCAAGGACAGTGCACCAAGTTAGCTACGTGTCATTGTTGCTCTTCTCTTTATTTATTAATTGTTTTCCTTTTTTTGGTTCCCTTGGTACTGCTGTTCCACTCTGCTTGTATTTATTAATTTATCGTCTCACGGCTTCCAGCCTCACTTTGCAGGCAGGACGGACTGGTCAGCGGCCAAGGAGGAGATGTGGACCAGGGGCACCGCACAAGAGGTCCATCGTGGCAAGAGCACTGTAATTTTGGGGGCGGGGCTGCGCAGATGGCGCTGTCTTTGGTGGCAATGCGGCATGTCGACATGTCATGGGGAGCCACTCTCCTCCTATGATCGGAGCAAGGCCCGCCAACAGCTGGGTGAAGGCCCCTGCTGGGGGAAAGGCAGATCGAGAGCTCCATCTTGACAGACCGAGGCTCCTACTCTGCGTCTAGGCCCAGCAAAAGCGCACCATCAGGGGCTGTGCCAGAGGAAGTTGGGAATGCCGCTGGGGCTTTAGTGGCCGTCGGAGGTCAGTGAAGATTGCCCACACAGGGGGTGAGGCGGAGAGGTAGGTCAGCTAGCCTCCACCTTGGCACTGGTGCCGCTGCTGCCGTCCGGGGCCTGTCTCAATGCAGAGCTCCAAAATGAAGTGGCCATCTCCTTTCATGGCCAGACCACGCTTTACATTAAATGTTGTAGTTTCACAAAGTTTGAGATGGTGCAGGCTGCTTGCAACAACACAAAAGAAGGCTGAACTTCGTACCAGAGCTAGAGTAAAATTTACCATAATTTATTATGCTGGCTATGCAAGTTTAGAAGTTTATTGTGCAATCTGCTCATCTAATTTTTTTGACACATATTAGTGATGAAAATCGTTATGTAAGCTTAGAAAAATAAATCATATAAAACATGTTTTTGTCATATAGAGGGAGGGACCCGTCACAACTCCTGGCCTGTGTACAGATTAAAGGTAGATAAATAAGAAAAATGCACACAAGTTTCTAGCTGTACAAGGGTAATGATACCTTAAATCTAATTTTTATTTTAAACACAGTAGCTCATGATTTCTGCAGTTAAAGGCCTACCTCATTACTACTTAAAATACCAGGTTGACAATCCAGTGTATACTGAAGCAATATAATTAGATACAAGTTTATTGTTCACATATAGCCTTTTAAGATCCCTATACAGAAACAGGACTGCAATTGGGTGGTATTTTCTTCCAATGAAAGGTCAGTTTGTGGTGAATTTGGAGTATCTGATTGGCCAGTCACTTTCCAATGCTGTACAGTAAGGTGTAGAAAGCAGTCACAAAGTGGTGCAACTGCCGCAAAAATGGGTTTCGCCTGCACTGAAAATGACATAATATCACATTCCGGAGGACTGTAACCCACATTTCCTGACAGCATTCTCATGCACAATAAAACAAAACACCACTAAGACGCGTAGGAGGAATGCTTCAACAGAAACCGTGCAGATGTTGTTGTGAAACCTGTTCTGGGTACATTCCGCCATGTATTTGAGTGATCTCATTACAGTTCAAACTGGGACGGGTTTACAGCAGATTGGCTGATTTGTGCTGGTCGCTTTGTTCTATCTAAAGCAATCAAAGAAACAAACAGAACACAGACACACTTCCGCTTCGCGCGTGAGAGTGTGCTTTTGCCAGAACATTGCAACGAACCTTGTCCTTTTGTGACTAGCGCGTGAGCTTCCTAGCACACCTCGTGGGCGGGATCCGATGGCACGTACTGCGTCCTGGCCTCGCGCTGCGTCCTCCCACTCCGGCTTTACGTGAGTCATCTACTGGCCCAGGGCTGTGCTACTTCCGGTTGTTCAGCCACTCACGCTGAAATGAGACCTTGCAAATCATCCACAATAAATACATTTTTCTCAGGTGGCAGCGGGGCGCAGGTCTCAATCCGGTGTCAACCCTTTCATTCGAGAGCGCCCTGGATGCATAATGCATTTCAAAATAAAGAAGTTCTGTTAAAAACATAAAGAGAAACAAGCAGAATCTCCATGACACGCAGGGTCATCGGAATGGCAGGATTGGGCAGAGAGACTTTTTCTCCATGCCTTATTATTTTTCACAGTTCCGCATATTTGTTTGCAAATTAGTGATTTTCGAGAGAAACATTTACTCATTTTTTTATTACATTAGCAAGGGCCCGGCAGGTCCCACAGCAATCAAGTTTTTCAAAAACCAAGGCAAACACTGACAAAGGCAAATGGCTAATAGCCAAAGGCTGATCTATTGAATTTGCCAATACTTGTTTAACATAGTAACAGCTGTCGTGTGCTACGTTCAATTCCACATGAGGGTTTTGACTTGCTCGCTGCCAGAGGAAAAAGTATAACCTTCATAAAAACACTGTACGCCTTGATGCACATAACTGAATGTTTATTTCTGTTTAAAGAACACTCCTTAATGTGTTGTAATTCAATATACAAACTTGGTTTCACAGAATTATAATTCACTAAATAGCACAAAGGTAACCCAGATCTATGCAGTCAGCTGTGCTCTGTCACCTGGTTGTTTTCAAGATACTCCAGTACTGGTCTGTGGTGACTCGGTGTAGTCTGAGCATAACATAAAGTTGTACCAGTGGTGTATGTGTACTTATGTTCATAGGGGGGACACAGCAGGATGGAATGTCTTCCCATGTTTGCAATTGCGCATATCAATCAACATGTTCACATAAGACCAAATACTTCTTTCTGTATATATTGAGGGCTGCCTCATAACAGCTTTGAGAGGGACAACTCACAATAGCACATTGTTTTTACTTTTAATGCTTCACTGTACTATCAGTTTAAAAACAACGATCAGCACTTTAAATGATAGCCAATCCAGCAAACAAGAGACAAAGAAATTACAAGATTTAAGAACGGACGGATATATCCTTAATCTTTTCTGCCTAGTGCATAAGTGCAGGATAAGATGAGATAACTCTGGTTTAAATATCTTGTTTACAATATACATTTGTTGTTCTAATTACGCAACAGTAAACCCCATGCTCCACATAGAAAAGTCATCCACAACATTGAGGAAAATAAATGTACAATTTATGAAACAAGGTAAATAAATATTAGTATTACAGAATCGTAGCTGTACATAAAAGCTGTTCAGTTTTAATCATATAAAAATATGTTTTTTTAGTGCAACCTCACATATATTTGATGCTATTTCGCTTTACATCATTTAGACCCAAAGTGTCCAAAAAAAGGAAAAGAAATTACAATACAAAGCAGATACACAAATTCTAAAATATGTACAGTACAAGTTACTGCTAAAAATGCTTATCAGAATATAAGCAAAGGAAAGAAAAAGGCACAAATATTTGTACAGTTTCAAAGTACCAGACCCATTAAGTCCATCTGAAATGTCATTTTGGTCAGGCTCAGGGTGACTTGCATGTATTTCTTTTGAGATAACAAAAGTATACATATGGATATATATATATTTTTGTTGTATTAAAATGTTTAAAAGTGGGACTGTCCTCCAAGCGAGGCCCCGGTCCACTGGCAAACTAGTGTAACTCAGATCAGGCATGCTATAAACCTCAATTTCTTCTATCGCTAGAAAAAAGTCAATTTGTCTTGAAGTTAACACGCCTCTCTGAGTCAATGGGGGTTTCCCCTTTCTCCTAACGCATCTTGCCCTTCATGCACGTCTGTCCTTGAGTCTTTAATTCCATGAACACCTACCTGTTTAGTATCAGTGCTCTTGGCATGAAACGAGGAGGGAGCTATCAACGTCCGAGGCGTACCATAGCCTTCCCTCACACTTTGAGAGTCTGGGTCGGAGGCTGCAGCACTGGCTGACGGCTGACCAGACTCAGATCTGCTAAAGTTCCGAATGTCAAGCAGTGAGCTTTCCAATGTTTTTGAGTGTGGCTCAGAAGCCCTCGCAAGTGGATTTGCCCCGAGCAAACCAGCTTCCTCAGGGGCAATTCTAAGGCCGGCGATGGCTTTTGTACAAGTATGAAGATTTTGCTCCTGCTCTCTCACTACAGGTTTTGAAGAGTCTTCTGAAGAAGCCTGCCTGAGAGACAGCAGCAGAGAGGACGATGAGCCTGAAGAGTTGTCGCGAGATAAGCTGTGGGGGGAGGCGCGTTTTTCGTGGTGTTTAGAAACTGCAATCCTTTCTTTGGAGCAGATGTCTGGGATTATGCTTTTCTTCTCTTCAGAACACCTCATTGGCAGGGGATTGTGTGGATGAGGGTGTAAACCAGAGAGAGTTTCAGGCCCCGAGTGAACCATTTGGATTCCGCCAACTGGAATCATGGGAAAGGGTGCTCGCACCTGAAGTTGGGAGTGCAGAGGGAGGTGCCTGAAGACATAGTCGCTGTGACCTTCAAGGAACTGGTTGGATACTTGCTGCACCGGGAGGTCTTCTCTGCTGCCATAAAGACTATGGTAAGGAATTTGAGGTAATCCTTTTTCCAAACTCTGAAATAAGAAACAAAATAGTGTCTTTTTTTACTAAATATGTTGCACAGGCACCTAATATCAGACTGCACCAAAACATTAAATATGTAAGCCTGCATAACAGTGTTAAGGAACCCAGACTACAAAGCTGACAGGTTGAATCTAACTTCAGTTTACACTAATCTTGTTCACTATATGTATGTGATAGCTCTGTTTAACAGTGGGACGGTATCCACTGCACACCAAAAACACCATTGTAACTGGCACAAATATGCACCCTAGGTGAACAGCTCAAGAGCAAGGCCAATGACTGCATGAGCATGCAGTCAATCATCTCCAGAGCTATTTCTTTGAACACTGTAAAGCAATGTCAACAACAATGTAACTTCAAGTAAATGTCATTTGTCACCTTTCACGATCATTAAATTGACACAAGGAATTTGCACAAGCATCGACAGAAGATCCAGTTTGCAATGAGTGCTGCACACAGAACCTATACCCTTAACAACTAATAACCCCAATTCCCCATCAAAAACTGTGTCAATTGACCCAGCAGGATCCTGCATGTCCCCTCCTAACCTTGCTGAGGACGTTATGGGCAAGATGGAGCATTTGCTTAAATCGCTTATGTTGCTCCTTGTGAGGATAACAGTGATTGGCGACAGGCTAACAACACTAGAATGTACAACTCTAGCTAATAATGATATAGTGAGAAAATACGCAGAATCCACTACTTTACTAGCTTCGAGGAATCCATCCTTGGATTCAGAAAAAACTATTGCCCTATTGCCCAATTTAACTGTGATTAATCCATCCATGCAGCCAACGAATGGAACTAGACAGAACACTATATTTATTGAAATTATGACATCAAGTAGGCAAGAGGGGGAGACTTTAGGGAATGGAAATGGGGGCTTAGTAAAAATATCTAGTGATATTAGGCAACCTAGAAGAGCGGAAAGCGCAGTTAAGGCAATTCAAGATACTGCCAAAATCAGGAACGCACTCCCACGCATTGATTTACCTCCAGAATCTTTCCCATATATTGTTGTTATGACGCGGGTCCCCGAGCTGGTTGAGGGTAAATCAGAAAACTATTCCGAATTGAAGAACAAAGTAACCTTCTGGCTGAATAAGTTTAGACCCATCCCGACTTTCATGCATGGTGAAATCCTGCATGTTCGTAGAATAAGCTGGGTGGGACACATACCGAAGGATCAATCAGGGGATTGCGTCATTGTCAACTTCAGGGACATACGGGTGCCGAGCTTCATCTGTGGATGGAGCGAGCACACTGTAGGGAGTGGGATACAAACAGTAGATTTGAAGTACTTCTATCCTCCCTCTCCATATGCACCAGTAAGTTTTTATCCCCTGGGGATGCAGGGAGGGGGTAGCAGGGAAGTACATAACAATCACTTTAATATTCCCACCTTCAATCATTTTGACATCCTATATGGCCGCGAGGGATTAGAGGGAGTGGACTGACGGTGTCAGGGGAAATCTAGCTTGATTAATCTAGATTTTAAACCATCAAGTAAGAGATCAGAGACTGACATTTGCTCATAATTACCAGCGATAGCAAGGGCGGGGGCCACTGACCCCGACAGGTTGGCCATACCGGAGGACAACGGTATTGCCAAGAATATCCCAAGTGAGAAGCCGATTGATGTTAGCCGTAACCCGAGTAGTACTAAGCAATCTAAATGCGCCACAAAAAAGGGGAGCTGTTTAATTATGTTTTGGAATATCCCAGGTATAAAATCTAAGCTGTCTGACCAAAATTGGTTGAATCTAGTCAATGATTTTGATGTAGTTAGCGTCCAAGAAACTTGGGGCAAAGATGCGCACCATTTGTCTGGTTTTAAAACCTTCTTTTCCTCGGCCATTGGTTCAGCTTCTGGCAGAGCTAAAGGGGGCTTATGCACTTATGTATCGAACCTCTTCAAATATGTTAAAATAGAGTTTGTTATTAACAATGATTATTATCATATGGTCAAGATACATATCAACAAAGTGCAGTGTTTGCTTATTGTAAATTTTTATAATAATGTTGCGGTGGAGGGTTTGAATGATGTTTTAAAAGGATTGTCTGCTGATTTTAAACGCATGTTAGAAGGGAAAAGTAAGGAAGTCTTTGCTGTATGGGGAGGGGATTTCAATTGCTCATTGTGCAAAAGAGGGTAACAAGGGGTATGCGGCATTTTATTGAATAGAGAGGTAAGCTTATCCCATTTTGATCATTTTGTATGCGGGGATCTCTTGAATGAAATGATGTTCTCATGTGACATGGGCTTCGCGAACAAAGCTTGCCAACCCGAGGTCCCACATTCAATGGGAGAGGTGTATTTTCAACAATTGATTTTATTTTAACCTCTGCCAGATATAGCAATCAGGTTATGAACTTTAATGCATTAGATACCCTATTAAGTGACCATTTCCTCCTAAGCATTGAAATCTCAAATTCGGATTACGAACATGATAAAGACAGCTCAATTAGAGAGGTTGTAGATGATATTGTGCTGAAACGTCAAAATGGATATGCTCTGAAATGGACTAAAGTGGTCCCGGAAGATTTTCTTCTTAATTTAGTTAGGAATTGTGACTCCAGTTTTGAAGTATGTCTCGATGACAAAGCCTCTGCCTCAGCACTTATTAAACACTTTTTAAATATAACTTCTCACATCAAAACTAAACTATGGGTTGCTAAGAAAAACCCGAAAGTTGATGTACATAGTTGGTTCGATACGACCTGTACCAAAGCTTACACCAACCTTAAACATGCTTTAAATGACCCAGTATGGAACCGAGATCTAGTTAAAGAGTGGCGTTGGGCCTATAAAAACGTGCGGAAACAGAGACAGGATGCTTTGAAATGGGAGGCAATGGTAATCCTTGTACGAGGCGTCCCAGAGCAGAGATACCACTGCCTTCTGGAAAGCAGTTAATGCGCCCTTTTTTGAAGATAAAGATAAGGCCAGAATTGAGATAGCCATTACTAATATTGAATGGCTAGAGCATTATGCAAACTTATACAGCGCTGTGATGCCCCTGGAACAGATAACACCAGCAATTGTGGACGACGGGGTAACTTCAAATGGTAATAAAATAGATTTGTGTATCACCCTGAAGGAAGTCGTCTGTGGTATAAAAGCTAGCCTTGGAGGGAAAGCTCCTGGTCCTGACGGGGTGCCAGTTGATCTGTATAAGAATAATATGGCCTTTTGGGGTCCAATCCTTACGAAACTTTTTAACGCATCTTGTTCGAAAGGATTGTTACCCTCTTGGTTTGAGTCCATTATTATACCGATATTTAAAAAGGGTGATAGAGCTAGCTGTGCTTGCTATCGCCCAACATCACTATTAGACTCTACCATAAAGATATTTGGGCGCGTCATTTTAAATAGATTATTATTCTGGGCGGAAGAACACTCTATTATAAGTGATCTTCAATATGGTTTTAGGAAACGTCTTGGCACAATTGAACAAGGCCTTAACCTGCATATTCTTTTAGAAAAATATACAACAGTAAGGAAAAATTGTATTTTCTTAACGTTTGTCGATTTAACGTTGGCTTTTGACTGTGTCACCCACAGCAAGCTATGGCTTATTCTAGAGAATCTGGGTGTGGAGAAGAATATAATTACCTTTCTTAGAGAACTATATATGGGAGCATGGGCCATAGTCAGATTTGGTAGGAATGGTGAATGCACTACGGCAATAAACATTGCAAGAGGAGTACGACAAGGGTGCATACTGGCCCCTTCCTATTCACAATCTATATTAATGACTTGGAAAAAACACTACTCTGGGAATGCCAAAAGATCTGTCCCTGCACTACTATACGCGGATGACGCGGTCTTGATGGCCCGGACCCCGTTGGCACTGCAAAGGATAATTACTTTTCAAATTTCATGACCAATCTAGACTTGAAGGTTAATTGCACGAAAACGTTTTGTATGAATTGTGGTCCCAGGGCACAAAATAGGAAGAAAACTATCCACTCCAAACCCCTGGAATTCACTTCAACTTTCCCCTATTTAGATATACTGTTTGACCAAACTGGCCTATGGAACACAACAATAAAGACTTGAAGGTTGTTGTTCTGTAAATCCGTAATGGCCCTTACAAATTTTGGCAAAAAAATGGGCAAAAAAACAATTGGGGAGCTTTTAATTGTATACAGAGCAACTTGTGTTACAACTGCAACATGCGGTGCAGGAATTTGGGGGTACGCGAATGTCATATCATTACAGACGGCAGAAAATTGTTTTTTGAGATATCTTTTATCAGTTCCAGATAGTGTGTCTACATATATATGTCACTCGGAACTGGGCCAACCCTACATGGAGGATGTTATCAAAGTCCAACCAGTATTATTGTGGCACAGGGTTTGGACTACGGAGGAGTGTGCTTTTAACCAACAAATATTGAGAGACGCGATGAATCTAGATAACGCCAGAAAAATAAGGTGGTTGGCGTATGTAAAGAAGTTTCTCAATGACTTAGGCCGCCGAGATTACTTTGACGATCCACTACTTATGTCTCATGTCTCCAGGAGAGAACTGAAAAAACTCTGTATGGAATACCTGGATGATCAAAGATGTTGTATTGAAATGAGGAAAAGCACTGTGGTTGCGCACCAACTTATAACGATAACAAATGACATCCAGCCCTATGTTAAATTGCACATGAAAGAATTTGACAAGTTTTTGCAGATTCGTTTTAGATTAAATATTTTATTTAGATTTCTTAGTTTCCCTAAAATGAATGATTGGACAAAGGAACTTAGTAAATGTCCCTGTGATGAACTGTCTAATCAATCGGATATGCACATTTTGCTATTTTGTAAGCTCTATGAAATGCAGAGGAAAAGATGGATTGTGACTCTATGGAAGATAATGGGTTTTAATCAGTGTCGCCCTGCCTTTTTAGCTATTCAGAAATTAGACAATATTTTAACTATTGCTTCTGTCTCTACCTTTTTTTAAAACGTTTTTAGATTACGTAAATCAATTCTTGCCCCACCGTAATTATTTAATGTTTTTATTATGTATCATGGTGATGAAGCTTGTGTATATATATTTGTCTGTAGTTTTAACAAATGTACTTTTATGGTTGTTATTCTCATTCAACAACCGAATAAAGATCATTTGAGTGCTGCACACAGAAAAATATCAGCCGCTTGGATCCCAAAATCAGAGCCATTTAAAAAACTTCTTTGGCTGAAATCTCACCTTCATTCATCTGTTCTACTAGAAAAAAGCTAAAGTACTTCTGTGCAAAAAGCTTAATCCTAAATAATGCAATTGTTCTTGATTTTAAAATAATTTGTATAAACTGAACAAACAATGCTGATTCACAACAAGAGGCATAGGAAAGTGCACTACTGCTGTTGTTGATGAGGCAATGTCAATGATTCATGACCAATGCCGGCACGCCCCCTACATACTATAACTTGTACCTCCCAGGAAAGTGTAAATGTTCTACGTCTTCACAAGAGCTCTCTACAAACCTTGAGTGAATGGATACTGGGCCATCCTCCAAATGGTTTGTGACCTTAGCTTATGTGTTCATAGTTTAAAACAAAAACAAAATCTGCACTCTATGGTTTTCATCAAGAGGGACAAGACCTTGGTCTCAAGACCGGGCAATCAAGCCCATAAAGAGACAGTTCACCATTCTTCTATTTTCCAAACCTATGGCCTTAACGACGGTAAAGATCAGACCTGACTCCAGCATGTTTTTCATGGTACCAGTAAGCAGCAGTAAAGCAGAGACCTCTGGAGTGCATTGGAAGGAAGATGGCTGTTGTCTCCTTGGACTGAATTCTACATGGGGCTTTGCAGCCTTTCATATTTCCACCCAACAGACACTCCTCAGGGCATCAAGGCTTAAGCAGCAAGGCGAGATGCCAGGGAGGCGAGGAGTAAAGTTGGAGTGGAGAACAGCTCTGGCACACCAAGCAGTACTTAAAGCATAATGACCAGCACACTGATGTATTAAAAAGCATAGCACACATTGCCACAGCATTAGGTTTTCTTCAATTCAATTCTTGTGTGACGAGACACACTGCCACTGGAACAGTGATGGGCACTATTGATTCTGATCAATGTTTAAAACACAAGTTCCAAGTATTTCCTAAACCTCGCTGTGTCTCCAAGACGGCCATCTTGTGGCAGCACCATATGCCACACGTGTTGGCTTTCAGCAGGTGTCATGTCTGCTGAATAAAGAGCCAGAGCACTGAATGCAGCTCGGTATTTTCGCTCTGATATGAAATTGAAGGACAAAGTCACTACTGATATTTTTCCTTCCTCTGAAATGTTGATGGACATTTATCTTTTTGGGTAGAATTGCATTATTTCCACGTAGCACAAACATTTATCTTTTATTCCGTCACTCTTTCTTCTAAGCACATAATGTCTGATAAGCACATTCATGTCAGCAGGGGAGAAACCATTAATTTTCCTAGGCAAAGTGGCAAACCATGGATTAAGGAATTTTTTTCATAAGCATGCTCCAAATAAAAAAAAACATACTCTAACATCTTGCACATCAATCTTGTTATTTAAAAAAGCTTTAAAGAACTTGTGTTGGACCAATTTATTGTTATGGTCAAGCATTGTGTAAAATAGTTTGTGAGAGGAAATACTTAAACAGTTGAAGTTCTCAGAATATTAGAACAGTAGGAAAGCCAGTTGGTGAACAAACAAACCCGCCCAATAACCAGATGATGGGGTTGTAGAATGTTTTTTTTCATAAAGTGTTTTTCACATTATAGTTGTACAAAATACATGCAATTTAATTTGAGCCTCAGCAGCCAATCTCAAAACGCTAGGATTGTAAATAAATTGTACAGTTTGATTGGGACACACACATAGGAACTATGTATTGCTTCACATCAGATGTCTGCTTTCTAAGCACTGTAAAGAACACGTGATTTACTATTTGCCAATTTACTGAGTGGAAGAAGGTTGAGTCAGGTTTTCTTTTGTGGGACAAAGAAGGCAATATCAACCGAATGGGGTCCTAAGTAGGAAGCACCTGTGGATGATTTGTTTATAATGCTCGGATGGTGTCCTTTGATTGGAGTAGCCATACTTTTTGTGTCTTATCTTCAAAAGGATCACTCTGCCAGGAACTGTGCAATGACGCAAACTGTGAGACTTAGCCAGTGCAATCCCAATGGCACTATACTATAGGCTTATATCCCGCCGTAGCAGACTATACCGGGCATTAAAGGCCCGCTCCAGCGTTCGGCGAGGGACTATAGCAAGGGAGCTTTTTTTAACAGTATAACCAAGCTACGGAGGACTTAAAGGCTATTAGAACATTCCACCACTAGAGGGCAGAATGTTCAAACAAATAAAACAAAGGCCTCATAGAGTCAGGTCGGGGGAGCGGGCGGGAGGGGGGGGGGGGGGGATTGAAATCCCTTTGGGCTTACTGTGGCTTTTGTTCACTGCAACAACACAAACACTGGAATGTTGAAGCTCCGGGCTTCTACCGGCCATTTGAAGCCCAGAACACTCCACTGTCTTCAATGGAGCTCCCAACATTCCAATGTTCAAATAACTCTGACACAATCCCTTCGTCCTCCATCGTTCTGTGGTTGTTTCTGAAAAACTGGCTCCTACTCGGCCGCTTAAGTGTCACTCCTAATCCATGAGTACTTTTATATATAAAAGCCTTCCTAAAAAACTCTAAACCTCAGCGAGTTCTGCAGACGGACTTGATGGAAAACACTTATTTTCTCTGCACATTTGAGGTTTTCCCGCTGCTGCGTGTAAGTAACTTTAGCCATAAACCACATCTGCAGAGGAATTCGGCCCTGGTGCTACTATTTTTGCAAATGTGTATTCATTTAGATGAAGACATTACAACTGAGAGCCCATTATAACATCAAGAGAATGATCTTGCATGCAATGTATTCAAAGTACTTGGCCTCTCCATGCACTTATTCCATAACCGCTTCAATAGAGCCATTAAACTAGTAAGTACAGGGTTTCCACACATACAATATAAAGTCATCAGGGTTTTTGGTGGGTCCCACCAGTAGTCCTTCCTTTCTTTCCCTGTGTATAGGTGTCATTTTTGTATTACTCAGGTCTTCTCCTATAAGGGCTGGGACAGAGGTAGGCTGGCCCAGTGTACTGGGAATCTGAACAATTTGCTAGTGGCACCAAAAGCCTTAGGAGAAGGGAAGGTGTATGGATTTTCACCATTCTAAGCAAAATATCACTTCATCCACTGGGTTGCTCCCTTTATACATAGGTAAAGGCCATTTTCAGGTCATTTGCAGTAATGTGAGGCCACTACTAGTTATCACTCTAGGGGTGCTGCCTCACATAAACTCATGGAAGTGCTGTCCCAGCATATGAGGGAACTAGTGTTTTAGTGGGCATAGCTTTATTCTAGAAGTGGAAAAACTCTAGGTAAAATCTAAGGGTGAGGCTTCCACATCTACAGGACCTGCATTGAGGATGCACGGCGGTGGTTTGCGCATCTTAGTAACATGGTAGGCAGACTCTTTTTTCCGTAAGTGGGTTTTGAAGGATGTATCTGCAAAGTGCTGCCAGGTCTGAGTACCAGGAATGAGTGGACATATCAGGGCATATCAGTGTGCCAAGTGTTACCACTTCCTAACATGATCTTGTGGGCAAAAATGAATATGATGACACTCTTGGAGAGTCTGCAAGCCAAGTGGGGATCCGTGACTGGCAGAGGCGCTTCATAGCAATGTCTGAAAGGAGAGGTCAGTATCAGAAGACGAGATGGCAGAAGGCATCTGCAGTGTGTGGTACTAGAGTCGGGCCTAACTACCACTGTGATTGGCTGGGCGTGACTTCGTGCCGCTGTCCTATGTTTGATTTGCAAGACTGAAGTTGTTGTTGGGGTATCATTGAGAGCTCTAGGTTGATGGTGAATATGACACTGGTACTGGCATCGGGGGACATCAGGACTTCCTCTGATCTGTGACAGTCCTTCAGAATCACTGACACAGATTCATGTAGGTAGAAAGTGCCATTAACCCTTATGGTAAGAGGAGCGCCACTTGGGGCTGCAGGAGGAGAGAAGCTCTTCCGGGAGCCTCCTGCCTACTAGCCATTTTGTTGAGTGTGTCAGTGTCCAAATCCTCCACTCAATACCTGTCGCACTTGTTCCAAACGCAATCTGCTCTATCTGATGAGAGGCTTGGATGTTTTTCTAGCATGACCCTTACTGGATGTCAAGTGATCACTAGATGTATAATTGTGAGTTGTCTGCCATAGTGAACTTGACACGTTTTTGGTCAATACTTGAGTATGCACCTGTCTTAGATGGCTCTGTACTGCCCCTACAAGAAGCAAAGGTTGCCCCTTTGCCATTTGAAAGAGGAATATTTAAAATGTCTCTTTTAAGCCAACAAGCACCATTGCACATCCCCGAATTTTACATCTTTGAAGAGACAACCTACATAAAAAAACATCACTTTGTACTTACCACATTTCCAAGGACTCCTAAATCAGGCTGGAAATAGTGACCAACAGGCAGGCTTGGATTATGATACAACCCTCTTCTGGGTGATGCTGTTCTACCAGTGGACATATATTTCCTTTCCCTTCTTGGTGACAGATCGTGTCGACCAGTTATGTCTTTCCCTGGTGACATCGGCCTCAGTGGTGACAAATGGCGCCTGGGGGAGACATCTCTCCTGGGAGACAATTCTCTCCGGAGAGCAGCTTCCTTTCTGGGTGATAGATGCCTCATGGGTGAAACATCTCTCCTTGGTGATAAATGTCTCCTGGGTGACAAGTCCCCACTTGGCATTAAGTATCTCTTTGGCGAATTTTCGCGGCATGGTGAAGAATCGTATCCAGGGGAGGACTGTCGGCTGGAACACGAGAAATCCCTGGGAGACGAGCTGGTTTCTGAGAAATGCATGTACTCCTCATCCATGGAACTTGGTATGTCTAACCTGTCTTTGTCATGCTCCAGGTTACTACATTTGGCATGCAAATACCTCTGATATTCCATGATTTGCGAATCCATGTGCGACTCTGCTGGTGTAAGGAGCGAAGTCACTTGAATACTTGGCAATGTTGACAGATAGCTCATCAAAGAGGAGTGCCCCACTGGGCTCTCAGAAGAAGCCCTTTGGGACAAAGCAGCTGTCACAGGCAGAGAAGGGAACCTGGGTGGCTGGGGGCTTGTGCTCCTCGATCTGGTGCTTGGAGTCGAGTCTCCTTGATGCTCATCAAATTCGTCGTCATCATCGTCCTCATCATCATTGTCATCCCCGTCATCACCATCGGAGTCCTCGGCATCGGAAAATTGATGATCCATCGAAATGCTCCGCATGCTGCCCTTTTCCGAATCCTTCTGCATATCTTCAATGTTTTCTGAAATACAGATATATGATTCAGTGGTGAATAAAAGAGAGAATGGAGAGAAAATGGCACAAAAACACAAGTGAAGCCGTTAAATTCTTCCCACTTCCTATCATGATCTTATGGGCAAAAATGAATATCACGTCACTTCCACTACTCTACGACTTTAGTACAATAACATCACTAATATACAGATCACCAGCACCTTTGCAGTATTCATGTGAATGCCCTTAGGAGCACCAATCTCCTGGCACTCAAGTTCCATCACTCCGTAGAAGAAAGAACTCAGTTAACCAGAACCAACAGTTGTTACTGGCCAGCCAGTTCCAGACTCTGTTAAACATCCCTTTTCCCATCCAAGCCCATGTCTTGATGTAGATACTTCCAAAGAGAGCCTTGAGTGCTCAAGAGCACATAAGGTATTTAGGTCTAAGAAGTATCCCAGTTGACAACTTTGTATAGTCATCGCCCACAATTACATACTAATCATTATGGCTCTTTGTACTGTTAGTTACAAAGTGTTGCTCTTTCTTGTTGAGAAGGAACAGGATTTTACAGACACGTAAAGGTACGAAGAGTGTACCCGATCCATGCAGCTACTGGTGCACCTACGTTCACTGTAAATGTATCTGCAAAGGTAAAATCCTGATCTCTTTCACAGGAAGAGAATTTTACCCACAGAAATTTAGGGTGGGGATTTACAAGTATTCCAAGAAGGAGCTGCTTGTAAATGAAGACAAAGACCTGCAAAGATCTGAGTTTGTGGGTACCCACACCCCTGTTGCAAGCTGCTCTCCACACTGTGGTAGCTTACAAACGTATCTGTCCTACTGGCAGTGAGCTGTTTCCAGGGCGCGACAGGGCGGTAATACTAGCATATTTTTATGGTTCCTCCAAAGGGAAACATTTCTTTACCTTGGTGAAAAAAGGGACATGTTAATGCCAGTTGCATCACATTTCCCTATGCAGAATTTTCAAGCCTGAATGGATACATTTAAAGAATGTGAGCACTCCTGGCAAACAATGACCAGTACTTGTAGAATTCCTTCGAGAATTCTCTCTTCATTATCACAAGACTTGCAGTCATCACCCCCTGTTCACGGGCCTTTCTGTAATGCACATTTCAGCTTCAAGGATACAAACACATCAGCTGGCCACACACCCCACCCTATGTTACTTGTTTCTCTGAAGTGCCACGAGTTTGTGTACACACAGCACCAAAAGTGCACAAGTTTGCAGAGCTTAGAGTGACCTACCTGCTTCCTCAGCGTCTGTGTCATCGATGGACGTCATGGCCACCCCCAGCTCTAGGCACTTCTTCATGTGTGCCTTCGACTTCATGTGTTTCGTTAGATTCCCTGTTCAAGAGCAGAGATGAAACCATTTATCAGCAAAATCACTTGAAATTTCGCAAATCTCTCTTTTTTGGTTCTCTAACATTCAGTGAGGGGATCATTTAAAGAAACAGTGATTGCACAATTCTAATGACCTTTTAGAGAGAAAGGGTTAACTCGAGGCCTATTTCTGTGTGTCCTACAAGTTTGTACATTAAGATATCTTATCTCAATACATCTTTTTTCTAAGTCCCTGATTATGTTTAGGGGGGTAAGAGTCCATCCCCAATTAGAATTTGAAATATTTATTTACCACAACCAGTAATTGACTTACTTCCGGGTATTGGTTTTTACCTGGAGTGGTACATAACACCCCCTCCTGACATCCTCAGAGGCAGGGCTACACAGAACTAGTCGACAGAACTCTACAGCCCAACATTAACCTTTTCAGTGAATGTTGTAGAAATGGCTGCTTCGGTATTACCATTGCCATCCTGTATTACAATTGGCAGCCGTTTATTCCAGATTTAGAACGTTTTAGACATTTTTGGGACTAAAATTGTTTCTGGCACCTATTACCCAAAAATCCCCCAGCAACAAAAGTCTGTCAGAGGACCTAGACATACTTTAGGAAATTATCAGGAGGCGTGTATTACTGTCAATTTGGGGAAATATTTAAAATCTCTGGAAATTGAAAACTGAAGATTCATCTGGTATGTTTCTTTTCCGGACCATTTCCTCCAAGTTCTTGGTGAGGACTTAAATTTCATCAACATGCAGTGATGCCTCAACTTAGGTACTGAACCTTAGCAAAATATATTGACGGTGACTGACTTTTAACCCGAAAGTAACAGCTGAAGTGTGAATCGTCCAACAGAAACCTGTTAGCTGTCCGTTTAAAACGTGCTCTAAAGATCCCGAGGGATATAACAAGACATCTTACCAGACGAGTAAGGTCAATCGAATTTAAATCAACCAAGGAATGTAAACATCTTTTGGGTAGGGCACGACTTCAAAGGGAAATGTTAAAATGGTTACTTTTCAAAACCTTTCATGATTTGAAGAACCATCAGAAAAATGATAGAAAGGCCTTTTTTTATTAACATAAAGAGGGAACTCATTTAAATGCAACAAGCAGTGGCAAAGCCAATTGCTCTCGCCTACACAAGAACTATTGGCTTTGTCAATGTCTTTTTGTTATGCTTCACAGAAGCTTGGCTACTGAGCAGCATGGATGAAAGTTAGAGAAAATTGTGATATGATGCAGCAGCACTGGCCACATGATAGTGCATTTTTTCTGGCGGGAAGGGAGGAGCAAGCAACAATGTGGAAGGGGTGGCAAGTAACAACGGGGGAGGGAAGGGGGAAGCAGCAACAATGAGGAGGAGTAGGCATCCAGCAGCAATGTGGAAGTGCGCGGGAGGGACAGGGCAAGAAGCAACAACCAACCTGGGAAGGGGGAGTTAGGGACAGGCAAGCAAACAAAAATGCGCTGGTGGGAGCAAAAATGCAGAAACGGGGAGGGGGATGGAGTCACAGGGCAAGCAACACTG
Organism: Lissotriton helveticus; assembly: GCF_964261635.1. Classification (NCBI taxonomy): domain Eukaryota; kingdom Metazoa; phylum Chordata; class Amphibia; order Caudata; family Salamandridae; genus Lissotriton; species Lissotriton helveticus. Next base: position 1,273,074,535 of record NC_136067.1, on the reverse strand, counting down.
CAGGAGGGTTATAGGAAGGGGCAGGCAACGACAGCAGGGGAGGAAGGATGGAGAGACGGGGCAAGCAACAACGCAGGAAGGGATGGGAGGAACGGGGCAAGCAACAATGCAGGAGGGGTGGGAGGGACAGGGGCAAGCAACAACAATGCCAGAGCTACTACAACGAGGGAGTGGCAGGAAAATCAACAACAACAACACAAGAGTCATGAGCAATGGGGCACGCCACAACAATGCAGGAGGGATGGGCAGGCAACAACAATGCAGGACGAGGGGGCAACCAACAAAAATGCAGGATGGGGTTGGCGAGCATCAACAATGGGGGAAAGACAGGGCAAGCAACATTGGTGGAATGGGCATGAGGTACGAGGCAAGCAACAACAACGTGCTGGGGGCTAGGAACAACACAGAGCGGGACGGCCTGAAAACACATGCACTTTTATGGAGTGCTGCAACTAAAAGAAAATAGTAACTCCACAAGCAGCGGAAGGACACTTGGCAAAAAAGCAGTACTTGGCCATGCTCGAAGGAAGAGACAAACACACAAAAAGGAAGCAGAAGCGGTAAAGAGAATCTAGGAAATGATTAGTGACGATGAGTAAACAACGGGTGGTTCTGATGGGGTGCTCTATGTACCCTGTAAGTAAACAAGATGTCCCACAAGCGACAGCTCAAGCGCAGTCTCAGGTGAGACCTAACAAAAAGAATAAAAAAGAGAGCAAGAAAGAAACCAATAGGAAGAAAGTAGATGGACTGTAGTACAAAAACAGACACAAAAAAGATAATGAATGAATGAAAAATAAATGAAAGAAAGAAAGTTTATAAGAAAATTGCAGGTAGTTGGAAAAAAGAAAGATATAACAAACTGGGACGAAAATCCAAAGTATGTAAGGAAGGAGGAAGCAAAGAAGAAGGAGTGAAGAAATACTGTAAGGAAGGCAGGGAAAGAAATAAAAGAAGGGAAGAATTGAGTAGACTTTTCCTCTAAAGATGGGATTGTCTGGAGACAAGGCCCTTCTTTCGGAATCAAGGTGGTAATGATAGATAGATAATTTCCTTTATTCGGCATTGTGCAAAACACCATAAAAGTTACAGATAAAAACACCAATAATACACACTTAATTATCATCTATACAGGTAAAAAGAAGTATTTAAAAGAAGAATCTTCATTACAATTTGTTAATCCCCTATCAATCCTCCACGTCTTTACATGGAACCTCTTGTCTCTCTTAACTTTGAAGCAACCCTTAAAAAACTGGTAATGGAAAGCAGAGTAAATGGATCTTGCGCCATTTGTAAATGTAAAAGGGCGACCTTTGCATGCCTGAATTTCAATTTTTTAAATAAACGTATTAAATACAGGCGCCTAGGCAATGAATAAAAAGGGCAAAGTAATACAAAATGAAGGGTATCCTGCGGAGATCGATGATCGCAGCCGCAGGGACCCTTTCGCTCAACACTAAAACCTGCCGGATCAGCTAATAAATAATGTAAAATGTTGATCCTAAAACGAGTGATTAAAAATCAATCCTGTGCGTTGTGTGTAAGGGCCAGGTATGGTTCCATTCCTTCACTAGTCCTCATTAGATTATAAGCTCTAACTGACTGTTTGCCATATTCCTTTTCCTCTCTATGGGCTGTTTTGTGTGTGATGAAACTCTTCTTTACAGTGGTCTTATCCCAAACTGCTCCCCCAATGGGGTTTGTGAAGAGTTCCATACAGCCAATTTTTCCGCAAACAGCCTTAATGGACTTAAGCCATGGCATTTCCATTCCCTTATCCCTACTGAGACAGTCAGTGATTATTTGCCTCGTTAGCTCGGCCTCCGGGTTATCCCAGATCTTTATCCATGCTAACAGGGGTCTGATTTGAATTCTATCCTCAATGAATGCCCCCCCAGTTCCTCATGAACAATATAGGTGGGGTACCCTTTGGGACCCTAAGCAGCCTTCTCATGTAATTGTTCTCCTGCACCTGCAGTTTGTCTAGGTTGATGAACCTCCAGAGTTCCGCTCCATATGCCACCTTAGAGTAGCAGATGGAGTTATATAAAATCATCATTTGCTCCGGGGACCACCTTCCCAGTCTGAGGCCGAAGTTCATTATTGCTCCTGTACTGGACAGTATCCTATTACTACGCTCCTCTTGTAGAGCTTTAAAATTCAAATGCCCATCCAGTAAAATACCTAGGTAGGAGAAGGTTGTTATCTTCTCCAGTTTGTGATCTCCTATTCTATAATTAAAAAATGTTTTGGTTTTGACCCTACTTCCATATCATATGACTTGGTCGAATTGGCAGATAGATCTAAATTGTTCATAAAACCCATGAAGCCATCTATTAGTGTTTGAAGACCTTGTGGCGTGTGTGCCAACAGTACCGCGTCATTGGCGTAAAGTAAGACTGGGATTGCTCTTCTGTCTACTCTTGGCGAATCCACATTAAGGGTTAATAGGGCTTGTTCTAGGCCATTTATGTATAACGAAAAGAGAAATGGTGCCAGGATGCAACCTTGTCTTACGCCACTTAAGCAAGTAAAAGAATATGTGCATCCGCCCTCCAAGTTATATCTTACATTGGCCGTCGTATTCCAATGTAGGGCCTTCAAAATCTTTACAAGGTCCTGATCTACCCTCAGCCTACTCATTAGATCCCACAGCTTTTCCCTATTAACGCAGTCAAATGCTGCGGTGAGGTCCATAAAGGCTAAATAGACAGTTTTGGTGCTAGCCACAGTGTATTTGGCCACCAATAAATAGAGGTTTAAACATTGATCACTGGTCGATCTGTTCGCCCTAAACCCATATTGAACGTCAGTGATGATATGTTCTTCCTCCGCCCAGTCCATAAGACGGTTAAGAACTACACGTCCCAGAACTTTGGCAGTGACATCTATGAGGGAGATTGGGCGATAAGGTGGTAATGATTTACACACTATGGACCAGATGTACGAAATACTTATTTTGCATTTATGAAATAGCGATTTTGCAGGAATCGCTATTTAGGAAAATCAAAATGGTAAGGACAAAATTTGTAATTTCCTAATAGCAATTCCTATAGAGTAGGAATCGCTGCTAGGAAATCGCAAATAGGATATGCTATTGCATTCCCATCTATGGGCCAAATAGGAAATGGTTTGAATTGTGATTTCCTAATAGGAAATTGCAATTCAGGAAATGCAAACCCAAGGGTGCCCCTGGGCTTGGCCCCGCTGGAGGCACCTTGCAATTTGTAGTGCACATGTAAGTGCACAAATGTCCTAGAGCATATGTGCACCTCATGTCTCATTAAAAAATGCATTTTTATATGCATTTTTAAATTCTACGCATGGTTACCATCAACTTTGAGTTGATGGTATTAGTATTTCCTAAATGCCCATTTTGCATTTAGGAAATGCTTTGTACCTGTGCTTAAGGAATCGAAAATAGGTAATCTCTATTTGCGTTACCTAAATCGCCGTCACAATTTGCAATTTCTACCAGGTAGAAATCAGAAATTGCGGCTGGTTTTTGGCCTTTGCACATATGAAAAGGCTGTTTTGCATTTTTTAACGGGCAGGAATTGCGATTCGGCCTGTTAACAAATGCAAAAAAGCTTTCGGACATCTGGCCCTTTATGTTGTTTTCAGGAAAATTCTTAGGGGGTCTATAACAGAAAAATTGAAAATATCGTAGAAACGTATCCCACTATTGTTAATAACAGGCATACCACATTGGCAATATTTTCTGGAATATTTAACAACATGGCCCATGAGTCTGGTTTGTGTGATTTTAATTCTGTGAGCTGCCTGCCATTCTAACATTCTGAAGGGGAGCACTGGAATTATGTGAACCTGCAACTGTGGAGCTTTGTTATGTTAAAATTATTTTGTATGCGCACATACACCAATTGGTTTCTTTGCGTTAGTATAGGAGTAGTTGCGCCCCTTGTAAGCTATTCATAGGCCTGGACAAAGAGCCATGTCTTAAGAAGTCTCCTGAACACAGGTAAGTCTGTGCAGGATCTGATTTCATAGGGAAGAGCGTTCCAGAAGTGTGGGGCCAATACTGCGAACCTGCTGCCCCCTAGTCTCTTGTTTATAAGATGGAATGACCAGTAAATTCAGGTGGGCCGATCTCAGATTACGCGTAAGTACATGTCACTTGATTAGATTAGAGATTAATTTTGGGCCCACATCCTGTAGGGATTTAAAGATGAGGCACCCAATTTTAAAAGCGCAGCGTTTTGGTATTGGGAGCCAGTGCAGCTGCCGCATAAGGGGGCTTGCGTGTTGCCATCTTGGTTGATGGAAGATCAGTCTGGCAGCCTGGTTCTGCACCAGCTGCAGTTTCCTGACTAGATATGCAGGTGACCCGAGATTTAAAGAGTTTGCGTAGTCTAGATGGGAGATGACCAGGGCTACGACAACCTGTACCAGTGCCTCCCTTGTAAGGAATTTACAGATTTTCCCGATCATCCTTAACTGGAAGAATCCAGTAGAGACTACAGTTCTGATCTGGGACTTCATAGATAAATCACTCATTCAGTAGGCGGAGGGTGGGAGCAGGGTTTGCAGTGAACACTTCCTTAAGGATGTGTGGTGGACAGCTGTTGGTGGGGGAACCCGATTTAACCCTGCCTAAGAGTTCCAGGAAGGCTCCACTGCTAATCAGTGGGAATTGGTATAGAGATTTGGGATTCTTCAAGGCCTTAGGCAAGGCCTCATATGCAGGATTTCCAACAATGCTTGTTTTGATCTTAGCAATTTTGTCAATAAAGAAGACATTCAATGAATTGCAAAGTGACTTTGTTGGCACTGGTTTTATTGTGACTCTATCTGGGTTGGACAACTCGTTGACAAATGAGAATATGTCTTTTGATTTGTTGGTAGAGTTCATAATCTTCGCAGAGAAGTAGCCGGCCTTAGTAATTTGGATCGCTTTCTTATAGTCCTTTAGTTGAGCTAGGTAAGATCTGGGGAATAGTTCCGTCTCCACCTTCTTTCTAGTTGGCGCAAGGCCAATTTGGGGATTTTTAGGTCTTCAGAGAACCATCTCTGCACCTCATGACGCCATGCTACTCTAATTGTCTTGAGGGGGGTATGTATATTACTGGTTACAGTTAGCCAGTCTGTCATAGCTTCAGCACTAACGTCGAGGTCAAGGTCAACAGATGACTGATCAGTGGGAGCTGTGTCTGTCAATAATTTGCAAAAGGCATTAATGTTGACATTGTTCCATTTCCTTGCCTTCAAGCCTCCTTTGGCTGAGGGTTTACTTGTGATTGCATTGGCAATCACACATTTTATTAAGAAATGGTCAGACCAGGTACATGGGGACACTGTAAAATCGGATATTAGAAGATTGGATGTCCAGATTTGGTCTAAGATATGTCCCTTAATATGTGTGGGGGAGGTTACATGCTGAGTACAATTCAGCCCATTGAGTAGATCAGTCATTTCAGCTGAATATGGGCCGCCCTCCTTGTCATTGGCCCAATAATTAATATCACCAATAAGCAACTTTTTTGCATGGTTAATAGTTAAATGGGCCAGCTGTTCCCCCAGTTTTTGAGGAAAGAGTGGCATGCTCTCGGGGGTCCGAGAGCAATACACAGACTAGAAGTGCTGAGGCTGAATCTAGTTTAATAACTGGACTATCTACTGAGGTTATGTCTAGAGTGGTAAATCTAGTCAAATTTAAATCTTTACAGATTATACCAGTAACCCCACCATCTTTTTTTATCGAATGGGCGGTTTGCCTACAAAATATAAAAGTTGTTTGGGAGAGAAGTCAAGATGTCTGGGGTTGAACCTGGAGTGTCAAGCTTTGTAGAGTCTAGGAGGTGCAAAGTATCCAGTTTGTGTTTTACTAGGGAGCGTGTGTTTAAATACATAATTATTAAGTCATGTGTCCCCTGACAGTCTTGCCTTGGTGTGTATGTCCTAGCAGGGGAACAGTTATCAAATTCGGGGAAGGAGTTCCTAAGCTTCATGATATTTAATCTAATCAGTGTATTGCCCGTGTGATGATTCAAGTGAAGGTTTGTGGAGTGGAGTTGCTTGATTTCCTTCACGGTGTATTTCAGGAATTGGGCATATCGACTGGCCCCTGGGCCTGGATGGGCGCAGACGGGCTTGCCTTTGGCGCGCTTTTGGTGCGTCAGCTGCACTCCCGCGCTTCGACCGGCATTCAATGGCCGGATCGCAGCCTAACTTCTCCTCCCGCTTACTGATTGGTCAACTCCACTGGTCGAGCCCCCAGAAAGTACGCTCGGCCGAGTTACGGAGCAACAGGTGTCCAATCAATCGGGCACGAATCAATTTTAAAAGGTGAGCTTAGTTTTAACAACTCAAATTCAATCACAGTTAAAACAAGTAAACAGTTAAAACCAAAATTAGCTTTTCGCGAGGCCGCAGCAGTCTCCTATAGCTTTCCACACAATTATACATTTAGCACACTTGCAACATAATTCACCATTTGCTGCACAATGTGAAGTTTTCAACATAAAGTATTTGTAGCTTAAAGTGGATCACAAGTTAAAAGTGTCACACATGGAAGCCTTTTTTAAGTGTCAACTTGCCACTTTTCAGCTGCTGATGAGTTTAAACTTTTCCACCAAAAAGTATTACAAGGACAAAACAGTGAAACAATGCTGCCACAAAATGTCTGACGTTATGCTGCATAATGTGCCTCGTCCTTCCGCATAATAAATCAACCCAGTGGCATAATGTGGACCTCCATTGCCGCATAATTCCAGTGCCCTCGATCATAACTCAATAGCTGCAAGAGAATCTCTGGCCTCTAGATGCATACACCAGGAATAGCAGGTCTCACACATGAATACTCAACATGGACAATGGCTGCAACTTGGATAAAACCCGGGCAAGGAGGAGATGATTGATGGCTCCATAAAAGAGAAAATGTGTGACTCTCCGATGTTATTTCTATAGGCCTGTGGTCAGACAGCAAACAGGGGGACAGGCTGGGCCCCACTTTTTGTTCGGATTACCACTCGCTCTACTCGGTTCGCCTTTCCTGCCTGCACTTACCATCATCCAGCGATTGCCCCTTACGTCTGACCCCTCCTTCTGTATTACAACAGCACTTCAGATTTCTGTTTTTGATGTGCTGCAATGATACATTTGTCAGGAAAATCATTTTGAAAGTGACCCCTTTCAGGCAGACAGGCTGAACAGATGGACGGGGTGAGCACGCTGCTTTCATCTGGTGATGACATAATCATGTAGTCTGCTCGGCCGCCGCAGACGTGAGCACTTTAGTTGAAACGGCTGCTACCATTATGCGAGGGGCGAGGTAGGGAAGGCATGAAAATGAAGCGATTTGCTTCTATAAATAAAAAGGAAGTGCTCTGCGATCACACAGTTGCCCATCCTACCTATTTTGCAGGCAAGCTACATCTTTTAAGGCAGTCCCGGCAGCAGACTGTATCATTGGGGTGGTCTCCCGCAAGGCCACCGCCACCACCTTTATGCAATGGAAAACCCTTTGACAAAAATCGTTTGAAAGATGACTCCCCGTGAGAGTTTGCAGGAGTGCCCTAAATTTTGTGGCTATAAAAATAGTTTTGATCCCTTTATTTGCTGCTACGGTGAAAAGGAGGCAACATTTCTCCAACGCGTAGTGCAGCAAGAAGCACACGCCTGCCAAATTCGCGGGCTGTGCCTTGTTTGTTACTCCCCATCTCGTCGCGAGATCTTACTGTTTGCATAGTGAGATCTCACCACGAGGGAAGAGCACTTCCTGTGCTGCCTACTTCTACTACACTCGGTCAAAGATGGCAGGGTCACGGCTGTCGTGCACGAAGTGCAGTCTTCTACTCAAGTTCCCTATTCTCAGATCCCCCCCCAAGTGTCTCCCCTAGGAGAATTTGGGGAATGGAGCCGTCCAACAACTGTTGCGGGTCGGGCTCATCTAGGGCTACAAGCTAGCCCAAGGATATAAATACAGGCATATTTGGTTACCAGCCACCATTTTATATTGGTGATATTCTGGCTGTTATAGGGCCAACAGCGTTTTTCTCCACCCACCCATGCCTCATTTAGGAGTTTATGGAGGTTTGTTCAGATTGAGCCTGGAGTATATTGAATGGCTTTTTCTTGGAACAGGTGTACGGGTGGGAACGCAAGGCAGGTGCAGTTGTCGCTTTGAAGCAGGTGCGGGGAAGGTTGGCCGAAAGGTTGGCATGGGTTAGCAAAGTTTATTGTTGTTGACAGCGGCAATCCAGGCTGAAAGGATAGACAAGCTCAAGCCTGGATGAAGCAGGAAGTTTAAGGCTTATTAGGAAATAAAGTTAATTAGAGCTTAATAGTTTCAGTGACACTTTATTGGAAGTTGTAGGTATCAACTGCTGAAGATCAGCCCAGGAGAGGGTAGAGACTTGCAGGTTTAAGTTCTGTGGGGGGTGGAACATTTAGGGCTGGGGGTTGTTTAACATAGGTAACATGTGTATAGTTAGATATTAGTTTTGTAAGGCGAAAGACCAAGGGGTTTATATATCTGATGAGCACCTGTTTCAATAAAAGCGGCCTTTTTCACAAAAATCCGGTGTCAGTGGTCTGTGCTGCTCCCCCGCTTCCCTGATGGATTGTGGAAAGCTGTGTTCCTGTTCACAATCAGTTAACTGGATGGTTAGAGTATCTTCTGGAAAGTACTGTCCAGTAGTGAAATGCCATGCCATGTACCTTTATGAAGCAACATCTGAGCATTGGGCTTCACAAAGAGCTGAGTGACTGTGGGCTTTATGGTTAGTTTATATTTTTTAAGGAGGCTCGTTAAGGCTAATATAAATTTGAGCAGGACCGTTAAAACCTGATTGGATGTGGGCATTGGGCATTACGCTGAACCTGGGCTTTACTAAGAGCTGAGTAAATATTGGCTTTATTGTGTATAAGATGAATTTATTACATCATGCTGACTGAAGAGAACATTAAACCCACTCTAGTCTTAATTAAGTGCAAAATCACAGTCTTGGCTTAGATTGTATTTCATCTTGCCATTATTACCACATTAATGAACAGTTCAAGTTGTCATTACCAAGAAATAACTCTCCGTCATCCAGTATCAATAACTAAAGACGAAGCAAAGTACGCATATCAGTGTGATTATTTCAATGATAGTGGCCTTTAGAATACTTACTGCTACCATTGGAACAATATATTTTATGCTTACATTAAGTAATTTATATTTATATATTTGCATTAAGGTTTGATAACAAAATATAAGACAAAAACTGATTTGCTGGAAGACGCTCACTGGGAGCAAGTGAGGACTAGAAAACCTCTTCTCAGACTTTAGTTTAAAAAAAGGTTCGATTATTTTTTTTGCCTAAATGTCCTTGGTAAGCAATGTTGGTTGACAGAATTGTGGGAAGTTTTTAGGTGAGATACAGATGGCAACAAATGTCCGATGAATGTACCCACATTTATCAAAAAAATGGCTGCACAATCCAGGTCGACTGTTGTCAAGCTTACATTGCAGGAGCTCACTGGGAAAACATGATTGTTAGATACTGTTTTAGTGCTTAATTTGTGGCGGTGGTTGGGGGTGGTGGGCCCCAGAATTCATTTTGGGGATCAGGACCTATATTTCATAACCAGACTTTGATACAGAAAGAAAGACAGAAAGGCAGAAAAGGGAGGAGGAAGTAGGAAGAGAAAGAGAGGAAACAGTGACACAGAGAGAAATTTGGGATGACAGAGGGGAAGAAAGAGGCAGGGGGCGGAATCAAGAATAGGTAGCCTCATTATTCAGCAACAGCGGCATTCAGCAGCAACTGCATCCTAAGAAAAACTTTGGCCCTCTGCACTTATTAATTTATGCTTTACAAATTCCACACTGTACTCAATGCGCATTACACCAAAGGAAGCCATCAAAATGTAATATCAAAGCTCAAACAAGCGGTGTGCGTAAACAATGAAGGTATATCGTCGCAGATCATCTCTCCAACTGAACTTTTTTGGTCATTCCTAGAAGCGGCCCACGGAAGTTTTAGGTGACAAGGACACAGAAAGGTTTGCACAACAAGTGCCAATGAAGCGCCTTGAGCACCAGATTTTCTCAGAGAAGATTAACGCTGCCGGTATCCAGTCTACAGTCAATATACCTCTAACTGGCTTATGTTATGTTATGTTAATTTAACTTCTTAAGCGCAACGGTTACCCTGGGGTGTCCTGGAGCTGAGCACTGCCTGCTGACTATCATGGTTGGAGAGTGCTACGGGGTGAATAGCCAGCCCCTTTCTGAAGGAGAGGAGATCTATTGAGTTCCTCAAGTGGAATGGAAGATCGTTCAAGGCCTTAGAGGCGCAGGTGATGAAACTCCTACCTGCCCAACTGGCTTTTTTGACCGGAGGAACTAGGACTTGTTTTGCTCCTGTGGAACGAAGGGTCCTTCTAAGGACATACCACTGACATTTTTGTCTCAAGTGGTCGAGGCCTACTCCCTTGAGGGCTTAAAAACAGTACAAAGGGCTTTAAAACGCACCCTTTGTTTTACCGGGAGCCAGTAAAGTTGTTTACATTTTTTCTTGACCGAAACAAAATTTGGTATCCCTGACATCAGTCTAGCTGTTGCATTCTACACGATTTGAAGCCTATTAATGTGTTTTTTTTGGGCATTCAAATAAAGACTATTGCAATAGTCTAGCCGTGACATAATGAGTGCCGTGACCACTGTCCTAAGACTACCTTCAGGAAGATAAAAATATTTTTTAAATAATTCTGAGTGCCAAGAAACAAGCCGAGACCACCGTGCTTATGTGATCACCAAAAGTAAGCTTATTGCCACTAACACCCCCAGATGTTTTGCTTACCTAGTAGGTGCAGGGCAGATACCCAGATCTTCTGGCCACCAGTCAGGCATCCATGTATGTGGGTTGTTCCTGAACATGATGACCTCTGTTTTAATTGAGTTTAATTTCAGGCAGTTAGAGGACATCCACCCTGAGATGGCCTTCATGCAATTGTGAAATCATGCCCGTTTCCTTCTCTTCCCCGTCCGTGAGCGACAACACTGTTTGGGTGTCGTCCGCATAAGAGGTGAGTTGAAAGACAAAGGACATTATAAAGCCTGCCAGAGTTGCCACATAAACATTAAAGAGCGTCAGGCTGAGAGACGAGCCCTGTGGCACCTCGCATGGGAGAGAGAATGGCTTTGACCTGTTATTGTCCAAATCCACAGTTTGCATTCTATCAGAAAGAAAGGACTGCAGGAGGTTCCAAGCCGCACATTGTACCCCTGCTTCCGACAGCCGGTCCATCAAAACTTCATGATGGACGTGTCAAAAGCCGCTGACAAGATCTAACATGATCAGTATTGCATTATCTCCACAATCCAAGGCCTCCCTCACTTCCTCTCTGTGGATTTAATTAGAGCCAGCTCAGTGCTATGCTCCGCTCCCAGTGCTATGTTCTCAGATGGGTCAAGTATGTTGTTAATTCGGAGGAATGCACTGAGCTGGGTATTTGTAGCTTTTTCAATGATTTTTGCAGGAAGCGGAAGCCGTGAAATTGGCCTATAATTCTTCGGGTCCTTGGGGTCAGGGTCGGGTTTTTTTTAGTAGGGGAAGAATGGAGGCCTTCTTCCAATTTCTAGGAAATTTGCCCAATATGAATATGGCATTAAACAAAGGTGTTAGGGCTGACCCTATGACGTCTGGAATTTGTTTCAGCACAAATGCCGGACATGGATCTGTGGGAGACCCTGATCGAATGGAACTCAAAAATTTGATTGAGGCGGGTGTCTCTAGAAATGAAAATTTGTCTAAGACCGGTATGGAGTTGGGTCTATTGGATTCCGCTATAGGCGGCAACACCTTTTCCCCCTTTTTGAGCTAATGTGAATGAGGAAAAAATAGATTCCACCTTTTGTAGTAAAAAGTCAGCCAGGTTTTCACAAAGTTCTGGGCTACTTAAGCTCTTAGGGACAGTTGGAGCGGCAAGTTTAGTGATGGTTTTATAAAGTTCTTTGGGATTGGATTTACCTTATCTATACTAATATAATAAAGAGAGAGCCCAAACCTTTGAGGCGGGTAATCTCAGGAACCACAGCACCAATCACAACACCCAATACAGCATTGGAAAGGGCAGTTGCAGCAGATGGACATAGGCTATACAGCTGCCCTCCATATACATTAGAAACGTAAAATAACCTTACCGGCAAAGTAGTCCCTTGTGGGCGTGGGCGTTCTGCTCGGGGCGTTGTGCTGGGGGCGTGTGCATACAGCGATGGGTGCGGCATTCCGACATTAAAACGGCATTCCGAAAAACAAAGCCTTCACACTACTTCCTTGTGGGCGTGTGCGTTCTGCCGGGGGCGTGGCCATACAGCGATGGGCAAGGCATGCGCGCGGCATTCGGGGAAAATGGGCCGCAAATCCTGGATGCGTTATGGAGCCGCCACACACCATAACAGATTGCTATGGTGCTCAGGCGGGGGCTGAGGTGAGTCAGCGTACCAGCGGTGCTCAGGCGGGGGCTGAGGAGAGTCGGCGTACCAGCGGTGCTCAGGCGGGGGCTGAGGAGAGTCGGCGTACCAGCGGGGATAAAAAAAAAACCAGGCTTCTCTTTCACACACGCGCAGTGTCGCGTGCACGTTCTCACGCACTGAACTCTCAAGAGGCTGAGGAGAGTCAGCGTAACAGTGGGGGTACCCGGACAACGAAATGGGTGCAGCTTTCAGAACCGCGGAATTCACTCGGCGCCACATAAATTAAGATTTACTATTACAAACATTGCACACATTACATTTCATCCCCGGACAACATCGGGACGGGCTGCTCGTGCTTTTATAACCTCTCCTCCAGGCCTGTTCTAGTCGCTTGCGTGTCTGTTTTTGGTTTCATAATTCATCTGAATACCCGGGGGCTGAGGGTTGGGCCCGTGTAGGGGTCCACTTTTTTACCGGGGCTTATTTATTGCATGCTGTGTCTATCCATTTCGTGTAAGCAGAGGTAGCCTCGTCCACACCGAGATGGAGAGGGCACATGGTTCTCTTCAGTGCCTCTCCTAGTTCTACACAGTCTACATCTTTCCAGGCTCTCTTTACAATCTCCCTTGTGGGCTCTGATCTAAGTCGATGGCCCTTTGACTCTTTCAATTCAAATTGAATGGCACTATGATTGGTCCACAACAATGGGAGTACCGCGGTGCAGGCCAGATTAGGATTATTGGAGTAAATCCCGTCGAGCGAATGCCCATTGACGTGTGTTGGGACTTCAACCAGCTGCTTATGAAACATACTCACCTATTCTATCAAATACAACCAGCTTTGTGCGGCAAGATCCTGAAAAAACATGACTCAAGTCAATACCCCCTTTAAGGCCTGAAAACTGAATAGCAAGGTTAAAATAAGGGGTCTCCAAGTAGGCACAATAGATATTGAGGGGAAGGCGAGACAACAGACGTGCATGGGTCCTTCACAGAAGATGTCACCTATACTGACAGGTGACATGCATGCTTCATTTCCAAAGCCCAACCAAGAGAGAGAAAACCAAGACACCGGTAAGCCTATTGTGAAACTACGACTGCGGTTTATGAGCCTTTTTACACAAAGTATCCCTTGCCTCCCCAAACTGCTTCGAACATCCAAGAGCTGACCACTAAGTATGGCAAGGGCAGCACCCAAGAGTGAACTGGAGTGCCTGGAAAGGCCCAGGTGGGTTGCTCCTCACACAGCCAAGCACACTCTGCGCATAAGCTGTATCGGAGTGCTTTGCCTGGCACTTGTTGGCATGATAGATCGAAAGGGAGGAGCTACAGCACAGAAGGTGTAATGCACAGTGGCTTATATATCACTCATAATGCGGGGGCACCAGTACCCAATGCTTATGAGGAGCCCATTGGACAAGCAGGTCCAGACACAGCAGCCAATGGACAAGAAATATGACCATTTTGATTTTTACCATCTGATGGCCATGGGGAAGGACCATTTTCCCCGCTTGCATTAGAGTGTAAGACAGTCATGCTAGGCCACTGGTAATGCACAACGCAGCTTTAAAAAAAACCTGTGTATCTTTAGTGACCGCAAGATGCAGCAGTATGACCTCATGTAGGGAAGCAGCACAAACCCAGCTGGGGACCGGACCTGAAGACTTGGGAGGTGGTCAACTGTATATGAACCTGGTAAGAATAAAGGGCTGCCCACCCTGGATGCACCAGCATTCATCTCTAGGGCAGAAAACATTTCAGCACTAAGTAATACCATTCTCTTTATGTTCTGCTTTGATCTTTAATCGCTCCAATAATAAGATTCCCCTAAAAAGTAAAAATGAGCATAAAGTGCTGAATGCTGCAAGTGAATGCAGGAAGAGCTTGTAGTCGTTGCACAGAGGAGGGCGATTACAACCAAAGGTTCAACGCTGTTCCTGGCTGCAGCGAACAAGGACACTCATGGCTGCCTTGCTCGGATATCTCTGTTCCTTCCTGACTGATGTGTGCAAGCACGAGGTATCGGGTCTCTATCCATAATAAATGGGGCTGTGGATGAGAAGCTCACCCGGGACTCTTTGGTTTCTTCCATTATTCATCAGCCTGAAACCGAGCAATAGGAGGGGCCAACAAAAGCACTTTCCTTCAGCCCATGGACGCCTGAGAATTTCTCCTGTAGCCGACATCAAACTCCCTGTAGTGCCTGCCTGTTGTCAACAGCATAAACCACCAATGTGCGAGAAAGGATTGTCTGCTCCTCTGTGCGACTGGAGGGATTTCGTAGCACTTCGGCACTGAAAATAAGCTCCTTTCTGTGCATGATGGAGGGTTGTGAAGGCACCACAACAGGCAAACAAGAGAAAGGTAAAATAAGGAGGGGGTACAGTGCAGAAGTGGCTAGGCACCAGTGGTGGTGGGCTGTGAGCTGATGGGACTTTGAGAGGGTAGCCGACCGCTCGGGAGACTTGCACCCCCGGGGGTTTTTGGGCCAATGGTGCGGCCCAGGACTAATTGGGCTCCTTTGGGCTCTACTTTTTGGGCTGGTGAGAGCGGGATATTTAGGCTCCATTTTTCGCTCCATGTCGCCATTTTGAGTAAGGTGACAGAGCAGTCGGCCAGGAGAGTTGGGAAAATGTCTCCCGCCCTCCCTCCCTAATTTATTATTGGGTTATTTCTTAATGTTCTGCATGGCTTTAGGGTGGGTTTATTGAGCACAGGTGCGCAGGTGTGGGGTAAAATCGTATTTGGTTGTTGCTTGAAGCAGGTGCAAGGCGGTTGGCAGTTAGTTTTTACATGGTTGCAGGTTACGTTTACGGTTGTGAACAAGTTACTCCAGGAGGAAGCAATAATGAGAAGTTAAGACAGGAGATACTTAGATATGCAGATGTTTATAGAAGTAGGTAATAGGTTTCAGGGGTTCAAAACACAACAGGTATATGGTTTTAACAACTGCAAGGAAAGGATATAAGGATGGGAACCTTAGAGGCTAGAATGCTTCAGAGCTAGATCCAAGACAGAGCCCAGACAGTGAAAGGAAGTCCCAAAACAAATGTGGAAAGGATCACAGAGAAAAAGAAAAGCGTACAGAGTGTGTAAAAAGAAGGCCACTGGCATTCGTGTGGGAGAAAGGTTGTTGGAGCAAGTGGGTTTCAAGCTTCCTCCTATAAGTAGAGTATACATCAATAAAAATGCTTTTAATTCGGGTTTGTAAGGAGTTCCAATGTTTTTGAACCTTCTCAAAAGGACTTGGTCTCTGACCACAGATTCAAATGGTACAGGCCGCTGCTTTCCAACCTAGAGGGAACATGGTCGGACAGGCATAATGGGCAATCTTGTAATGCCAGAAGGGCTGTTCTGACTAATCATTGTGTGTTGGCTGGTCTTTTGGCTGCTTTTTGACTGTTTTATGGTCTGGTGGTCCAGTGTTTACTGCTGGTTTCCCTGATATTACCAATAACATTGCCTGCGGCAAGCACAATAGCATGCAGTCTCCTACGCATTACGAAACACCTATACAGTGTGTCTTTACAAGTTTAAAACAGCCCGGATTTGCAGAATGTGGGAATATTTTTTAACTATCTTATTTGTTAATGGGGGGCACTTTTATTTTGGTTTCCGTGTCGATATTCCGCCCCACAGCGACCCTGACAGTAAATGACAGAACTTGATCACACTATGGTTCATAAACCAGTGCCACTACCTTGAGCAAGACGTTCCCTCATTTCTGAAGGACATCAACTTTATGCAGATCAGGCAAACCCTGTTCTAAAAAGCGCTCTATGATCCAAAACGCTAGACAAAATCACCTCTGCATGAGACAAGGGATGTAGAGGTGTCCGTACCTAGGGATGATGGTTGTCTAGTCTGGTGGGGACATAATACAGCACTCCAGGCCATACTGATCTACATCTGTTCAGTCCCTTTCTGAAGTCGCACAGATTAGCGAATACCAATTGAACATACTGCTCTGTCATACTCATATGATTAAGTAGAATTACCTTAAGCATTTACATCCAATAGTTGGTTCTCAGTTAAAAAGTATATAGTAGGGGGGCGTGGCCAAGATGGCGGCGTGATCGGTCGCAGGTCCCGGAGGCTCCCTGCCCGATCCCGCCTGATAACACCTCATCGCGCAGCCAGATCTCCCTGCGGCTCCAACAACCGCGGAACTCGTTGCCAGTACTGCACTGGGACATCCGGAGCCCCGATTGCCGACATCTGGGCCGTGCGCAAGACCGGGGGCGCTGAAGACTGCGGTCTGCGGCTGTGTAATGGCGGCCACCTCGACCCTGTGAGAGCCGGCGCGCTCACTGTCCCCGGCCCTGGGGGGATCCTGCAGCTGACCAGAGCGCCTACCTGAGGAGACCCTGACACGGCCTTAGCTTCGGCGGTCCAGGTTGGTGTGCGCCTCCGCTCCCGCGGCCTGGCCGGCAGCGTGGTGCGAGCCGGCCGGGTATTGCGGAAAACGACCTATCCGGAGCCCCGATTGCCGACATCTGGGCCGTGCGCGAGACCGGGGGCGCTGTAGACTGCGGTCTGCGGCTGTGTAATGGCGGCCACCTCGACCCTGTGAGAGCCGGCGCGCTCACTGTCCCCGGCCCTGGGGGGATCCTGCAGCTGACCAGAGCGCCTACCCGAGGAGACCCTGACATGGCCTTAGCTTCGGCGGTCCAGGTTGGTGTGCGCCTCCGCTCCCGCGGCCTGGCCGGCAGCGTGGTGCGAGCCGGCCGGGTATTGTGGAAATCGACCCCCCGGCTTTGGGCCTCCCGGCGCGGCCTAGCGGACAGACCCTGCAGGGCTGAGGCGGGCCCGGACGGTGATTGCCGGAGAGGCGGCTTCGCCGAGATCACCAGAGTGGGCGTGGGGGACCCCCGCCGGCCGGGCAGCGTCACCAGGGTCAGCGAAGCACACCGAGGCTGCACTCCACTGGTCTGGGCGGTGCTGGAGGATCGGGCCGACCTGGGGTGCTGATCGGACATAGCCCAGCAGCAGGAGAGTCCACCCCTGAGCCACCACGTGGAGCAGTTACACCCAGGTGAGGAGAGCTGAGGTGGGTTACGCCACGGGACTCGGGGGGCAAAATCGAGCCTCTGGCGTTGGGGACCCCTGGGACCTCCAGACTGCGCCTTAATCACAACAGAGAGGGTGCGCCGGATCCTACACTAGACTCTTGCCGCCCAGCGTTGCCACGAGACACGGCGACCATCCCCACTAGTGCACACCACCACGGCCCGCTTTCAATATTGGTCCACTGCCTGGCTGCTCCCCGGGGCGGACGTCTGAGCGCCCACTCCACCGATCATTGCAGAGGGGACACTACCACACCATCCGGTAGCCGGGTTGTCAGAGACGGAGTGGTGACGGCCCCCCCGGGATTACCAGTCTCGCCTTAGCCGCGCCCCGACACCCCAACTGACGAGCTCACAAGCCGCTGGGGCCCCGGTTACAACATGGCGGGACAGCGATCGAAGAAGGGGTCACAGACGCTTCCAGAACTCTTGGCCAAAACTCAGCAGAAACCTGGCAAAGACCCACCCTCCCCGTCGGCCGCGAAATTACCGCCTGCGCAGGCAGATGACCAGTCGCCCATCACTAGAACATTCTTGGAGACGCTATTTAATTCCCTTAGGGACGACTTCAGGTCCTTAAAGCAGGAGGTGGCGGGCGAGGTCCGAGAGCTCCGACGTGGAGGGCCTTGGAGAACGAGTGGTGGCTGTCGAGGAAGCGGATCAGACCAGGAGCATGGAAATAACGCACCTCCAGCCAGAAATAGTGCGGCTCACTGACCAGCAGGTGGACCTCCAGGCCCATGCGGAAGATCTTGAGAACGGCTCCCGTCGGAACAACATATGGGTCCGGGGAGTTCCTCAGAAAACGGAGGGGTCTGATGTCACGGGTTACCTGCAGGCCCTATTCAGGTCCGTTTTGGGAGAACCAGCAGACTTTGAGATACGCATCGACAGGGCGCACAGAGTTGGGTTGCCTAGACGCTCCTCCGCTCCGCCACCAGACATATTGGCCTTTCTACCCGACTTTCCGCTGAAGGAGCGGATCCTCCGAGAAGCACGGCGGGCCCAACCTCTTCAATTCCAAGGTAACTCTATAGCCTTGTATCAGGACCTGTCGTCCATCACCCTGCAAAAACGCAAAGAATTCCGGAAGGCAACGGACTTCCTAAGGCAACATGAAACTCCATATTCCTGGGGCCACCCATTTAGACTAATATTCAAATGGAACGGGAAGTTACACCAGCTGCGCTCGCTCAAAGATACCTGCGCCCTCCTAGGCCTTGAGCATGACGTTGACGAGCCCACTCCTAGCTCGTCTCAGAGGCCTTCTGAAGGGGGCTGGCAGACTGTGAACCGCAGGCGGTCGCCCTCGCACCACCTGAAGCCTCTATCATCACGCAGGAGCGAGCGACGGCGGTGGCGGAGGTGGCCAAAGAGACCTCTTCCGTTGGTTGATGGCTGCACTCTAAGGGAGATCAAACACTCATCCCCATGTGGGGGGTGGGAATCGGGCGGGGGGCCGATGCGACTGCCACGGGACATGACCCGGATGAAGACCTATACCACAGCCCTGTGCGGACTAACAGGACTGGGACTATACCTACTCACATTTGGGTGTTGGGGCCTGGGAAGTGGGAGGGGGGTGGGGGGGATTGTTGGCGGAAGTTTTACTCCATGGAGTTTGACCGTGGGTGCATGGGGTGTTCTGGGGGTACAGTTGGGGTGGGAGTTGGGGTGGGAACCAGTGTCCCGAGGGGGAATTGATACTAATAGAACAGCTGCGTCGCATCTCCGTAACTCAGTGCTACACCTCACCCTACGGGTGTTTCTACAGTTGTGCACAGTCAAGAAGTGTGGCTCACTGGTTAGAGGAGGCAGACCTGGAAGCAGAGGTCAGCCCGGGACCGGGGTTCAATTCCCGGCTTGGTGGGGTCTTGAGTCCTAAAACGTCCATGGATTCGACAATTCTCGCTCCGGTGCCTACTCGATTCACGGGTTCACACTCTGCGACTCTGGGCAATAGCTTGCTTAATCTCCACAACGGCCCCTCGCGGCGGGATGCCTGGCTTTCACCTTGTGGATACCCTGCCGGGGTTATCTCACAGGGGAATACCAGGACGGGTTCCCTAAGCAAGCGCTTAGAAACCGCTTGGTGATTTGCGCTATATAAATTCCTGTACATTTACATTTACATTTACATTCACAAGCCGAGAACACGCACACGCTCTCTATGTGACATGCAGCAGTCGGAGCTCCTCTCGCTCTGTCCAACTTACTCCCCAACAGCTGAGATGAGGGTCACTGCTGTACTGGACGCTACTCGACTCCTATTTCATAACAATGGCTAGTCCCAAGCTGAAGTTGCTGACACTAAATGTCAAAGGCCTGAACAACCCCATCAAAAGAAGGGCAATACTCTCTTATTTGGAAAACTCTGGGGCCGACCTCTGTTTGCTTCAGGAGACCCACCTTTTG
Organism: Lissotriton helveticus; assembly: GCF_964261635.1. Lineage (NCBI taxonomy): Eukaryota > Metazoa > Chordata > Amphibia > Caudata > Salamandridae > Lissotriton > Lissotriton helveticus. Next base: position 1,273,054,628 of record NC_136067.1, on the reverse strand, counting down.
CCCAAGGATTGCACAGGATGCGCTCACGCGCCTTTCCCCAACAATTCTTTTCTTCCCTTCCCACAAAGAAAGCCGGGGTGGCCATCTTAGTTTCTAGACACTTTAGTGGGAAGATGGGGGTCAAGGCGGGGGAGGTTGGGGGCCGTCTTCTCACGCACACCTTCCAGCTTGGAAGCATGAGCCTCACCATAGGGTCAGTTTACGCTCCCAACACGGGTCAGGAAACCTTTCTGAAAGGCGCACTCTCTGAATCTCTTCAATCATCCAACACACTTTTGCTCATCGGGGGGGACCTTAATTTAGTCATGGACACCAGCAAAGACAGGTCAGGACACCGCTATGGGGACACCGGCGCTATCACTGCGGCGGGGGCGGAGTGGCTGCGAGAGAGGGGCCTGGTAGATCTCTGGCGCACTGCGCACCCGAACGCAACGCAATTCACCTTCTACTCCCACGTCCACCATACCTACGCCAGGTTGGACCACTTCTTAGGATCGTCCGAGTTGGTCTCTAACTTAGCTGCGATTGACATTGTGCCCGCAGCGCTTTCAGATCACGACGCAATAGAACTAACAATCAATGCCCCTACACCCTCCCGCCCCCGAGGTGCATGGCGTCTCCGCGAAACCATGTTACAGCGACCAGAAGTCCGCGAACGCCTACGTAAATGCATTGTCGACTACCTGACTATTAATGACACACCGGAAGTGTCGTTGTCGGCCTTATGGGGAGCCTTAAAATCAGTGGTCCGCGGGGAATTGATAGCGATCGCTGCCAAAGAGGCTAAGGATCGGAAGGAGAAGAGGTCCGAGCTCACGACCCAGGTTGCCGAATTAGAGAGGGTACACAGCCGCACGGGCGCCCCACGGATATGGCGACAGTTGAAAGCTGCTAGAGCCCAACTGGCTTCCCTTGACACGGATAGGGCGGAATTCGCTGCGCTCCGCCTTTGACACACATATTATGTTGGAGGCAACAGGACGGGACGCTTGTTAGCTAGCGCCCTTAAAGCTAAATCCCAACACGCGAAAATCGCTAGCCTCACGGATGACTCTGGGAATACCCTCACTGAGGAAACCCAGGTCGCAAATGTGTTCCGTACCTACTACGCCTCACTATACGGCGCGGACGCGCCATCTCGCGGGGGTGTTGAGACATACCTGTCCTCGGCGGCAATTACGGAGCTGTCCCAGTCTAGTGCGGACGCGCTAGACACCCCCATCCGCCTGGAGGAGGTAACGGCGGCTATATCCAGACTTCGCCCACTGAAATCCCCCGGACCGGATGGCTTTTCGGCTGGGTTTTATAAATCATTTTGCCAGCTAGTGGCTCTTGTCCTCACCCGGCTTTTTAACTCCTTTGAGGGACCTGGCTCCGTTCCCCCCGATATGTTGGCAGCTGAAGTGATCGTCCTGCCCAAACCGGGCAAGAAACCGACACATTGCTCAGCATTCCGACCGATCTCCTTGCTGAACTTAGATCTAAAGCTCTTCACCGGAGTTCTAGCAGCACGCCTGGGCCCGCTCCTACCCGGAATCCTGGAACCTGACCAATCGGGCTTCGTGCCCAACCGCCAATGCAGCGATAACACCAAGAAAATGCTGCATCTAATAGAGCAACAACGTTTGAGAGGAACAGATGCACCGTCATCCTGCCTAATGCGAGCGGATCGTGCAATCTCCCGACCGCCGCTACGGAGTCCCTGGAAACCGGGTGAGAACGCCAAACGAGGCGCTCACTCAACTTTACTTAGCTATCTGATGCTGTTACGGGATAACGTATCCCCCTCCAAGATTGTTCCCCCATAATCTCTTCCAATCGAGCACTCCAGACTGGGCAGCCGTCCCAGGACGCTGAAAATATATTGCCTCCTGAAGCACATCACAAACGCCCCCAATGTACCCCTACATTGAGGTCAGCATTTACTGAAAGCGCCTCTTCAAACCCGCCCCTGGGCTTGATTGTCCTATGTTATTCCAGGCACATATTAAGTCCTGATGATGATCCTTTTATTTTAGAGCACAGGATCGAAACGCCGTCGACACTGTTATGTAGACATACATTTCTATTATTGTGATTTATTTTTGTATGATCTACTAAAGGGAATACTGCCAATTTAAATCCTAAAGCAGTACCACTGTTTTGCTCAACTCTTCCTTTGCCTGATGTAAACTATTCTTTCTTCTGCACCACTTTTTCACAACCTTTCTCTATCTTGATGAGTACGGCACAGGCCTGTGCCTTACTTCAAACACTACTATGTTTGATATGATATTGTAATACTTGAATTGACTCCCTGTCAAACATTCCTAAAATAAATTCTTTGCCCGGCTGGGTATAAGAAGAACTGTACATATTGTCCGATTGTGGTCTTTATGGTATTTAATTTTTCTAAAAATTGTTCTAAGCTTAGGACCTTTGTTCTTTTGAAATAGCATCTAATAGATAAGGCACACTTCCAGGAATCCGATGCTGTGCTTGTGGCCATAGACGCGGAGAAGGCGTTTGACCGCGTCGACTGGACATACTTACAGCAGGTGCTGCTACGCTTCGGACTTGGCGACCGCTTTCGTTCCTGGATCGCCAGCTGTTACCACCATCCCCAAGCTAGGGTCCGGCTGGGCGGTGTGCGCTCTGACCCCTTTGACATTCAACGTGGGACGAGACAGGGCTGCCCCCTGTCTCCCCTTCTGTTTGCCCTCTACATTGAACCTTTGGCGCAGAAAATACGAGACAACCCCGACATTAGTGGTGTCACCTTCGGCGGAGAACCACATACAATTAGCCTTTATGCAGACGACATCATAGTCGCTCTTGACCGACCTAACCACTCGGTGCCCGCCTTCCTAGAGGAGTTGGACACGTTCGGCACTGTCGCAGGCTTCAAGATCAACAGAGGGAAGTCCCTAATATTACCGCTGGGGGGTAACGCTCGCCCTCACGCACTAGCCTTCAAATAACCTCAGAACTCCCATATTTGGGGATTACCCTTACCTCTTCGACAGAATCGACAGTTGCTCTCAACTATAAGTCCCTCACCACTCAGATCCGAGCGGACTTAGCGCGCTGGTCCAAACAACCCCTGTCCCTCCTGGGAAGAGTCGCAGCTGTGAAAATGTAGACCCTGCCTAAAATCCTGTACATCTTCCAGACCCTCCCAGTAGCTCCCCCGAGGGGCACCATTTCGGATCTCCAGGCAGCACTACATCACTTTATCTGGGAGGGAAAGCGGGCGCGTCTACATAAACAACTGGTGCACAGGGGTATGGATGAAGGGGGCCTGGGGATCCCCAACCTACTACAATACTTCCAAGCCGCACAACTCAGATACTTGGTGGAATGGTATAGACCCGAATCAGAGAAAAGGTGGCTCTTTCAGGATAGGGCCATGGCTCAAAGACCCCTCTGGGAAATTCCCTTTTTACCCAGAAGACACCGACCGGCTTACCTCACTAACTCACCTATAACACGCACTGTCACTAAAGTCTGGGACACAGTAGCAGTCAAAAGAGGTCTGACCACATTTCCCTCTCCATTCACCCCAATTTTAGATAACCCAGAATTTCCGCCGGGCAACAACCCTCGCGCCTTCACACAATGGCGGGGCACCGCATGCAAGCGCGCTGGGGACCTCTTTGACATACAAGGCTTTCTCACCCTTTCAGACATCAAGCAAGGCTATGATATCACAGACCCTCACCTTTTTCAGTATTTTCAATTACGACATTGGCTAACTGACCCTGCGATTGTTACCCTGGTGGGCCGCCCAATGACCTCCTTTGAGAAGTGGCTCCTGACCAAAGACACTGATCGACATCTAATCTCGGACATTTATAAAATGCTTACACCCCCCCTAGCACTAAGCAAGACAGCGGGTCAGAAAAGGTGCGAAGCTGAACTGGGCAGAACACTAACACCTAAGGAATGGAGCCAGGTGTACTACAGGGCTTCACATACCACACGTAACACAACGGGCAGGGAAACAGCCGTGAAATTAGCGACATATTGGCACCTTACACCAGTCCGGCTTCACAGAGGCAACCCATCCCGGAGCGACTTATGTTGGAGAGGGTGCGGGGAACAGGGCACTTTGACACATATCCTCTGGGACTGTGGAGAGGTTCGACGTTACTGGGACACAGTCTTGAATGATATAGATGCAACCTTTGACACCGAAATCCCAAGATTTCCCGCGTATGCCATCCTGGGACTCCCAAACGCACTCACTTTTCCCCTGAAATCTACCCGGGGTCGCCAGATGGGCATTGCCATGCAGGCAGCTACACAACATATTCTATCACTCTGGGGATCGCCAACCAAACCCACGCATACAGGATGGCTACACAAACTCTGGTTCACCCTGGGCATGGAACGCATCCAAGCAACCCTCACACATACTTCAGATACATTTCAAAAGATCTGGCAGCCATTTATATCTCTCCTATCTAAGGAGTTCAATGAAATAACCTGCCCGAGATATCTCCGATTGCTGCGCCTTACGGACACAGCTACTGGTACTCAGGAACCTCAAGGGTAATCACGACAGCTCTTCTCTGACCAGAGAAAGATGGATCTCCCACATACGGCACATTGGTGAGGGAGGGGGGCCGGGCGAGGGCTGGGGGGGTGGAGAGGTTTTGTGGGCATTGTTTGTTTAAACATGTTTGCTAATATTGCCTATCATCTGCCTTCTGAGCATCAAAACGCTCTCATCGGGAAACCATTTTCCTTGCCATATCACACAGTGTGCTGGACACACGCCTGCCTGTCATTCTCGATTGGTTTACCTGTTACAAGTACACTGTAATGTGATGTTTTACTATGCTTATTGGCTCAATAAAATATATTTAAAACTAAAAAGTATATAGTATATCTATTTATCTACGCACAGATATTATGCATATCTATTCCTGAACATGTCCACATCTAGTGTCCTTACTCTGTACATCTGGAGATATCTTCAGTTTCTGCTGTGCAGTAAAAATGCCGCATTATGCAGCAGCTTTATGTCGCCCAATCGTAGCTGAAGAATTCTTTAACTCATCACATGTCCAGAGCACCTCTCCCTTATACATAAGTATCAACCAGGGCATACTGCTTCCATGGAATACATCTATACACTCCACTGGCCTGAAATCAGTATCCTTATACTTATGACTCAATCTTACCTGACTGTCTATGCCAGACCTCTCACAATGCAATTCGTAACTGTACCAGGTCCAGAGCTCAAGAGATACAATTAACCCACCAAGATGCACTGCTATGTGAACGTGCAGCAGGGTACCACACCAAAGACAATCATGTATTGGATATATCTTTTGTCTTTGACCCAATACAGTATTCTCTGTTTTGTGGCCACATTTTTGCAATTCACCCACCACATAGGCGCATACATCTGCTGCTCAACACTTATGGCCCTCATTACAAGTTGGGCAGAATACGATGGGGTATTTGCCACAAGCAGTAAATGCTATTACCCCAGGGTGAGGTGTTACCACATGTAGTAAATACCTCCTATCACCAGTTTCGAACTTCAAAATGAGGCATAACATTTACCATACCAAATAATGCATCTGTTGCCTCCTTTTTACCCGTAACATTTAGCAGCTTTGACCTGCCAAAGTCTGTCAAGGTAAACAGTCAGGGTGTTATAATTTTTGCACAACCATAATTCCTATACCTTTGCAAACAGAAGTTTGCACTTAGATCGGAGTTTAACACTTAACTTGTCATGAGGGCCTATCTATTAACTTGTCATGAGAGCCTATGTATTAACTTGTCATGAGGGCCTATGTATTAACTTGTCATGAGAGCCTATGTATTAACTTGTCATGAGAGCCTATGTATTAACTTGTCATGAGGGCCTATGTATTAACTTGTCATGAGAGCCTATGTATTAACTTGTCATGAGGGCCTATGTATTAACTTGTCATGAGAGCCTATGTATTAACTTGTCATGAGAGCCTATGTATTAACTTGTCATGAGAGCCTATGTATTAACTTGTCATGAGGGCCTATGTATTACCTTTTCGTGAGGGCCTATGTATTACCTTTTCGTGAGGGCCTATGTATTAACTTGTCATGAGAGCCTATGTATTAACTTGTCATGAGAGCCTATGTATTAACTTGTCATGAGGGCCTATGTATTAACTTGTCATGAGAGCCTATGTATTAACTTGTCATGAGGGCCTATGTATTAACTTGTCATGAGAGCCTATGTATTAACTTGTCATGAGAGCCTATGTATTAACTTGTCATGAGGGCCTATGTATTACCTTTTCGTGAGGGCCTATGTATTACCTTTTCGTGAGGGCCTATGTATTAACTTGTCATGAGAGCCTATGTATTAACTTGTCATGAGGGCCTATGTATTAACTTGTCATGAGAGCCTATGTATTAACTTGTCATGAGGGCCTATGTATTAACTTGTCATGAGAGCCTATGTATTAACTTGTCATGAGGGCCTATGTATTAACTTGTCATGAGAGCCTATGTATTAACTTGTCATGAGAGCCTATGTATTAACTTGTCATGAGAGCCTATGTATTAACTTGTCATGAGGGCCTATGTATTACCTTTTCGTGAGGGCCTATGTATTACCTTTTCGTGAGGGCCTATGTATTAACTTGTCATGAGAGCCTATGTATTAACTTGTCATGAGAGCCTATGTATTAACTTGTCATGAGGGCCTATGTATTAACTTGTCATGAGAGCCTATGTATTAACTTGTCATGAGGGCCTATGTATTAACTTGTCATGAGAGCCTATGTATTAACTTGTCATGAGAGCCTATGTATTAACTTGTCATGAGGGCCTATGTATTACCTTTTCGTGAGGGCCTATGTATTACCTTTTCGTGAGGGCCTATGTATTAACTTGTCATGAGAGCCTATGTATTAACTTGTCATGAGGGCCTATGTATTAACTTGTCATGAGAGCCTATGTATTAACTTGTCATGAGAGCCTATGTATTAACTTGTCATGAGAGCCTATGTATTAACTTGTCATGAGAGCCTATGTATTAACTTGTCATGAGGGCCTATGTATTACCTTTTCGTGAGGGCCTATGTATTACCTTTTCGTGAGGGCCTATATATTAACTTGTCACGAGGGCCTATGTATTTTATCTAACTTTTAGCAGAGCACTTCAAATGAACCCCGCCCAATAGCTACTGAATTCGGAGTTCTTCCCTTCCACACCGACGTCCAACTTACTACATCCTGTGTCGACATGGATATCTTACTGAATGTGTCAGTGATTTAATAACTTTCTTCTCGTCTCGAGTTCAAAATCGCTCTTAATCTTCTGTCCTGGGTGTGACACCGTTAATGACGTCATTACTGATTCCACCAGTGGTGCTGTTTGTGATTTAGTGTAAGGTCTCGCGCAGTGCATGAAGGCTAAGATTGAAAAGCTATATTTGCTGTTAAAATGTTCGACTTTCAGGGATGTGCAGTGGATTTCTAATGTCTGCTCAGGTATGGGAGCAGAATATCCAGGCCCCAATGTTATTTGACAAAACTATAGTGTCCAAATTATGGTTCACAAAAATATCGCCCTGTTGGAATTATTAACAGACAATCTACACCCAGTGGAGCAATATTTTTGTAAATGACATTATGGATCCAGTATTTATGCCAGAATATATTTTTGTTATCGATATTGTGATGTACAACCGTATGCTAAACCAATTTGATTCCAGAGCTCATCTCCACCATGTTGACCTTGGGTATGTTTCAGATGAAGAACATGGAGGAGATAAACAGATAGTCATTCCTTCCTTTGAAGCTTCTGTTCCCTGTAGGACAATCCTGGGTTCAAGGACTGCCCTTAATAGAAGATATCTCGTACGGCTTGCTGAAGGGTACTGTACCTTTTGTTTTGAAGGCAAAATTGCAGAGCTTGCAGACATACGGCCGGACGTCGGTGTGAGTGCGGATATGCTTCTTCAGCATGCTGGGTTTCTTGCAGCGGATCCCACATTCTTCGCAGATGTACTTGCCTCGTCCACGGCCGCGCACGTATATGTAATCCTCGTTAGATTTGAAGCTGTTGGGAGCAAGGAGAAAAAAAGTCCCATTTGACTACTTGTTTTACTTAATTGTTTTAACGTATAGATGCATGCATGGTACGCAGCAGCGGCCCGTGAAGTTAAGAGCTGTGGGGCAAGGTGGGGAGGGTGGGGGCATTTCAACGGACGATGGCGAGGGGAAATAATAATTTATTTAATTTTCTATCGTCATTGTCCATCAAACCAACACCCCCCCCCCCCCCTCTCCTGGCCCTACCGCCCCACCGCTCTTAACTGCATGGGCCGTGGCTGGTGGTAAGCGTTTAGACCCTACAGACGAGAACACCTGAGCATTCATTCTGCTATGGTCAGGCTGGACAAAGTTACCACAAATTTGACAATTCTATTGCTGGTTCGGAAAAGTCCCTTGCATGGTGGCGGACGTGTATCCCTGCCTAAGTGCCCCAGCTGCTGTGATATGTGGATCCTTGGTACTGATTTTTTGGTCATGAGCGAACATGGATCATGCGTGTGTGCTTCGACCTAGGCCTGTCTCGTGGGCTGCGGTTTGCTTAGCCTGCGCGGGGAATATAAAGCGTTCTCCTCAAGTGCTGCAAGGTAATAGCCTTCACCTGATGTTAAGTAGCACAAGCACGGTGGTGGGTGCATACTGTGTTTTTAGCAATCAGTAGAGTGAACAGGTATATTTTACCTGTGTCACCAGAGTAGTGTCTCCTGGCCCACCCTGGTAAAATGCCGCTGCTTAGCCTCATCGATGCGGTGCATTTTCCCGCTGTGTGCTGGAAAATGCAAAAAACTGCGTTACATGACGAGCTCAGCTCGTCATCAGCATACGAGCGCCGTAGCTGATGACGAGCTGAGCTCGTCATCAGCATCGAAGGGGTTAATGCTTAACTCAACCTTGGGCCTGTAATGGGGTGTGTGCAGCACACGGATGTACATGCACCTGAGAGATGCTACAGTGCAGAAGGAATAGCACGAGCAGCTGTGTGTGCGTGTGAGGGTGTATGTATGCCTGAAAGATGGTACAGTGCAGAAGGAATAGCACGAGCAGCTGTGTGTGCGTGTGAGGGTGTATGTATGCCTGAAAGATGGTACAGTGCAGAAGGAATAGCACGAGCAGCTGTGTGTGCGTGTGAGGGTGTATGTATGCCTGAAAGATGGTACAGTGCAGAAGGAATAGCACGAGCAGCTGTGTGTGCGTGTGAGGGTGTATGTATGCCTGAAAGATGGTACAGTGCAGGAGGGATTGATGGGAGCAGTTGCATATGCAAAAATAGAGGTATGTGTACCTAAGAGATGGTACAGTGCAGGAGGACAGTGCGAGCAATTGCATGTGTACGCTAGGATGTGCATGTGCCCGCTGGAAAGTACAGCACTTAGGAGATAGCCACACACCGAAGGGGGCTGTCACCTTGTTCATGTCGCCTGTGACCCCCATATGCACGGTGGTGGGTGCATACTGTGTTTTTAGCAAACCGTAGAGTGAACAGGTATATTTTACCTGTGTCACCAGAGTAGTGTCTCCTGGCCCACCCTGGTAAAATGCCGCTGCTTAGCCTCATCGATGCGGTGCATTTTCCCGCTGTGTGCTGGAAAATGCAAAAAACTGCGTTACATGACGAGCTCAGCTCGTCATCAGCATACGAGCGCCGTAGCTGATGACGAGCTGAGCTCGTCATCAGCATCGAAGGGGTTAATGCTTAACTCAACCTTGGGTCTGTAATGGGGTGTGTGCAGCACACGGATGTACATGCACCTGAGAGATGCTACAGTGCAGAAGGAATAGCACGAGCAGCTGTGTGTGCTTGTGAGGGTGTATGCATGCCTGAAAGATGGTACAGTGCAGAAGGAATAGCACGAGCAGCTGTGTGTGCGTGTGAGGGTGTATGTATGCCTGAAAGATGGTACAGTGCAGAAGGAATAGCACGAGCAGCTGTGTGTGCGTGTGAGGGTGTATGTATGCCTGAAAGATGGTACAGTGCAGAAGGAATAGCACGAGCAGCTGTGTGTGCGTGTGAGGGTGTATGTATGCCTGAAAGATGGTACAGTGCAGGAGGGATTGATGGGAGCAGTTGCATAAGCAAAAATAGAGGTATGTGTACCTGAGAGATGGTACAGTGCAGGAGGACAGTGCGAGCAATTGCATGTGTACGCTAGGATGTGCATGTGCCCGCTGGAAAGTACAGCACTTAGGAGATAGCCACACACCGAAGGGGGCTGTCACCTTGTTCATGTCGCCTGTGACCCCCATATGCACGGTGGTGGGTGCATACTGTGTTTTTAGCAAACCGTAGAGTGAACAGGTATATTTTACCTGTGTCACCAGAGTAGTGTCTCCTGGCCCACCCTGGTAAAATGCCGCTGCTTAGCCTCATCGATGCGGTGCATTTTCCCGCTGTGTGCTGGAAAATGCAAAAAACTGCGTTACATGACGAGCTCAGCTCGTCATCAGCATACGAGCGCCGTAGCTGATGACGAGCTGAGCTCGTCATCAGCATCGAAGGGGTTAATGCTTAACTCAACCTTGGGTCTGTAATGGGGTGTGTGCAGCACACGGATGTACATGCACCTGAGAGATGCTACAGTGCAGAAGGAATAGCACGAGCAGCTGTGTGTGCGTGTGAGGGTGTATGTATGCCTGAAAGATGGTACAGTGCAGAAGGAATAGCACGAGCAGCTGTGTGTGCGTGTGAGGGTGTATGTATGCCTGAAAGATGGTACAGTGCAGAAGGAATAGCACGAGCAGCTGTGTGTGCGTGTGAGGGTGTATGTATGCCTGAAAGATGGTACAGTGCAGAAGGAATAGCACGAGCAGCTGTGTGTGCGTGTGAGGGTGTATGTATGCCTGAAAGATGGTACAGTGCAGGAGGGATTGATGGGAGCAGTTGCATATGCAAAAATAGAGGTATGTGTACCTGAGAGATGGTACAGTGCAGGAGGACAGTGCGAGCAATTGCATGTGTACGCTAGGATGTGCATGTGCCCGCTGGAAAGTACAGCACTTAGGAGATAGCCACACACCGAAGGGGGCTGTCACCTTGTTCATGTCGCCTGTGACCCCCATATGCCAGGTGGGAGCTGCAATGAAGAAAAAAGAGCTGTTGCCCTGTTTGTGCTGCAGGGACCCTAAATGCATGTCAGGAGGAGGGCTGTCACCCTGGCACCATATATAGTGAAGAAAACACCATGGGCCATGACCTGTGGAAGGCGGGAGCAACAACCTCAACTCCCCAGTCTGGGAGTAATGAAGAGGTACCCCAGACAGCAGGAGAGACTTACCACATTTTATGAGTACCCAGGATGGCAACTGCTGCACCCGCAGCTTCTGGTCACCTGGACAGCACGGGGAGGCTGAGGGATATCTGGGGACTCTGAACCACCACTCTGCGAGAGCAGGTAAAACGGACAAGCAGGCAGCCGGGCCCTGGGTGAACTTGCTCTGAATTAACACGCACCAGCGTGGGCACCCAAGGCTCTTGCTAAAGAGCCCTATTGAACTTCTGAGACTTGAATGCATTAGCAGCTTAGCTTGGATGTTTCCAAATGTAAATGGGAAATAACCATCAGCCATAAACGGGGAAGGTGGGCTGAAAAGCTGACCTGGGTAACACTAGTGAGCTTGCCTCAAAAAGTCTATGCATATGGTTTACAGTGTGTTGCACTGTCCTTTGTGATCTTAGTTAAATACTCATTTTTACAAAAAATTAATTATTTGTCTGGACAATAATTTATTGGGGTTGGTAGATGGATTTTGTGTTGTGCATCTGTGCTCACTTTAGACCTAGCTCCTGCCCTTGAAACCCTGGACTGCTCGACCCGTGCTAGTGCTGAGAGTCAAATGATGAAGAGGTACTTGGGCCAGCACAGGGACCTCAGGAGTAAAAGCCCTCAACCACCACAGCTGTGGCCCAGTAATTCCTGCTTGCCCCGTGGCCCTCTGAACAGGGTTCTAACATCCATGAATTGAGTGTCTTGGCTTAGCCACTGGCCAAGGACTAATTTTTTAAAAAATGCAGCAGGTTTTATTCAATTTCCATCTGACTAAGGAACACAAATTCTCCTAACTCAGTTAGCAGCCGAGCTGAGGGGATAGCAGACACCACAGGTACTGCATGAGTGGAGTTATGAAAAGCCGTGACTGCAATCCATACTAGAACAACTTGCACTGACCAAGGTGTGACGTGGGACTAGAGCCTATTCCTCCCAGGCTCTGACTGCATGTGCAGCTTATGCTGTGCTGAGGAGGTTTTTATTTTTCGCCACCCTGAGCTTAGGAGATTCCCTGGACTGTAGAGGAAATCATGTTGGAAGGGTTGACCATCTGCTAGTGAAAGGGGGGCTGAGGAGGAGGAAACCCCTTCCCCTGGAGACATTTGCAAGTCTGTCTGCTGGTGGGCCTGTTTCTTTCCAGCAGACCCTTGCAGAAATCCCATCTAATGAAGAACTTCTTGTTTGGGATTGTTTTTGGATACTGCAGGTTTCCACCACGGTCAGAGGCAGCAGTTCCGCTTATTCACAGCTCCCTAGCCACATCGTCTGACTTTGATGGGTCGTGCTCCATATGTTTGTTCTGCTCATCAGTGGTTTACTTGTCTAGGTGTGATGTGTTGAACCGAGAGCTACCATGAGCGTTGCTCAGTCCTGGAAGGGCCAAGCTTCAGCTAAAGACTGTGAGTACCTTCAGCACACCCCAACATCGGTTAGCAAGAGTCCCATTAATGAGAGGACTATTCTCACTTTTTCCACTTTGAGGTGTGGCAATTTGGGCCAATTTCTAGGACTAGGCCTGTTAACTGCAATCCGGCAAAGTAGATGTTTTATGGAAAGTATTGTTTATGTATAGCCGATCAAATATACAACTAACAAACTTTTTCCGGTTACTCCCCATAGGTAGTCTAATGAATGTTTAGGGTGATTGACACAGGAGTGGACGTTTTTACAGGTTACCTGGCGTTATTCATTATGTCAGGGTCTTATTTTAATTTTAGAAGTTCCCGCATCATACTGCTGCCCACTTGCCTGCTCCTTTCACACTCAGGCCTGTGTTTGTCTGCCTTAGTGTGGGTAGCCCCACTGAAGCAAACGTCCCACAAGGCACCAGGTCATCGATTATACAGCACCAGGAACAATCTTTGGAGTTTTCCCCCACAGCCCTCCATAGACCATCAATGCCCAGGTGGGGTGAGTCATGGAGGGGTGTCGGTTATCCAATAGGTGACCTTCAGCGCCTTGAGACCCTCACGAGTGAGTAGCCGCGCTTTACAAATTCCTGATTGATTGATTGAATTGCCAGCACATCACGCCAACCTCTGCCACAAATATGGGTAATAGACATCACCCGCGTGTTTGGTCACATTTTCAGCATGGCGAGTCCGGCGTCAGTTGCACTTCTGCAACGTAAGTGACACGCTTTCCAATTGTTTTGCGGGTATATAAACATGCTTCCTTCCCTATGCATAGCTTAGGTCTAAAAGAAGGAGCTCGCCCAGTAGCCCTAGGAACGAGGGCAATGTATTGAGTAGAGAACGTGGTTCCCTTTGGACATAATAGCCTGTTGAGTGTGTAGTTCTCTACAGTATGTACATCTTGTTTGGAAAACGGATGCAGTATTAGTTCAAATAAAACAAAAGGAACAAGTCCCAAAAAATAGTTCAGCAATCTATAGAACAAGTAAATCTGTTTAAGCAATGTGTGTTCACATAAATGTCAAGCAGTAATTCTTTTTTTTTTTTTTTTTTTTTTTCTTTTTTTTTTTTTTTCTTTTCTTTTTTTTTTTTTTTTGTCCTCATTAGCCATAAAGTCGATCCAACTATGCTCTTAGCCTCTCAGACACGAGGACCGTCCCCCCCATAGCACCAAGGAGCCCAATGCTGAGCCCCAGGTGCCCAGAGAGCCGGCCCCCATGCTTCCAGCAGAGCTTGAATAGACGTACTCCCTTCAGACCAGTTCGGCCAGATGTCCTGTTGCTGTACGATACCACCCTTTTGGACAGAGAGATTTTAGGCCTAATCATCGGACCCGGGGAAAAAAAAAAAAAAAAAAAAAAAAAAAACCCCGGGTAGGCTAACTATCCCTCCTCCAATCGATCAAAAGGTGCCAAAATGTAAGAGATCGAGGGCTGCATGTTCTCATTAAGTCCATCTTTGAGGTTGCGTATAATGAAGACAGCCACTCTGCATGCGTTGGGGGATTTATGTTAATCCAGTTTTTACAGATCTCTCTTCTAGCCAGTAAGATGGCATAAAACAGAAAATCTCTCTCTGATCCCTTGATGTTATGATTTAATCCGAAGATGACCAAAGACCATGACCACGGGATAGTGACACTAAGAATAGATTCGAGTGTTGTACTAACTTCATGCCAAAAGGTGGCAATACTCGGACAGTCACAGAACATATGCAGGTCTGACGCTGCCGGTAAGGAACATTTACTACAGCACTTCCCTGTTTGGAATTTCGACAACCGTTTAGGAGAGTAATATGCTCTATGAAGTGTGAAGAAATGATTGCGCCTCAGCCATGCTGGCTTGACGATTTTATAGAGGAGGATAAAAGATTCCTCCCAAATATCTCCCCTATCTGGTTCTCCCTCAGCACCCCAAAGTTTTTCCGGGAGGTTAAAGTCTCGCTCTCCATCCTCTATAATATGCCAATAGAAGAGCGCAACTTCTTTTTTCCCCGCCGGTCTATCCACTAGGATATTCTCGAGAGGGCTTTCCTGTCCCATCATTCCTTTCTTCTTAATTTGAGTTCGAATCCAACTTCCTATTTGTAGATATACTATCCAGGAGAGTGGTGATGTTACTTTAAGCTTGAAGATATCCCAGCCCAAGATTGTTCCTTCCATCAGCAGATCCCCCCACTTTGTGATCCCTGCGTCCAGCAGGATTCTTTTGACTGTGTTGGCTTCCTGTGGTGCTAGTCCAGGTAGGTCCCAAATTGGGGCGTGTTCGGATAAGTGTCCTATCCCGATCTTAGATTTTATTTGGAACCATTCTTTTAAGCTACTCAATAGTGTCTTTAGTCTAATTTTTTTTAAAAACTTCTGGTGGCCGAACTTGAAGAGAAAACCATTCACTGGAAGGTCCGAACCCAATAACATTGCCTTGTACATAAGCCCATTTGCATTTTCCCAGGGGAGCTTAAGTAACATCCTAGAGTGGGTCAGATGAAATGCCCAGGCATAATATTCTAGGTCTGGCAAAGCGAGCCCCCCTTTTTCTCTTCTCCTTCTCAGCTTTTTCCAAGCTAATCTGCTGGATTTATATCCCCAAATGAATGAGTTAATGTTTTGCTGGCATTTTGCAAGCTGCTTGGTGTCAAAAATTAATGGAATGGAATTAAAAATAAAAGTGAATTTCGGGAGAATACTCATTTTTATCAGGCTAGTTCTCCCATAAATGTTGAGCTGGAGAAAAGACCAGGCTTTCATAAGAATTTGGGATTCTCGGGAAATACGGGCTAAGTTGTTTTGAGCCAAGTGATCCAGATCTTTAGTTATTGTGATGCCAAGGTACCTCATTGAGGATTTTGTCGGAAGTTGAGAATTGTGAATGTTCCAGACCATAATTTCGGTTTTTCCTGCGTTGATTTCGTAACCAGAGAATTTCCCAAAATTTTCCGCTTTCTTTATAATGATGGGAAATGCCAATGTAGGATCAGTTGTGTATATGAGAATGTCATCGGCATAGAGGCCAATCTTCTTTTCCCAGCCCGAAAAATTAAAATGTGGGATGTTGGTATCCTCCCTAATGGATTGTGCAAACGGTTCTACATATAAATTAAAGAGAAGGGGGGACAGAGGGCAACCCTGTCTTGTTCCTCGGCTGATTTTAAAAGGAACTGTTCGTGTACCGTTTATTAGTAGAGATGCTCTGGGGTTGCTATATAGTAAGCCTATAGTCCTACAAAATTTGGGTCCCAAGTGAAATTTGGTCATTATTAAATTTAAGTATGCCCAATTTACCCTATCGAACGCTTTAGTGGCGTCGAGGGTCATGATAGCCAGGGGTAGGCCGAAGGTTGAGGCAATATCCGAGGCTCCCACCAAATCATAGGTTAAATCAGCCAATTGCCGACCTCTGATAAACCCCTTTTGATCAGGGTGGATGATCGAACCAATCTCGCTTCCCAATCTCGCAGCCAAAATTGAAGTAAAAATCTTGTAATCATTATTGAGAAGCGAGATTGGGCGATATGATCCACATTCGGCTGGGTCCTTGCCAGTTTTTAATATTAGAGCTATATTGGCTTCCCCCCAGGAGCTTGGTGGTGTCTGCCCTCTGATCATTATGTCATTAAAAAGATTTGTAAGGACAGGGGTAAGGGTGGAATTGAGTGTCCTATATAATTCCCCAGGGAGGCCATCTGGTCCCGCGGCTTTGCCCTGTGATAATTGCTTAATGGTGTTATAGACTTCTAATTCAGTGATCTCCTTATCTATATTCTCTGTTTGGGAACTTTCCAGTTCCGGGAGGATTATATTATTCAGCCATTCGTTCCTTTCATCATCATTGACATTCAAATCCTCTGTGTATATGTTCTGGAAGAACTCCCTAAAAGCTTCTCCTATGGCTGTGGTTGTTGACCTACTGTTAGCTTCCCCAGTGACCCTCACTTCTTTAATACAATTTCTTGATTGGTCCGCTTTAATTTTCCAGGCCAACAGTTTTCCTGCAGATTCCCCATATTCAAAGTGTGCAAGTTTACTTGCCTGCCATCTTTTATTAATTCTCTCCTGCAATAGTGTGTCTAGCTTGGCTTTTAATTCGACTTTCTCCTCTTGATTATCTGAGGGGAGCTGTTCTAGTGATTCTAAAAGAATTAATTCTTGCTCTATATTTCTTATTCCTTCTTCGTATTTCTTTCTCCTGTATGAGGCCCTCCCTGTAATGCACCCCCTGATGAAGGCCTTCCAAGCCTCCCATACTATAACCACGGAGGTAGAACCTAAGTTTTGGTCTAGGAAGGAAGCTGTTTCCTGCGTCAGATACTCTTTCTCCTCCTCCTCCAGTAGAATTGTACGGTCGAAAGACCAAGAATGGTGGGTAGGTTTCTGATCTAATTTTACAGAGAAAAAGATGGCAGAGTGGTCTGACAAGTGTAGAGGGAGGTATGTTATACTTTTAACCAGGTCTTTGATAGATCGACTAAATAGAGCATAATCAATTCGTGATTTATGTCTGTATTTATAGTTGTGGTAAGAGACTCCCAAAACCTTGCCGGACCTTTGTCTCCATAGATCTATTAGGCCAAGGTTCGACATACATCTGAGCAATGTATCCCTCATATTACTATGAACGACCGCTCTAGAAGTGGGAGATTTGTCTAGCTTTGGATCTAGGACAAGATTAAAGTCTCCCACCCATATTATGGGATCGGAACAAGTAATCAAGTGGTTCTGCAGGATGTTTAAGTAAGAAGGGTCGTCCTGGTTAGGTCCGTAATAGCTGACGATGGTAACATCCTTCGAATGTAATTGAGCTTTAACTATCAGCCACCTACTGCTTAAATCTGTTTCCCAGCTCGTGATCTGGGCCCTTGCCGCTTTTTTGAAAATTATGGCTATACCACGAATGCTAGTGTTGTGATCTGTAGTTATAAATATGTCAACCCATTTGAGCTTCTTAAGTATGTCTGTAATCTCTTGTTTGTTCAAGTGCGTTTCCTGGATCGCAATGATCTGCGCGGGTGAGTCCCGTAGGTACTGTAAAATTCTATTTCTTCTAGCCCTGACACGCAGACCATTTACGTTCCAGGATAAAAATTTGATGTCCGACATTAATATATAGGGGAGTTGCCCTCCCCTCTCCTCTGATACTTTTTTTTGCAAAAATGCCTGATGTTAATTGTAACTCTTACTATTTTGACCAAGCAGCCGCTTTGAAATACTGATGGATCTATATCCTTTATGATTTTAAAATTCGGTTTATGAGGACTTTTATATTTTGCCTTCCCACCCCCCCCTCCCCTGGAAAACCCCCCCCAACTTACTCTGGCTTGATGTGTTGCCAGCTTGTCGTCTCTGGCGTTTTCCTGCTCCATGCCCTATTATCTATATTATTGGTCACTATGTTTAAGATGAAGGCAGTAATGACTCATAAAGCCCTATTTTAGATCTTTTGTAAGGTGATTATACTATTAAAGATGCTTAGGTGGCCAAGGGTAATTTAGAGCTGTAGTGTGGGAGCTAGAAGTAAGACCCAGTACGCTTTTACCCCCAGACTATTGAGGATAAGTATGCTAGGAGTATAAGTTCTGTGTGAGATTCCATGTTTAATAAACTTGTACTTAATTGTCTCGTCCTAATGTTTAGTTTTCTTATGTTTTTAATAACGAAACTATATATATATTATATTCCTCATTTTTCCTTATTTCTTTTTTTTTTTTTTTTTTTTTTCCCTTTTTCCTTTCCTTTCTTTTTCCTTCCCCTTTTCCTTTTTCCCTTCCACATCCCCACCTTTTTATCCCTTTTTTTTTTTTTTTTTTTTTTTTTCCCCCTTTTTTTTTTTTTTTTTTTTTTCCTTTTTCTTTCCTCCTTCCATCCTATCATTTTTTCTTTTCTTTTTTTTTTTTTTTTCCATTTATCCTTCACCTTTTTATTTCCCTTCTTCCCACTTTTTTTTCCTCCTTTTTCCTTCCTTTTCCTTCCCTATTTCCCCTTCATGAGTTTTTATTCATTTTCCTATTATTTCCTATTCTTAACCTATTTTTTTTTTTTCTTTTTTTTTTACTCTTCTTATTTTTTTCCTTTTCCTTTACCCCCCTTTCTTAACTCATTGAACAGATTGCTCTATTATTTATTTAATTATTTAT
Source organism: Lissotriton helveticus (assembly GCF_964261635.1). NCBI lineage: Eukaryota > Metazoa > Chordata > Amphibia > Caudata > Salamandridae > Lissotriton > Lissotriton helveticus. Next base: position 1,273,035,778 of record NC_136067.1, on the reverse strand, counting down.
TATTCACCCCCTGTTCCGGAGGATTCGCGTGTTCGCTAATAGTCACAAGTAACTCATCAGCTTCAAAGGGAGACTTGACATTGTACATTTTATTATTGTACATTACCCTTAGAAAGGCGGGGAATCTCATTTGGACAGTAGCTCCTAAGCTTCTGAATTTATCCATCCGTTGACCTAGTTCCCACTGTCTATCCAGTGTAGTTTTAGACAAATCCGATCTCACTTCAAAAGAGAAATCTAGGGTTTTCAAGGTCTTAGCTTTCAAGGCTAAAGTCAAAATCCTTTCTTTCAGGGAGTATGTTAAGAAATTTACCAGTATCTTCCTTGGTTTATCTCTACCTTGTTTAAGGCGGAACGGATCTCGGTGTACCCTTTGAATGTCTGTTTCTATCTCAGACAAAGGTTCATCCATATTTAGAGAGTCCTTTAATATAGTTGCGACAAAGTTCTTTAGATCTCCTCCTTCTTTTCCCTCCGGTATTTTAAGAAGCCTTAAGTTGTTTCTTCTGGAGAAATTTTCTAGAGACTCAACCCTCTCTTTGACTGTATTGCCTTCTCTTCTTAGTGACTGAATCTTTCCCTCGGCAAGCTCCAGTTTTGCCTTGAGTTCTTCAACACTGTTCTCTAATCCCCCAGTTCTTAGTGAGAGACCATCCACCTTGGACTCCAAATTTTCACACATTGTCCGGATCTCTGCTTGAGTGAGTCTGGACTCCTCAAAACATCTCTTTGATTCCTCAAATCCGTTTCTGATCTCTTTCCTCATACTGAGAAGTATGGCTTGAATGGTATCGCCACTGCCGTTATCTTCGCAACCCCCGCTGCATTGATCCAAGTCATTTGTGTTACTTCCCGCTGCTACAGTGGGGGTTTGCTGATCTGGAGGAGAGGTTGCGGTTGCGTCTGCTGGATCCCCCATCTCTATGCCCCCGGCTAACTCTCCTTCACCTACCAGTTTCCCTTCCTTATCTCCCAGATTAGCAAGTATAGCTATGGGAGGTGTAGGAGATATAACGGTGGTTATATGTGTAGCCTCTTCCACTAATGAGAGTGCAGTCTGGGTACAAGGAGGTTTTTGAGCCTCCTGATTTATATTTAAGATCTGGGGTAGGACCTTAAAATAAGACTTCAGTGAGGGTGTGATTCGGGAACTTTTACTAGTTTTTGTTTTGGAGCCCCCCTTAATCAGAGTGGCCTTATGTGGCAGCTCTTTTGGGGCGATATACCGCAGCTGATGTTCCTTACCCCTCTTCGCTGACCTTAAGACAGGGGGGTTAAACGTATCAGTTGCGGCCTCGTAGCTAAACTCAAACTCAGAATCTTTGAGGGGCTCCCCCGCTGGGCTTTTTTCAGTTCCCTGTGCTTGGGCTGTCTCACTAGCACTTGAAGCAACCACTAATTCCTTGTTTTTATTGCTACCCTTTCCCTTCCCCCTTGCTTTCCGCTTCCCCAGGGTTCTAACGGAAGTTATATGCGTATTCTCCTTCACAAACTGGCTAGAGGTAGAGGTAGAGGTAGAGGTTTTTTGTGCGTTGAATCTAAAGAATTCAGATGCAGGGCCTGGATTCTGCAAGGAATTATATCCCTGTGTGTCTGCGAGGTTCTGACTGCAAACAGGCTGTAACTCACCTCCCAGAGCGGATAACACCCTCTCCCTTTGCTGGTCCCCCTTACCACCCCAAGTGGCTATTGCAGCTTTTTTTGTTGATATGCTGCGCACCGCTGCCCTCCTGCTTCTTCGGAGCTCCACAGCTGCGTCCCCCCAGCGGTAAGGTGCGGGAAGAAAGGGCTCCCCCCAACACATTGGCAGTTCTATTCAGTCTTGTTTTTTAATGCAGCACTGATACTGTTCTCCGTGTATATGAGGCGTCTCAACTCAGGCAGTATGGCTAACTTTATTAGATTTCTTAGATTTTATTAGATTTATTTATTTTATTTTTTTTTTCTCCCCTCTCAATAGGAGTGTCTGCCCCTCTTTCAATTTTTGATTTTCAACAGACTTGTCCCTGCTGACCTGGTCTAAGGGCCAAGATCTCCCCTGTCAGAGCGCCCCTGCAGCTCAACCGGCTGCAGCACACCCCAAACACAGCTCAGATTTCCTGGAACTTGGGACCGGAAAACTCCACTCGCTTCTCCCCTTTCCCTCTCACCTCCTCAGTCAAAAAACCCCCGGAGCCCGCTCCAAACCTCTAGATGAGCAGTCCTAGTGAAATCTGTCTGCACCGTTCTCGATCTCGATCTCCTGCAGGTCAGGTCAGTGATCCGCCGCTCCCAAGCTCCCCGCGCCGCTCTCAATCACCGCAGGTCAGCCGCCCGCAGCTGCGCCTTCTCCCTTTCACTTCCCTTGTTACGGAGCCAACGGAGCCTGCTGCAGTGGAGCCTGTTACAACACCCGCTCAAATACCGAACGTACTGGTAAGGTTCCGAGATCTTCTTCCTCTGCTTCCTCTGCTTGCACACACAAAAGGCCAATGACCAATGCTACTAACGCATAACGCTCGGAGCTTTCGCCAAAGACGAGCGCACCGCTCTAACTAGCGGCCGCCATGTTTTCCTCCTCCCTCCGATATTGTCAAGCAGTAATTCTGTCAAATAATTCTGACAATGCGTGATCTGAGTACAAAAAAAGTTTTTAAAAAACTACACAGTCCTCGTTATGCATTATAAGTGCCAGTGGCGTAACGAAAAGTGAGGGGGCCTCCCTGCACGGTACTTAGGATTCAATGTGGTGAAAGTGAATTCTGACACAAGAAAATGACTACGGATAATAAAGTCTATGAGGAGAAATGACAATAGCTATTTTCACCAGCCTTGATGGCTCCGTGGCAAGCCCAGTCCAAATGGTATAGCATGTCGACATTTCAACCCGCTAAGAAGAACCTGATAGGGTCAGGTCAAGACTGGTATCGGGGGCAAATGGGAAGCAACCCCGTGGGGTCAAAGATTTGGCACTGCTAAGTAGCCCTTGGGAAGGAAGGCAAGCTGCAGCCCAGTGCTCAGGGCAGATTTTGACTGGTATCCACCCTGACGTCCACTGTGAATTAAATGGGGTTGAAAAGGTACAACCAAGCCTAGGAAGTCGCAGAGCCAACTGAAACACACAAACTACCGGTTGCAGGAATTTCGACTGATCAGTGGTGCAAGTGTGGAAGAGGGAAGGAAGCTGGCGGTACTGCTGTCACAATGGGTGGTGAAACGCCCGGGAACACATGCAACCTGGTCCCTCGGCCATCCTCCTAGAGATATTTCAGTCCCAAACGGCTCTCAATGCTGCAAAATCATGATACATGATGTTAAGCCATCCAGAGTGATTTAAGATGGACTCTTATTTGATCACTGGGTTGAAGCTTGCCTTCCTCCACAAGGGCTACTTACCAGCCCGAAACAATTATACAATTACCACACATTAATCACACAGTATAAAGTAGTATTTCAGTTTAACTTAGAGAGTTCTGAAGAAATGGTTTATAGACTGCTGGTTCAGTTCTAGAACCAGCAAGAGTTTGTGGTGACAGCTGTGATGCAGTTAGTACAGCACAAACAGGTTCTATGCTCAGTAAAGTCCACTTTCAGACACTGTGCACTTTGCATTCTCCTGAAGCATATCATCAAGAGCAGGAGCATGATTACATTTTACTAGGGAGAAATGGAGAACATTTAGCCCAAAGTGTGGAATCCAACAACAAGAAATACTACAAATGTCTCCCATATTTATTTGAGAGAAGCTATTTCAAAAGTGTTTGAGGGCACAGGGTCAATGCTATAGAACCTCTTATATGTAACCACCTCCTTTACATGTACACGTGTTCATTGGTTCAGTAACATTTGAAGTCCTTTTACACACAGATAATTGGTGTGAACAGTGCACCATGGTGTTGGCTACATACAGTTTTTATAAGGGAATGTGTGGTGACTGCCCAGCATGCAACCAAACTGAATAGCTTATTTAATCGCATAAAAGACAGTGGGGCTATTTATCACGTAAAGAATTATATTAGATCGACATTTTGGATTTGTCAGGGAATCAAATTGAACTCAGAAGCGCAGTAGTTTGCTCCTGAGCAACAAAAGGGTTGACATAACTTTGTTTTTGTTACATGAGAGGCACCCCGACCCCCACCCACCCCTCACCCGCTTCTGTTAACACAGCTACAGGTAATGGGTATGATCCTTCAAAGGGGGAAGTGGTTGTTTTCAAAGGTAGCACTTTGAATTTAGACTTTACAAAAATAGCTCACTGAAAAGTGACGGAGCAGCTAAATTGGGCCAAGACTGACTGTAGCACCCACAGACAGTGCCGACAGATGCTAGAATGAGACTATGGCCATTGCAGCACCACCTGGGAATTTGCAGTTTCATTCCAGGTTTGAAGAATAACAGCAAAAAGCCGAATGAGGTCACAGTATGGCTAATTCTTAGCTCTAAACAGTGGGGGAGATCTTCCCTCTACATGGCATGTAAACAGTGGTGGCCGTTGCAAAACTCGAGGGGGATTAGGGAAATAATCATAATTTTTTTTAAACTGACCTATTTCCACGTTGCCGGCCGCCTCAGTGCTACTTTTCTCTCCTCACACCAGCACAGGCTCCCCCCAATCCCGGCGCTGCTCTCATTAGCATGAGAGCAGTGCCAGGATTGGTATGAACAGCTTGGTTTACCAATCAGACAGTGCCATGGAGTCTGTGCTGTTTCTCCCACACAACTGGGCTGGATAAACCTAAGTGCGCATGAAGGTTTGGCCAGCCATCTTAGGCCAGCCAAACCGTCATGCGCCCCTTACAGTGTGCACTACTCCTCCCTTGCTGGCAGCCAGGCCCGCCCCGCCTAGACTTGGCTGCTCTAGAGGCGACACTCCTCCGCCATAGCGGAGAACCCGCCGCTCCATGTAAATATGCCAGGACATCATAATAGAAAATGGACACGACTGCATTCTGACTACCGCCCTCTCTGTATGGTCAGGACCTTGGCATCTCACTGAAATGGAACCGTCAAAAGGGATGATGGGATTCAAGTGAAGGCGCAGACTTCTAGTCTTGAAAAGGAAACCCAGATGAAACAAAGTAACAACAACATCAACACTGACTGAACATGAACAGCTGGATATTTCCTTACCCTCCTTCAAAGATTTTGATTCTTATCGGCTCCATCTGTTTCGATGTCAGCTCTTTGTCTCCACTGCCGTCTCCTCTTGATCTTTCTTTTAAGTTGCCCATTGACTTCTTGTCGAGCTTGCTCAAATGGGATGATTCGGATTTAAGCTTAAGGAAGACAATGGGGTAAGGTTACATTCCAACTAGCAGAAATGCTACGGGGAAGGAAAGAACCACCTTACAAGCTTCTCCACCCTCCAGGTTAAAACTAATTTTCTCTGCTAAAGCGAGGGGCAAATGGCCAAACCAAAGGGCGCAAGCGAGGCGAACATTGTTGGCCAAGCTGACACTTTCCTGTGTCCCCTCGTGAAGTTAATAGGTAGAATTGCATTATTTAACACCTTGGCTGCTAGGGAGATTTTCATGCTGTGCTGCATATCCCGATTTTGCATTGTTCATGACAAGGTCAGCTCGTCATAAGCACACGATCAGTGTACTGCATGACGAGCTGAGCTCGTAATGAGCAGCGAAGGGGTTAATATATGTATCCATCACAGGATTTCAGAATTACCTATTGGCACAAACATATTGATGAGCTTTTTGCATATCATTCTCACTGGTTACAAGAGTAATGTTTGCTTACCCTACTAAATGGCCCCTACACATAAAATACATCTGATACAAAGGGTGGGAGAGTAACCAGTTCAAGAGATAGAAAATAAAGACTCACGAGTATGTCTGCCTGGCCAAGAATTAGTACAAATGCATGACTTAATGAGACAACATTTTGCATGCAAGGACCCCATCTTCAAAGGCAAAATGGGGTCCAGTCTTAATGCCTATTGAAATAGCACACCATCTGCTGAGATGGCAAGCAGGAGGTACCACTCATGCAAACTGGGGGTGGAAACAGGAGCTATTGCAGTAAAACTTCAGTACACCAAATAAATGTACGCATGCAGTTTATATATGCTAGTTAAAATTCAGCAATACAATCTCTTTACCTGGCCATACTGTTGTTTCCATGTGCTTGACGATGTTAACTTGCCGGTCCCAGGTCGGTGCATCAGAGTCATTGTATAAATTTCAATAGTATTTCGTTGCTTAGACCTGAGCAGAGCTAGCGTAGTCCTGGTGTTGAGCCCAGATGGATTGAGGTTACTTGGACTAATGCACCAAGAAGCATAGACAGATGACTTGAGTGTTTCCTGATGGACGTGGTTGGGTTTTGTATAATTTAAGAAACACCAGCTGACGGTAGTAGTGGTGCGGAGGCTGGGAAACTGTAGAATATGTTGTATATCCAAGGCATCAGTCAACAGAATAGTTGAGACTACTGCTGTTTCACTCATGCTGATATGAGGTGTAGTATATGGTGACATGCTGCCAAGAGACTTTTTTACCTTGGGCTGATCATCCGGCTCAATTTCACACGGCGTTGATGAGGATCTTTGTGGACTTAGGCTCATGTCAGATGCTGTGTCTTCATCATCAACATCACCTGGAGACATTCTACCCTCTGGTGTGTCACTGAAATCATCGTCTTGAGACTTTGAATCAGATCCAGAAAGCTTCTCCTGGTTTGATGGGGACTGTTCTGCAGTTTCCAAGCTTGGGAGCAAAGCGTCCTGCAAGGGCGATGGAGACAAGGAAGGGTTAGAAGTTAGGGTGTCTTTCGATACAGTAGTGCGGCACTGTCGAACCAGCAAAGGCTTAGGAGACCTCGGCAGATCCTTTTTGACGTCAGTGTTGGTCAGTTCAACTGCACTAAGTTCTTCGACAATCTGCCCATACATTTTCTCGTCCTTGACTCGTTTCTGTTGTTTGGTTTCCACAAAGAGCTCCAAGCTGCTGGCTGGGGAAAGCATTCGTTTGCTTCCCCCAAGGGTAGAAGCAGCATCAGTACTTGATGCCAAGCACAATGGGATCGCAGTTTCCAGCCCAAGGGGTAAACTGCGTGGAACTTTCCATAAAGGATACTCTTCCAACCCACTATGCTGACCGAACATCTGGGAAATATTGAGTCCTATTCCTCGCATAGCTGCAGTTGTTGCCAATGTCCGTTGAGATGTATTTGCAGCTACTTTACAGATCACAATCGATGGGCTGTGGGTCTGAGCATGCGTAGAAAGGATCTGTGAAATACTTGTGTACATGATGCTAGCATAGGATGGCACATGAGTCTGAATTCTAACAGGTACAACAGCTCCTGATAGAGAATGGAGTGTTCCTCCAAGTTGTGGTACCAATGCTGTTTGTAATGGCTTGTCAGCAGTGTTGTCGCTTGATCCACTGGTACGATCCATTTGTATACTGGCATGGTTATTTCTAAGATGTGGTAAAGCTGTTTCTGAAACACCTTGGTAAGGTTTCTCCTGAGAGGTTGGGTGGTTAATAATTTTCTTCCCACCTTGTTCTTTCACGTGCTCCAGATGATAGCTAGGGTGATGTTCTTTCTGCAGAGAATGCACCGGCGGGTGTTTTCCATAAACCTTTTGCAGCTGTTGTAGCTGATGATGTAAATGTCTTTGTAAGGGCTCTGTACATGACTGCCACAAAACAGGGTGTGGAACTGGTAGATGGGCCACACAGACTGCAGGGTGAGGCAACTGAAACAAAGTACTGTGCAATGAAGGAAACTGGACTTTATCTTGATGTGCAAACATGTGTTGCTGCTCGGCTGAGTATCTGCTAGAAACATAAGGTGCCTGTGGCATGAATGTGTGCCTTGTAAAGTCCTCGCTGGTACTGTATTTGGAGTGCTGTGAATAGTATGCTGTGCTGCTACCAGACTGCATAGGCGGGCCATCAACCTGCCTTGCAGACTCCTCAGACTGACTAGAATTCTGCAGTCCAGACGAGGTTGAAGAAGAAGAGGAGGAGGAATGATGCCATGCAAGCTGTGCAGACCGGCGGCTAGACTGCGACTGATCGAGCTGTTCTTGCTTGATACATTGTTCGACACCTTGATCAGTCTGAGGACTGTCTGGGAAACCGCTAAAAGAAGCTTGGCGGACGAGGAAGCATTTTTTCCTCTCGCGACATGGGGATAATGTTGGAACCGCCACCCCTTGAGATGATGCATGTGTCAGATTGCCGTAATCAAAAGACTTGCTCCGTATTTCTGGGATTTCTGTAGGATAGGGGCAAGGCATCTGTTCTGATGAGCTGCGTCTCATTTCTTTCTGATGGTGACCTGGAACAGAGAGGGAATAGGAGCCAGGTGGAACACTTAAAAACTCTGCCTGTTTCCCAAACTCATCTTGCTTCATAGGAGAAGTAGATTTGATATTCTCTTCCCGGTCAAAGGACATTGATAAACTAGAACTGTGGGATAGGTTGCTCTCTTGGCTAGGGCTGCGTGAAAGACTAGCTGTCCCAGCAGATTCAAAGCTAGATTCTCCAGATGAATGCTCAAGGTCTGCAAGGCGTAAACGTTTCTTTTTTGGTGGCAGTTTTTCTGCAGGAAGCTGAGACAGAGTTTCACTTCGCTGGGGCCACTGGAACTCTTCAGTTGGTTTTTCTTGTTCCTTAATGGGTGGTTCTGGGATTTTCTCTGGTTTGTCAGGTTCCTCCGTCACTCGAATCTCAGGTACTTGTATGTTATGCTGTCGAACAAGCCTAGGGGGCATATGGTATGGTGGCTGTTGCTGTTGAGGAGGGGGTGGGTTGCCAATAATTTCTGTGTGTTCAACATTCTGAGTCCAGTCTGGATTCATCGGGGAGTCTGCAATTTCACTATCACCTGCCTCAGAAGGTGAACAAGGTTTATCTTGCTGGCAGGCAACAAGGTCTGCAGATTCTGATCTTTCAAAAGAGTTTGGCCTACTCAAAGAGTTTGTATGCTGAATTACAGAAATCACATTTCCCGGCAACTTTTTGTTTCCTGTGTCTCCTGTCTTTTCATGGTCGGCGGTGAAGAGAGACTCCTCGGGTACAGGACTTGCAGACTGTGGTCTTGGTCTGCAGGTTTCAAATCGCTCTAACGGTCCATACACTGATGAATCGACTCCACCAGCACCAAACGCACTTCGCATTGCATCACGGATTTGGGATTTTAAATCATAATCTGTTGATGCCATGCCAGTAGCAGATGCACCTGTTCCGCTGCAGCACAACATGGGAGCATCTTCTTCATCACCAACACTCTTCTCTTTCCTGCGTTTTCTTGTTTCAAACACATTTCCGTATCTGGATGTCATCCCTTGTGATGATGCAGTCACATCAAACCCATATTCCCCACCATGCCTCATGCCACCCAGCCACTGTCCCTCCCTGTAACCATGCTTCTGCGCTTCAGATTCATCCCATCGCCTGCGGGGCCTTCCAGACGTGTCATACTCATAGACTACCCTGTCACCCATAGCCAGTTTCTTTTCCATGTGGGGAGGACCTCTTTCAGCAATGCCAGACCTGACAGAGGAAACACTGTTTCTGCCTATCCTGCCATAAGGTTCAGAGTCTGAATGGCCTTCCTGTACTGAGGGTAGCTCAAAGGCAGCTTGTCTACGTAACATTCGCTGAGAGGGTATACCTCCTGCCCCAGGATAAAAAACATCATCAGAACCAGTCATCCTCTCATCAAAGGAATGGCTTCCTCTCATTGAAAGGGGGATACTCAAATTGGTTGCTGAAGCAGTTGGCATAGAATTGCTCCTGATGAGCGGCGATGTATCGGAGGGTGCTTCTAAAAGTGTTGGAGCATTACCCTGGTGACTTTCAGAATAAAAGATGGCCTCACCCTTGCCGGGTTCTGTCATAGTATGTGATTTGCAAGATTCAACACTGTGGCCACTGGATAAAGAGCTAGATTTGTTGATGTTAAACCTGCCTGGGTCAAGTGCACCTTCTCTGCCTGCACTCAGCTGAGAGAGGCGCTCCTCCATTGTCTTGATATCTAAGGCAGGATTTAGGAGTGTATGTGGCTCCACAGTGCCTTCCTTGCAACCGGCATCACCATCCTGGCTTCCTGCTGTCACGGCAAGTGCAGCTCGGGGACTGAGCCGGCAGTACTTCCCAAAAATGATTTCTTCGTAGGACATGGCATTTGTGTTAGGAGGGCTGGTTTGCTGCTCTGCACTTTCTGAGCGAGAAAAGTAACCAGAGTCAGTGCTACCTTTGCTGTGAGGGCTCAACAGGTTCAGTGACTGCTCAGAATCTTGTCCTTTCTTCTCCTTGTCTGACAATTTCAGTGCAAGTTTCTGTTTCACGGTGTGAGACTCGTCTGTCTTACTAATCAGCAATGGGTTCTGCATAACTTCGGATGTAATGTATGGTGAACTTTCCAGTGGCAGGTGAATCCCACTTTTCGGGATGATCAAAATAGGAACCTTCATTGACCCACTTAATTCTTCAGTCGATCCGTGAAAGCTGGGATCAAAAGCCTCACCAAGCTTATTAATCATCTCTAGTGGGATGTGTGGACTGGGGCTCAGTTGCCCAGACCCTTCCACAAACAGTATTCCCTCTTCATCAGTGTCGGTGCTTTGATCGCCATCAGATGCTATATCTGCTTCAACATCAATGCATGCCGCCTCCAGGTCTAATCGAGATACAGAGGCATCTGTGAAAGGAACTAGGCCTGCCTTGATTGCATGGGCATGAGACTTCCTGTGCTTGTACAAATTGCTCTTTGTCTTGAAAGAAAACCCACAGGGAATGCAAGGGTATGGCCGTTCACCGGTATGGGATCGAATGTGTTTTTTCAGTACACTCGGTTTGGCACAGGCCCTTGTGCAATATGGACAAATGTATTTACCAGGCTTTTTGGGTTTTTGCTCTCGCTTATGAGCATCTTCCAATTGTTCGATAGATTTCTGTGAATATTGGCTGTATGCTGAGTTAATGCCGCCAAGCTTCTTTCTGGAATAGACCCCACCTTGGCCATGCACCTGAAAGGGAAAAATGTCCTCTGAGGCACCTGCGGGCAAGTGTCCAGGAAATGGCCAAGCATGTCCTTCTAGGCTCTGATGTGGCTTTGTGCTGTGCACAAACCTCTGGTGCAAGACGTGTTGAGGAAAAGAAAGTGAGTGCCGATAGGAGTAAGAGCTTGGGCGATGATGGACATATTGCTTCTCAGGGGCTTGCTGTGCAGCTTCGATAGGTGGCACAAGTTGCCCTGAACTAAAAACTTGTGCTGGCGCTGTGCTTCCAATTTTCTCAGGATCTATTTGTAATTGCCTCTGTCCCTTTTCATCATCGAAAGTGCTCACTGGATTCACAGACAAATGTTTCTGTCGCCATCTACTCGTGACTTTAGTCGTTTCTCTAGGCATTGAGGTAGCTTCCTGCCCTATGGCTGTCTCCCCAGCGTTCATCTTGTGACACAAGATAGTAAGTGCTAGTTCACTGGAAAGGTGGGCAGGCTCATGGAGTGTGTTTAAGGTGGCGCCTTTTAAAGCTTGGTTGCTCCCATTGTGTCCAAGCCCTGTCAGGCCTGCAGCCTCATCCTTGTCTTTTGAGCTATCCACACAATAGTCTGTAGGCATTAGATGATTGATTATATTGATTTCAACATAACTAGTGTACAGTTCTTTTCACTGCAGAAACTCTCACAGTTTGTCATGACTGATTCAGTTCTCATTGCATGGAAAGTGTTCTCCGTGCTGCTAAGTGCTGAAATGTTGGATGATCCAGAAATGGTCTTGTCGATCAACTACAGCAGGGAACTGTCATCCCACCAGGAAAAATGAAATTGCCTGCAACGAGAAAGAGAAAAAAGAAATGTCATAAAGACACTGACTTACACATTTTACAAGTTTTACATTTTTCACACAACTTGAAATGTGGTACCTGGTGAAATATCAATAGGCTTCAAATACCAAGACAGAACACTAAAAAATGTGATGCAGCACAGCCCTGTTTAGCATGTTATTAACATTAAATATACACATTCACTGAAAAAAAACAAAGGTTATGGATAACTTAGTTAGGAAAACTTTATTTCATCATCATCATCATCAACATATTTCCTTTGTTTCGGCTTCATAGAACCATAAAAAGTACACAATAATACCTTTAGTAAGAAATACAATAAAAGCGTATACATTTATTTTTTTATATTACATTGTCCTAAAAAGTACAACTTATTTCAAGGATTGCAATCCAACAATGCAAATCTTTTCGAGTTTCCAAATCCATAAAAAGTAAGATAAAAATTGTTAAAGCGAACAACCTATAGCTAAAAAGACTTTTGAAGAAGTCAAGTAATGAACCATAAAAAAGTTTAAAATGGAACAAGAAAATCAGATTCAAAGCCTATCAAGATAACCTTAAGCTCCACAAGACGACAAATGTGCACAAAATAATCTTCCTTTTTTTATAAGTGCATTCAGCCTGATGTACCACATTGCTGACAGATAACTTGTAATTGAGTACACAACACAATCTCTAGTAATGGTTTTGTATACCCTAAGAGCTGTGTGACGACCCCTAAAACCAAGGAGTTTTGGAAAGTGTAATAATCCAATATGAACATTGTTTTGCATAAGCCTTGCAAAAATATAACACATATTCGGTATTCTCAACTGCCCGGCAGCCCATCGGGCACAGGTTGAATGTATCTCCCTTTTTCATGCAGGAGCAAGTAAATGAAGCCAACAGTAAAATAAGTAATCTAAAATTTGTAAAAAAAGGCACGAGCAACAGGGTTAATGACCAAATTTAGGTATGGCTGATAATCTGGCACACACTTAAACAAACAAAAGGAGTCTACCAGGGTGCCTGGGGTGGTTTAGGAAAGTTTGGCTCCTAACACAAAGTTCCAGAAGGATGTTTTTAGCTTATCCCGCGCATCTTTTGGTAATGCAAACATTTGCAACCAAAACCCATCAGGCCCAGCTTGAACAACCAAGGTTTTAGGTGTACTAGCCAGGGAATCTTCCCAACAGAGAGGTCATTTAATATGGTTCTAATACAATCCCGATAGAGACTTAAGTCCTCGTTAGTTCAGAGCCTTATCCAACATTGAATAGGTCTAAACACAGCAATGTCAGAAATTGATCCAAGATTTAGGTCTAATCTAACTGGAAGTATCGGAGCACTAGTAGGGAGCCTCAAGTGGGCCTTTATACAAGCATTTTCGCCTTTTTCAAGAGTGCTAAGATTACAATGCCCCCACAAATCAGCCCCATGCAGGACTCGCCAACAAGCTTGAATCTTATATATCTCAATGGGGGAGAAGGCAAAAGGCAACTCCCTATTAGCAAATCTTATAATGGATCCTTCTCTTTGTTTTAAAGTTACAACACTTTTCTCTATCTAGGCTGCCCATCCACAGGAGTCTTCGATTCTCACTCCCAAATAGTCAAACTCGTAAACCCAATCCAATGTTTCACCTCCTGGGAATATCTTCCTCTTGGCTTTTTTCGGGCACCAAGGACCATATACTTTATGTTGCAGCTGCTCATTTCCAAGCCATACTCTGAGCAAAAAGTGTTGAATTTGTCCAAAAGAATGGATAGACCCCGAGGAGCTTTTAACAATATCAAAGTGTCATCTGCAAAGAGAATACACTGTATTTTGTGATCCTTCACCTTAGGGGAGTCATTCTCACAATTTAAAAGATAGGGGGAGCAGCAATTTATATACAGAAGAAATAGCGTAGAGGCCAAAACGCACCCTTATCTTACTTCTTTCCTGATGGGAATATCTTCCGCCAGTTCCCCTTCAGGGCCTCACCTAAAGTTTCAGAGTATAAAGCCCGGAATAGGGACAGTAATCCCCATGGGACCCCAATCCTATGCAGAACCTCCTAAAGTTTTGTCCTCAGGATGAGATCGAACACAGCTCGAAGGTTAACGAAGGCAACAAGCAACAGCCCTCTATCAATATCTATTGTCGTCCACTTAATAAGCAAGAAACAGTTCGATTGTGCTAGTGTCGGATCTGAATCCCGCCTGTAAGTGGGATAACACTTTCGCTTGGGAAGTCGAGTCCCATAGTCTCGCTGTGCATGCTATAGACTTTTTGTATATTATCAACCAGACTTATGGATCTGTAATTTCCCGGTGTAGATTTATATCCCTTCTTATGAATAGGAATTATTTTCGCTGCTATCCAGGAGCTCGGGATCGGAGATCCTGCCATCAATACTTTTGACAGAGAATTTATATAGGGACCCCATATCTAAAGTTCACTATGAAATAAACATGGGGGGGGACTCTGTCGAAGCCAGGGCTTTTTACGGGTTTCTGGGCCTGGATTGCATCTATAGTTTCTTTTAAAGTAAATAGCTTTATCTCTTTCAGAGGGGATTCTATAGTGAGAACTGAAAAAGTCTCTGATAACCCATTGCATAAAGTTTTCTTCCCATAAAGGGTCGAGAAATGTTTTACACAGACTTATAGGGCAATATGGAGTCTGGACGGGCTATGTCTCTGCGCCTGTTATGTGTGTTCAGATGTCAAAAACGCTTGCTGTCCCTAAGCCTTACCTCATTCAACAAATCATCCCATATACCAGCCTACCACCGGGCCTTACTAATTTTTATAGCCCTGGTGTACTCCCATCTTACTTCAGCAATCTGTGTTCTTTTGGCTGCTAGAATAGTGGTAATTTGTACTAGGTTAACGGCGCCACAGGGAGATGTGCACTTTTCTTGTATACAAGTAATTGGGCAATGATTATTCACGGTGCTAAAAGGAGAAGAGAACCACTTTCCCTCTTCTAGTTAGGCGATGCCACAAATGTTTGTTGCTCCTTAGCACACGTTTAGTATTCTAATTAATTGTTAAGTACAAGAGTTTTCACAATTCAATTCATACAGCAGCAAAATAAATTTCTTAATCCTTTTGTTCAGGGTTTTGTGTTCTTTGTTTGCTCTTTAGGGCATTTACCAAGGTCTTCGTAGCACTTTTGCAAAATTCACTGAACCACTCATTCGCTTGTGTTGTCAGAGGTCCCCCTTCCACTTTTACAATCCTTCACAATACATTTCCTAACTTTTTAAAGAGGTTTTCATGCAAAATCGTGATTTGGGTAGGATACAGGGCTTGACACTCAGATATTTGCAATTCATCGGATACAAGTCTATACATTGGGATATGGCCTCTTTTAGTCTAGAGGGAAGCTCCCATTTCACCTTGTATTTATTATTACTTGTCACCTTAGAGGTAGATAATGTGGACAGGGTTCAATGCTCCCTATTTCTTATCTGTGATTTGTCCCAATCTAATGCAATAGGAAAGTCGTGACTGTCATGGTGATCTCTGACTGCCATTTCTTTTGTTTCGTGCCCTGCCCGTACATCCAAAATGATAAAATCAACATGTCTTTTACAATTACCTCTCAGAAATGTAGGCTCGGCAGCAGTATATAATGGAAAATGACCATTACATGGCCTCAAGCCATAAGCGACTAGTATATCAATAATCTGGAGGGCAGCAGAGCTCATTTTGGGTGATTTGCTAGGGGCACAAAAAGGGAGGATCCCCCAAGATTCATCTTCTCCCTCGAATAATTCCAGAAAGGGGGTATATGGCTCGAGAGGCATGTTAAATTCTCCTGCAGTAGTCACTACATGACTAAGGCCAAAATATACCAAAAATACGTTCAAAATTCTTAAAGTCTGGGAGGGTTTTACAAATGGAGTTGACCTATTATAAATATTGATCAACAAATAAGGTGTCCCAGACTTGGGTGTCAAGTTGCGAACTAAAATATCTTAAGAATCATTATTAATGTTCTAATGGCACATGCAAGCAATATTTTTGACCATATATGAAGCCTCCATGATGGCCTACCTGGTACCGATGGTATGCTTCAATACTATGTGTTCGATAGTACTGCTTCAATACTATGTGTTGGAAAGCCCTGCCTGTGTACTTGGGTAAGAGCCCAAGTCTATTGGAAGATACAAAAATCTAATTTATCAATAAACAATCCTCAGTTCACATTGTTCATGTTAGGCAAGATCCCAGCAATGTTCCAAAAGATAAGATGAAGAGCAGAAGTGGGATTTTTCGGGGCCTGCAAGGGCCTCGGAGAGGTCAATGTAGATTGTAAGGGATGAGTAATCAGTTAAAGATCATTAAAGGCCCCCATAGTGGCTGGAGCAGGAATAGCCTTATCTGGCTGGGTCCTGAGTGGGAGACCCCTCCAGATGGAGGAAGCAGATGGATAAGTACAGGGGGTGAGGGGGCAGGCGATCTCTGTAGTCAATCAAGCATGGCCAGGCCACTCTCCTGGTTAATGGCACACTGGGCCCCATGTTCCAGACCAGTTTCATTCTTCCTTGTGTTAGTACCCACACAACCGCACACACCGTCTTCCCTGGGGGTTGATATTACGAGATGGGGTGGGCTGTTTTTAAAGCTTATTTACAAGCTATTTGGGGGAAATTAACATAGATCAAAGGAAATCAAGGCATCTGCCAGATCAAAGGTAATAAGGTTAACTTCTATTGCGTCCCAGGGACCAGCAGGCGCTAAAGCTGTTTAGCATAAATAGAGCCAGAATACACAATTGAGTGGCACTGTCTGACATGCCGAAGCCAGTAAAGGACATTGTTTTTCAGTGAATCACTCCTTTCATAAAAGTCAGAGGGCAGCTTCAAAATATCTTACCATATAAATTGGGCGGCCCATTGGGGGAAGAGGGCACCTCTGCAATCTCTTTGGGTGAACTGCGCCAATGAGGGCCAATGCGCCATGTGGAGCTAGAAAGGGGTTGATGCAGTGGGTAGACTGATGGCGCATGAACAATCTCTGGCTGACTGACAGCAGATAGAGGAATATCGGAGTTAGTATTAACATAATGTCCCAAGCTGCCAAAATGGTTGCTTCGAGGATTTTGAGAAGATGCTTGAGATTGGATAGGGAATGTTACAGTGATTGCTGGTAAACATTTCGGGGTCAATTGACCCCGTGACGCTTGGGCTGACTGAGCTCCATCATGCAACTGTAATGGGGGAGATCCAATCGCTGGAAGATGTAAAAGTCTACTACAGGTCTATCTCTGTGGGCAGACTGGGAAGACCACAGGCTTAGGCAGGTTGACCTTTATGCCAGAGTACCTGCCAAAGTCATGGAGTATCTGTAGGGCCATCGCACCAGCTATTTACGGTACTGTGGAAACAAGAGCAAATCTACATGTAGGGATACTATATCTGATATGCCAGGTGCGAATTATAACCTTTAAAATTAATGTTTCAGCCTATTGCCTGTTTCTTGTCCAAATGAAAATTGTATATAATACTGCAGTATATTGCATGTTTTTATACCAAAACATTTTATTGTTTTTAGAATATGAGCAATAACTTGCGCTTCCACATTGGGTAACAGTATGAACAAAAGTTACTACAATGGCACATACCATTGGACGCAAGCAGATTAGGATCACCCATAACCCCTTCAACCCAATCCATAATAGGACCACCACTTTCTCAATATCTTGGCATGCTTCCGGGGGCAGCCACATGTGGCATCAATAGGGTCCTACTGTTTCGCACACCAGACCATTCCTTCCCTCTATACTAGATTGGGGGGGCGGGGGGCACCGGATGGTTTCCAGTATTTTTCCATGTCTCTTAAGGCGAGTAATGTCCCAAGGAGCACTAGAGTTCGATCTCCTCTGGGGCCCCCGGGGAAGTCCAGTATGCCCAGCAAAGCTACTTTCAGTGAAGCTAGGATCAGGTTTCCCAGTACTTCTGCAGGTGAAGCAAATATCTGTTTCCAATGGCATTCTGTTACCGGGCATCCCCATTCCATGTAGTAAAAGTCCCCTTCATGTACTGGGAATCCAAAACAGGTGGGTGCAGATAGTCTGTAAGGTTTCCACATTCGTTGGGGCATAAGATAGGTATGATGGAAGTATTTAAGTTGAAGGAGGTGCAGGTGTGCAGGGATTGACAGGGTACAAGGTGCCATAAATGCCTCTCTCCAGTCTGCATCATCCAGGGTACCCAGCCACCCCATCACGTCATACTCTGAGGATAACCTGCTCTGTCTGATGACACTGGTTACTGCATTCAAGTGTTAGAATGGTGGCCTCAAGGTCTGTAATAGGCGCATTCTTCTCCCACTCCCTGCCTCTTATGTACGAAAGGGCGATCCCCTTCAAGGTGTCTTTGTAAGACGCCCATAACATCCCAGGTGAGTCTACTGTCCTTAGGTTAGTTTATAGGAACACCCATAGTTGCGCAGAGCAGGAATGGGGGAAATTGGATGTTGGTCAGATGCCAATCGTTGAGGCACCACACAGGCCACTCTCCATCTGTCCGGGTGCCAAAGTGAACTGTGACAGGAGCATGAACTAAAATGCTCCTCTGTAAAATATGTGAGTCAGTCTTGTGCAAGAGGTGAGGGGCTGGAAGCAGGCAGTGGTCAATGTGAGAAACAGAGCCGTGGGCTGCTGAGGTATGAGTGTAGCCCAGGATCCTTGGGTTCCAGACTCTCCAGGCGTTGCATTGGCCCAGATCATTCACCCAATTAGCAACCCTTTCCCCGCCTTTAGTGTCTCTCTAAGGGGTCAAACGGAGTTGGAAGGGTTCATGATGTCGCTGAAGTCTCCCTCAATGATTGTCTTACTGTGGTGCACATTGAATACAAGTCCTTTGAGGTTCATCCTCAAGGATTTTGGACAGTTTAGGGGGATGTAAACACCTAGCAGATTATAGTGGGAACCTTAAAAAACCTTAAAAAATCACGTATCTCCCTAAGATGCTGCGGGAGACCACCCCAGGAATTGTCTTGTGGAGTAGGACCACCACCCCCTGGATCCACCGAGGAACCCTCATGAGAAACCCTGTCGTAGCCATATCTGGCTAGGAACATACACTTGGTACCCAAGAGATGAGACTCCTGAAACATCAAGATTGCAGGCATACAGTGTTGTGCAAATTGCATGACCGACCCTCTCTGCTGGCGTCAGAGAGCCAATGGGATCGTCAGGCTCTGTGGTATCTTTTGGCCACTCACGTTCTACTTTATATTCCGATGAGGCCCAGACCCCATAGGGGCCCCCTCTGGGATTTCTTGCAGCCAACGCACCTGGGTCCCATAATCACATAGGAGAGGGACCGAGCTATTGTGGAATTTGGTTCATTGTGAGTCAGTGCTACTTCATCCTGCGTCTTCCTGTGTATCAAAGTAATGTGATTTAGAGGGGTGTATCACACACAATTTTGCTGGGTACCGGAGCATACGGTGTAGGTTCATAGCGCAGAGTTTCTGCTTGAAATGGTCATATGATTTCTGTTACTATTGTACTTGGCATGTGTAGTCGGGTTAAATCATGATGCAACCAGATTGGAATGATAGTTGCCCCCTTTCCAGTGCCTCCTGCAAGATTGCGTCTCTTTCTCAGTAATTCACTACTTTAGGGAGCGATCATGGGGTGGAGTGAGTAACCCAGTGGAGCTTCTGCCCCAACAATCTACGCGCTCATACGATGATGAAACACGAAGACAGGCGGTCAATGTCCATCCAGGAGAGGAACCAAAGTTCCAGGAATGTCTTGGGTTTTGAGTTTTGAGTCCCTTCTTCAGGAAACTACTTGAATCAAAGGTTGTTTCTGCGGCTTCTGATCTCTGTCCTCTGTCCGCTCATTGAGGGACTTGGACATCGTGGACAGTTTGGAGACCTCCATTTTGAGCTCTCACACAGTGTCCTCCAACTCAGAAATTTTTTCCTCCGCCTCTGATACTTTTTCCACTGCTTTGAAGAGGTCTTGGCTCACCAGGGCTATGTCCATCCCTACTTCACTTATCTTGGTCTCTAGGGCCAACTTTGACTTCTGAATGGCTTGCATGATCACTGAAGTGTCGCCGACTTTGAGGCCTAGGGTTTCCCTCCCACAGCCCACTTTAAGCACCTGGCAGGGGCCATAAACTTAGCAATCAAGGTCTGTGCCTGGAAGGCCAGAGCGTTGTCACTCCCATAGCACCACCATCTTCAGCGTATAGTGGCCCTTCAGGGCAGGGGTCTCCAGAACACAGATCACGGTCAGCACAAGAAGCTAGGCCCTCCATTGATCACAGTTCGAGAGCAGGAGGCTCCCATGGGCTAAGATTTGCCTCCCCTGTGCCTCTGTGGTGCCCCAAGGGAAAGTGGTGGGTGGGGGAAAAAACAAGAATAGTTCAGGACAGTTTGCTGTGGGGCCACCACCAAGGGGCGTATTCTCCAGAGTTCGCCCCGCGCTACGCAACAGTGTTGAAAGGAGTAGGGTGGACCAACTGGCCCGCCGCACCTTTTGGTAGACCATCATATAGCTGGCCCTCTGCAGGCCACCAAATCT
Organism: Lissotriton helveticus; assembly: GCF_964261635.1. Classification (NCBI taxonomy): domain Eukaryota; kingdom Metazoa; phylum Chordata; class Amphibia; order Caudata; family Salamandridae; genus Lissotriton; species Lissotriton helveticus. The sequence goes on along the minus strand of NC_136067.1, from coordinate 1,273,015,454 downwards.
AGGTTAGAAGACAGGAGGGTGTCACACTCCCCCCAGCAGAAAAGCCCTCAAAGGTGCAAGTGATAGGAAAGGGCCAAGGAAAGGTCAACATACTTCTGGTGTGTCCTCCCGCTGGATTGCAGTGCAGGTCTCCAGTGGTCACGCCCACCTCATTTTCAGTGGACGCGAGGAGTAGGTCGACTCTGATCTTACCTGCCTGAAACTAATTTGTTATTATACAGGCATTGACCCTACGCCCTGCCCGTTGAAGCGCAGAGCACTCAAATTTGAGTCTCTTTTTTACCCGCCAGCTCACTTATTTTATTGAGCGGCACTCACCACTGGCAATTTTTGCCAGTAGGCACACAGGGGATCAAGGACGGGTGTGCTTTTTAGGGAGCACGCACCCCCTGTCCACCTGTTTTTTCTGGTCCTGACGAATACCGGGCAATAGCCCTTATGGTAGAAACATGTTGACCACTCAACACATATAGAGATCCCTGGGTCGTAACCCTCCCTACCAGGATCTCGCCAGTATTAATTTTAAAACATTGTTCAGTTGCTCTAAAAATAAAACTACTTTTTCTGAGTACAACCAGGACAATTTTTAACATTTTTTTGCACCTACAGCCACAACCCGCTCCACTGTAGTCCAGGTGTTGCAGCACACCTTGGTGTCGCTAGGACGCCAAGGTGGACCCCGATGATGAAGCATGTCACCACTAGGTGGTGAGTGAGGGGTTTCTATCAAAAGGATGAATTTCCTTCTTTTTGCCAAGAACCGGTCCTCCAGATACGTCTGTTCTTCAAAATCATAGTGGATACTCCTCTCTTTGTTTTTGCCATATCTCCTCCCAGGGGAATAGGAGAAGTCTCTAGTTCACTTTTGGGTGAACGAACTCCCTTACTCTCTTCTTTGTTTGGAACACTCCAGTGGTCACGCCCACCTCATTTTCAGGGTCCCCTCGGTTGTGTGGCAGGGCGGAGGCCTCCAGGCCCGTCAGGACCCAAAGGGAGTCCGGTCCCATCAGCTATGGAAAGGGTAGAGGCGTGACGAAAGGTCTTCACCCCTCCAAAATCTCCCCCTTCAGCACCCACCATAGGGAAAATCCAAATCCTCACTCTGGAGACCGACTGCTGCTCCTAGCCGCAATCTTGGCAAGTACTTGGCTCCCGTCCGTGGCTGCTCCTATCAGCTGTGCAGGTCCGAACCAGTGGGCACTCGTGGCCCCTTGGACCTGCAGTGGAACACAGGCAGCATTGGGGAATGTTTTCAGGCATGCCAGCACCCAAGCTAGGGTGCAGGGATGGGTTTCGGGCGGGAGCAGGAAGGAGCATGGCTGCCTTCTTGGCCGTCCAGGCCCCACTTCCAGTATATAGCACTATTAAAGCTGCATTGCTGGCTACAGAGAACTCAGAAAGCTATATCAAGTAGAAAACCGCTCATGTTGGACGACTGAAGAAGTTTTCTATTCAAATTAAATGACAAGCAGGCATATACCTGTGTTACTGTATGCTGTGTAAGGGGATATACATCCACGGCTGATATTTCATAATGAAAACCAGAACATGTGAGTCTACCCATTTTAAAGTATACGTATTGCTCACTTGAGACAAAGGAAAGGGGCGATTTTGACCCCATAACTTGTTCATTCTATTGACCTCTCAAATTAGACTGCAAATGAAAGTGTGTCAATTTGTGTTACACTCACTGAATCTGCTGATATTATTTGTGATAATCCGCTAACAGGCTGAAATGTTTTTTTGATTTAAAATCATTTTTATTACATTTTAGGTTGAAACAAATGCAAAATGTTCAAATCAAAATTAAGAGGACTTTATACAAATCTCAAGATCTTGAGCTTAGACAGAAATCTTAAACGTATTGTAAAATAATACAAACGTTTCACTTTTATGTCCAAGAAAAAGAAAAGAAAAAATATGCAAGTTGATTCTGAATTGGAGTGTCTAGATAGGAGTATGACTGACTTAGTCTGTATGATATGAAACAAAATCTCTGAGGCGAAATAAAAAAAAAATTAAAACGACTGATCATCAGTTCAATATATACTAATGTACATATTGGGATTGTTAGCTAGGGTGGTTTGATCGTAGCAAGATAAATGTCTAATTTGTACCATATAAGACACAATTTGGATTTCCAGTGGGATTGTTGAAGGTTGGCATTAACTACTGACCTGATCAAAAATTAGCCATTAATTATAGCTTTAGATCCCTTCTTTTATAGTGTCTCTCCAGTTGCATAAAATTGTTTTACGACCAATTGTGTGCATCTGGTCTAACAGGTAAGCATCTGAGGAATGACAAATATTTGTATCAGCAGGCCCTGGGATGAGATAGGAAAAGTTTCTTGGGGGTCTGATGTCCAGAGATTCTTCAGTGAACTTAAATATGTCATTCTAGAAAGTGCGCAGTGTTGGGCAGGCAAATATCATGTGCGTTAAATCCCCTATTGAAGAGTTGCAGTTCCAACATTTAAGCTTGCCTCCGCGTTTCAACCTGTGGAATCAGTGTGGAGGCCAAAAGGCACTATGGAGGAGCTGATATTTGCTATGAGCTAGTGACCGAGTAATTTCCAAATCCTTACCAGTTAAACTTGGATGGGTGATGGTCACTTTCCTTTTACCATTTGGATTGGGTGGAGAGTATTCGTTTGTAAGAAGTGGGTAATAGTAGTGCATAAACTTTGGGGACTGTGTGTTCATTAAGCACCTTTGATATAGAATCCTCGATGACTGGGCTTAAGTCTGCTATATGTGAATTAGGAAGGGAAGCTTTAAGTTTTATACATCTATAATATGAAATATTCCTACGGCCATATATATGTTGAAGTTTGGAGAAAGATATCGGATCCGTGATTGATCTCATTTGTTTAATTAGAAATACTCCTTTTGGAATCCATTTGTCCCATTGCATTGTTTGACACTCAATCTTGAGTTTTTATATTGCACCAGATTGATGGCATATTAGTCATAAAATCGATGTCTGATTTAGAGTCAACATGAAGGATTAGCCTTTTAGTATAATTAACAATACATTTAGAATGTGGGAGGGAATTTTTTGAGGAGGTGAGAAATGAGATTGAATTTGAATTTTGTAGGATAGTTTTCGCCACGTCGAACCATACAGGGGAGAAGAGATAATGACTTTGAGCATCTTCTGACAAGGGTCTCGGCCTTCTGAGCATGCAGTTATAGGGGCATATTTACAAGGAACTGGCGGGGCAGGGTGTTACGCCAAAATTGGTAGTGCCACGCTCTGACAGTTTCAAAACGCAGTTATGTGCCGTATTCACAAGAATGTGGCGCACCCCTACGTTACACCTAGCGGTGGCACTAAAAAAGCTGCCTACCACCAGAGTAGGCACCTCAGAGATACTTTTTGTTGCAACCTCAGAGGCATTTGCCAGGCTGCCTGCACTGCATGGGCAATTGTTTATGTGCAGGAAGGGACACCTTCCTGCACATAAACAATCTTTACATGTGATTTGCTCTATCTATTTGTGCTGCAGAATGCAGCACACGTGGAAAGAGCAAAATACGAGGAGAAATAAAACATTTCCCATCATATTGCCTGCTTAAGGACCAGGTATTCCCTGGCTTTATTTTCAGCGCTGCCCCCTACCTTTTAATTATGGGGTAGCGTCAACAAACAATGGGCGTTGCGGCGGAACGCCTAATGCAACACCCATTGCACGCCCCCTTCACACTAAGTGCTGTGTTTATAGGGGCTTAACGCCTCTTGTAAATAAAGGCAAAGGAGTTAACGCCACCAGAACGTCGGAAAAAGTGACGTTCTGGTGGTGTTAACTCTTTGTAAATATGCCCCAAAGTCCATCCTACCTGGTTGGCGAGGTGACGAGTTGCTGTAACTTCACTGCACACTTGACGGGCTATCATACCCGTGGCCTAACTATTGGGCGATGTTCCTTTGAAGTTTGACTGCTCTGGGAGTGAAGGAACAATGACTTGGGAATAAACAAATGCCATATTTCCTACACGAATCATCTTGCGACTAATTGGACAACCCAGTGAATTAATATTGAAAAGCCCTGACGAAGGTCAGGTCTTAACTGAACGAAACACGTTGGCTGGATGTTGTGTAAAAGAACCTGAATTGAATAAAGAAAGAATAAAAAGGAATACCTGTCCTCACGTATATTCTAACTGGTCGTGAACAACAACTTTAATGGTGCACACTTCCAAAATTCGAAATTTCTGTTCTGCGTTGCAGTTGCACCGAACGACAGCAGGTGCAGGAGGTGCTGTGCACTTGTGTTTAGAACAAAAAGAAACAGAACAGTGAAGAGCGGCTCTACTAGTCCGCCGCTGTGGTTGTTTTACTGTCCTTCAAAAATGCTGTTGAATTGTTTGAGAGATTGAGGTCAACCAATGGTCACATATTATTCTCATGCAGTGGCTTCTGAACCAAGCAGTGGCAAAGCCAATAGTTTTGTTGTTTTCATAGTTCATGTGAACAGACGGGGTTAGCAGGAGAGAGCATAATGTGCACCAGCTGCTAGTTATTGGAGCACTCCGTGATGCGCCTACTCCGAACACTGGGTGTTACGTCTCAGAAACCCATGGTGTAATGTGCTTATGGGAAGCACTGTGTGGTGTGTCTCGCCGGAGAAGTGATGATGGAAGTGCATCAAGGGAGCACTACGCGTCTTGCATAAAAGGAGAAATTAGAGTTTTGCGGTGCATTATGAGGGCACAGTGTGATGAGCATTAGTGGGTGCAAGATTATGTACAAAGGGATTTGATGATCGTGATTCATGTATAATACAGGGTAGTTAATGGAAACAAGGGGAACCCGAGAAGCACTAGGGACCTGGAGTCATCAAGTATTTATAAACACAACGGTCCCTAGTACGTGAGACTATCAAAGCAATAAATGACTATCTTCATTTAACGGAATATATATTTATTTATATATATATATATATATATATATATATATATATATATATATATATATATATATATTACACTCATATACTTATTAATCAACGATGAGTGACTGACAACACGTGCTTGGCTTTCTTGTTGTCCAGGCTTCTAAACAAACACTAGTGTTATGTAGCACTTCTTTTCATTGCAAGGCAGTTCCCAATGTTTACATAGCCAGAGTTTATATATCAGTCCAGAGACAAAGGGTCCTAAAATTGTTGAAACGTGATGTGCAAAATATTTTAAAAAACGAATTGGATCTTGGCCAACCAAAGCAGTTCCTCCCTCGAATGATTTTCCATGATGGTTCGATTCACATCAGCTGCAATATTAGCAAGTTGAAAGCAGTAAACTCCATTCCTGAAGCATGATGCTTGTATAATTCTTTGCCTTAACCAACTGCAAAGCTTGCAACTCGGCATGGGGAACCGAAGCCCTTTTAATTTTAAATCTCTATAATGATGAGGTGTATGAAAATCGAAAACAGCTTTAATAAAGCAAGCCGAAAAAAGCGATTTTTTGCATTTGGTGACAATAACTTTTCTACCTTTTTACCTCCAACCCTCTCGTTCTAAGTGACAGAGCCATATTGATGATTAATTTCCTTCATATCTACTTACAGCAATAATTAGTATTCTTTTCACTAAAGATTGGGGGTGTTTTGGTGCAGCTGACCAGGGAAGTTCACAGTTGAGAAAATTATTCGATACCGAAATCATAACTTTTGGCGTGCAGCTTTGAACATGTTTCTCCCTGTAAGCATTGCACGCCTTGAATAATAAGTAGTACCCAAGTGCACTAAAATTCCTAGCCTAAACAAGGCATTGCGAACATTTGTGTGTCCTATTCAATGGTAACACACTAGATTTATAAAAAAATGTTATCACATAATTTGCAAACAGCTTCAGGTCACTTAAGAACTATGCTCAAAAGTAAGGAAGGCAAAATTCCCCTTAATCGTATCCTAAATTCAAGCACTGAGATGCCCCACAAAACAATCATACTTTACACATCAAGTGAAATGTAAATTACGATCTCAGGACAAATTGCCAGAGCCTTCTGGAAAAGTCGGAAATCTGCTTTGTTCGGTTTCTCTAACTTTTTTAATAGATTGCCAATTTTTTCAGGGATGCACAAACATTCCACAGGGTCCTCATCGAAATCTTCCACGGTCATTGATTTTAACAGAATTCTTCCTCCACACTTGCTCTAGAAGGTTTTCCACAAGTCAGAAAATATGCTCACATGGAGAAGATGTGCCTTTACACATAAAATGGTATTGTGGGTTGTTTTTTTTATCCATAAAGAATATATATCCATCTGCAAAGTACCACTTGCTCTCTGCCCTCTTAAAAAATGAAGCAGATTTGGGAAATATTTCACTCTACTGGGCCAACCATTTTTTGGGAGTACTTATAATTATGTAAATGAGCTTGAAAAGTCCACTGCAAATGTTTGTGAATAGAAACGCAATGGCATAACATGCTCCTCCCTAGGAAGAACTATAAATAAAGGTGTAGAAAATCTGCCATGAGGATGGATTTTCCAAAATCGCATGTGCTATTGGCAATCGTAAAATTCCCAAAACTCTAATATGGTTAATCAAGATGTATAACTCGATTGGAAAATAATTTTTACACCCCTACTGTGTGCAGAATGTTTGTACATCGGGCATTCTGTGCACCCAAAAGGGCACTACCGAAAGTGCCTTGGCAAGTCCTGTAGTGGGAGCTTTTTGCTGCGAATGTCACTTCTATTTGCTGATGTTGGCAAACTTTTTGGTGTAATATGGTGTCTTATGGAGCAGCCATACAGTTGAGGCTTTCTGTGTAGTTTATTGCACACTACTACATTTTTCTATAACATTACTTGTTAAACAGGCCCTTTCATCATCTTCCAGAGAAACAGGCAGTGGTGTAAAACAGTCTGGTAAAAGTAAAATCTGAAAGCCACAGTCAAAAAGCATGTAACCTGTCAGTGTTTATTGAGTAAGTGGGTGGGGGATGAGTTTTACACACAAAGCTGATAATGAAGGGTCTTTCTGATTAGTGTTGTGAGGTATGAGTTGTTATGTATGCTGAACAAGGTTTACAATAAGGGATCTACATAATGAGAGGTTCCACAGAGAATATGTTCCTAGGTGAAACTGATTTCCAGCTGCAAACTGCGGTATAGAATCATATCACATATTTTTTTTTTACAAGAAAACATGCTTCAGCCACCGTACCTGCAGCTCTCAGGGCTTGGCAGGCACACCCGTCTTGATCTTTCCTGTGAAACAGAAAAAGAATCCATTGAGATACGCATTGTGCTCAAATAGTTCATATCAAGTACTCAAACTTATGCCATCATTGGATCACAAATCGGAATTTAGGCCCATTAGTGATGTCAAATGACAAGTAGAGTACTTAAGCGCATTCGGAACATGTAATTTGAACAAAAGCATCGCTCTTGGTTGAAAAATATAACATTTACTACTTTTGGCTTATTACCTCTTAGCAGTCTTGGTTTACGCTTCTTACCAAAGGATTCAGGAGCCTTGAAGGCAGTGGCAAGAAAAGAAATAACTTGGTTCTAAGAGCATAGTTAACTTTGTGTGGTTTGCAATCCTGGCTCTGACCCTAGTCCCACAGCAGCAGACAGGAGGCTGTTGACGGGCTAAGGGTGAGGCAGTGGTCTAAGTTGACATGTCGCCCATGGTCAAAGATTGGATGATCTCACTTCTGCTATTATGTACACGGCACTGCTGCTCCAATCAATTCCGTACAAAAATATAAGTGCTGAATTAAGAAGCAAACAGTTTTTCTTACGAATCCATTACGACAAAATGGGATCTTATGTTCATGATAGATCGTGATACTGAGCTGGGAAAAGCATTACGATCAGATCAACAGGGGGTATGTTGACTGTACAAAGATCCACATGGCATCCTAATATTTGCAATTGTTTCAATCCATTGGTAGTAGCAATTGTTGTCATTCAATCAGCCCCGCTGTACCATTTTACTTTAAGCCATCTCTCCGGTTGAGTTCAGTGATCGAGGTCAATAAACACCTATCAATTCCCCAACTGGTAAGTGTGGTCATATGCATTCAAAGGCAGCAGTATGGTCTGTGAAACACTCCGACAGTTTGACACGTATTTCAAAAAAGAATCTCTGGCTAAAAGGGATTAAATTAGTACTATGTCACTAGTCGCACAATTCAGTTAGTTTAGAAACACATTCGTGGGAAATTGGTTATATTGGACACCGGCTGCAAATTTTCTTACCAACATTTTGGCAAATACTTCACTGTTGTAGAGCAAACTATAAATAAAATAAAAAATAGACAGCAGTGCTGTCCGCTTCCATGATAAGCAAATGACACCATCCTATGGTTGGTTGGTGTGAACCAGAGTTAGTGCCCCAGGCCACTCCCCTGAGCAGCTCTTGTGGGCAGGAAGTATGCAATGATACTGTGTTGTGAGCCATAGAAATTATATTGGACACATCAACAGCGGTATCAACTAGGAGCCACACTTGCCTAAAATATAAGGCACTATCACAGGAAAATTAGATTGTTTTAATCTACCATGTACAATAATTCAAATTAAAAAAAAATTCTCACATAATTTTTACCCACTTTCAACCAAAGTTTGAGCAGATAATTTTATCCAAATATCATGTGCAATTTGGCCTACTGAGTCCCCACAAAGTTAGTTTATTTAGAGAAATCATTGTTTTGTTTTGTTTTTAATGCTTAAATCTTACCTCTAACCTCTGTATATTGCTAATTATTTCCCTACCAACAGACTTTCCTTTTTTGCAGTTCCTGAATAAATTGTGGTTTTCTGGTACAACGCAATGTCATCCTTTTTTTGATGCACAATTTTACTACAACAGCAACACTTTTTCCTAGATTAATTAACCTTAAACCTAACACAGTATTGCATTTAATGCGTCTACCGCCCAGAATCTAACAAACCAAGGTAACTTGATTAATTTTGAGCATTGTACATAAATAGAAATCAGAAATGCATAGAAATAAATAATGGAGAACTGTACTACGACCATCTGACAAGTGTGCCCAGTACAGGACAGTTTCTCTTTTTTTCTTAAATTTAGCGCTGGAAACTCCCCGTAGAATAAACTCTTTGTAAATTGTATTGATTATGTTGTAGCAGATTATTGATTATTTAACTGCTTAACAATGTACCTTATGAAGCCATACAGTCCCCCCAAAAATTGACATTAACATTTCCATTATTAGGAAATCAGGCGTGTGGCCAAGTAATATCTTAATCTCATTTAAATGTCCATAAATTGCACATATTGACGTACCACTGAAGGGAATCATTAACTAACACGTTTCTAGAAGAACCCTGTTGGTTAGCACAGAATAACTCAACAGCTCACAGTAAATTGGATACATTATTAGGTGGGTCACTGACTTCCGCTTCAGTTTAATCATAACAATGAGAATAGATGAAGAAACTCTTGCTACAAGACTTGAGGGGAGGTAGGGCAATGAATATGCTTGCTCTGTTTTTCTGAATAGAGGTCTGATACAGTTGCTTTGAGCTGTCAACCACTCCACAATGTTTTTGAGTACTATTCCACACCTGCACAAGTTGTTGCACAAAGTCCACTACAGGTTTAGACCCTTCTGGTCTATCCATCCATCACTGCTGTGCTTCATGATATCTCCGAGTGCCAGATGACTTCCATTGAGTTGAGGAGGAATGTTTGAGCATGTCTTACACAGTGTGAGAATGAGGCCTAGTGCCAGATGACTTCCATTGAGTTGAGGAGGAATGTTTAAGCATGTCTTACACAGTGTGAGAATGAGGCCTAGTGTCAGATGACTTCCATTGAGTATAGGAGGAATGTTTAAGCATGTCTTACACAGTGTGAGAGTGAGTCCTCTTTGGCAGGAGACTTCTAAGTACTAACTGAACCTGATTAATAAAGGGATACGTGGCATGAATATATATATGTATGCATAAGCGTTTCGACTCCCAGATAAGTTTAGCTTCTAATTTTAGTGAGTACATAAAAAAAGTTCACTTGGCTGCAGACAGCTCATTCCTTAATGATTACGCATATGCCAGGGCTCAAGATGTCCAAAGGTATTCACATACAGGTAAGAGAATATGTCCAAAGGTCACTGGAGAGAGCCCTTGGAGAGCAAAAGTGAAAACTTTCAATTACACAGGACTAGTCATAATCCTGGTAGAAACTATGTAAAGTCTAAAGCTTGTCAGACATACTCCATGATACAAAAGTACAAAGTAGATTGCCTCACTAAAGTCACACGGCACTATGGACCAATGATCACTTTTTCAGATTCCAATCAAATGTCGGCTGTAGAAACAACTCAACTCTGTATTATTTCAAGGCACCACGTGAAGAAGGCCATGGAGCCAGTGGCGGCTCCTTCGCTAACTTCGTTATTAAAATTTTGTTTTTTGTATTCAGCTTGCAGCTGAAGCCAGGTGGGCGTGGCTGGGCTCCCCGAGTCACAGTGGGAGGAGTGATGGCAGCACCTAAAGTGCGCATGCCTATTTGTCCAGCCCTCTCGGGCGGCCAAACCCTCATGCCCACTCTGCATGTTCTCCTCGTAGGCTGTATTACAGCCTACGTGGAGAACACACACAGCCTACCAGCCCCTGTCTGAGCGCTGAACCACGGTGCTCAGACCAATCACAACAATGCTAAGGCAGCATTTTGATTCGTCAGGTGATTCTGGGAGGCTGTGCGCTTCCTGCCAGGAGGATGGAGTAAGAAGAGGTGGCGGCCAGCATTAAAGAAGTAAGTGCTTTTAAAAATTATTATCCTCCTCCTCCCTTGTTCCCCCTGCCCCCTAACACACCAAACCTCGTCGGTAGCAGCTGCTACTGCTAGGAGCCTTCATGCTCTGGGATCCAGCAAAGGGCAATTCTGTAAAGGCATTGAAAGTGCTGCAAAGGAATTCTCTCCTCTGTCTTCCCTTGGAATTATACAAATCATGCTTGGCATTCATTAACATCACCATTTGCAAGTCCTTATGTCTACATAGTATAACATCTAACAAGGGACCATTGTACATAACATTTATACCACAGGCTACAAACACAGCCTAAAAGTAGTACAGAAAAGAAGTAATTTGCAACATTATACAAAACACTAAAATAACACTGAAGTTATTTGAAAACAATCTGCATGTAGTTCACCTGTGTAGTGGCTATAGGCAACATTTCGAATTAACATATAACTCCATCACAAATAACTCTTGAAAAGACTGCATAAGATTAGTTCGTAGGCCTGTTGAGTTGACATAGTGCCACATCCTAGAACACATGCTTTCAGGGCCATTTCTCTGCACAGTCCAAACAGGTGCTTGCCTATGGCTACCCTTCAGACATGTCACATGTGTATCCTTATAACAAACGTAAAACCAAGTGACAAAACAAATGGGCTTAAACAAATAACCCTCTTTAACGCGCTACAATACTTTGAGATGCCTCTTACGACTCTCGGGGTAAAGTATGTTGACTCTGTACTGGTTAATAACAATGGCCAACCAGTTCTGCAGATGACTAGAACCTAGGAAGTGTGGAATCTATTATGCCCAGACCTGCCAACTTAAAAAAGTATTTCACTGTATGCGGTGCGGGAAGTGACCACAGTCTCGGATGGGGCGTGGCCTCACCTCCTGCCACGAACAACCTCAGAGGCACTTCTGCCCCCTGTCAAAAAATCTCTTGCTGATGATGGTGTAGATATCTTGGGGTATTTTCAGACCACTTACTGGATGTCGAGTGCATAGCACTTAAAGAAGAGTTGGAAAACCAATCCTATGCAGTAACTTCCAGCTCATCTTTCCTACCACTACGGGTGACCATGTGAAGAGAGCCGATATTGTGTGACACACCATAGCACAGTGTGATTTGGCAAGTCTATAACATAAAGGGCCTCTCTTGAGCAGAAAATTAAACTTCAACGAGTTACTGCATGCTGCAGATAACAGGAGCTATATGCCTAAAGTCTACATATCCAGATTGTTCTACGCGAAAGGAAGCCTCTTTAGTAATGTGTTGTGCTCCCTAGGGTATATTTCTATAATCTAGCATTGCTGACATTAAGACATAATCCAGTTACTTTAATCCTTGAGCAGAGCAAATAATCGTCACAATTTACACAACATTTGAAGGTGAAGCTCTAGTTTGGACACCACAGAAACTATCACACACTTAGGCTGCAGTCAAATAAAATCTGACGTTATGTTTCTGTTGAGAGAAGATGGAAGGCTCTTATCAAACTCTGCTACAACCACAGGTTAGATTACAAGCCTCCACGGTATACGTCAATGTTATCCAGGCTTATCGCTTCACTTCAATAGGTGGCCTATTATCGCATGCCTGCCTTCAATTCTGAGAAAACGAGATTTTGCCTCACTGAAGACATTTAAACATTTGTGCTGAGCTTCTACAAGGTACTGCACGGACAGCAAGCCAAGTTAGAAGGTAGGTCAATAATATGCACACTATGCGTGGTGAGAGTTCGGTCTAGCTTCAAACACTTTGTTCCCATTCTCATGGAAACTGGGGATGGACAGTGTGACAATGACTGCAGGTGGCTCATCCCTGGGTGGATAGAGAAGGAGACTAAGGGGGTGATTACGAGTCTAGCGGTCCATGGACTGCCATACTCGTAGTGGCCCAATCGGCAGATTACGACTCTCTGCTGCTCCCTGGAGGTGGCGGGGCATTCCCGCCGAGCATATTTTGAGTTCCTCCATCGTCAACCTTTTCATGGCAGTGAACCTCCATGAAAAGGCTGGTGGTAGGGATGCCATGGGGATGCATTCAGGGGGTACAACATATGTCCCCCTGTCTGCTTCACCCCCAGTTCCAGCAAAGCATGGACTTCACAGTCCATGCTGAACTAGGACATTTTTGTTGCTCCCATTGTGGTGACCTTTTTCATGGCACCGCAGTGGGAATGGCAAAAGGACCGTCCCCCCGCATGAGTTTAACTCGTAATCATGTGAGCGGTCTTTGTGTGGCTTTGGTGCTGGCGGAGAGCCGGCGCAGGAGTGCCAAAGTGGAGAAGTGTGTCTCAATGGTTAGAGCAGGCAGACCTTGATGCAGAGCTCTGGCCAGGGACCAGGGTTCGATTCCCGCCTCGGCGGGTCTCCGGCTCATTAATTCCCCTGACTGGATATTCTCGCCTCAGTGCATGTTCTGATCATGGGTCCCACGCTGCAACTCTGGGCAATAGCTTGCTTAGTCTCCACAACGGCCCCAAAAGCGCTGGGATGCCTGGCTGCACCTGGGGGGTGCCCAGGAGTGGACATTTCCCAGGAAAGCCAGGAAGGGTTCCTAAGCGGTATACGGACAGCGCCGGGATACCTCCGGTGGAGGTAGCTGTGCGCTTTACAAATTCCGACATTTACATTTAATCAGCCACTAAGATATATGTATTTTATGCCTCTAAAACACGATGCTATATAGCAGTGCTGCCCAGAAGCCTCGAGTGTGCTTTGATAGCAGAAGAGGTCTTGTGAAGTGTATTCTATTCTGGGTCCAATTAACGAAAAGCTGTAATTCTCTGCATATAGAGGCATAAGAAGTGTGGAGGTTTATGACTGTATGGTTTAGTTTATCGCGACGGGAGTGCAATTTGTACTTATTTTTATTTTTTACACATATGGTGTCAACTTTAAACTGCAACAGTTTTACTTTTTTACTTTTAAACTTTTGATTTTCATTGCATATGTTTGCAAAAACGAATAAATTAAAAAATCCATTGCACACTCCCCAAAGCCAGACCTATTTACATTGCCAATGCTTGTTTTATTTATGGGATTTTTGTTGTTGTCAGTTAACGAAGTCTACTTAGATTGGACACTTTGTTTTAGACTAGGACGACACTAGAGGGCAGCATTCTGTCACAGACAACAGGACTACACTTCTGCAGGAACAATTACTCTTCAGATCCCTCTCTTCCTTCACCATCCATGTCAGGAGGAGAAGCACGGGTTAGCTGGAGGTTTATGCATGACTCCTAGCAGACTGTAGGAACTAATTTAAAACAATAACAAGGAAACTGCATGTGCCTCTCCAGCCGGGGTAGCATTCAAGTAAAAGTCTGGATTCCGACCGTAGGCCTCCAACGTACATTCATTACTATTACACTTTGTGCCACATTTTCTGCATCCCGGACTCTTCAAACAAATAGGTTCTAGTCATAATTAGAACATTTAAAGGTTGAGAGTTTCATTGAAGACAATGGAGAAGCTCAAGGCTTATAATCACTGGTATAAGCCCAGAGCTCCAACATTCCAATGTTTGTCTTCATGTTTCTCCCCTTCTAATTTAGAACATCCTACCCTTAGTGGGTAGAATGTTCTGATAGCCTTATAGCCCTTCTGCCTCAGGCTATACTGGTTGTTAAAGGTCCACGCCCTTGTTTTAAGACTGGGCCACACTGGTTCATTGCCTTTAACAACTGTATAGCCCTCTGCAATGAGCTATAAGGCTATATTAGAATATTAGAATGTTGAACTTTGAAAAATGGAGAGGCTAATCAAGGTTGGTATAAGCCTTCTGCTCAACATTCCAATGTTTGTCTTTCTGTTTCTCCCTTTTTTTTAATTAAGAACATTGTACCCTCAGTGGGTGGGATGTTTTAATAGCCTACAAAGGTTGACTGGTCACTTTTCAGTTGCTAAATATTGTATCCGGCCAGACAGTGTTAAAATATAAAAAAATCGGAAATAATACCATTACGTAAAATGAATTGCCTTTCCTTGCTCCATAATTTAGCCAACAGTGGCCCTGACATTTTCTTATAAATTTGTATATAAACAGACCAATTGATGATAAGTGATGACCACCATTCAACTCAGTGTTTTAATTAATTGTAGCAGGACAAAGGACCCACCTTCGTCCCTGCTTGTTCAATCTACTCTCACAAAGATTTGCAATCTTCCCATCAAGTGTTCCTATTTTGGTTTTGTCCTAACCACTGCTTATGCTAGGATTCTGTTTATAAATCTTTAGAAGTGCTTTCTAGCGAGAAAGAGAAGATATCAAAAACCAGCTTGCCCTTGGTTGCCCGAGTCTAAAAAAAAAAAACTGTATATAAGGTTCTATATATTTATTTTGGATCACGTGGAAATTTGTAAGACTGCAGTTTCTCTCCCGCCGTCAAATGCCATTTCACTCCTGTATGCAATCCCCATGGGAGGATGGTCCAGAGAAGCTAGCCAATGAGCTTAGCTTAAAACCCAAAGGCTGCAAATAGTATATCCTAGTACAAGGGCAAGCAATAACCCTAAGTCACTAACAGAGGGATGATTCGCAGACCCTACTCCAAGCATAGAATTACCTGCCGATTATGTGGTGTGCTTACTCCAAAGCACTGGATCTTCCTTACCATCACTGATGGCGGAGTAAGGAGCGTTGAGGTGCACTTCTCGAAAAACCATAGCATTCTTAGAGGATTATAAAAGGGATCCGATGCGCCTGTGGCAAAGGACTCTTCTGATTTCAACTCTCATTCGGAAGGGGATGTAGTCCAGTCAGGGGCGTAACACAGGCCCCCGCAGCCCCCGCGGTGCGGGGGGGCCCTCACCCTCCAGGGGGCCCCGTCAGCACCGCACTTCTGCTGGGGAGCTCTAGATTGAGTCCGGAGGGGGCCCCTTCACGTACCCTGCAGGGGGCCCCCTCAAGGTTCGTTACGCCACTGAGTCCAGTGGCTAAGCTGTCAATTTAGTGACTTGGGTTTAAACCCGTCCCAGCACTTGAATTAATTTTGTGAGATTCTGTGCAAATCACTCAATCCCCTTGTCTAAAATGTACACAAAACACCCCACCTGATGTACACGATCTTGCATAGCCTCCAAAAATTCTCCATAACGCCATTGGATCCCCTGATAATAATACCAGCACCACTTCACAGTTAGCCTAGAACCTAACTTCACCTAGAAGTGCCATCTTCTGTCATGGCTTATCACTGTTGTATGACTCGTCTAGAAATGGTAATCTCCTGGCAACCCTTCCAAAGCGGCGTGCATGGCAGGGTCTGCGGGGGCCAGCAAAAATAGCATGAAAGGTGCACAAAAGGTGCCTCCTAATTTGCAGACAAAACATGGGCTCCCTTCCTTGAGTCTTGTGGATCGGGTAACCAGGAGGTAAAACAAAATGATTTGTTTTGCAAAGATTTCTTTCAACAACCAACCAATGATTTTTCTTCCTTGAAAATGGCATTGCTACAACTTTTGTACTAGATTGAAAAAGTATACCCTCAATAGTCCTTTACGTTTTTGCTTATCAGGCAATAATAAATTATGTTTGTGAATGGAGCCCTTCCTGCATATGAAGAGTGCTGACGACTCGGAGGAAGGTGGAAGCAGAGCTTAATTTGTAAAATAATAAGTGCTGGTGTCCAGAGTTTTGCTCTGAAGCCATTGACAAGCGCTATCAAATGTCAGAGTGCTAAATACCAAGGTTGCCTAGTCTTGATTCCACCTCATGCCTCTTTAATCGTTCACCAGACACTCCCTGCCTCTTTATCTCACACTTGCATGTTCGTTTTCATCCCTTCTTTTTCTCTTTACCACTGTTTTCCTTCTTTCTCTTCCTCCTTCTTTCCCCCTTTTGTGTTTTTCTCTCTCTTGCTCTGGATTAAAATCCTGTTGAGGAAAAGTGAGCGCTGGTCCCCCAAAATGAGTGTCAGTGAGCTCAACCGGCAACCACTGGCCTAAATTAAGCAATAGTTAAGCATTCCTGCTAACCTGTATTTCTCCTATGGAGAAAAGAATCCTGTACTTTTTTGCTGACCCCACTTAGTATACAATCTCTTTATTCCATTTCTCATTACTCATGTCATCTAAGGATACCAATACATTCCACAATACACCATTACATAAAAATGTTAGTAGATAAAATAAATTCCTCTATTCACATATTTAGAATAATATAGGCTTAAACACTCATAAAGCCCACATCCGCTCCAGTCCTCTTCATACACACCATACAATCATACTCATACGTACTATCAACATCACCCACTTCCCTCAGAAACTTCTATTGACCCAAGATGGCGAACAATGTATTTTTCTTCCGCAATAGTTGTGTCATAGCCAGTGGCCCTTCAGCACATGCGAGTATGAATGTATTGTATTGCGACGCACTGGTATAACGGGATGAGATGAATAATAAGAAATTGAATAAAGCGGTTGTATAACTAAGTGCGCTCAGCTAATAATTACATGATTAATTTCTATGTAGAAGAAATACAGGTTAGCTGGAATACTTACTATTGAGGGAATTTATATTTTCCCCCCTTTTAGAGTCTAGTATATATATTTGCTGGGGGTGCCCTTAATGGTTTGTGATGATAAATAGGTAGAACAACCCGGCCCACAATGGGCCTAGAGGCAAGACTCTCATACGCCAATGCACACCAATGAAAGCGGGTCTGAGCACTAACTCCTCAGCTCTCTGCTTCTAATGTACTCTTCAGTGTACAACAAAGCCGACAGACTGGGGCATGTGAAGCAAAGCGGGGTTGGACTGGGACAGAAAATAGGCATGGGAATCAAAATAAAAGGTCCCCATTAATGAATCTAAAACCGTCTAAAAGAAGCTTATTCCTTAGCGAGCCCTTGGCACACTGGGCAAAAAAAATTGTAATAAGAAATCCTCTTGCAGATGAACACCAGGTCCACTGCGAGCCTCTTTGCATTTACTGGGTCATTTGTAGTCTGAGATAAGAGTTAAAGGGGAACTCGGACACACAAGGACAGAGGCTGCCTTCAATCAGTTTGCCCTCCCATGCCTTTTTAAGGTCTGGCATTGCACAAGACCTTTTGATTTTAATAAAATTATATGTATAATTTACCTACTTAAAAGGGTTTTCAGTCAGCTCCCTCCACTCATTGGTCTGTTGTTGTGTTTATCACGTTTTGCCTCGGCCCACTACCGCATACAACATGGGGCAATGGGCTCACCCACTTCAGCAGCTGGCTAACTTCACTTTGAGTGACTGCATTTTGCTCTTACACAGAGAGCACATCTGCACATAAAGTAGCTCTCTTCAGTGCCACCGACTGATGTTATTATTCACTCCTCATATACAAATATATTTTATTTTAGTCATATCTAGGGCATATGGCATCCGATTACATAGATGAACCATACACACAGTATCTCCACTACTTTTGGCCCTATTCACAGGCCATCTCTGCCAACAAGCATCTAGCATTGCTGTTTTTGACCATCCCTGTCTTCCTCGGATGCCAGCTACCTCAATTACTTTGCTTTAAGGTGTTATTTATGGTGCTTGGCGCACCCTGACATCTGAGGTGCAGCAAGCACAATCCTGGTCATACAGGCGTCACTACAGACACACGCTGTACACAGGCAAAAGCATCAGCCTAGGTTTCCATGACTTCTATCAGCGCACAGGAGAAAACTGCAGATAGCCCCTTCTTTCTTTTTACCTAAGCAGTGCTCCTTAACTGGAATGTACCTCGGACTGATGGGTCCATTGTCGCCGTGAGTGAGCTTCTCATAGCATTGAGGACATTTTAAAGTTGCTCAATTGCCTTTACCCTGGGCACAAGTCGTGGTACACACAGGTAGACTGCATCTACCCACTATTTCACAGGCTAGAGGCCGCCCCCGCTAAGAAGCTGGTACCCAGTGAAATAAGTTCAACTTGTCTCTCTGTCATTTTTTGACACCGAGGGACATATTCAGCAGCGCCTGCACTATTTGCTCATTTGCCAAGCAACAGCGTGCAGGCAGTGGAGGGGCTTTTTAGGTTTTGCGCTTGTGAAATCTATTGACTTTATTATAAATCTTAAAAGGGGTTCATATCCCATCCTTACTTTTTATTTGTGTGTGTGCTTGCCACAAACTTTTCCTCCGTTTCAATTGGTAGTAGCATGCTATTTCCTGTTTTCCGTGTTTT
The DNA here is from genome assembly GCF_964261635.1 of Lissotriton helveticus. Lineage (NCBI taxonomy): Eukaryota > Metazoa > Chordata > Amphibia > Caudata > Salamandridae > Lissotriton > Lissotriton helveticus. The sequence continues at coordinate 1,272,996,557 of NC_136067.1, read as the reverse complement.
TTGTTATCAGCTGCCCATGACCCAAGTACTCTTTCTCATCCGCTTTTGTCGAACTTTTTTGTAATTTGTGAGCATGCATGGGCAAACCCCAACGAAGGTATCGGAAAACTTAAAGACTGACACATTCACAGGCACAGAGTGTGTTTTTCAGGCGGTCTGCCCTCCCCCCCTCGCATTTCTTCAGAATAATTACTTTCAAACAGAGCACCTTCCGCAATGTTGTTGCTGTCACCAGCCCGCAAGCACACTCGTCGTGCATGGCATGATTTAACGTTTGTTTCTGTCCAGTGACAGGGCATGGACACTGGCAGTTTACTGGTTTAATCAGGGACTATTTTCTAGGCTAAATAGGGACTTCCCCAGTCACCCCTTGCATAACGGGCGCATCCGTATGGATTGCTTCGGGAAACATCATTTACACCGCACGTGTTACAACGTGTTTCATTACAACAAATGTTTTACAACGCGACATCCATTACAACGCATGTCATTGCATCGCATAATTCATTACAACGCATTTCCCAAAGTAATGCCCCAGCGGAGTTAGAATAGTAGTTGCCTTGTAATGGATTATGCGTTGTAATGACATGCGTTGTAACAACATGCGTTGTAATGGATTTTGCGATGTAAAAAATGTGTTGTAATGACACGCGTTGTAATGGGTGCGTTGTAAAGTGTCATATTCATTTCTCCACTCATACTGCCCCGTAATGTCGATAACGCAATCACGCACATTAGGGAGATTCGAACCTGCAAGCCTAAGACTACAAACTAATGCCTGTAGCACCAGGGCACACACACACTAAACTATCTTATCCAGTTCACATGTACATACTTGCCACGTTTTCTGACAGGTTATGAGTGGCATTCTATTGCCAAATGTGTGAAACTCTGAGTGGCACATCGACCTGAGGAAAATGAAGCAATGAAGTCTGTTTAAGGAGAAAAAAGAAGAGATTAACCCCTCCACAATGTGTGCCTTGTGAATCCCTGGAGCCGGCATTGAAAGAAATACAAAATGCCCTGTGGAAGGTCCCAAACCCTACTTGCCCTTTTCTAACATGAATGCATGATGTTCATGGAAACTGAGTGGTTCCCAGTTTTCAGGCTGACTCCCTTTACGGGCTGTACATCCTAACTTTAAAAACAGCTGCTGCGAATTGTGATGCGTGCACCTCATTGCTAGAGCTGGCACAACTGCCTCCTGACCCATCAGCTTGGGGGCTGTGAGACAGACACAGCTGCCAGTCACCCACACCTTCAATTATTGTACTTAATAACTAATAAAATCCGTTCCCTCTGCGTGCTTCACTCAAGACTACCATTACTGGCCACGTAGGGGGAGAAATTAAAGGGTGGGTGCAGAGTGGGGAGAATAGACACGAAAACTAAAATTAAAGAAATATGCCTATAGGACGGGAGTCACACAGGACTTGTCATCCTGGTTCAAGCACAGCCTCAATGATGCTGAAAAAGTCCACCCAGGACTCAGGAAATCAGAGTTCTTCCAAGCGAGCCCTGTTACCAGGAAACTACTTTCCTATGGACAGTGACTATTTTGTACAAATATAAGTGTCAGGGCCTTCCACTGCAGCTGGAGTTTCCCACAGATCCTGCCAATGCTGTTGAATGCCAGTGTCTGCATTAATTGCTAATCATCACACTTGAAAAAGTGTATAATTCTGGACAATTCCAGGTCAATGATACACATTAGGGAAGGTCTGGAAGTGCTAGATCGATATATAATTTTTAGTTTATTGAATTGTTAATCACTCAACTAATGTACGTTACTCAAAAAATAGAGTGCCACCTTCCGCTGTACTCTCATAAATATGTGCTGGGGTCAAGTAAGAGAAAACACCAGCACAAATTAAGCACTGTCTATGGAAGTCCTGTATCTCACTTCTTCCACTGTAGAAGCGCCTTCTTTTTCTTTACTAGAGGGCAAATTATTGCACTGACCACCACGAAGAGCAATGGCATGTTTAACCCTCTGCGGTGCTTTGCAACATGTTGCACCGGTGCCACCTTACAGTCTTCTCATTCCTGCCTTAAGTTTTCCCATGCATAAGGTACCTGGCAGTAAATAGAAATCCAGCCAGTCCACACTGATCCTGTGTCAACATCTGGCAGCCGCCCGAGCTATGGCAGACATCTGCGCTACAGTCATAGCCCTGCCTGAGCAGCCTTGATCCACAATAGGCTGACCAGCCATGGGACCTGCGGCCTGCCAGAATCTTAGGATGGCCTTGGATGTAGATACAATAATATTTTGCTGCCAGTGCAGCTACAACATTGGCTATTTACTGACACATTTCTTTATTTAATTCTTCATCTGGCACTAACTTCTGGGAAACAGCCACCTAGGGGCATATGCATCTACAATATAAGAGGTGGAATAAGCCCCTCGCAATTGCACTTTGGCAGTATGTTCTTAGATGGTTTTAAAATACGAATTAATTGTTTTAAATATAGGAATAGCCTCATCATTTTTAAACTTGCGCTTTTCATGAAGTTGTTATTTTGTAATATTATGTCTGGGATGAGTTGTAAAATGGGTTAGCCTTTTGCACCCATAGGGGCCGATTAGGATGGCGGACGGATCGCCACCGCCATGCAGGCGGTGTCGATCCGTCCGCCATCCGTCACCGTCAGCCAGCAATTTACCCCCCGCCATATTACAATGGCGGGGGGGACCGCAGCGGACGATAAGACCGTCCGCCGCTTTTCCGCCGCGGTCGCCTTGCGACCACGGCAGAAAAGGTCTAATACGGTGGCGGTGTCTATCAGACACCGCCAGCCATACTAGGATGGGCTTCGGGGTATGCCTTTCCGTGGCGGCAGTGCCGCCACGGAAAGGCATACAGTCTTTGCTTTGGGGGCCCGTTGCGGGCCCCCAGGGTGAAGGGGGGTGGGAGGTGCACATGGGGGGTACCTATGGTACCCCCCAGCATTTCAATGTACAACATGACAGGCACCTCGCGATGCCTGTCATGTTGTGCATTGAAATGTACAACGTGCATTTTTAGCATTGCGGCGGGCGGTGCTGAGAGCACCGCCCGCCACAATGTTAAAAATGCTGGATGCGCCCGCCACTGTGGCGGGCGCATAATAATTGCTATGGTGGGACCGCCTCACACGTGGTGGACGATCTCGTTTCCACCGGGATGGCGGACAGACAAAGTCCGTCCGCCATCCTAATGGACCCCTTAGCCCTTTCACCTTACCAAGATCAGCTAACACCTCCAGGGGGGAAGTAGGGGACGGGTTAATTCAAAGAAGCATGAAGGAAGAGGGTCAAACAGGCACCCATACGTGTGACTTATATATTATGTAATTCTGTGCAGGCGTTTGCCCAAAATGATGATTATATACTGCACTTGACAAATAATCCGCCACCTGCTGCAGAATCTCCATATTTATACAAAAAAAATTATATCTCAGACAGATAAAAAATAACTATTAAAAAGTCGCACACACGGAGCTGTGTTGTGGTAAGCCCTTTGAGAAGGCCAACTGCTCAGCTTCCAGATGCCGACTGCTGTATTCAAGTGTTAAACTTGTATTCATGCGGTGAAACATGCTCAGATAGTGATAATATGAACTAAAATGTCAAACCAGCGAAACAATACTGCCGCATAACTTGCGTAGTTTTGCTGTATAGTGTAGCCATACTGAAGCATTATTTAGTCCTCCGTTGTCATTTAGTTTTTAATATTTACACCCGTGCTTAAAAGGCACGGGTGTAAATATTCTAAATGACAGGGTACATTGCCCGATTTGGCTAGCTGACCCGTTATGGGCCCCACCTCGACTGGACAATGGGGATTTCCGAGTTTATTTTGTATTCTCATGTACTGGCTTCAAACCAGTAATGACTGGGGCGGGGGAGGGAGGAGAAGAGGTCATGACAGCAGCTGTGAAGGTTCAGTGAAGTCATGACTCAGCAAATTGGCTTTTAAAGGCTGCCAGCCGCAGTAAGACAACACCACACCTGAGAGACTTACTGCCATGGCCTGTCTGTGCGGCATTATCTCTCATTAGCCTGTCTCCTCTGTCACCACCGGCCTTACAGCACTCATAAAGGCGTTACTGATTAATAATGTGTGGGCTAATAAACCAGATCGATTCTTTGACGTCCTTGTTTGCTCACCGCACTCTGATGCCACCCGCTCTAAGAGCCCAGCCTTGAAAATAGTTGCCAAATAACTCATGTAGCAACTGGGAAAAGACCAACATAAGTTGTCTTCCAAATGCTATGTATTTCTTTAATACACAGAAGCATTTCGTCCTAGTACATCTGAATATATCACGGCATTTCTTAAAAGTGAAAGTTTTTTGTGTTCCATAGATTTTTATTGGCATTTAAAATATCATAAGGTAGTTCAAGGATGCATAGACCTTGCGACATACAGGATGCATAACACAGTACAGTAAAATGCATTGCTTTACAAACCATAGATCATAATAAGAGTGCAAGTGTAACATGTTGTAACCCAACATAGTATAGATCAAATGATGTAAGACGTGCACGAACAACGTTGCCACATAAGAGTAGATAATTGGCATTAAAAGTGAGAGCTTTAAACATTAACTGAGAAACATTCCTGAAGGTAATGCAAGCAGGTCAGCTCTCATGTGTACCGTATATGTGGCCTAGGGCCTGATGTAGGTAATTCTATTTTACCGACTCATAAATACCGCATTTTACCGATTCGGTATTTATGAATCGGTAAAATAGAAGGTGGGAGATGTAGGTAAAATCGGTATTTGAAATACCGATTCTGTAAAAATCGGTATTTACCGATTCTGTAATTTCAAAGCCCATAGGAATCAATGGGAAATACCGATTCTGTAATTACAGAATCGGTAAATACCGAATCCTGCAAGGGTGCAGGGGGTGTCACTTTGACACCCTCTAGCACCCCAAATACAGGCATGTGTGCCATGTGGCACACAGACATGCCCTAAGGGCACGTCTGTCTGACACATGGCATAGGTGTACATGCACACATGTGCATGCACACCTGGATTCGGTATTTTACCACCCAATTGGATTGGGTGGTAAAATACCGAATCTGTAAGGCCTTTGGGACTCAGAAGAGTCCCACCTACATCTGGCAGTTACAGAATCGGTAAAAATACAGATTCTGTATTTTACCGATTCGGTAAATTTACCCAATCGGTAAAATTGGCCCCCTACATCACAAATACCCATTTACCGGTTGGTAACGGCCGAAATCGGCCGTTACTGGCCGGTAAATGGCCTCCTACATCTGGCCCCTAGTTTCTTATTATACAAGATGCAACATTATTGACCATTAAACCAAACACAAGAGGGGTTTTTGTACAGCGCACATCCTGAGCTCGCGCATTTGAAGGAGCTCTTACATGTGATAATGAGCAAAAAGGAGGCTCAGTGAAAAAAAGTATTTGCCTAGACTCACACAATTTGGTCGAGCAGGGTAGCTGGAATTGAATCCAGATTTTCCAGTTTCATACTATGAAATTCAGCCACTATGCGGATTTCTCTTTTTCACATCAAATGCTAATGCTTTGTCCTTAATTCTTGGAGGATGAGATTAGAGCTTGGATGGTAGGCAGAATCCACATTATATTTCTGGTAGTTTTACATAGCGTGACCCTTGACCAAGGACATAAGAGCACTTCACGACAGACAGTTATACATGTTTTTTGTAGGCACAGGTAGATTTATTACGATTCACAGGACAGGATACTGGGCACAGGCAAGGATTCGAAACTGGTGCCTTATATTACATGGTCTGTAGCTGTAGCCATTAAGCCACATTGCCTATGTGAAAGCTTGGCTCCTTGTGGTCTTGAGGTTCCAATCGGACCGCCACCATAGCCAGGCATTGGGCTCAAGCATGTCTCGATCTTTCAATGGCTCGCCCACCTCGAGTTCTGTTGTGTATTCTTAAGCTGAACAGCAAGTTTGCAGTGGAGAGTGCATCCACATTTTGAAACCTGGAATTCACTTTTTGTATATGCTATTCTGATTTGTCTCTCTTAAAAACCCATACACTGGCTATCCCTTGGAATGGGGAGTTCCATCCTATAGCCTATTTTGATCCAAACAGTCGTCCCAAAGTCCATATGTAGGTATGGCATTAGCCAAGACCATTTTGATTTTACAGATGTATATGTATAATACATTTACTTATGGAACTTTCAGTATGACCTCTTCATCCATTGATCTGTTTTTTGTGTCATTCAAATTTTCCTGCTGCACGGGGCAGTGGGTCAGCTGACTTCAGCGGTTGCCTAAATTGCTCATGAGTGATGGCATTCTGCCATTTCACAAGAAGCACATCCAAACAAATGTAGTTCCCTTAAGCCACAGTAACTACTATGGCAATGTGTCTATTTTACACCAATTTTTTTTTTATTATTCTAGTCAATATTTTTTTATACTGATGAGGGCCCGGAACAGTCCCAGCAATAAAGTGCTCAATTGCACATGTAGCTTCAATATTGATATACACTTTATTAATCTGTTAATATTATTTACTTTTCAAGGTACTCACGGACCCCCCTAGGAGGCTTCGCCAACCCCCAGGGTTCCTACAGTTTGGGAACCACTGTGCTATAGCAAAGACTGTCAAAGATTTGCAGTGCATGCTCTGACTGATTATGTAGTCTAATTTAAATGTATTGTAGTTTGTGTATATCTGAAAATAATGCTGTTTCGTTCCTGCGGAGAACCTGTACATGTTTAGATATTCCACCTGTATTCTTCTCCACAGTGAGTCACCCTGGATCTCTGGAGAAAGGGTGAGGTGCACACCTCACCCTGCCCGCTGGCGAGGAACCAAAAGGCGCCAGCTGCCCCAGGTCACAGGGCTTGTTTGGGGAACTTAGACGATTGACAAGTTATTATTTACAGACTCGAGCTCCTGTTCCCTGCGTCACAACGAGAGAAAAAAACGGTAATATACGCATCATTTTTTCCACGGTTTACAATGGAAACAATGACCTCGTATTCAGGTATTTCGTGTGTAGGAATGGCCCTGCGGGCTGGAGCTGCAACCACAGGGCCTTAACTACCCAGCCGAATGTCTCGAGCCACGGGGTAACATACAACGAGGAACACACGAAAACAACTAAAAATAAGTGCGGAAAAATGTTTGGAAACTCGACGAAAACAGGATACGCGTCTCCAACATTTGACTGCTCCTCTTGGGCAGTGCAGCGTGTTTGAAGTGACGGTAGGGCAGCATAAAAAACTTTACAAAACATGTAAAATAACACTTTGCATCCCTCCACCTCTACAAAAAAAAATTGTCTATTCGGGCTACTATGATAGCAAATTATAGGGAAAGTCTCATGTGTGAGGTGGGAAGGTCTTTTCACGAGATTAAATTGCTTTATTGCTGGTACCTCTGTACTGGCCTATTCCAAGCGCTTGCCCCCTACCTAGAAGGAAAGCTATTTTATGGCAGCGTCGTCATTTAGGAGTAGCTAGGGTATCAATCGCGTCCCTTATTTTGCCGCCTGAAACCCGCAAAGACTGCTTAACACATGAGCTCTAAAAAACGTCGTTGAAAATACATCTGCCCATTGTTGTTGATGGTTTTGGTGGCTGGGTTTACACCTGTTAGTAATCACTGTTTTGTATGTCTGGCTTACAGAGAGCTGTAGCCGACTTGCCCACCACATAGAAACAAAATAAAACATAAATAAAAAATACATACATAGAGGGTCAGCACTCTTTTTCAATTGGTCTGTTCAGCTGTCAGTCACATTTTGTTCTCTCCCACTGCAGAATACAGAGTGGGACAATGGGTTAGTCCAATTCGGTAACTGTCTCTCTTGAACTGCGAGTGACTGCATTTGGCTTCATAACAGGCAAATCTGCCCAAACAGAAGTGCCCTTCAGTGCCAGGGCTTGTTGGCATTTTACTTTGCCACGTTTTTTTTTAATATTCTTTATCCTTTTTAGGTCGAGCTGAGGCAACACATGCGCTGCTCTGAAAAGCATGCTGTATTTAGGTATGGACTTGAAGCTCCGCCCGCTTCACCCATATTTTTCATTGTGGCTTGTGTCATTGTCCTTTGGAAATTGTGGCTTTTCATTGGTCAATAGGCTTAGTAGTCCCTCCTTAGTACCGACCTGTCTCTTTTTGTAACCTCCCATGAGGACACCCCCTGTGTTGTTACTCAGGCTCTGAGCAATATTTGCTTAAATGGATTTCAGGACACACACTCCCCCATCGCGTTACTCTATTTTTTTAATAGCACGGCACGCTCATACAGTGGCAGCCGTGCCTTTGGTTTATTTGCTCCACCGTAAGCGGCTGCATTTTTTTTTTTTTACAATTTAACTTTTGTTTTTAAAACTGCCCCATGCCACACTTTCACTTTAATGGCTGCCGCGCCCCTTTCCTTAGACAAACCGTGTCTAAGGAAAGCGGCGGCGCCGCCATTAAGATAAAAGCGTGGTATGGGGCGCTTTTACAAAATAAAGCATTTCTTTGCCAATTTGACAAACAAATGCTTTTTTTTAAAAAAGCACCCCATGCCACATTTTCACTTCGATGGCGGCTCTGCCTCTTTCTTTAGACACGGCTCGTTTAAGGAAAGGGGCGCGGCAGACATTAAAGTAAAAGCCCCAAATGGGTGCTTTTAGTTTCGAAAATTACAGACCTATTGCATTCCAAATGCTTGTTTATTTCTGTAGTCACCTTGTACCTTTAAAGTATGTCTTAAGGCACAATAATTGAAAGTCAATAGTACCTTTTATTTTCACAAATCAGAATCACATTTACGTGTGCAGTGCATTAAAACTAAAAATGTGTTCTTACCCTTTTTTGAGTACACCTTCTTGCTAGGGAGGACCTTTCCTAGTCTATTAAATGGATATATTATGGTTATTTGTATACTAACAATTTCGCCGCCCAGAGAGTTGTGCAGTCTTTACTACGTGCCTATTGGCTAGGGCTTCAGATTCCCAAATCTCTAGGCCTGGGTTGAACACTCAAAAATCAAGAGCCATTTCCTGCCAGTAAAACGGTAAGTACCTCCTTAGAAGAAGCGTCTTGCTTGGGCTTGAATGCTTCTTCTGTTGTAGGAGGCAAGTTGAGGTGGCGGAGTGGAAAGCTGCTCGTCTCCCTAGATGCATGATCCAGAAGCCAAAAGTCAGAGAAACACCGCAGAATGAGGCCGGCCGGACACTACATATTCACCCTACAAAGAAAGGCAAAAGAAGGATTGTTTTTCTCAGGTCATACAAACATGTTTTAGTTCTTCCAACGTTTTGTCTTTCTCATTTTAGAATTTACCACAACTTAGAATTTCACCTACCTTGCGCCACTAAATGTATAATTTGAGAGGAAGTGTTTATCAAGCAGGCACTAGATGTCTATTCATATTTTATAGGAATTTTCATAATTAGAAGTAGCTCTGCCTGACATTTTCCAAACTCAGCCATCCTGGCAACCAACCAATCGATTTTAATATTAAAACTTAATCAGCAATCTTCATCCTCACTCTCGACCAATCTATCACTTCCTATCTTTAGCTCACTCTCTGTTCCCTACTTCTTGCTCTGTCTGTTTCTCTTTTCCTCAAGCTCTTCTTTTTCTGTTTTTATATCTTTTTCTCTTACTCTGTCTTATTGACTCACCCTTTTTTTCTCGCGCTCTTCTTCCTTTCAGTTTTGAGCTGTCTCTTTATGTCTGTTTTTATCTCTTGCTCCCTCTTGTCTTTCCCTGTCCGTCTCTGTCTTTCGCTTTCTATCTTTTGCTCTCTCTTTATATCCCTTGCACTCTCTTCTCTCTTTTTCTATGTATCTCCCACTTTTTTCTTCCCTTTCTTTGATCCACTATTCCCTCCACAGTGCAGAGACTCTCTCTGAAAGCCGCACGATTGTGACTTGGTCATGCGATGCTCGCCAGGCGTGGCTGGCACGGTGCCACTACAGTAGAAAACGGATCAGAGGAAAGCCCCTACTCGGCACTGTAGCAACGCAGGCTGGACTTTGGTAAGGGAGATAATGTGGGCACCGAGCCAACAGTCACACCTCAGGCTAGTCCTTCGCCGGACGCATGCGCAGGAAATAATGTAAAAGTCTTGCCGGAAGAGGCCGGAGGCATAGGGCTACAAACGAGTTGTTAACGATGGTGAACGACAGAAGCTGCCGTTCATGTTGTGCGGCTGTGGAATGTGTCAAAATAAAAGGCCTAGAAACAAATCAGATGCGTCACAATCCCTAGAAACTCAGCAGAAAGTTACTCAGGTGTGTATGAGACCTGAACTTTTTCTAAGTTTCTTAGTGACGCTGAAGGATGCATTCTACAAGCACAGAAGCAAAACCTCTCTGACCTCTACAGTACAAAGTTGGTTACATTTATCGTGGCAATGAGGTATTGATCCAGCGGGCTATAGAAAATATATCATAAACTACGCTACCCAATTTCATAACCTATAAACAAAATTCTAAACTATACATGGACCCATTTATGAACCTGATATATTTTTGGGCCTACTGAATCAGGTGGTCAAATAAATCTATATACACATTATTTACAAACTATAAACATTTTATACATTTGCAGAAAGAATATTGTCATTAGAATAAAACCCAATCATTTAAATGACCACTATAGGCGACGTGATCTAGCTAAAGGTAACCTATACTTCTAAATAACCAAGACCAGCTTGTTTGTCAAAAGTAAGATTTTATTTTCTAAATTATGGTATATAAGTTGTAAGTTTTATAAATGAAATTTTATTTAGCATTAAAGCAAGCATGATGGTAAGAAATAAGAAAATTACAATTTAAGCAATTGAATCAATTTAAAGAAATTATATAAAGTTTAGCATTTCTAAAACCTATTTCCCTAACTGAGCTAAATAGACAGAAATTAAAGTAAAGTTCTTTGAGGATTCTTACGTGCTCCACGCAAAGTCCAGCAGCACATCACCCTCATCGGAAAGTCAGAAAGCAGCAGCCAGCCCAACCCTAAGGGCATGACTTTTTATACCTTTCTACGCTAACTAAACTAGTGAAGGAAAATTTTCAGAAATACTCGACGTCCCATTGGCTGAGAGTGACAAGTGACATGTCACCCGATTCTTAAAAAGTTCCACAAAATCATGTCTTACAAAGACCATTGTCTCTTCCACGTGAAGCCAGAGGCTTCCTGCGATTGCAACTTTGTTTTAAGTCATCTTCGCAGCTTCCATAGTCTTACAGTGCAACTTCCGCGGATGCCAAGTTAAGGACTGACAAAAAGTTCACTTTCGACCTTGGCCATGTCCGACAGAATGATGTCAGCTCATCAGTTTTTGCTTTGTGAATGCAGCTTCAATAAACGTTTTAATTCAGAATGGGCGTCTCGTGACTTTCTGCAGAAATATGAATTAGCTCTTTTTGTGCGGTTCAAATAGTTAGGCCTCAAAAGCAGGCAACTTATGATTTCTAGTATAAAACAAACACAAGAAAGTATTAATGTAAGAAATAAAGTATATTCTGTATCCACCCCATGGTTTACTAAATAATTAACCCACCCGATTAATCAAATGTTACCTAGCCATTGCAAACAAATAAAGCAGCGTTTATATTTACCAGTCTCCGTTTTTCTATGAGACCCATATGCACCTAGAATAGTAGAAATGACATCACACAGACAAGAATAAGCAAAACAAGCACATGCTTATTTTAAATATGCAGCAGTTAGTAATGACAAAAACGAAAACAATAAATTATTTTATTATTTTGCACGAACAAAAAGATGCAACATTTATGCACGTTTATGAGCACACATGTTAGTCCCCCCACGTGTAAAGTTTAATCTAGGTTGTATTAGCACAACATATATTCATGTTATGGAAATGTGACTTTGCGAGTTTAAACAAAATTTTGTTTTCTATCTCGCTCCATCAACTCCCTCATCTGGTGATTAACAAATCACCACACCAGCACTCAAAATTTTGGTAAATTTATTTTATAAGAAATCGATTCAAATTCATTGTATTAGTAAACCTAAAAGTCTGTTTCAGCATAATCTTTGCAATTGACATGACGCTCTCTATGTAACTCCTGCAACTCAATCTCCCTTTCCTCTTCTTTTCTGAGTTTATAAATTCTCTTCTTTTCTCTCAAATGCTTCTTTCTTTTATGCAACAAACAACCTACTTTAGTCAAAATAAAAATGAATATAATTATAATCAAAGGTGCCAGAATCTTGCCAAGAATTGAACTTCCGATATTATGAAACCAGTTTTTAATTGCTTGAAACCTATTTGAAAGTTTCCCAGTAAAATCTTCTTCTTCTAAAGGAATTATTTCAGAATGCATTTGTGTAATATTCTTAATATACATTTCAATATTTTTACTTTCATCCGGTATATATGTACAGCAATGTTGGACATGTAAAATGCCACAGACTCCTCCCTCCTTTGCTAGGAGTATGTCTAAAGCAAGACGGTCTTGAATTACCATGGATCTAATTGCAATAACTTCAACATTCACTAATTGAAATCCATCAGCAGTGTCAGTTGATAATCTATCAACTATAGTGGACAATTTTCTGATTCTCCCTGCATTTAGGGTTATACCAACAAAAGGTATTACAGCTTGGAAAATATCTCCCAGAACTTCAGTAAAAGTTTCTCTTTTAGCTCTATTTACATAATTATGAATTTTAAATAATCCTTCTGAATCTCTGTCAACATGAAACACTTTAGGAAAAACAATTCCCACATAACAAGTTCCATACCAATGGTCTGGAAGGTTGTAGTAGGCCTTGTCACCACAGACAAAATAAATTCCAGGAAAGATAGGATCTTTTCCACCTTTAAATCCCCAACCTCCCAAAATCTGATAAGTATCTTCACAGTTGCTTGCACCTACAAAATAATTATCAAAAAGTGTGTTATCCCTTCTAATGCAAAGCTTTCCACTAACAGGTTTGTCTATATGAATTGCAATATTTTCAAGCATTTTGCCATTTAGTTTCTCATCCTCTTTTTGCCAGAATGATGACTTAGTCTGCTTGACTAATTCATTTCTCTTATAAATTGCTCTTCTCTCCTCAACCATATTCAAAAATTTCTTTCCTTCAGCACTTAATTTACATGTTAGATTATTCTTGTAAGCATACTCATAAGTGAGTTCGTTAGTAACAAGGAAATATTCTCTCATTTGTTTAGCTTTCTTATGCTTATTTAAAGCATTATCAATCTTGACATTAGCAAAAATCTCATCATAATTTGAATAGTAATATTCTAAACGACCAGTTTGATAAAATAAACTAGTTAATACACTACATGTAACAGCATAAGTGAGAGGAAGCATATTATATGTTACTCCCTCAGAAACAGAAGCGGGCAACTTAACGCATACATAACAATCCTTTGCATCCATTACCTTTACATATTCACTCAAAAGCTTTGTGAAAGTATTGCTTGAAAAATCACCTATTGATTTATCTTGATGAATGTTAGGCTGATGATCAATTACTTTAGCAGATGCACTATGTTTAGTTTGGCTAACTAGAGCTTTGCTTGTTATATTAACTTTGTGTAATTCTCTATTCATTTCTAAAGGTATAATCACAGCTAGTACCAACCAGAGCAGAACTAAAATAAGCAGACACACCAGAGTCATCTTACAGCATCTTTTAAAAACAGAGCATTTTGAAGTGCTCTCCTTAATGTAAGGCATTTTTAGGTTAGTTTTAGCCTCAAAAATAAAATAAAAAAATAAATTTTAAATTTTATATACACCCCCCTTTTAAAATATATTTTTCTTTTATAACCCTAAACAAGATTTCTTCGACCTTATGTCATACATAAGTTTTTCTTCTACTAGACAGTTTTTCTTCGACCTTGTGTCAACTAACAGGATTTCTTCAGCCTTATGCCAATTTAATAAATTTGTACTTCAATCATTGTCACTAATTTCTTGGATTTCGTTTTCTTCTTCACTACTATCATATATGTCTATAACAGGTGGAATTACTAAGTAAGTCCACTCAGGAGACTTGTATTTTTGGTTTGGTCTAATTATCCTCTTCCCTTTTCTTGATATTACTTCAATTTTTCTTCCAACTCCAATTTCTTTTCCTGGACTCTTTTGACTACTGATTTCTTCAACTTGTTCTATTGGCTTTTTAATCAATCTTACTCTCAATCTTCCACCAGGCCAGTAGTCTGCTTTTCTCACGTACTTTTTCTTTGGTTCAGAATTATTTGATTCAGATTTCCAAGTCCTTTTCTTTCTGCTTTCACTTCCACCTTCCACGTCACTTTCCTCAGTTTCGTAGTCTGAAATTTCAATTGACTCAGGAACTTCTCTATACGGCAATTTCACTCCTTCAGGAACTTCACTTTGTCTTCCATCACTGGTACTCAGTAATTCGTTCTCCTCCTCTTCCTCAATTACCTCTAGCTTCCCAGATTTCGGATTTTTGTTCCTTACTTCAGAGCTTGTTCTCTGCCTTTCGATACTCTCCTGGTCTGAAACTTCTTTTGGTTCAGCTTCTTTGTCTTCAATATAGACAACCGAATCCTCAGTTATCTTTCCTTTTAACAGATTCTCTTCACCTTCAGAATCTATTTCAATTATTTCTAAGTCTTTTCTTGTCAGATTTCCATTCACTGGCACAGTTTCCAGATGTCGACTTTCTTGTTGATCTTTAGAATCTGGAATTACTTCACCTTCTGTTCTGTCTTCTGCTTCAGAATCAGAGTCATCTGTGGTATCACTTTCAACATCAGAATTCTCAGGAGTTGGTATTGGAATAGTATGACTTGGATGAATCCAGCGCTTCAATCCTCTGCACTTTACAGCATTAGTAGTGATCAAGATTACCTGCCTAGGTTTCTGCCATCTAGGAGATAGACAATTCCTCCTCCGATGTACTTTCGTTCTGACCCAGTCTCCAGGTCTCAAATCATGTGTCAAAACTTTGTCATTTGATTGTGCTTCAGTTCCCACCTGATTAGACACAGAAGTTACCATATCAGATAACCTTTTACAGTAATCCAAAATTGCACTGTCATTTATGCTCAACAGTTTACCTACAGGTACAAAAGCTTGCCTCATAACTCTTCCCATCAAAATTTCATGAGGACTCAAACCTGTCTTTTTATCTGGTGTACTTCTTATTGACATCAAAACAAGTGGAAGAGCATCAGTCCACTTAACTCCTGTCTCTAGACACATTTTTCCAATTCTGTTTTTGATAGTTCCATTTATTTGTTCAACTACACCTGATGCCTCTGGTCTGTATGCACAGTGTATTTTCTGCTCAATACTCATAGCTTCGCAAATTAATTTCAACAGTTTGTTATCAAAATGACTTCCTCCATCACTCTCAATAGTGACTGGAAAACCGTACCTTGGGATGATTTCTCTGAGCATTAGTTTTGCTACTGTAATTGAATCACAATGTCGTGTAGGAAAAGCCTCTACCCACCTTGAGAACAAGCATACAATTACAAGTACATATTTCAAACAGTTGTGTAATGGCATTTCAATGAAATCTATTTGTAACCTAGTGAAGGGACCACCCTCTCGACCAATTATTCCTGTCCCCACCACTGATTTTCTGTTAGGATTCATTTGTTGGCATGACAAACACCTTTGACAAAAAGATTCTGCAATTGTTCTGAATTTGGTATTGAACCATGTTTCTTTAAACAGTCTGACCATGGAATCTCTTCCTAAATGTGCAGGACCATGATATAATCTGGCCATATCAGAAATCAAACAATTTGGTAAAACTACTCTGCCATCTTTGTAAACCCACACTCCATCTTCATCACGTTGTCTACAATCTGATCTTAACCACTGGTCTTTTTCTTCATCATCTGCTTCGTTTTGTAAATCTCTAATCTCATTCCATGTTTCTACAATAGTTGTTAGCATTAATGAATTTGAATCAGTTTCTGTACTTCTATTCCGATTGTAAGAATAATTTTTCCTTGCGCAGTACTTTGCTGTTTCATCTGCGAAGGCATTTCCTTTGGAAATATAATCAGTCCCTCTAGTGTGTGCTGCACACTTGACTATGGCAATTTCTTTTGGCAATTGTATTGCTTCAATTAATCTTCTAATGAAAACTGCATTTTTAATTGGTGACCCTGTTGATGTCATGTATCCTCTCTGTGACCAGAGTTGTCCATAATCATGCACAACTCCGTACCCATACTGACTATCAGTAATGATGGTAACTCTTATATCCTTTGATACTTCACATGCACGAATTAAAGCAATCAATTCAGCTACTTGAGCTGAACGAACTCCTTCAAGACATGATGCTTCTTTAATGTTTTCAACTGTACAAACTGAGTATGAAGCTTTCAAGACACCACCTTCGGATCTTAAGCATGAGCCATCTACAAAGTAGACAAAATCCGATTCAGG
The DNA here is from genome assembly GCF_964261635.1 of Lissotriton helveticus. NCBI lineage: Eukaryota > Metazoa > Chordata > Amphibia > Caudata > Salamandridae > Lissotriton > Lissotriton helveticus. The sequence continues at coordinate 1,272,980,161 of NC_136067.1, read as the reverse complement.
CAAAGGTCTGTCTTTGATGTCTTTTCTTGGTTTTGTGCAGAATTCCATGACATCTAAACATTCATGTTCTGTCTCAATGTCATTAACGATTTCTGAATCAGGCAGTAATGTAGAAGGATTCAGATTCAAACATCTTGAAATCGAAACATTATCTGCTCCTAGTATGATTTTCTCATACTTTGTCAATCTGCTACTTGTTAAATGTTGAGTCTTACCTCTTGTCAGTAATATTTCAACTGAATGAGGCACAAAAACTTTCACAGGAAATCCCATAATGATTCCTTCACTTTGTTCAAGACTGATACTTGTAGCTGCAACTGCTTTCAAACAACCTGGTAATGCTTTTGCAATTGGATCAAGAACTGCAGAGAAATATGCAATAGGTTTCTTTAGGTTTCCATGTCTCTGAATTAACACAGATAATGCACATCCTTCTCTCTCACTGCAATACAGTTCAAAATCTTTCTCATAATTTGGCATACCCAAAGCAGGAGCTTGGCATAAGCTCTTTTTCAAGTTTTCAAAAGATTCCATCTCAACATCATTGAGAATAATTGGATCTTTTACATCTGATTTGGTCAGTCTTTGTAGTGGTTTCGCAATTACTGAAAATCCACTTATCCATTGTCGACAGTAACCTACCATTCCCAGGAACATTCTGACCTGTCTTTGTGTTCTTGGCGGTAACATTGCCTGAATCATTTTTATTCTCTCTATTGTTACTTGTCTTTTTCCCTTTGCAATTCTGTGACCAAGATATTTCACTTCCTGTTTGCAAAACTGTAATTTTGCTGGGGACACTTTATGTCCTTCTTCTGCAAGGCGATTTAACAGAATTATTGTGTCTGTTACACAATTTTCTCTTGTCTTTGCAGCTATTAACAAATCATCAATATACTGCACCAGTGTAGACCTACCTGGTAAGTCTAAATCTTCTAATGATCTTTTTAACAGTTCGTTAAAGATTGAAGGACTTTCTGTATAGCCCTGAGGGATTCTTGTCCATCCAAGGGTCTTACCTTGGAATCTGAAAGCAAAGATTTCATAACTGTCTGGGTGTAGAGGAACAGTAAAGAATGCATTGCAAAGGTCAATGACTGTGTACCATTCAGCATCATATGGAATCTGAAATAGAATTACTGCTGGATTTGGAACCACAGGACAACATGGAATAACAATTTGATTAACCTTTCTCAAATCTTGTACGATCCTAAATGTTCCGTTAGCCTTTTTAACTCCCATAATTGGTGAATTACAAGAGCTACTCTTCATTTCTTCCAATACACCTTGCTTGATTAATTTTTCAATTACAGGTGTAATACCTTCAATTGTCTCAGTTTTCATTTTATATTGTGGAGTGTTTGGAAATTCTATTCCCTGCTTCAATGCAATTTTAACAGGATCTACGTTTTTCATCAGACCCATCTCATTCCCAGTAAAATCCCATATTTCAGATTTCACTGTTTCTTTTAGCTCTTCAGGTAAATCTTTTTCTTCAAATGCAGGAAACAATTTTGTTTCTTCTGCTTCCATCATCATCATTGTCATTCTGTACAAACCATCTTCCTCCATTGTTTGTAATTCAACTCCTTCAGGAGAACAATATATTCTGCAATTCATTTTACATAGGATGTCCCTACCTAATAGATTTACTGGACTACTATTACAAACCACAAATCTGTGTTTGTCTCTGTAATTTCCAATTTCAACTGGTACTGGATCAGTTAAGTCTGTTTTAATTTGCTGATTACTTACTCCGACAACTTGGATGGTATCCCCAGAGAGAGGTAGGTTTTCAATTTCCACTGATCTAACAGTAGAACGGGTAGCACCAGTGTCCACTAGAAAAGTGATGTCTACATCATTAACTTTCCCGTTTACATAAGGACCAGACTGGTCAACCTCAAGAGTGGCTCCAACAACACACTCTTCCTCCTCTCTCGGGCACCGTCAGCAATAATCATCAGAATCACTGTCTTGGCTTTCTGTTAATAAAAACTGTTGTGAAGCATTTTGCATTTGAACCCTTTGCTGCTTTTGCTGTTTTTGTGGTTTTATTACCTGTTCACATCCCTGAAATCCCACGTTTGGATTATATTTTTGAACTCCCCCACAATTCGGAAAAGGTGGTTGTGGCAACTGGTCCTGACGATTATTCACCTGTTGTTGTTGCTGTTGTTGTAATTGTCGCTGAATATTAAATTCATTTAACCCCTGTTGCATCTGTAGCTGTTGCTGCACGTTAACACCATTCTGCATCTGTGGATTCAATAAGGGATTCTTTAAGTTTCTAGGAGGATGAGGACACTCGTCCCTCCAATGTCCAATTTCGCCACAATTAAAACAAGGTAATCTTTGTTTCAGCTCTTCTATCTTTGGGCTAAATTTCTTTTGGAAATTATTACCTTTAAACTTTCCTTGTATCTGGTTCGTATTTCCAGTTTGAACAAAATTAGTGTTCTTATTTCCCATGCTGGCAATCTGTTGCTCAGCTACCTTTACCTGTGCCCACATGGCTTTTTCCTTTAGCTTCTTCTGTTTTACTTCTAATTCATCGCTACAATATTTTGCTTTTCTCAGAATATCATCAATAGATAGTGCTTGCCATCCGACAATACTAGTTCTGATCATTTCTCCAATTTCAGGTTTTAGTCCATAAACAAATCTATAGATAAAATGACTCATGTCTTTCTCATCTAATTTTTCATAACCACTGTATTGTTTAAAGATTAACAGTAGTCTTTCATAAAAAGAATGAACTGATTCTTTTGTTTCCTGCTCTGTTCTTTCTATTTTAACCCAATCAACTTCTTTGGGTGGAATTTTGTTTTTCATCCAAACAATTACTTTCTCATAAAAATCCATTACAAGTGGATTTGGGGCACCTGTTTCTTTAATTCGCTCAGGTTCTGTTTTTGGCCAACTAATAGAAATTTTACATTCTGTCCAAAGATCAGATGGAACAACAATGTCAAAAAATCCATCCAAATCAATCCACAGAACTTTTGACACTTTGATAAATCTATCGACTTGCCTGTACCACTCAACAGGTTTCTCTCTTAATTTTGGAAAGTCATTTGTGAATAACAGAATGTCCTGTCTCGACCATGGGACATGAACATATCCTCCACCTGCAACTTCTCTCATTGGAAATTGTTTTGACATTCTTTCTAATCTTTCATCTTCCTTCCTTTTAGTCCATTTCACTCTCCATTTGTTCAGTTCTCCTAGCTTTTTGATATAGACAATTAAATCTTTAATGTGAACTATTCTTCCCATTGAGTTCAAACTCTCAATGTCGCTTTCCGAGAAATCTAATCTGTAATGTTTTGCAAAATTCTTTTGTTTACTCACATCGATTTCAAGTTCTGCAGCTAGATCCTCTAATTGATCATATTTATTTTTCGTTTTCCACTGAATACTTTTGCAAATGAATAGTAGTTCATCATCCCGATAGTAATTTAAACTATCTGGGCCAATTGTTCCAATTATTAATTCTTCTATATTTGCTTTTAATTTGGCCACATCAAGCTTTGGTGTGGTTACCCTAACTTCAGGACTTCCTACATCTGACATAGCACCCATTGGTGTTTTTGGAGATAAATCCTCATTAAAGGTTAAATCAGGCATTCTCGATCTAGAAGTGTTTAATTCAGTCAAGTCTGAATAAAATTTTTCAGCAGGCTTTTGAATTTCTGTATTTAAAGGAATAGTTAATCCAGTTTTGTTTGTATTTCTTTGATCAAATACAGGTTGAACAGGACCTATTGTTACTGGAACTGTGACAGCTTCCATGCCTTTTGTCATTCTTTTGATTAATTCTTCTTTAGACCTTAAGTATTCATTATAATCGACCTCATCAACATTTCTTGTCTCTCTTGCATAATCTTTTGGAGGTTCCCTTGCTCTTGGAGTCATTGAAAAATGTCTACCCTCATTTCGAGCATTCTCAAATTCTGGTCTTCTAGGAGTTTCAGTGATTTCACAATTATTTGGATAAAGTTTAGGAGCTTCATTAATTGGAGGTGCACTCGGTGAAGTTTCAGTAGAAACCACCGGAGTAGACCACGATCTAGGAGGTCTCAAAGGCTGATTAGACTGTTTATTTTTAGCAGTTGTATATATTTCTTCCATAATTGCATCCTCAGATTCACTTTCCATAGATTTTCCTGTAGGAGAACCCATTACCATTTCATGAATTAAATACAATCCTTCACTCATGTTTCCCTGTCTCCACATTCGTAATCTATCTTCATGAGTTTCTCTTTTCCATGATGGATTTTTAGAAGGTCTTTTAATTCCACTAGCTTCTCTTTGTAACTGATACATCTCATCTTCCCACTCAACTAAAGCTTCAAATTGAGTTGGTCTCGGTTTTGGAACAAGAGCATTCATTTTTTCTCGTAAGTTTCTTAAAACTCTTACATTAAATGAACCATCATCAGGCCAAGCCAAAACACCATCGTTTTTAGTATAACGTTTCCAACTGTCGAACCATAAGACAGTATGATATCCGTATTCACCTTCCATGTACGCTGCAGGTGTTTTATACTTATGAAGTAGTTTACCACCTCGCGTTTCGATTTTCTTGTCAGGTGAAAATAAATTCTTAAATTTCTGAAATAATGTAGTCTTTTTCTCAACATGTTTAAAATGATAACTCATTTTTAAAAGTTAAAATTAATTCACAAAATCGTTCGTAAAATATTTCCGGGATGTTCCGCAAAACAACCAATCCGTGCGCGAAACACACCAACAAACCAACGGCAGTTGAGCTGCGTCACTTTTCAGCTCGACCAATAATTTTGGAGATTTTCCTAAGGACCAATCAGCTCACAGGCCGTCAGAGACTCAGGAGCCAATCAGAATACAGCTTGTGACGTAAGTCACCCAATCCCAGCGCGGCTCTGTGACGTACACAGCAGCTGCGGTTTCTCGCTTCTCACTCCTGGCGCTTACCCCTCCTTCACAAAATCTTTTCACAGCGCCATTTTAAGAACACTTTTCAGTGTAAATTAATTCTTAACAATGACTTATAAAGACAACATCTGTTCGTTTCACTAATTAGGATAGTTTACATACATTCAAGTATCCACACTTCGGAATAGACGGCGCTATTCACACTAAGGATAATATTCAATTGTTAGTAGAGTAACCTTACCCCACCCTTCAAGCACGTATAATTATGAACTCGCTTTGCTCTGAACCCACCGCGAAGTGAAAGTTCTAAGAGTTCCACTTGAACATAAAATACAATTCAAACTCGCACTTTTACACGGAAAATTCCCTAAATTCAAACACACACGAAATCCGTACAGGACTCTCACCTGTTTATAGAAATCATGCACCGTTAGCAAAATAACGACGTTATCCGTACAGGGCTCTCACCTGTTTATAGATATGAAACATGTACCCGTACAGGACTCTAACCTGTTTATAGATAATCATGCACCGACGTTAAATTTTACCCTTCACTCAAGCTCGGATATAACTAATACTCTCATCACAGTGAGTTTTATGGAAGGCGCTTTGTCCCTATTCTCATGCTGCTTTGATTTCTTAGAAATTCCTCACTATACAAGATTCAGACCTAGCCCTAAAACTGTGCTGCTCGGCGACAACACTATGGTACACGGCGATACCTCTTGTGATACTCGGCGATATCACTACAAACGAACAGATGGCTTGCGTGACTAATTTCTCGCCACACAATCTATACCGGTATAGCTTACAGATAGGCACGAAAAACGAACTTAACAAGTGTTAAAACATTGATCCTATTTTCATACCATGACGCAATCCTTAGTAACCAACATGTTACCTTGGTTACCGCTTAGCAACCATCAATTTCTGCTACCAGATAATTGATCCAGCGGGCTATAGAAAATATATCATAAACTACGCTACCCAATTTCATAACCTATAAACAAAATTCTAAACTATACATGGACCCATTTATGAACCTGATATATTTTTGGGCCTACTGAATCAGGTGGTCAAATAAATCTATATACACATTATTTACAAACTATAAACATTTTATACATTTGCAGAAAGAATATTGTCATTAGAATAAAACCCAATCATTTAAATGACCACTATAGGCGACGTGATCTAGCTAAAGGTAACCTATACTTCTAAATAACCAAGACCAGCTTGTTTGTCAAAAGTAAGATTTTATTTTCTAAATTATGGTATATAAGTTGTAAGTTTTATAAATGAAATTTTATTTAGCATTAAAGCAAGCATGATGGTAAGAAATAAGAAAATTACAATTTAAGCAATTGAATCAATTTAAAGAAATTATATAAAGTTTAGCATTTCTAAAACCTATTTCCCTAACTGAGCTAAATAGACAGAAATTAAAGTAAAGTTCTTTGAGGATTCTTACGTGCTCCACGCAAAGTCCAGCAGCACATCACCCTCATCGGAAAGTCAGAAAGCAGCAGCCAGCCCAACCCTAAGGGCATGACTTTTTATACCTTTCTACGCTAACTAAACTAGTGAAGGAAAATTTTCAGAAATACTCGACGTCCCATTGGCTGAGAGTGACAAGTGACATGTCACCCGATTCTTAAAAAGTTCCACAAAATCATGTCTTACAAAGACCATTGTCTCTTCCACGTGAAGCCAGAGGCTTCCTGCGATTGCAACTTTGTTTTAAGTCATCTTCGCAGCTTCCATAGTCTTACAGTGCAACTTCCGCGGATGCCAAGTTAAGGACTGACAAAAAGTTCACTTTCGACCTTGGCCATGTCCGACAGAATGATGTCAGCTCATCAGTTTTTGCTTTGTGAATGCAGCTTCAATAAACGTTTTAATTCAGAATGGGCGTCTCGTGACTTTCTGCAGAAATATGAATTAGCTCTTTTTGTGCGGTTCAAATAGTTAGGCCTCAAAAGCAGGCAACTTATGATTTCTAGTATAAAACAAACACAAGAAAGTATTAATGTAAGAAATAAAGTATATTCTGTATCCACCCCATGGTTTACTAAATAATTAACCCACCCGATTAATCAAATGTTACCTAGCCATTGCAAACAAATAAAGCAGCGTTTATATTTACCAGTCTCCGTTTTTCTATGAGACCCATATGCACCTAGAATAGTAGAAATGACATCACACAGACAAGAATAAGCAAAACAAGCACATGCTTATTTTAAATATGCAGCAGTTAGTAATGACAAAAACGAAAACAATAAATTATTTTATTATTTTGCACGAACAAAAAGATGCAACATTTATGCACGTTTATGAGCACACATGTTAGTCCCCCCACGTGTAAAGTTTAATCTAGGTTGTATTAGCACAACATATATTCATGTTATGGAAATGTGACTTTGCGAGTTTAAACAAAATTTTGTTTTCTATCTCGCTCCATCAGTATCACCCGCAATACACCTACCTAGTCACACCCGCCTGTTGTAAAGTAGCTAAAGCATCGCAGACAAAACCCTGAGAACATTTCATCTTTAGAGTCAGTGGTATCTCACAAGTCACCACACACGAAACCACACATTCTGCATACCTCTTCGGTAAAGTGAAGCTGGCTAGGAAGCCACCATGGCCCTCTTTTACCGTGGATATCATGAAAGCATCATTCAAAATACCCTTCTTCCCTCAGAACCTCACTTCGTAAAACCTTCCCCATTTGACCGTTCCTAGACATCTGTCCCTCAGGAAAATGTCGCTTAACACCTGCACCCGAAGAAGGTGTTGCTATACAACATGGTTGTGAAGTATAACTGACCTTCCCCAGGTCAGCTACTGAGGTGATGTCGTCAACCATCTGAGAATCAGGATGGAACTTTTTAGCTCAAAGAAGGCCCAGTGATACTTTTTTTTTCCACAACATATTTTATTGAGATTTAATACAATGCAAATCCAGAGCATCCGGCATGGTAGAACATTTACCTCGGGTAAACAACTGTATCTAAGTCATTCATGTGCCCACCGGGCCCGATTGCATTTTACATTGAGTTGATATGAGACAAACAAGAAAAGAAAAAGGTAAGCCACAATGAAACACAAACTGCTGCAAACAATATGCATCTGTGCACCCCGCTGTCCCCCCTCAGCCCACCCGTCACCCTCTGTAAGAATATGTCGTATTCAGTCCTGTATCTACCGATATTTGTTCTTATGGCAACATCATATTGTCTGAGCGTAAGCAGGGATTGTTAATGATTCCAGTGACAAGCCTATATAGTCTGCCCATCGTTGGCAGATTTTAGTATGTTTCTGGGGTCTTCTGCGGGCCTTCCAATCCCATAGTGAAGTCCATGCCTCGCTTCCAGGTTCCGACACAGGGTGGTGTATCTGATTTCCACTGTTTGGCTATATCTCACTTAGCTAGTGTAAGCCCTAAGAATAACAAGTGACGTTTATATGTATTCCCGTCTATTCCCTCTGTACAGTGTAGTAGTGTAAACTGAGGGGATTTAGGTAAATTCCACCCCAGTACTTCTGCTAGGCAATTCAGCACACCGCGCCAAAAGCGTTCCAGTGCCGTGCAGGACCACTTTGTGTGTAGAAATGAGCCTCCGTCCCGTTTGCAAAGGAGATATTGTGGGGATGCAATGAGCCCAGTCTTCCATAACTTAAGCCATGTGTAATATACCCGATGGAGATATTTGAATTGTATGAGTCTAAGACGGATGGATATTGCTGCTTCTCTGGGTGATTGTAGCGCTTTTGTCCAGTCATCCTCGTCTATAGAGCCTAGGTCAGTCGTCCACTTGGTCCGTAGGGTGTCGAGGGTACTAGGATTGCTCGTTATAAGGGACTGATACATTTTCGTAATCTTGTCGTCTTCTAAGTCTCCCTTCAGTAATTTGCCTTCTAGCGGTTTGAAGGCCCAGTGTCTCTTGACTCCTTCATCTGTCCCCTAGCTGACCAGCAGCCCAACCCGCCCCCATGCTGAACAGAAAGGCAAATCTGTGAGTAACTTAGAGATTAAGGTAGGATGTGAGCAGAACCTTTGTATTAAGGCAGGATCACATGGAAAGAGATGACTTGCTGTGGTCTGCAAAGGCTTGCATGGTTTGGCTTGGAATGAACACTGAATGGGATCTGCTGACGATGAAATTAACCAGCTGTAGCCCAAGGATTGCTTTCCGAGAAGAGAGCAGCAATGAATGCTACACTTCATGGCCGATAAATAAAAGTAATACCTAGTGGGTTTTATGCCACATGAAAACTGAAGGGTGCCCCGATCAAGTGGTTCTGGAGTACACAGAGGTAGTCCCTGGATGACCTTGTGCTTTTGAGGACTTGGGAAGGTGTACCGTACGTAAGGTTTAAACACACACAGGGGTCAGGGACCAGAACATGTACCCAGCATGGGTGAATTTCTGAGTGTGGAAATTTGTGCCCATAATTGTGAAGTTCTTGTAATCAGGGACTAGGGACCTGATTTAGATTTTGGCTGACGGCTACTGTGTTACAACATTACAGTTATCTCGTCCGCCTTTTTACAAGTCAATTAGATTCTAGTGCACTTTTGAATAAAGCGCGAGGGATATCCATCATGTTTCCGATGGAGTACTTATCGATTAAAAACTGAATCAGGCTAAAAGGCTAATGTTAAGCAGTTCAGTGGTGCCTATTTTCGAAATGGAAGTGTCCATTAAAAAATGACTTCTGTAGAAGACTCCACAGTTGGCCTAGTTCCCCGACAGAAAGCGCTCAACATTACCTAACTTATAACATGTACTTAAGGTGCACACTGTTATGAGATTGGTGGAGGTGATACCTGAACTTTGACATACACCATATCTCTTGGCTGGGCAGCAAGCTGTAAAATATAGTTTTCTAAGTGGGTGTAACTGTTTGCCTATCAATGAACTAATTGATAACTGTTTTTCTAAAATACATAATCGCTGAACAACTTCTTACTCAGTAGGACTTGTATTTAGCACGTTGGTCTGAGCTGGTGATAGGTGGCTATTACCACAGCTAGAGGCTGCCGGAGGCAGGATCTGAAATCCCTTGTTGCCTTGTTTAATTATTATTTTAAATAAAATGTGCAATACACACCATGGTATTTTCTCCTAGTGTCCTTTGTGATATGTTAGCAAAAATAGCAAAAGCATTGGCAAAGTCAATAAGTCTTGCCTTTATAAAGCAAGTGCCATTCTATTGGCTTTACCAATATCTGTTTGTAAAGCATTATTTAAAATAACTTAAAAGAAAATAAAGTCAAAATACTGGAGGAAATGCAAACATATATCTTAAGCAGTCGCAGTACGTGCAGGTAACAGCGGCGGGGCGGTAGGGCCCCACCGCTGTTACCTGCATGGAACGCAGCTGATCTTAAGGTATTTCTTGAAATCAATGTTTTCAATCTTTATAAATGGCACCGTTTATTGTTACAATACTTTCAAAATAAGAATCTCTAAAAATAAATTAAAATGCCTGTTGCATGTGATCCAGATTAAAAATAAGATAGGGGACTGGTTGCAGGTATTTAAAGGTACATAAAAGCTGTCAGAGGCCTTGAATAAAAAGAGTCAGATTTAAAGGAATCCACTTGCCAAGGCGTAATTTACTTTCCCAAAAGACTTGGAACTAAAACAAATGCTCTGGCCAGTTGGTGCTCTGTAGAACTGCAGAAAGTAGATTTATGGGCCTCTAGAAGAAGGTACATCTGCTTTCAGTCAAGCTAAGTACATCTTCTGCCTCCAATGCCAATTGAGTGAATGGAACAGCCCTCCCCTCTCCAAGGACCAAAAATACCACCTTTGTGTGTGAAAGCAGAGGTTTTCATGCAATATGTGGAATGCAAGCGATAAAGGAAAACCTGCCTGATAAAGTCTGCTTTTGAGTCAAATCCCCACAAAAGACAACTGTTGCTGTACTTTTACAGATGAGCAGGAAGAGGTGAAGAGCAACAGAGAGTGTGTGATTGGTAGGTGGGTCAAGATGAAAGTAGCACATGGTGGAGAGAACACGAAAACACATGCACTCCCATAGAGTGCTCAAACAAAAATAAATTCCTTGATATCAGCTGTGGAAGGATACAAGTCATCTAATAGAAATGATGGTAAAGAAGGTGGAAAGACAAACACAGGAAGAGGATGCGAAACCTCCAATTAGAAGCAAGGAAATGAGTCTGATGAGAAAGACAACCAGAATTAAACAATGAGATAACCGAAAGCCACTCTTAATATGGGTATTTTACACAATAGGTCTCTGACAACAGACACCTTAAACCTGTGTAGGTGTTTAACCAAATAAAAGTGGTCTGTAGGCATGACCTAAAAAACGGCCTCTCATATGGCATTATATAAAAGAAAACAATACTGACATGGCTCCAGAGTCACCATGGTCCTTTTTTCAGACTTTGCTAAGTTCTGGGTGCTCCACCTACACCATCAATTACAGTCAGAATTAAAGGGTCACATTCGATTCAGAGTTATCATTCAAATGAGACCAAGGACGTGTAGCTTCTGTGAGATCATATTCCCACTGCAAACTCACAATCAAACTTTATATAAAAATCCCCGTGAACTTTATAACTTCAATTTGTGAAATGAGTTGTTGAGTATTTTACTTTGTATATCATAAATATAGGTCTCCAAATATGTTCTATTTTCAGACATATTACAAATCGGTGATTTCCAAATATAACTGTGAAACCTATACTCTCCCATTGTGTTTGAAGTTGTTATAAATGAATGAATTTGTATACTTTTAAATGTTTCAAACTATCCTCATGTATATACATTGGATAACTTTTGTTTTATAAATGTATATTCTTATAGCCTTGAAGAAGTCTTGTGGAGACGAAACACGCCGCGTCGGCTATGATGGCTATGATTTTGTACTGTTTTTTTAAAATCGAATGAATTATCATATATCAAAATAAAAGAAGAAGAAAGTTTTTCATAACAGAAGTCTTTAACAAATTCTTTCATGGGAGTTTATCTTTTCTATGAATGATAATGACTTTGACTTTGAGAACTACTAATTGTGTAACATTACTTATGACAATTCAACCTATGGGTATGTGCTGAGCTTTTTTGAATCTTGTGTATTTTTGGCTATCCAAAATTTGAGGGGACTAGGGACGTCAGGTTCCCAGCTCTTGCACTGCCATTGTCTGCCCATACTCTATAGAACTATGTATGTACCAGTGCAGGTCTAGGGTGCCTTGACCTTCTATCTTGTGTGTTTCACAATCAAACTGCCCATATCTTTGCTGTAGCTAAAAAAAAAAAAAAAAATGATGGACGGAATGCTGAGCAAATCAAACATTCACCCCTAGTCACAAAGATCTGGATTTAATCCATCGTATTTTTGCACACCACTCAACGCCAGTTTAGACCCAGCCATGTACAAATCAGTCTTGCCCATGTTCCTCATGGGAACAGTTCAGCTTGAACTGCCAAGCCAGGCCCTCCCTAGACCCAGAAACATGTATCCTGGGACCGGTTTTGATGTTTTCACTTCTCATCAGCCAGGCTAGCTTGATTCTAGTGGCATGGAGAGCACGGGATCCACGTCTAGGCATGCCCATCCCACTTTGGATGACAAAAGCAAAAAAAAACAAATTATGGACAGAATGGTGAACCAATAAAACATTCATCCCCAGTCACAGATGTTGATTTAATCAGTTTGTTTGCTCACCATGCCACCCCAGTTTGGAGTGGTGAGCAAACAAACGATGGCAACAGGCATGGATTGGGCATTTACATCTTCAAGCTCTACCCTTCAGCATTTTACATCGTGATCTTGAAGCAGATCAGAGAATTCCATTAACATCTGAAGAGCCACGGCAACCACCAATCACTTCTATTTAAAGATATTGTTCTATTGTTACCCTTCGTGTACTTGCTTATTGCACTGAACCATCCAGTAGTATTTTATAAAACATAAATTCAATTTAAATTAAATTAAAATAAAATAATTATAATGTGTACTGCCACGTGGCAGGTCCCTGTATTCCTCAGATTTAATAGCTCAGTGTATGAACCAGGGAAAGATAAAAGAGAAGGGGATAGGCACTGGTTTGAACCTGCAACAAACAAACAGATCTCTGGACACAGCATATTTGTATACCTTTGAGAGGCCTCGTCAGCCAATGAGAGCGGCAAAAGTCATTTAGTTGAGATGTTGAAGCAACATAAATGAGGCAGCACTGAAAGCAAAAACGCATTTTTTACGGTTGTTAGAGGCCAGTTACAGCACAGGATTCAAGTCCACGAAGCTCATGGGACCTCCACAGAAGACATGCCTGACCTGATTTTAAGGGTGCAAAACACACTGTGAGTGCTACCTTTAAAATAGATTGTGTGTCTTCAGGCCTCATCAGAAGGTTGCGTGATGTTTGGTTTCTCACAAAGCTACTGGTAATGATTTCCACTGTGTCCACAAGGGTCCTCCCCCTCCACTTTAATTCCCGCGAGATGCCACCAGGACAGGTGTCACTCATGAGCTCAGCTTGCTTGCCTTCTTTTGATTCTCTGGTGGTTTGGATGGAGAGGCGTTAGAGCGAGCACCGAGTTAACATGCCGCAGACCTTATTTGAACGCTGAAGGAAGATTGCGAGACTTGATCCACTTCAGAGATTATTCTCTACCTGGGCGGACATTACGAAGATATAAAGAGTCCACGGGAATAGAGTCTAAACGGTGGTTCCTACCCCACCCACTTTGGTGGTTGTGGAGGGGGCCGGCGATACCAGCCCGAGGTTGAGCCAGGGCCGAGAAGAATAGAGTACCCATGTCCTGATGAAGCCTATATCATCTGGCTGAAACGCGACCGCGCTCTGCGTCGACACCTTATGCTTTGAACGGAGTCCCCTGTAAAAATTTAAGGAAGATTGGATTTTTTTCCTAGGCACACCAACACAAATGTAGACTGGGTTGATAAGTTAACCCCCTGGTGTTTTTGTTTTTGGGACTACCATTTTGTTGTGTACTCCACCCCAAATTGAGAGGAGGTACATATGTAAATTGGTGTATATATCTATTCTTTTGTCTCAAGGGTACAGAGAAGTGTTTTTGGTATTGTATAGTGTTCTGTGTATTTGTATATAATGTACATGTGATGTGTTGTATATAGATTGTGTTATCTGTTTATATTGTGCCTCTCTGGCTGTTCGCTCATATATGTGTATATGAACTAATATATACTTATGCTGCATATAATTCGCAAATCACAAGACAATTGATTGTTTCTTGTTTGATAATTAAAAGTAGATTGATCGCTTTAGTACCATTTGTTTTTACTTTTTCATCCTAGGATGTCTCCTGCTCAGGTACGGGAGGGTGAGGTGGGCAGAACCCCTAACCATTTTTTCTAGTCTTTGCCTTCTTTTAAGGTCACAGACATCATAACGCATCCATCATAAATGGCCTTCTGTTCCATAGTGAAAATCTTAAATTTCCCTCTCGCTGCCACCAGGAGCCAATGAACACACTCTGTCATGTGAGGCATGATTCCAAGATTTTAAATTACTCTGATCAGTGATGAGTGCAGAATGTTTTCCACTGTGCAGTGCACAAGACCACTGACTTTAATTTTGATGGTCCGGGCGCATATTGGTCAGACGTGTTGAGGTGGTGAGCAGAAAATGCTTTGTTGCTTCGTTAGATAGGCTGGGGAAATTAATTCTGTGAGTATGAAGCTTCATATAGAGGTGATACGAGCCCACCGTGACGCATTATCAACGCTTCTGCATGCAGGCACAGACTGTGATATAGCCATGAAATGTTACAGTGCCATTTAGAAACACTAGGACGATTCTGAATTTCCCGCCAAAGGGAGCAATGGAAATATTAGTTGAGAACAGAAACAAAGGAGTGCTTACCAGGTGCATGTCCACATATAGAAAAGTTGTAATTGTGCACAGTGGTTAGCAATTGGCCACATAACGTTTAAGTGCCAACCAATTATGAAATGCCCAAGTGCCAAATGAGTGATTATTATGATCTAGTCAGTGGTTTTTACCCTGTGGGCAAGGACCCCTGGGGGTACCTGGGGCCTGCTGAAGGGATTTGTGACGGTTTTACAAAATTAAATAATATTACATTCAATAATTTACAATTAATAAAGTATATAAAAAGAAATAAGCAAAATTGAAAATTTGGAAACTTGTTTTATATATTTGTTAGCAAATTAAACAAAATATTCACATTTTTGTGCACTTGTTCGGTGTATACTTGTTTTGTATTTTTGTGTTTTGTTATGAGGTTCAAATCATAAATTGCTTAAGCGGAGTGCCTCCAGTTTTCAAAAATGACTCAGTGGGAGTCCCCGGCTTCTAGTAATGATTCAGCGGGAGTCCACACAGGTCAAAATTTTAAGAATCGCTGATTTAGTGTAAGCTAGCCACTGAATAGCCCATTGCTATTCAATTAGGAAATGCTCAAGTGACCCAAAAAGCCATAAAATAACCCCAGTGCCATCCAGCCATGAAGTTTTCTGATGGCATCCATGTATAACATGTCTTAGAGTCTGTGTCATCTATTTCAAAAAAGACCCAAAAAACATCCAAGTAGCCAGTAGAGGTGGGCAAGCCAACAAATTAACAGGGACAGCCGAGCCACAGCTGAACACTAGGTGGTTGGCTCGGGCTCTAAGAGCCTGTGCACAAGTCGAACCCTGAAAATCTTTGGCGTACAAATCTTGCAACAAGCATCATGTTAGAATATGACATGGTCTCTTCCAAATTCAAAATAAGTGTATTTCTGTAATATGCAGAAGAATTCAATTTAGTACATCAGCTTACAGAAGCACTGCATTGTGAAGCTTTTACTATATGTGCTAGTTTTTATACGTAAACTTCATTCATACCCCCGCCCTGAGAAAAAGTGAACCAAGAGGCAAGTCAATGTGTATCCTATATGTGGACCAGATTCTTATTATACATGGAGCAACTTTATAGTTAATTTAATCAAGCACAAGAGCTTTTTCTACAGCGCGCATCCTGAACTCAAGAATGTGATGGTGCTCTCAGACGTGGTAATGACCAAAAAGGAGGCTTGGTGAAATAAAATGTTTGTCTAGGGCCACACAATTTGTTAAAGCAGGGAAAGCGGGATTGATCCCAGATTTTCCAATGTCACATTACGGTGTGCTTAATTCCCAAAGGATGAGATTAAAGCGTGGTTGACATGCAGGATTTACATTACAGTATTAGTAGTTTTACACAGTGTGAACCTTGCCCCTGAACATGAGAGCTTTCACAAAAGACACAGACTACGTGTTTTCAGCACAGAGGGATTTGCAGGAATTGACATCCGCTAGACTACATTACCACCCTCCTGTAAAAGCTCGGATCGTTATGGGCTCGAGGTTCCAAGCTAACCTCAAAATGAACCAGAGCCAGGCTTCTAGCTCGAGCCTGGCTTGAGCTTTCAGTGGCCCACCCAACACTAGCAGCCAGGAGTTTAATGCATGTAGAAAACCATTCATGTGCCACTCCTTCTGGGCCACTTTCATGGCTGGATGGCAAAGGATCTTAAAGCTGTACTGTCTTGAAAACAGACCTGTGCCTCAAGCCCACTGGGTGTTTTCCATGTTTCCCATATAGATGCATGTGGTGGTACTCAGCGCAAACCAAGACAGAAAACAACGAAGTGCTGGACAGCGGCCATGAGCCCTGAGATACGTACGATTCAGGATTGGTTACAAAAATGAGTCCAGTCTATTCTCTAATCTATTTTTTATTAGTGGGTTTCTAGGGCACAAATATGGCTCAAGAGCTTTAAAGTACTTCACAAGAGAACAGGGATTCAATTATGGATCACAATCTTCAAGAACGAGACTCCAAATCCAGAATGGTCTGCTCTGCGGGGCATTGAAAGGATTTTTCGTAACCTCTCCTCTCTGACTGTGTATTATATTCAGAGCAACTAGAATTATGTAATTATACGGCGGTGGCGTTTTCCGCATAGTAATTGGTTGGCAGCATTTTCTACATAGTCTATTGTCTGCTGCATAATTTACAGATTTAAAAACAAAATATTTCCAGCTCCAACGGATAAAAAGTTACTAGAAACGTCGCAAAATTGCCTTTTCTTGCCGCATAATTTAGTCAACCCGGCTGCCTAATTTGGACCTCCACTGCCGCATAATTCAGCACAGCAGCACAGCAGTACAGCTCAACGTAGTAAACAGTTTGACGATATGCTTAATAATCCAAGCTTCAATATGGCACGCCAGCTCACCTTCCTACCCCAAACAACATAAAAGAGAACATAAATATTAACTCATCATTTAAGCCAACGATTGAAGATATCTGGAGTCCTACTTCTACACCTGCATTTGCTGCAAATATACATTGCTCAGGCACAGCCCATACTGTCCTGTGCATTCTCTTCAACACCCCTACTTTTATGAAACAGCTATTTCCAGATCAAGAATTCATCCAATATCCATGATCATCTGTAATACAGATAAGGCTCCTATGGAGCAAGGTGGTAGCCAATCATTGCCTATGGAGACACTTGTTATCCCTTGATACAAAAACCATGCAATCGTAAGAAAACTGTTCAAGTTCACACTCATTTCTAGTATGTCTCCTATTGCCAAAATTACAAGCATAATCACTTCTCTGGTTCTTACTTTGAATTATGGAAACATCTGAGAGTTGGCAGAAGCAAGCTTATTTTGGGGTTCCTTGTCTTTAGTCTGAATCTAAGTCATGGAACCAGAGCTGTACGTATGTTATCAATGCATTGTTACCCAACAGGAAACATTATTCTTACAAATTATTCCAAGTTAGGGTTACCACCAGCTAGTGCCAACAGAAGAGAAAATATCAACGATAGACCATTGATTCCCTTATCGTCCACGGAATGTCTGGGGGAGCTATAATCACTATTTGGCAGTAATAGATGCAAAGAAAATTAGTTTTTTTTCTTCATAATTTGACTCTGCAAATAGAAGGCATTTCCCTTATGGGGCAATGTATCAATAAGAGTAATTAGCCCCCTATTGATGAAAATTCACTGCTAGGCCTCTTTTGACTGAAGATCCATCTGTACTAATAGTCATCGGAGATAAAAACCAGGATATCTTTAATCTTGTATAGCCGGAATTCACAATACTAATCGAGTCCGTTGGTGGCTTTTGACACCAAAGTCAAAGTTGCACTCTCCAGACCGAGTGATGTGAGTTACGGGAGCTGCTTGAAATTAATGTGACCCTCCTCTTATCAAGTTTCATACAACAAGCTTAGCTAAGAGGCTTCAAATCATGTGACATCATCACCCTCCCCCTGATCTTCGAAGGGAATATCAAAGGCAGAATATCGATGGTCAAAATATTATGACCAGAATATCAAGTGGCGAAGTATCAAAGAGTCAAGTGCACAGTGGGAGATACCGATTTACTATTCTTAACTCCACATTGAATACTTTGAAGATATATATCTCACCAAGGTACATATATGTAGAGTTAGGTAGAGGAAATCAACAAACTTACCTTTCGATATTCTGCCTCTCGATATTCTGGTCACAATATTGTGACCTTTGATAGTCTGTCTTCGATATTTCCAACCAGCAACTGTCGAACCTCATTAATTATTATGGACTGATATACTGATTGTAAGGTCTATGATATCTTACGGCTGTTAACACTACAACAGAACATGCAGCTACCCCACATTATCTAATATGTGCCCAAAATACCTGAGTGGCAAGCTGTCATCCAAACCCATACTGAAAGAGGCCAAACTGCCTTCTTCTGATTGGTTGAAAATCAGAAGTCGGGCCCTTCAGACTACACCAATGGTATTTTGTTGTATCCTGCCTATGTACTAATGTTTTTTCTATGTTACCTAGCTCCTAGCTGCTCTGCCAGTGTGAGTTTTCTGAGTGGAATGTTGGTGTAATGGAGATGCATGGAATGTTTTGGTTTCTGTGCATTGAGGGACAGATGGACTGAGCAGCAGGCAGACTACTCCTGGTGGGGCTGCTTTACATGGATACCAACCTGCAACTTATACTCAATAAAAAAACTACAAAGATAATCCTCGGCTACTTGTCATACATCACAACATATTTAGACTCCCACATTGCTGTTTTCTCTTGTGTAGGCCCCTCTGCGTCACGTGATTCCTTGACAATCATTTTTACCAATTATTGTCAATAATCAATGAGGTAGAACACGCAAATAATATTGGTGGCCAACAATATCAATGGTCCTCTTTCGAGAAATAAGATTAACCTTGTCGGGCGATCATAAAACTGCGTATCTCAGACTTCTTGTGAAGGTCTTGAGGATGTTCCAGGATGTTCTAAAGTAGACAACACACCAACCTAATCAGTGGACAACAAAGGACATTTCATGCATCTATAAAGTCGTTCAATTGCCTATCTATGCATTTGTAAATTATATCACATCATATTCCCTCATGGATAGGACCTCTTAGTCAAGTATCACAGGTGTTTCTTCTATTACCAGCAGTTACACAACAGAGCAAGGGCAACATGACAGGTCATTTTCTCTCTAAAGTCACAATGTCCACATAGCTGCTTGAGGTCACAATGCTCTGTTGACATAACTATTATTACCCTTCTATTAGGTCTAGGCACTGGTGATTCAATGCTAACTTTTTTAAGTTGCGAGGAGAGGGATGTTTCTCATTGAAATGCAGGCTGAGTTCAGTTTTTTATCTCAATGCAATAAAAAGAAAATGTATATTTTTGGAGGGACACAGTAAATAATAAGCATTAGACTATCCAGTGAAAGGTAGTGGGGTTTGGGGGCAGAATGTATTACGGTTCCTCCCCTTTCATTTTCTCTTGCTATGAGACCAGCAAGCTGGTTCCGCACAGACCAGATAGCAACACTGCATCATCATTGTGCACTCAGTGGAATTGAACTCCTCCTCCATATCAACTTCATTAACTATGAGAAGGCATTCAGCAGTGGACAGAGAGACCCTTTGGAAACTTTGTAGCAGTTAATGCTTTTATTTGCTTAGAATGCTGCTCGTTTCAGAACCTCACTGTGTGAGGGTTCTGTACCAAGCGTTAGTGATATTGGTCAGTTGATCTTGGACGTCATCTGAGCTCTGCCTGAGATGGCTCAGCTGCGCTAATAAACCTCGCAGTCAATCTTGCCTGGCTTCTGCGTCTGCTTCACCACAAACTTCTCCACCACTACGGTGTGCCAGATAAACTCATACGAATGTCCAGGAACTCTTAAGAGGGAATGACATGCAAGAAAGTCCATGGAGGAGAACTCATGCAAGCCTGCGAAGTGAGGACTGGAGTTCAGCAGGGTTGTTTGCTCTTCTTGGCCATAGACAGGATCATGAAGACACCCATAGCAAGGAGAAGAAATGGGATCCAGTGGACACCTTGGACTCAGGTCGACGACCTGGACTTTGCAGACAACCAGGCCCTTCTTTCCCATATCCATCTGCAGATGCAAGAGAAGACTGACAAAGTGACAGCCACATCATCGCAACTTGGTATAATCATCCACAGGGGAAAAAACAAGATCCTGGAGGCTAACATGACCAGCACAACTGCAGTCACTCTTGCAGGCGATGCACTGGAAGTGGTTGAGGCCTTCACCTACTATGGAAGTATCATAGACCAGCAGGGCGGAACAGATGTCAACGTCAAGGCAAGAATCTGTAAAGCAAGGGCTTTCCTCATTCAGCTAAAGAACATCTGGGACCTATAGCTGCAAATCAAGTTCAGGCTTTGTAACATCCTTCTGTATGGAGTAGAAACTTTACACAACAGTGGCCACCACCAACAAAGACCAGACCTTCATCATCATCTGCCTGAGAAAAATCCTCCAAATCTACTGCCCGTAGACCATCGGCAACAACGACCTATGGCAGCAGACTTTCCAGCTCCCTGCTCATGAAGAAATAATGAAAAGACGCTGGGGCTGGATAGGCCACACCTTCTGCGAGCCTACATCGGACCCCACCAGGCAAGCCCTCACATTGAACCTTAAAGGGAAAAGGAAAAGAGGAAGTCTAAGAAAACACCTGGTGTCAAGGCCTCGAGGATGACTGCAAGGAGATGGGTTACACATGAAGCGAGATTCAAGGAAAAGCCCAAGACAGAGATGGCTCGATAGTACTGGTTGATGGCCTATACCCCAGGAGGCGTAGTAGGCATAAGTAATTACTTTCATTATGGGCCTTTCCAGATCTCCAAGAAAGTGCATCCTGATATAAAATATTCTGCAATGCCATAACAATGGCACTATCCAAAACCTAAATAATAATGTAGGATCTAGCCTGAGACTTCACGTACTGTGATGCCACAGAACTCCTTAGAAGTTCAATTAAAACCTAATCCTGTTAATAGCATGTAGTTTATCATGTGTGGCCCCATGTATTAGAAAGGGGTCACATCTATTTACTATCTGGTACACCGTGTTATCACAGGTACGCCATTAGATATCTTCACTCACAGTCTGCCTTCTCCACACTTCGATCATCGTAGATGTACCAACTGAAGTCTGGCTTAATCTTCTCATCACTAGCTGCTAGTAACTGAAGCAAGAGTTGGTGTAAAGATAGAGAGCCCTTATGTCCGCCTCAGGCAAAGGAACTGTGCTTGTGGGGGATATTTCCTTTCTTTCCCAGTCCCCTCTTCTCTTACTCCACCCTTGAGTAACAATGAGCCTGCCAGCCAGTGACTCAAGAAGTGGTGGATTCCTGCCTTGGTAATGACAGTTAACTTTTCAGCACTTTGACAAAGCCATTCCTCCTTTTCCAGCAACAGCTCTCCACAGATTATCAAAGTTGATGCCCTGATAACAGCAAGGCCTCTCACTACCTACGAAAAACAAAACTTTCATCAGCCATCCGAAGCATGGAAACTACCACCGAATAGGAGTTTTGGGGGCAGCTGACTGAGGGGAGGTCTGTCCCCCTGGATTATTGGGGGAATGGTGGAGCCCAGAAGAATGTGCACCTTTTGGGCTACATACCGGTAAAGGTTGTAGCCCAAGGGTATTTAGCCAGCCATTTTGGGCTGCCACCCAGCATTTTATGGCTAGGTGACACAGTGGCAGCCCAGTATTTTCAGGGGGCCATTTTTACCAGGCTGAAAGGGAGGGTGTGAACAAGCTCACACCAGAATGAAGTGGGAAGTAAAGGTTACGTTATAGGAAGATAAGTGTAGCAGAGGTTAATAGATTGACTGATAAGTAGTAAAGTAGTAGGGGAAGCTAGAAAGGTCTCATTTGCATTAGGGCAGTGTGTGATGAGTTAAATACTCGCTGGTTCACGTTATGTGGGGGCAGGACTTTTAGGGGTGGGACTTTTAGGGGCGGGTGGGAAATTAGGTGATGAACTTTTGTATAGTGAGGTTTTCGTTTTGTAAGGCAGAATGCCCAGGAACTTTTGTGATGTGCATCTGTTTCAATGAAAGCAGCCTTTTTCTCACTTCAAAAAGTGACTGTGGTCTGTGCTGCACCTCTCTCACCCAATAGGGTTTGAGGGACAGCCGACCAAGAGGTAGTCTGTTCCCCGGGATTATTCGGTGAATGGTGCAGCCCAGAGAACTGTGCACCTATTGGGTTACATACCGTTAAAGGTTGTAGCCCCAGGGTATTTAGCCGGCCATTTTGAGCTGCCACCCACAATTTCAAGGTTAGATGACACAGTGGCAGCCCAGTATTTTCAAGGGGTCTGTTTTGTTGCCCCTCCCTCCCTTCCCTTAGCATAGACAGAGTGTAGAACATGGCGTGGATTTGCGTTAAGGGTTGGTTGGCTTTTGTCTGGGATAGGTGTGCAAGGGGGAAGGAGTTATTGAATGGTTGTTGCTTTGAGACAGGTACAGTGTGGTTTGGCGGTTGGTCAAGAAGTTTGCATGGGTTTAGCTAAGGGTATTGTTATTGCCATCGCAAACAAAGCTGAAAGGGAGGGTGTGAGCAAGCTCACATCGGAACAAAGCATGCAATTCAAGGTTACGTTATAGGAAGTTAGGTTTAGTAGCTGTTAATAGATCACTGATATGTGGTAGAGGAAGTTAGAAAGGTCACAATTGCAGGACGGCAGTATGTGATCAGTTAAATACTTGCTTGTTTGTGGTTTTGTGGGGGCGGGTCATTTAGGCATGGGGTAGGAAATTAGTTGACTAACTTTTGTATAGTGATGTTTTAGTTTTGTATGGGGGAATGTCCAGGAAATGTTGGGATGTGCACCTGTTTAAAAAAAAAGGCGACCTTTTTCACACTTTCAAATGTGTCAGTGGTCTGTGCTGCACCAGTCCCACCCAAGACTGCTTAGGTCATTAGTAGTGAGTGACCCATCCTCAACGGCAAGAGATCGTCTTCGACACCAACCATCCCTAAGCAGACATCCCATATTGGACGCATGTTCTTCTCCAGAACAGCTCTGATCTCGCGATCAAGATGCTGCAAACCTTAACCCCCCATTAAACGTATGGGCTGTCAAAACGAACAGCTCAAGATATGTTCTAAGGATGGTCGATCAGTGTTGTTTGCCAGGCTGCTGTCCAAACGAAAATTAATAAACATATTTTTATGTCCACTCCCCCGTTCTACATAGTCCCCCCTAGCAACATTTTTGGACATTTCACACGGAGCCGAGATGCGAGGTGTGAATCATTGCCAGCCAGTTCCTCAAAAGACACAAAGGTACAAAAATAGCTTGTGCAAATGAAGCAAGGACCGACGTCAGCAGGCCAGATGAACGTGGGTGGTCAGATAAGGCACTGCTGTTGCAAAGGGCAGATTAATAAGGGGAACGGCTTGTCTTCCTTTATTTTCCTCGTTGTTCTTCCTGCCTGAGCGCTGCCGTTTGCAGCTTGCATGATAAGTGACACCTGACAGGTCTCGTCCCTCCCACGCAGCAATTGGATGGTTTATCACCGCCCCGGAAGCAGCGGGCTTGGCGGAGAACGAAGGTGAGGTGGGAGGCAGGAAGGCAACTGTCAGGTCTAAAAATAGGCCCGGTTGAGGATATTTTGGGCAACGGAAACTCGACCGCGTCTTTTTTCTTGTCTTTTTCATTTTTTGTTCTTTTAGAGCAGCACTGCAGCTTCGTGGTGCGCCGACATGGCCCTCCTGTAACTTTCTGTCCCACCCAGTCAGACCGGATGCTCTGTGCGTGGTAGCATGTCTATTCACAGCTGGCATGTTTACATTGTGTAACTCGAATTCGATGTATTCTTCCGGTGCTCCAGTTGTTTACTATTAAATGCCGCGCCCTATGTCGTTTGTGTCATGAAGCATCATTCAGTCCTTGTGTGGACTGATGAAATCTCTTGAAACTGGAGAAAGTGGATGACTGCCCGATGGGCGTGCAATCTTAATTGGCATAGTGTCTGTAAACCATTAGATTCTCACACAGCTGCTATGTCTCACACACTGCTTTAAATGGGGAAAAATAAGTGCAGGTACTCATTCAAATAGATGTGTGGCAAGTGGGCGGGGATAGGGGAGGGGCTAAGGCCTAAATATAATCATACATAAAGAATTCTGTACCAGTTGCAGCACATATTAAAACACAAGAGAAATGCTTTCATGTAAAAAAAAAACCTGATTAACTCATTACACAAAATTAAAGTCATGATGACCCTTTCACCTGAATGGTCGCTGTGCACCTGATTGACAGTGCAGTGTCTGTCTAGCGAACCTGTCCTGTTTCATCACAGCGTGACATAAGCCCTGTCAACCCCCTGCAGTTTGGGGGCTTTCAAATGGGCACTGCTGGACTCATTACCAGCAACTCTGCAAATGGCTACTCCAGCCGAGTTAATTACAAGCTCCTCGGAAGCAGAGCGGTCTCTGCCCTGGACTGGAGGAAAAAAGTAACCTGCGCCTGCCGTGAATCAGGGTACCAGTACTCTCCCTGGCTACAGAGAAGTGCCGGTACTGACGGCAAAAAAAATCGAAAGTGCTGGTACTCAGTAGCGGTGAGTACCGGCCCATTTAAAGCACTGCTCTCACACTAAATGGTTGTTCACAAGGCTCGTTGTCTAACACAGAGGAATACTAGGAGACCTGGAAACTCTTCCAAGGGTTTCCAGTAATTTTTTTATGAGGCTCTTCTACTCGGACGTAACCTAATCCTGGATCTTACAGCCTCTCCAAGACACTGGGCCGGGCTAAGAACTAAAACCCTGGCAAAAATGTTCGAACCAGCCCCCCTCCCTTCCTCATTCAGTGCTGATCTCTGTCTCTCCCTCCTCTTGTCTTTCTACTCTGTTGTTCCTCTACCTCTCCTCTGACCTTCAAAAACTGGCCTCCGAAGGCTCCAGACCATCATGAAAATGAGCCCATCATGAAAAGGGCCAATAGAATAAATGGTCGGCCTGAGTCTGACCATGCTCCCTGCAGCCATGCTTTGTGCTGTAAAACAGACATGTGCTTAATTTGGAGAACAAAAGGGCCAGTCCCCTGCATTCTTCACAAGAGGGTAAGTGAGCAGAAGGTGTGGGCACGACAGTGTGGGTTGGTGCAAGTGGGGTCTTACCACCAACTTTTTTTAAATGCTGCATACTCCCAAAGAGCTCCAATATCTGTTCACCCACTTCTGCATTTGGCCTGGCCAGAGAGGAGCATGCACATCACCCGAGGGAAAATCTACAACCCTTCTTTTATCTCTTATTATGTTATGAGGACATATAAGGGCTGCCAATACGCAGGCTGGAAAAGTATAACTGCATTTGCTGTCCTTCTACCTAATGAATTGGGAAAGTGGGGGAGGTTACAAAGAGTCGCAGTCCTGTAAAGTAAGTGCCCAACGGCAACCACCAGCACAAATTAATAACTGAAACAGACCCAGAAGTAGTGAAAGGTCTATATGCCCGCTCTCTAATGGGCTGTCAGTATTGCTTTTTGTTGTAGTTGGGTTCTGGCTGTGAGTGGTTGTCAGAAGTCAACAGATAGCCTATCCTCAGCATTGTCACGCCATACCACAGTGTTTAGAACTACATCAGTGAAACTAGTTAATGGGCGTGCAACAATACATTTAAAAACTAGAGGATCAAACTCATAAAATGTACATTGATGTTTAATAAGTCTAAGACCAAGGAGGGAATAATGGTTGCAACCCGCCTCCCCCGCTCAAATAGCGTATAACATTTGCACCGAGAATGGGGTGTTTTTTTCACCCAATAATTACCTTGCTACTAAGTAGTTTTGAACAGTGTGATCTGGTGGAAAAAACACACATTTCCATAGTTCAGTCCCCAACTGTGGAAAAGGACTGAATGCTTCAGGGTGTCGGCATGCTTGCTGACTGGACTTAGGATGGCATATTTACAAGAGGATATCACCACCAAAACATCACTTTTAGGGGGATATTTACAATAAAATGTCAGAGCGCTGTGTTACTCCAAAATTGGTAATACCGCACTCTGAACAATTTTAAACGCAAGGATGCGCTGTATTTACAAAAATACGGTGCACCGTGTTTCACCTAGCGCTGGCGGTAAAAAAGCTGTCTAGTGCCAGCACAGGCACCCTTGCTCCGTGTTGTAAGGCACAAGGCGGTGTTAAGCTACGTTTAGTGACGTTTTGGTGCCGATATGCCCTTCTCTTTTCCAAGAGGTTTTAAGCCACGTAACGTGGCTTAACGCCGCCTTGTAAATAAGGCTTGTTTTCATGCTTTACTTAGCGTGAAAGGGGCGTGCAGTGGGTGTTGCAGTGGACGTTCTGCCGCAACACCCAAGGAAATTTTACGCAGATCCATATTTACAAGGATGGGGCAGCGCCGAAAACTAAGACCAGGTAAAACCAGGTCTTAGGATGGCGATAGAAGGAGAAATTATTAATTTCTTCCCAGATTTTGCTCTTTCAATGTGTGCTGCATTCTGCAGCACACATAGAAACAGCAAATCACCTTTAAAGATTGTTTATATGCGTCAGGAAGGCGTACCTTCCTGTGCATAAACAATCGCCCGTGCAGCGCAGGCACCCTGGCAACATGGCGTAAAGGTGACTCGCTGGCGCTAGCCAGCTTTTTTTAGCTCCAGCGCTAGGGGATAAGCACAGGTACACTGTATTTTTGTAAATACGGCACATCCCTGCGTTTAAAAATTGTCAGAGAACGTCGTTACCAATTATGGAGTAACACAGTGCTCTGACATTTTATTGTAAATATCTCCCAGGTTGTGTTGTATGTACTCTACAATAGATCAGCTGCTGGATGCTGTCTCGGTGATAAATGATCAGGCAATGTAGATGCCGACTCAGATGAAGCATCGCTGGCTGGAGAATAGTGGCAGGAGTCACGCTGCTGCCTGAGGACGAGAAGGTCCCAAGGCCTCTCCCTTCCACCATACAGGCAGCAAGCTAAGAAGGCCCCAGACATAAGGTGACACAGCCAACAATCAGCCCTTTCCTCAGTGAAGTCCCACCATAATACCCGAGAACTCTGTCAGCTGCTTTTGATGCACCCTCCCCTCCTCAGGGCGACTGAAATGTCAATCCAGCCAAACCCTAAAGGGGAAGTAAACCTTCAATTAATAGATGCGTAGCTCCTCTAAGAAACACCTCAGCCTCTCCCTCACCCACACAATTGTTCGCTGGTGCAGCACCTACACTCTTTCTCTACATGTGAACAGGGCCTAGTTATGCAACAAAGCTCTCCTCGAGTCCTATCTCGGCTCAATCTACCACTGAGCCAGAGACATAAGTAAGGAAGCCTTCCCAGAAGACTATCCTGAAGTATACAAAAAAAGATGGATGGAAGCTACATCCGACTGAAGAGCCCCAATCAGGTCAAAACAGGTTTGGGTTGCCTGTGTTCCGGTTCTGGGACGACCCGCCCTGGCAGTTTGGGATGGACTGTTTCGATTGGATGAGGATCAAGACTGATTTGCATATGACTGGACCAAAACTGAGGTGGTTTGGTGGGCAAAAGAATGTTGGGTTGGAATACTACCTTTTGTGATTTACCGAGGCTAGACTTCTACTACGCATTACTTCTATCCCCTTTTGATGTCACACCCTAAGTGGCCATGAGTATGCCTTGGCGTGTGTCCCATACTCACTGTGCCCCTGTATCCAAGCTACAGCTGATTGAAGAGCCCCAATCAAACCAA
Organism: Lissotriton helveticus; assembly: GCF_964261635.1. NCBI lineage: Eukaryota > Metazoa > Chordata > Amphibia > Caudata > Salamandridae > Lissotriton > Lissotriton helveticus. The sequence continues at coordinate 1,272,952,154 of NC_136067.1, read as the reverse complement.
TCCTGGCCTGACAGTTTGGGCTGTCACAATTGGAGCAGGGTCAAGCCTGATTTGTATACGGTTGAGGTCAAACTGAGGTGGCAAAGTGGGCATAAGAACAAAGGGCTGAAATGCTACCCTGAGTGATTGAGTTAGATTTATTGCAAGCATTCCTCCCATCACGTTTTGTGTGTTAGAAACCTGCCCTGGTGGGCTACAGGATACCCCTCCCCAACAGGTTACCAAATCTAATCATCCCCAGCATGGCCTGTGCTGTGGAGGCGTCAAGTGGGGCATGCACCTTAAGTTCCCCTGGCTTGCCCACGGCTAGACAAGGGGTAAAAAAAGGGCCTTCCAGTCCTAATCCTAAATCCAGGAACAAAATCATTCAGGCAATAGTTTCTGCCCACGATATATAGATAAGCATAGATAAAAACATATCAATATGATGGCCACAATTCAGGTATGGGAACACTGATAGGATTTATTGTCGGGGATCATGAAACTGGAATGAAGTTGATTGAAATAGAGGAAATTATGAATAAAAAACGTAAAACTTTGACAAAACACTCACCGTTGTACCAAGCAGGTTTTGGTAGCCCATTCAGTGCAGCAGAAAGGGGTATTTCTGGAAAAGAGTCAAAAAAGCCAGAGGGAGGTGGGCGCTCTGCCAGTTTTTTCCCCCAGTCTCTTTATAGGGACCTCCGCAAGTCAATTTGTGTCTCTTCTCACTGGAAGAACCGGTGTCTCCTAAGCGTTTGGGGAGTGCCTCTGAGAACAAACATGCGTGAGGGGAGCCTGGCTGCAGGTGTAAGAGCAATCCCCGGGCATCTTGCTTCTCTGCATGCCGAAGAGCTTCCTGTTTCTAAAAATAACTTGGGGGCATGACCTGAATGCGTGAGGCGAGAGCTGCAATGGAAAATACAGACATGTTCCCAAGGGTGGCAGGTGCTGTTTTTACTTCTAAAACGTATTAAGTGCGTCCAAAGGTTCCCTGTGGTAATATTTAATAGAAATGCCACAGTTCGGGTAACGGGTCCGGAATCGCAGAGGCTTTTTAGAAAAGTGTGAATGAGTCGGAGACGGCAGGTTCTGAAAATCGACAAAGGGGTGTGTATGTGTACATGTAACTGCGTCACCGGATGCGCTCTACTGTACACAGACAAAGCAGAGCGAAACTCGTTGCGTTGGAGCTCACGTTGTTTTTGCACTAGTAACACCCTCAGCGTCACACTATATCAACGTGCTTTCATTCTGTGTTGATGTGCAGTTCACGAGGCAACGGTACCGCACGCAGAGTACGCATTTACACGGCTCACTTTGGACTTGGCTCTTACCCTATTGTTGACTAAGCACAGCTTGAAAGGGATTCCCAGATGGGGATTAAGTTGCATGTCTTACGTACCTATCTGTGTATGTAATTTCTAAAGCACAAGCCACTGTATGTGGCAAAGCAGTGCTAAACAGAAGAGGGAGCACACAAAACGCGATGTTGTATATTACTTGTATCTTTATTTCTATGGTTATTTCTATGGTTATTTCTATGTCATGTATTCACATGCCGTTACACTGCAAGTACGACCACAACAGTCGACTATATACCTATAAGAGGTAAAGTTGACAGAGGCCTTTACAAGATACGATGGGAAAAGTATAGGAAGACAGCATCTCTTAAGTCTTCAGTTCAAGGGTCTTCAGTTCTTTGGGAAGGAAGGAGGGAGGTAGTTTGTCGAGCAGGGTGGTAATACAGTTCCAGATCCTTAGCACAGCATCTCTCTCCACCAGGGCTTTATGTGGGATGAAAAAACTAGGGGGTCTCTCAAAGGGGCGTGGCCAATGTAATTGAGGGCGTGGCCAATGTAATTGAGGGCGTGGCTTACAAACACATGAGCTAAAAATTTGTGCTTAGCATACATAGTGTGCCGCCCGACTCGTATTTTGCCGTTTCTGTCACTGCATCCAGATATTTGATACAACAATTAACAGCATACCTACAAAAAGTCAAGACTATTGGCGTTGTGAAGGGTTGTTAGTTGCATAAGATAAATAAGCAGCAACTATGGCTTGTATATATTATTGAAAAAGTTTCCAATTAAAGCCATGGTGACACCGCGACAATGTTGCTGCTTCTGAGTTTCAAAAAGAGAAGGGAAATCCAGAGAGCAAATGACTCTCTTTAAAGGATTTTTCTTCCCCTACACAACGCTCACCTGGCATGCTGTAACTTCTCCACTAGTGAGAAGTGAGCAGTGTGAGCAGCGCACCTCGATGTGCCTGTTGTCACTTCAGTCCGAAAAAAAAACGGACCGCCTGGTCCAGGGAACAAAACAGAGCCCGATAGAGATCCGTTTCGAGGCACCCTTTAAAAAACTGCTGGTGCTCAGCACCGGTGAGACCCGGCCCACTTAAAGCCCTGCTCTCCACCCTTATAAATATACAATATGGCCTCCACCCTTATAAATATACAATATGGCAGTGACTGTCAGTCTGCAAGAATCTGCTGAGCCTAGGACCCCAATACAACATAAGGTTGAAAACTAATCAGGAGCTGTTGGGCCTGGTGGTTTTCTGGTTTTAGTATAAACGGTTAGGTATTTTACTTTGGAAGGACCATAGACGCAGGAACCAGTAAAATGTGGGCTTACAGCTGCAAACACTTTTCGAATGCTAACAAATACAGGTTAGCTCTATCCAGGGGACACTTTTTACCAGGGCAAGCTCTAGAGCAGTGCGATCGGTGCAGCTGCACCTGGCGCAGACCTCCGGTGCGCCGTGTTTAGGAATAACTTATGGGTTTAAAATGCACCTGCTGCAGAGTCCTTTGTGTGTCCACCAGTTTTCAAGCAACAATAGCAATGACAAGATAATTCTGGTGTTTAATGTTTCTCCTGGAGAGAGATCAGAGGACTGTGTAAGTTGCAGTTTTCACTTATCATAAAGTAGTGCAGAAGGCTAATATGCCTGCTGCAAACAACTTGTGCCATGTATATCACAGAACTGCATTTTATGTGAATATCTCAGTGGGTTACTGATTTTGTCACATAGATCTTGTTTGGTACTCACAGTTCATATGTTACAATTCTAATATAGCACAGCGATCTGCTAACTGTCATCAAAGAGCTGCATGCAAAATGCAAGGTATAGGTTAGAACGTTATGTTTTTATCCCCAGTCTTTTATTATCCTAATGTTGCTACAAAGGGTTCTGTGTTTAGAAATGCATTCTTATTAGTAAAGCCAACCACAAGTACAGTAGTATGCTTTAAATCCAGTTTGTGCTTCTCCAGACAAAACACTCTTAAAATATACGGCCTACTAGTATGGATGACGCGCCTCCTATACCTTGTAATCCTCATTGTCTTATGTAACAATTACTATAGACTGATTTATACATGTATGATTTATATTCTCTGTATATTGTGTGCGATGTAAAGTGCTCTGATACCCTGCCCTGGTATGAGGAGCACAATAAAACAAATGAAATGCATGTGAGAGAGGGGCAATTGGGAGGGGGGGCAATGCTGGACCGTGGAAGTGAGGGACTCCATGAAAAAAGGACATCATTTGGAGAAGCCCCAACAAAGATTGTTGCACTCGGTGCCACCAGCACTAAAGCCGTCCCTGCTTTTCACAATGCCTGGGTTCGCATCCTAAGCATATGACAGGGCCCCGTCCCAGACGCTGCGATCGTTCTCGTTGGACCAGCGTACTCGCTTGGTCAGCCTTGCCAGTCTTCTGGCTCTTCCGAGTAATATTTCGGATCTTTTGTGGTGGATCTCACATGTGCCCGCACTACCTATTGACAGCATACCGTGACTCGAGCCTTAAAATATTCAAGTTGGAAGTGGGTTTCCCTGTCAAATTACATGTAAACCATTATCCAGAGTACACTACTCTCCTCAACCTCCTATTACAGCCGGGACCGAATTACAACAGGCAAAGAGATATTAGATCTCCATTATTTGCCTCAAGCCCTGATGAAGTCCAGGGTCATTCACCCAGACGAAACACGTGTTGGCTGGGCAATCTTCCTAGAATAAAAGAAGAACATATTTCACATTTTGAACCATTGTATATTTGTACTGTGTATATATAAATATATATTGTCTGATTCTGATGGACAGAGTACTTTACTATAATTTTAAGACGTGTGCACAGACTCGTTTTCATATGACAGGGCCTAAGTCAGGTAGCAGCACAAAGGTGTGGTTCAGCATCATTAATGGCTTTCAAGAACTTAGGTGCCCTTCTTGTGCACAAGTAACCTAGGGCTCACTATTCCTCTGATACGGCGTTGTTCTGCTTACAGCAAACAAATGATGGACGGAATGCTGACAATGCAAACATTCTCCCCCAGTCAAAAGATCTGGGTTAAATCCATTTTTATTTTGCCCACTACGCCACCCCAGTTTGGAACCAGCCATATGCAAATCAGTCTTGACCCTGTGCCCCATGGGAACAGTCCAGGCTGAACTGCCAGGCCAGGGCCTCCCTCACCGCGAGTGGGACGGGTATGCCCAGACGTGGGTCCCGTGCTCTCCATGCCACTGGAGTCAAGCTATCCTGGATGACGAGGGCTGAAAGCCCGAAACCAGTCCTAGGATGCTTGTTTCCAGTCCAGGGAGGACCTTGCCTGGCAGTTCGTGCTGGACTGTTCCCATTGGGCGCAGGGTCAAGACTGATTTGCATATGGCTGGGTCCAAACTGGAATGGCATGGTGAGCAAAAAAACGATGGATTTAGGTCCAGATCTCTGTACTGGGGTGAATGTATGACATAGTTCTGCATTCTGTCCATCAATTGTTCTTTTTGCAGTTGTTCTGCTTACCACACACTCTGTGTAACTGATGCAAGTGATGAGGCCTTTCACCCTTGGTTTGCCTCTGTGTATTTATGAGGACAAATAAATCTGGAGATCTTTTTTGACCAGTTCGATGAGAGCAGCTCTTCATTTGTGCCAGTGTTTACTGGTGCTCAGTGCCTGCACTTATTTCTAAACATACGTTTTTGAGCAAATCAGTAGAGTATTACATAAGAATCAATATGCTTTAAAATGTGAGAGAACTAGCACTCCAAGGCCAGTCATACAGCTTGAGGTGACCTGACATAGCCTAAAATGTTACACTTGTATGAGTGTGGTTAGAAAGGTCATGCTGGCACTGGCATTTAGCAGCAGTGGCAAGTCTTGGGCCCCAGCACTTATATTTTTACAAATTAAGTACTGGATGAGATTATGTGTGGTCAAGTGTGGTGCTTCTTAAGGAAAAGATTGTAAAGTGGGAGGAAGCATGTGTACATATATCGGTATTTTTAAGGCACAAACCTAGCTAAAGAGCAAGGCAACACTGTACGTTAATACACCGGTGAATGACACTATTACGTTATGTGTCTCATAGTTTCATTTTAGAAACAGGGAGATTATAGGGGGTCATTTAGAGCATCATATGACCCTTCTGCCAATCCAAGGTTCTCCCACCCAACATTTAGCTGGGAGAGCCACAGGATTTCAGCTGGTGAAGCCTCAGTTGGCTATCTTTACTGGTCGAAGCCCTTCACCTAGCACCACATCCACCACTGGACCGCCAAGTCAAAATGGGAGTCACCCCATACTATTTAGGTTTGGGTGGCGACCATCCCTGGATTTCCCTGCCAAGGAGTACCAAGATAGGCACCCCTAAGCACCAGTGTAATTGATATTTTGTCCATAACTTCGAAAGCACACATAAGAAAATGTCAAACTGCCTAAACAACATGGTCTGCCCACAATGCATGTGTGGATGAACTTCATAAGAGATCCCCATAAGGGAGGCATGTATATCGAATTATGACAGTCAGTCCTATGTCAGGGGAGCGAAGGCCAGAGCCTCCAAAGACTTTCTGGGCAATGGGCCCGCTCGCCAATCTATAAATAGCCCTTTAAGTAATTTGCCTGGGATAAAACATTTTTCATGATGTACCAAAGACCTAGATACAGAATCATCTAAACAAAAGAAGCCGAAAATACAGAAGCAACTTGTCTCTCTTGAGCAACATGAACTGTAAACAGTATCTTTATAATATTTATAATGGACGTTTAATGATCTCTTTGTAAAAGTTCAGCCTTAACCAATAGGCCCCACTACATTGGCAACAGAGTTGGAATCACGAGTGAGTAAATACATTTTTGTCAGAACTTTGCATTTTTGCTCTTTTGTATCATCTCACTGTGAAGGGCAGAAGGTTTGTTTATGGGTTTGAGAATGATAATGATTGTTTTAAACTAAGACAGGTAGACTTGTAGGGAGACAGGAAGGGGCTGATCGTTGGAGAGACAGAGCTGTGGAGAAGTATTTTTGGCAAGATGTAAGAAAACCATTGTTACAACAGCCTTGAGTATCCTTATTTCTCCACTACCAAAGTATTTATTCTTCAAATCAATATGCTGCATAAGAAAGAAACAATGTGCATATCCTATTCACGCTGAATGGGTTTTCATTCACTGCAAAAATGTTAGAAATGGAAAAATAAAGTCCTTCGCACAACATTTTATTAGATTATACTGTATTATATAGGTTTACCATATACTAAGGGACCAAAATTAGGAGACAGTAGAGTATTAACTTAAATAGGTTTAAAGAATAGTGTAACAATATGACCCTCTGCTGAGATATTCCCCTTCAAGTCCTTATGAGAGGACAGGTACCATGCTAAGCAGTGAGCAGTATAACCAAAAAAATCACCTTAGACATGGAAAAACAAGTCAAATAAACGGTATGACTTGTAATAAATAATGTAAGCCAAAACATTATTTCACAAAGACAACTCCTGACATGAACGTGCATGGATGTGTATGAACACCTTCCTTACTTATGTCTCGCCAACAACTTCCAAATAACTAAATGCCAATTATTTAGGTTGTGGCACCCTTAAGCAACACAGTGCATAAACGTATAGACTCTGGTTGCCAAGATGTGGTGGATATGGGATCAACTTGTACTCGAGGGTACATTTTATAGAGTGGGTGTGGTGTGTCTGTTTGACGCAAGAGGTGCCTCGTAATCCAAGCAGCCAAGTTGTGAGTCAGTCCAAGAGGAAGCTTTTCACTGAGATTGTTTATGTAGTGTAAACGTGTTTCGGCAAAAGCATGAGGCTAACACCAGGGAGGTAATTATAAAATACCCATGAACGATTGAGCAGTGGCATCTGTTTATTGATTGGTGAACGAACTTGCTGCCATATTTTCCCCATCCTACTCACTATGAGGAATGCCATGTAGAAAATATCTCAACTAACAAATCTTTGTGCACACTAGTCACTCCGTAAATCACTACTTGTACTAGTGTTCCATTCTAAATCATTTTACTACAAGACCCTTTCTGTTCTGATGTTCAGACACATGAATGAAAGAACTGTGAAATAAAAAGTCTCTTCCTCTCTTTCTTTTTCATGCAATAAATGATAGTGTCAGACCCCACAACCAACATGCAGCACCTTTAGAATGGTTGGGCATGGAGAAGCTCACTATGTCACTGGAAGACCTGTCAAGTGACTTACATTGGGGTATGTGCCTTGATCTTTTGGCTTTCCGCACTTTAACACTGTGTGGGGTGTTCTTCTGAAAGCAAATAACTTGAACGGCTTGTGCCATCTTGAAAATACCCAAAGTGGGTAGGGTTAGCCCCGAAAAACGTTACTCCATTGGTTAGGGCATCTCTAGGAACTATTCCCACCCACTAGCTTGTGGCAAGCATAAACATGGCATCCCCTAGCATCCACTTCAGAACAGTCCTGGACCTGTGGAAGATCAGGTCCAGGACTGTTCTGGGTTGAAGAGGATTGGACATGCTGTGTGAGACCTGAGAAGAGCCCTAAAGAACTGTATATACTCTCCCTCTTGACCTAGGACAAACAAGTGGACTTCAGGGGTCATAAGACAAACCTCCTGTTCCGGCTACAGTGACACAACAAACTACAAGAGGCCTTTCCTGCAACAGCCCAGCAGCAATTGGACCTGGACTGGACCCTGCTATTGGCTTCAGTCTGACACCCAGTGGGTCTCTAAACATCTAATCTGAGTTGTGTGGGCTTTTCAATTGTACTCCTGTAGTGGACTTTGACTTAAAGGACTAAGTTAGGAGGTAAAATATGTTGCCCTTGGATGAACCTGGTTGGTGTAACCAACATGTGCTCCATCCCAATCACGGACTATCATTGGCACTTTGTGCTTCTTAGCTCTATTCCTACTTAAAACTTTAAAAATGTATATCTATGGTTCCACCCATGGATTTTAATCATGTTGGTGTATTGTTGTTTATTAAATGACTCTATTTTTCTAATTCGTTTTGTGAGTTTTTTCTTTTTCGACTTTCTTACAGTTTGAGTGCTGCGTAAATATTCTACACATTGCCTCTATGTTACTCCTGTCTGCTCTGTACCATTGCTACGAGGGAGTTGAGCTCAGTGGTATTTCATAACTTTAGTGTTTCACCCTGACAAAGATTGTGACTGTTACTTGAGGTGGGTTCTTACCCGCCTCAACTAATAATTCAAGTTTGTACAGTAACTAAAAAGAGAAAAATGCACAAACATGTTTTTTGAAAAGCCTGTGGAGGTGGAAGCAACACTTGGGAGACCGAAGTCACACAAGAGGAGGCAGAAGTAACCCAGAGGACCAGCGAGTGGGGTGGGGGCGCATAAGCAACACAGGCTGCGAGTGGAGGGAAGAAATATGGAGGACACTATTGGTAGGGAAGCAACAAGCAGGGCAGATGATGACTCAAAAGATAGAGGGTGATAGCAAGGGTAATGCTGGGGTGTGTAAAAGGGCTAAAGAGAGCAATGTGGAGCAGGCATAGAGAAGTATTAAGATGTCCCACACTTAGTGCACTCCGATCAAAACGGGTTTGTGCCTGCGAGGTCCACATCCCTGAATCTCAGGCGGTTCTTTAGGGTGGCAGCTGAAGCGACAAAGAAATGGCCTAGGGCGGGGTGCCTGATAATTGATTTGGAAAAGGCTTTTGACTGCCTGGAGTGGGGGTACCTGGCTGCGGTGCTAACACGCTATGACCTTGGTGAGGGATTCCTACAGATGGTTCAGCTCCTTTACAGCAATCATGTGGTTAGGGTGCAGCTGGGCCCATACATATCAGAAGCGGTGGCGGTGGGCCGGGGCAATCGGCAGGGATGCCCCCTGTCCCCGCTATTGTTCGCGCTTGCTGTGGAACCTCTGGCGGCGGTACTACGGCAGACACTGGAAGCGGGAATACCCCTGGGGGACGCGACTCACCAGGTCTCGCTTTACGCGGACGACTTGCTGGTGTTCGTAAATGATGTGACGCACATACCGGAAAGGCTGGCCCAATTGCTGGAGCAGTTTGCAGTTGTCTCAGGGCTCAGGGTTAATGCGAGCAAGTCTTGCCTTTATGCCTTCAATGCTGAGATAGAAGACCCGGGGTACTGTCTTGGGGGCATGAGGGTCCAATGGAAAGCCGACACCTTTAGATATCTAGGGATTCAGATCAATAGTCAGCCAGCCGACCTTTTTGAAGGCAATTTGGGTAAAGCGGTTGCGACGCTCCGATCCCAGATCCGTTTTTGGTCCTCCCTCCCACTGACCACGACAGGCAGGGTGGCCCTAGCTAAAATGGTTATGCTCCTCAGACTCCTGTATTATTTTGTCAATTTGCCCCTTTACGCACCGGCCTCCTTCTTCTCGTCACTCAATGTGATGCTGCGAGACTTCATCTGGGGCACGTCCCAACACCGATTGGTGCTTCCGAAGCTGTTTCTGCCAACGGACAGCGGTGGGCTGGCCGCTCCCTGCTTTGAGCACTATTACTTGGCTGCGCAACTACAATGGATTGCACGCTGGTTGGCGGACAGGGGCAGAGATGACACCGCCACAGTTGCGCCGCCGTACTCCCTGGAACGAGTCACCAGGCTTTTTCACCCCCTGGCAACGCCTGCGAGACCCACCCCGCTGCTACTGGCAGTGGCGTATAAGTGCTTTCGCAGGGCCCTCTTTCTTACCAGAGAGGTGCATCCGTATACGCGCCAGCGGTGCCACTGGAGGGCTTCCTGGGGGGCGAGGGGGGCCTTACTCGACCTAAGCTGGAGCGCTGGAAAGAGGCAGACATTCAGACCCTGGGCGACCTCTTTAGGGATGGTGAGCTGGTGGCGTATGAGACGTTGGTCTCGGAAGATGGGCTTCCCCCTGGGGGGTTTCTGCTGCATCGGTCCATAGTGGCAAAAATGACAACAAGGTGGAGTAGCATGGCATCGGAGCCTGAGCAACACTTAACTATGCAATACTTACACATCATGGGGAGGGGCAGACACCTGGTCCGGTGGTTCCGGGGGGTCGTTGAGGATACATACAGGGACTAGCTTGGCTCCGCTTAGGGACAAATGGGAGCGAGACATGGGCAGACAACTATCGGATAAGAAGTGGGAAAGAATACTTAAAAGTCCGGTGCGCGTCCCCAGAAACCTGCGTTTCCGCCTGATACAACTTTATGTAATACACAGGGCCTACCTCACGCCTGAGCTCATTAACAGGTACTTCCACCGCGCGGATGCTTCCTGCCCCAGATGCGGTGAGTTAGACGCTGGGATCCTGCACCTTTTATGGAGCTGCCCTAAGCTGAGCTCCTACTGGAGTGCAATCGGCGAGCAGCTCAGCAGATGCACTGGGCGCCTAATACCCCTTGACTGGCCGGAATACATTTTGCATCAGTTCCGGAGGCCGCCTAAAGACAAGGTGTCGTCCCGCTTTTTAGATCTGGGAATGGTGGAGGCTACGTGCCTCCTTACGAGGCGCTGGAAGGCGAGCGACCCACCAAGCGCACAGGCGTGGACCTCCTCCTTTCAGGCATGGGCCCGGGCAGAGTGGACGGCCATACGCAGGGAGGAGACAGTGGGGATTCGAACAGAACCAATGGCGGAGAAATGGGAGTGTATGCTTAAAGCCTTGCAAACAACGGGTGGAGCTGGGGGCGTGGGTGTCGTGGAGGACTAAGTGTTGCCCTTCGGGATTGGGGTGCGCTGCGGGTTGTTTCCTGCCAAATACGATGGCTTGACACCGTCATTGACTTCTGGAGTCACATAGGATTCACGTGCAAGCTCAGCTGAGATTAGGGCGCATGGCTGTGTGCGGGGGGGGGTAGCCTGGGGGGAGGGAGGGGGGAGAATTTATAGGTGCCAGCGTTATGGGCTTTTGCCGCTATTTTTTTCTGATACTTTTCTGTTTATTGTTTCATCACAATTGTTGTATAAAATACATTTCTGTGCACAAACCAGGACCTGGGAAGATCCACCCCCAACTATGCTCAAGCACAAAACTCGACGTGTGGACAGGCATGGACCTACTTTGGGGCGGCATATGTTTTGCCATTGTGGGGCGGGTATCCTTCATTATTACTCCGTATGTGGTCTTGTACTTCTTAAACACATGCTAACACGCCTTTAACCACATGCCGGACGCGCCCAATTAATTGGCTATTAATGTTGAAAAGTCCAATGTACTGTGATACCTTTTCAAAATGTTAATAAACAGATTTGACAAAAAAAATAGAGAAGTATTAAGATGAGAAAGCAGCATGAGGGAGAAGCACACGGGTGTGAGAGAACACTAGAGCAGAGGGGGAAGACAAGTACACGAGGGAGACAGCTGATAAACACATGCACTCTCATGGAGTGCTTAAACAAAAAGAAAAAAGAGGCGACTGAAAAGTGAGAAGTGGAAGGAAACAAGTAATGCGTCCATGCTCCAGGGGAGGGACAAACACAAGCCCACCCATTACTTACCATAGGTTGGTTTATGTGTCACACTAATTTGCTTGCTTCTTATTGATTACAGAGTGTGGGCTTCACTTCCTCTTCTTATGTTTGAACCTCCCCTGGGGCATGGACGCATTAATGGCGTCCATTAACTACTAATTTTTTAGCCGTTACTTTTAAAATTTATGTTTAGGTACTCAACGATGGTGCAAGTGTTTTCCAGCTGTCTCCTTTGCGATTTTATTCCCGTCTGCTGCGCTTGCAGATGTGCCTACGAAATGATGCATGCTGCAATGTCATAGGTTTTTTTTTCTCTTTTGGTTATGCTGCACAGTATTGGGGATGCTGTACAGCGTGCCTAAAAATCACTAGCAAAGCAGATGAGCCCTATTGACTTTGCGAAAGCATGTTCATATTTCTGCTTCATTTCTTTTGTAAAATAGACTGGAAAATGAACTAAGGTGTGAAAAAATGCTAGGTGGATCCTAACACACCAAAAGGACAACAATAATGTCATATACTGAGTTTTCAACAGTGTGCAGATTCCTGAGCTAATCATATCTCAGGGCTAAGCACTACGCATCTTAGAGCCTGATTCTGACGTGGTTAGGAACGCCTCATAACAGCAGTTGCTCTGTCCAAGCAATTGGATTGACTTATCACGTACAAACAATTAAGAATCGTTTATATCAGGTGATTAGTAATTCTATTTTCCTTTGTTTTCTGCTCTCGGGTAATCACTACTAGGCATGGGCGTCCGCAGGGGGGGGGGGCAAGGAGGTGCGCTTGCCCCCCCCCCTCCGCCCCCCGGAGCAACCCTCCTTGCCCCCCCTGCGGACGCCCATGAAAACTGTGACTTCAAGACGGGGTTCTTCTCACTCTCTTTCCTCTCCTTTCTTTTATTTGCTTCCCTGTGAAATGGATCCAAAAAAGAAAGACGCTTTTGCTGGAAATGTCGTACTTTTCTGACATTTTAATTTCAAAGTGCAGCATTGGGAATAAAAGCTTAAAAATATGAAAAATAGATAAATAACTAAATAAAGTAAGACAGAGTGGTAGCAAACTGGCCAAACTGATTTTATTCACACTGAAACACATTAGCGCCACTTTTACAGAGTTTACCAGTGAAGCGCTATTTTTGTTTTCTTGTCTTTGTTTTCCCTGGACTTGGAACCAGTGCACCAATCCTGGAGGTACTACAATGTGTGGATTGGAAAACAAAATGTGTGCTGCGGCTCTTGCGACCAGGGATGTGGTCTTTTTACCATACTGCTTACGTTTTGTAAGGATATAAGCAATGGCCATTGAAATGGGTCCATTCAGGGCCCTGTAGTCGTGTCCTTAACTTTTCAGGCAAAAGCACTCTCTGATTTCTGAATAGTGAGTGTAAAAGCATTACGGTAACCATGTTGTTCCTGCTTACATTTCCCATGGTTTGCTAAATTTTGCATTCCCTATAAGTGTTTGCTTTTTCCAGGATGTTGTTACTTTATTTTTTTTGTAGGCCACATATTGCTCGTCTAGTGAGTAATTTGAATTGAGTCGCCTCCAGGTGTTTATAGCGGGCAACAATTGGGTTGTAGTTGAAGACAGTGGGAGTTTTTCTCAGTGGGGCATTACGGTGTTCAGTGGGGGAGAGGATGTGGCACTATGGTCAGAGCTGAATTTGGAACTGGGAACCAAGTTCAGTTCTAATAACCAGCCCACCAGACCTCTCTCCTGCGAGAGCACAATCACATGCTAGACCTTAGAAGGCTTCGCAACACCTTAGAAGGGGAGACAGCCAGGACAACGCAGGCTTTACACCACGCTGCCATTACGACGCTGCCATCACAACGCAAATCGTTACAACGACTTGCTCTGGAGGGCGCTCTTGATAAAGGAATAGTTTTATTTTCTATTCTAACACCTTCCCTACTGTTACGTGGGTTGGAGTTGGAATAGAAAATTAAACAATTCCACAATCCAGCGCCTACAGCGCAAGTCGTTGTAACGACTTGCGTTGTAATGGATGCGTCGTAATGGCAGCGCGGGGTAAAGCCCACGTTGTCATGACATACATCCCCTTAGAAGTCCTGGTTTCTTCGCACCAGCAGGTGGACCCTAGCATGACAAGTGTAGGTTAACCTTCAAGGCTTGTCCACCACTATCCATACTGAAGTTCACCTCCAGTCTTGCGGGCAGGCCTATGAAGCAGCACACCCTAGAACAACAGTTACTGAGGTCACAGGACCCTTGAGAAGGGCCAGCTCTAGGGCGGTGCAACAAGTGTGACCGCACTGGGTGCGGACAATGTGCTTTTGTTATTGACTTTAGGTGAAGGCATCATGTTTGCAAGTATATAATGGTTATTAAAACGCTTGCTGCCTCCTTCCTGGCCTCCAGCAATTTTTGGCAACAATAAAAATGTCATAATGACTCTGGTGATTATTGTTCTTCCTACAGAGAGATCAGAATTTTGTCTAGTGAAAGTTTTGACTCATGGAAAGGTAGCTCAGAGGATTAATGTACCGGCTGCAAAGAACATGCGCCATGCAGATCACAAAGTGCACATAATGTAAATAGGTCAGTGGGCTACTGCTTTTGTCAGAGAGATGCTTTTGTTACTTGCAGTTAATAAGTTAAGATCCTAACTTAGAACAGTGAGCTATTAACTGTCATCTAAGAGCTGCATACAAACTGCAAGGTATAAATTAGAGCGTTATGTCCCCCCCCCAGTCTTTGATTATCCTAATGTCCCAAAAAGTGTTCTTCTGGACAGAAATCAATTCTGATTATTAAGGAGAACCCCCAATCATGGTATTACGTTTTAAATTCCGGGTATTGTGTTTCTCCAGACCAATCACTATAAAACTATACGGGCTACTAGTATGGTTGTCATGTGACTCCTACACCTTGTAGTCCTTAGTCTTATGTAACATTTTCTATACAGTGATTTACACACATATTGATTGTCTCTGTGTAATGTGTGTGATGTAAAGTGCTCTGACACCCTACAATGGTATGAGTGGCGCTGTAAATCAAATTAAATGCATCTGAGAGAGAGTGGTTATGGAGACTTGGGGGGCACAGTTAAAGGGTGGTAGTGAGGGAATCCATGGCAGAGGTGGTCATTGGGGGGCACTAACAAACATTAATGCACAGGACACCACCAGTGCTATGGCTGGCCCTGCCCTTGAGGCTAGTCTGCCTCTCCCATAGGTACCTCCATTGGCCTTGTTTCAGCAGCAGTAGCTGCAACTCACCAGGGATTGGCAATGCAGGATTTGCACGCACAACAAACTAAGTCCACAAACTTCACAGTCTCCCTGCTTCATTTACAAGCACTTTTAACATGTGCTGCCTGCTGTGGGGCCACTGGAATTAATTATGCGGCAAAGGATGACAACATTATGCAGTAGTGTTGACTAAATTATGCATTAAAAAAAGGCTGCCGCGTAATGCAGCATATTTTCAGATATTTTCTTATTTTGACGTGTGTACACATGCTTACAGTCTCTGGAAAGATTTTGCCTTATTAGTACCAGTGTAACATACAAACGCAGCAGTGAGAAAGGTGACCAGTCAACCTTTACAATAGGTCATCCACTCCGCAGCAACACAAGTCACATTTTATATTAACTTTTGATATGTTTGAGCTACAAACAATTTATTAGTTTAAATGGTCAGATCACGCAGCAGATCTTGCATTATGAGGCAAATATGGCAGAGCCATAATTTTTGAGAAAACATTTACAAACTAGGATATTTTGCCGTTCATGTTTGAACTGCTGTTGTGGAAAAAGGGAGAAGTGCTGATGACGGAAACTCCATGGCTCGGAGACAATTGGCTTGTGTTTCCACATTTTATCTTATTTGGTACATTCTGTAATTAGAAGCATATCCCTCTTTTTGAATATATTTTAATGTCAATACCTAATAACCTTAAATAATCATGTGTATCCATTGGTTGATTAAACTGGGCAGTAAAATGCCAAACAAATACTAAAAATTGGGATGTCTGCGCATTCTAGCCACACCTCTGGCTCCACCCACAGATCCAATCCTTGGGTTATTCCTGCCCTCTGATTCTCAGCCCACTGTTCCCCTACTTTTTTTTCCCCCACTTCGACCACTGTGTAAGACTCAGCATCCCTGGACCTGTGATGTGGCACAGCTGCGGGCACCGCATGTGCCACACATTTACGGTGCCGGGCTTCCTCATAAGGGAGCTGGCCATTATTGTATCCCTAAACGTGCGCACGTTGTCAGTTTGACATTGACTACACGTAGAGGGACTCTAAGTTTCTTTTAAAAAATATAGTTAACATTTGGACCTATACATTTTATTTTGTATAAATTAATTGAATGTGTGTAAAACTTAGCAATGCCAGGGGAATTCTAGTAAAGGGAGCACCCACTGGCGAATCACTAGCGTGTGTGATTGCTGCATTATTTATTACTAACTTTGACGTTGTGCTTTAACTTTGGATACAAGTTATCATGAATTCTAGCACCAAGAAGCCAATATTGGTACATATGTGTGCTACAAATAATCCCTAACATACATTGTGCATACATATTTAATCTGGTGCTTTAATCATAGGCTGTTTTAAAGTATTCTGATAAAAATCGAATCGTGCTGAAGTCAGCCTTGATTGGTGTTGGATCGAGGACCCGGAAGTCTGCACACCTAGCAGACAGAGATAAAGCACCTTGTCAGAAAGTTTAGCGTTTTCCCTACATGTGGTGTTTGTTGGCCTGTGGCAGGGTCAGTCACATTTCCTGGCATTTAATTGAGCCTATCCTAGTTCTGCGCCCCAGTGTTTCTTGTGCCCCACCTGGCACACATCATGTCGGAGGATGGTGATGATGTTAACATTTTGCCCCCCCCTCCCCCCTGGAAAAATGTCTGCGGACGCCCATGCTCCTAGGGTGTTTTTAATATATAAATTCCACTCTTTGTCACTGGAGCTTTTTTCCATTCTCTGGATGGTAGTGGTATTCACAATATTTGGAACCTTGGATTATGTGGTATACTCCAGAGTGATATATACATGTTACTGTATTGTATAGAGTAATTTTGTCCTCTTAGGTTTGCAGCCCTGAAGAAGTCATTTGAACATTAGATGGCATGACGAAACACGTGTTGGCTGCTGTTGCTTTGAGAATTGAAGATCTAGCTGTGTCTAGAAAAGTTACCTACTTTTATTTGAGAATTGAAAAGACAGAATACATATTTGGACATTGGTTTGAAAAATTACTGGACTTACTTGATACTTCATGGACTCTTGGTTTTACTTATGTGTGCTCGGGGAGGATTTTGAATTGTACATAGTTTAAAGACCTGTAATCATAAAGCTTGCCATGCAAACATGGCTGTTGGAATTATATGGTAATGAAAAAAACAAATTAGGCAGCAGGGCTAATCAAATGATATGACACAAAAGCAAATTCTGAGGCATATTTTGGCTCAATCTGTGGTAGTATTAGTTCTCTATTTTGCTATTTTAATACACAATTAATGCTGTCTTTTCTAAAGGTTCACATAATTAGTACCAGTATAACCCCATAACCCCATCAACAGCTGAAAGGCAACCAGTTAAACTTTGCAAAGGTTCTGCCAGTATTTAACGCTACATGTGGCAATTTATTTTTTAGTATTTTTTCATCTGCTGCTCTAAATATTTTTTATCTGAAATTATACAGCTGACGTGTACCAAGGGCGGTAAACACATATTTTTTTCCAGAAAACGCTGCAGGAATAGACATAATTCTAGTGGTCCTGCAACTGTTCTCACTCACTCTGAAAGGTCTGCTTCTTACATCAATTTGGTTTACTAAAGCATTAGGATAGTGGGCCTGAGGCTGGAAATACTGCATTGGATGTAGCTTGATATAAACAAAGGTATGGGCCTACCATTAACATCTGAATCTACAAAAAATTTTGCTTTTAGGTGCGACAAGCACAACAAACTCGGTGAACCCTATATTTGTTTTGGAAGTCTAAAACGGTGACAGGATATAAGCCCAAACTTGGACCACTGGAACAAATAATTAGGTGATTTTATTTTGAAGCGAGCGATGCTCGCCCTGGCTGCTGCCTAGAAAATGCCCCGCAGCAGACGTTGTCTCAGCTGTCCTCATCCGGATGGCACGTCGACTTTGTAATCAACAGTCGATGACGACGGCGCACATACTCTTCAGGTGCAGGCTAGGGCGCCTCGCCCCTTTGACGGGGATTAGCGCCTACCCTGCCAATTGTCTCTCTGTGGAAGCGGTTTGGCTGCGCGTGCAACCTCCTCACAAAAGGCGGGCTGTGCGCTTACGGGACGTGCATCGCCAAGGGCGCTACGTGTGCTGCGTTATGACGTACGTACGCATTTTGCCGAACTAGGGTGGAGCCAGTTTAGGTGCCCTGCTGTGTCAGCTAGTGTTTACTAGTTCAGACTCTTCATCTATATGGCAAATCGGCCCGTAGAACTCTGAAAATGCGATGTTTATATGTCAAACATAAAGTACTGATAACAAATGTTATTTTTAGTGTTATTCTCTCTCCTATTGGGCTTTCCCCATTGTATTGACTCAAATCCTAATTTAATGTCCCTTTTGGATTTTCTACGTCTCCCGTTTTCTTAAAATTCCATGCTTATTTGTTTGCTTCATTCTTTATACTTTTATTCTTACGTCGTGTCCTTGTTTCTGATTAGGTCTGACATTAGATAAGATGTTTTGATTTCAGTAACATACCCACACTACAAACACCCACCCTGGCGGCGCACACGCACCCCTGCCCCCCTTATCTACTACAGGTGACTTGTAACGTCCCTGGTTGCCTAAAATAATGAAATTACAACTGCTTAACTGTAATCACTTATTATAGTCGAGTTTGGGGTGACAATGCCAGTTTCTAGAGGCAGCAGCACTGGTGAGCGCCGGATCACTGTACATTTTTAGCTGCACTTTCATAGCTGCCAAGGTTTCAGATTGCTATGTGTGACATTTTTATAACTTCAGTGTAATTATGAGTGACATTTAACGACTATGAGTGACACTTTCTCGGGAGCAAAATCAAGCAATGAAGACAAGGGAACATATAAATATCAGAAATTACACACATTTAAGCAACGATAAACTCTAAGACGATCTTAAAACTGCTGTAAAGCATCAGAAATGGAAGGGCAGTATTGGACCCTGGAGATCCAGCTACCGCTTACTGAAGAGGCCAGTCACAGTGTAACTGTGTATACTACAGGACGATCGGGGTTTGCAAGTCACAGTTTACAAAGGAGGCCCAGAGATTATCGATGGCTTGGGGTTTATATAGGAGAGCAGTGTGCACAGGGAATAAACTGAGGTTACCTCCTGACATTTAAAAAGGTTATACAGGATGTCAATAGACTAAGTATTATAGGTTAATGGGCTCATCGGCCTCCTGTGGGTTTGTAGGAAGTATCAGGGAGGCCTGGGCCTGCTTGGTGCACAAAGGAGTTCAGGCGCGCAACACCCATTGGGCTCACGGGGCTTCAGCCCCCCCCCCGTCGTGTGAGCTTCACTGGCTGGCGAGCATCTAGTTGCAGCCGCACCCGAGTACTTAACAGGTCTTTAAAAGACCATTTACTTGTAAATGAGGCTTTTGTTGTGTGTTCACCCCTTCTTACAGCCACTCTGTCTATGGTTGGAAGAATTAGCCTCCCCCCGAAATATTTTTCGCCCCCCCCCCCGAAATTTGGCTCTAGTTGCCCGCCTGAAGGAGTTTCATGGACACCCACCGTCAGTGCACGTGCACACAGAATGGATAGGGATTACGGAGTGACACTGTAAGGTGTATACTGGAGGCACAGTGGGCTGCCTATTGTTCACCCTCTAGAATTCTTTCTGCTATCTGGGCTTCCCTGCCGCGCTCCTCTCCCTCCCAGGAATTCTCCTTACCAGCTGAGGCTAGGCTAGCATGAGGAGTTGCTCCTCTGCGCCCATCCCCGTGACCTGTCATCCCCCTCTGCTCTGCTCACTTAGGATCCGCTGATCGCACTGAACTTCGAGGCTCTGATAGTGTATTCCTGTACACAGGAAAGTGTTGTGATTTCCAGGTGAGGGCCTTTGGGGCTTGTTTCTTTTCTAGTTTCATTTTCATCCAGGCCTTCGTGCAAGTAAAAGGGATCAATAGGAATGTTTGGATTGTTCCAGCATGCAAAGAGGTAAACCCGGAAAAGGTGCACACCAAAACATGTAAATAAAAGGTATGCGCTAATGACAAAGCTGTCATAATCTATTGTGTGTTATTTTTTGTTATAAGCTGCAGTCAGACGAAGAATGAACTGGTTTTAATTGGTTCGACTTTCTAGAAAAGTCACAGTCCACTCCGACCACCCCTCCTGGCCTCATTAATGCGCAGCGCTATAAATAATAGGCGGAGAGGTCGACTGTGAGGCCGTCTACTGCAGCAGTGAACACTAGCGATGGGTGACGGTGTTGTTGTATGCTCTCTTCTCAAAAAGCATGCACTACGCAATAACATCTCTAACTCAGCCTAACCTGGATGTGTGTGAGATCGGGAGCGGGGTTGTGGAAGCAGGGTGAAGGTATCCTCTGCCACGCAGACCTGTAGTAGAGTGAGGCAGCGTGCAAGCAGCTGTCCAGACCGGTGAATTAAATGCAAACATTTTTTTAATGTGCATGATGGCCAATTAATTATGTGGAAGATCAGTGGCATTAGTATAAGACATGTCAGTGTGTTTAGGCCATAAACAACGTGGACACGTCCCTGTAGGAATAGGATCACTAAAAGTGATGCCTGGATTAGTATAGGAGCACAGACATCCAGTGGATGTTTAAGAAGACCCTTCACCCACAAACCTGGTTGGTGGCATGCTTCATCATTGGGGTCCCAGTTGAGTTGCCAAATTCAACTCAACTGTGCTTCAACGCCTGACTACAGCGGAGCAGGTTTTGTTGTGAAAAGTGAGTGCTTGTGTGAGATTAGGTTGAGTGTTAAAAATGTCTCTACGAGATGCCCTTGTAAAACAATTTAATGAAAGGGTCTTAGGACATGGTTAAAAACATAGGCGGGATTTATGTTAGTACATATTGTACTGCAATATCCCTTACAGTGGGGTTAACTAGTTTCAGCCCTCTACGAAATTTGTGAGGCTTTCACCAGGAACAAGGTGAAGTGACTACAAATTGAGTAGCCACAAAGGTGCAAGTATCAGCCCACGTACTAAAGTGCGTTACCAAAAAGTGTATACCCAATTAATGTCCCTGGGACCTGGGTGTGTAGACGTACATTGAGAAGGGGTCCCAGTACATATTCATTAAAAACAAGAAAATAATGAAAAAGACATTTGAGAGAACATAAACAAAGTCAGACAATCAAGCGGGTACACTGTTATTTAATCACAATGGACCAGGTGGTTATGTCCTACATAAACATTGCATTATTGTTCAAAAGCTACATAAGTGCCCCAAAAGTGAAAAGGGAAGGGAGGGGAAAGGTCAGTGTAATTGCATGCAGGGATTAGAGGGTATTCGAAAAAGTGTTGGTCAAGCGACCCTTATCTATAAACAGATACAAATCGCTGGCTTCCACAAGGAGCCACAGTCAGAACCTCAAATGTTTAACAATTTCTATAATGTCATGTATTGACAGCCATCGTGAACGTATTCAAACTGAATGTATGACATTGTTCTACATTCTGTCCATCAACTGTGTTTTTTGCATATTCGAACTGAGGCGTGCGCTGGCAGGTTCAAAGGTTGTCGACGTGGGGGGTGGGGGCCAAGTGCCTAAGGTATAAATAGATACTGGAGATAAATTAAAAGAACATCATGAGAACATTGTAGAAAAGACTGCGTTAAAAAAGAGGGGTTTACCATGACAAAGTGTATCACTGTGAGTAATTCATGGTGATGTGGGCGCATGGGCTCCACCATGACGTCAGTGAGTGCTTATGCCGCGCGCCCCTCACAGTGTTACATTGTAGCTTCGGGAGCAATGCCAGCCGAGCCCCAAAGAAGTCCGCTGAGAAGATATGTGGTGCACGTGCACTGCCTGACTGTGCCACTGATTTATAATAAGCAAGCGCTGGGGCTACAGCGCTTAACAGTCAGGCACAGGCGCTAAAATGGGTGACTTCACATTTCAATGCGGTGATGCGGACCACCACACTGAAATGCGTTACTCTAACACTTGATGCGTGGCACTTGGCAGGGCTGCAGTTTAAACAAATGCAACGGAAATGAAAATGGACTTTTTGTTCTTAAGCAGTTTTTCTAAAACAAGCAGTGATAATTAGAGGAGTTTACACCAACGTTTATGTTATGCACACTATAGGTCACTAAAGGAAAAATAGAATCTTGCTGCCATTTTACTACATATCCTGCACCTCAGCATATTTAAAATATGGCTTATGTTAAGGTGAACCTAATACCCTTTTGCAACACATTACTACATGCTTTTTGATTTCTTTAATTTCACAAGAATCCACTTTTACTCTTCATGTCTGCAACCATACTACCTCTTTCAAATGAAAAAGCAAGACACCAAGGATTTAAGTGGTTTGCAGCATGTTTGATGGTGTGACCATGCATTATAAGGTTATAAGGAATACAATACCTTCTGTTGAATATTAAAAGTATAGTGCAAGTAACCTTGGAGTTTCATGAACTTATAAAGGAATTCAGCCTTCAGACCCATATATATATGTATGTATATATAAATCAGCAACAGGGTCCTTAGCAGGGGGAGCACAATCCAGTTGGTGCTCGAGGCGAGAAAGGGCCACTTCTCGCTATGTATAATATGTGTGTGGATGCCATGAAAAGAAAGGCGTCGGAAAAGTGTGATTTCCCATAATAATTCCAATAGAAAAATTTGCTGTCCGATACAGAAAAAATGGTTGAATGGAATTACAAGAAATTTGTCAAAAAGTTCCCAAAGTGTGTTTTTTGTGGTTTGCTGTAAGTCCATTCAGCTGTTTCAAAAAATTAATGTCTAAAAAGGGGCTCGGGTTAAGTATGAAGGTGTTAACATTTAGAAAAAGTTGAGTATATCTGGAAGTTGATCGGCGTCATTCAAAGTGGATTGGAGGTTTCTGGATGGATGGCCACTCCATGGAGAATATGTTGTGCCAGCCATTCTGGACTCCCAGAGAAATGAAAGGGGACATAAGGGTACAGGCTGGGCACAATCTGACCCCCAGGGACCTGTGTGTGGGGGGAGGCAGGAGTCGTGAAGAGACCATTTTTGGTGGCTAGAGCAGGCCACCATAAACAAAAGGACACCAAAAGCGTCCACATAGCCCACTGAGGGCCGGGAATATGACGAAAGAAGCTCTGTCTCCCGTGGGGACCGACTTGGAATGGAATGATTAGCGCTCCACTACCAGAGCTTCTTGAACCCCTAAGGAAGCCCAAGCCCACCGGGTCAGCACAAGTTCTTTAAAACTATTATAGACTCAGGGAGGAGGTGTGCAAGGAGCACCCCCAACCCTACACTAATCTTTTAGCTCCCGGGGATCACCATCTCCCCTGGTGCCAATGGGAGTGGCTGCGCTCTTACAATTTATGGTCCCTGGGAGCCCTCATCTTCCCAAGGACCAACAGTGACATCTCTGGAGTGCTCTTCCTACCCCCTCATGCCCAAGTCTGGTGGGGTGGGAGTGTCTGGCCTCTAGTTAAAGTGCTTTGATTCTACCCCCTCCTGCAGTCAGCGCGGACAGGAGCATAAACAGATGGCAGCTTCTGCGCTGTGTTTGGGGACCCGTAGATGGTGGGAGAACCACAGGCATGTTTCTAAATACAGGATTGTGGCAGTCCCCACAGAAGCCTAGCTGTTTTTTGTATGTCACGCTAAATCTCCTAGGGGGTTCAGTTAGTGACCTTGGGAGACTATTCACACAGTTTCAAGCAAACATTGATTTTGGGCTTCTGTTCAGAGGCTCTGAGGAGTGGGAATACCTGTTTGTGGGTCCTAACCCTACACTTGCAGCCTGTTGAAAGTAAAAGAAAGACTCATACTCTTGTTTTTTCGAAATTGTAATGTTTTTTTGACAGTAACAACATTTAGAGTGATGCTTTATACGTCTTGATAAAGGATTACAGGGTCATTAGCAGAAGAAAGAAATATGTTTCAGGGATCCATCTCAAATAAACAGTAGTCAATTATGGTCAACTTCTACGTGTCATTGGTGGTAATTTAGTTCCTAAATGTTATGATTTAGTATGGGTGCTATATACAACAAAAGAGGCTAGGCAATACGTGTTTCGCCCCTTAAGGGGCACGCAGGTGTGGGGTTTTTCAAGGCTTTGGATAGTGTCTTGAAGGATTACACTGGCTGGTGCAATTCTTCTATGATGGAGAGGCGAGAGAGCATGTGGTGGGCCACAGTGGTGTTGTCACAGTAGAAAGTTCTTATGTAATCCAGTAACGAGTAATTAAACCTTGGTTTTGGGATGGATAGTACACCCAGGCAAACTTCCTCGCCCGCCCCGCGAGTTACCCCTCATATTCCACAGATTCCAAGACAAAAATAACAAATTACAACTTCAAACTAATTCGAAGAATCAGCTGATTATGGCATGCACTAACTGCTAGCAAAGTAAAAAAAGATATTTCAACAAACATATATTTTCTTGCAAAAACGTTTTTCCACCAGAAATTCTTAAATTATATACTCTTCATTTGATGATTTCGGTTTGTGGAGGAGTAATCTAGGCCAGGGATAAAAGTAAAAAATTCTAGAGCATTCGTATTTTTACAAGCACATCGCCAGTAATTAGCACTTCACATTAAGCAGAATCTTGGAAATTACAAGCTTGCTGCTTCCCGCTCCTTTTTTCGCGGTTTGAACGGTGTGAAAGTCTCACCCTGCATGAAGGAGAGGGTCTTGTCAGCGCCGATAAGCAGGAGGGAAATATGCTCAACACACCTCATCGAAAAACCTGAGCCGCGATAAACCCAGTGTGTGCTATTGGGATGAGGGACCCAGGCTAGGACGCGCCCCCATGGCACCCACCCTGTCTTTACTCTGTCTTCCAGGCCATGAGGTAAACCAGATAAGGGCTTGGAACTATCCATTCTATAAACAAGACAGAAACCCTGCCTGGTAACAAAATCTAAACAATGTATCCAATCATGTACACGAGAGCGCAAGAGTCGCAAAACAGCCCAAAAAATCCCCACAAGTCTCATAATTCAATCTTTCTGATGAGATTAAATCTAACAAATGTATTCATTTTTGTTGACACAATGAAATACAATCATATATTAATTTTTATACAATACGAACAAAGGAAAAAATCAAGAGTACAATATATACATTGATATATAGGGAGATCAATGGGAAACCCCGGAACACAACAACCCCAAAATCAACTCAATCAAACTATCATTCACTCAAACAGAAATACCAAGTTGATCCCACACTTCAGTCATTCTGACATAAATATCACACATCAATAAAAACAACCATGAATAGTTTTCTAATAGACCAGGAAAGAATTAGGCTATATCGGATCCTTGTTCTGAATATTCCCAAAATTTCAAATAATACATAACCTAAAGTTCCTCCATCCAATGGTGCTCAGATTAAATAAATGTCCTGGTCTAGACGGCTGTAGATGTAGCGCCTTGGAACTATCCATGCAAGAGACCAGTGATAGCACGTTCAGTCTTCTAAGGGATTGTGGGAAACTTTGTACCTCACAATTGACGCAGTAGTAGCAGAGTGGGTATCTCTTGGTTAAGATCTGAAAGCACCATTTTCTGCTCATTTTTATATTTAGAAGTGTATTCTCTACAAAAGGCGCTGTTTCAGGTGGGATGAAAAGATGACCAGACCACTTTTCATGATCCTGATAGGGGAAAGTTATAGCGAGAAATACAACATTCAATACATTTTTCAATGGAAAAGGCTGAACAGCAAAATCATTGGTCTCGTAACAGTCAATGCCAAGGGGATGCACCACAGACCAGATGGCGACTACAAATTGTGGGGCTTCACTTACGCTAAAATGCATAATCACCACAAAGCACGCCCTGGAAGAAGAAAATTGTGGTACAAAATTAAAATACACTGTTTTGACAAAAAATATTATGTGTTTCCATTTTTATATTCTCAGAGAAACTTAAAATACACAGCTGCAGTCAATGTGACTTTGGCTTGCTTTTGAGCTTCCTCCCAACCATCTTAGGCCTAGCAAATCGGTCTTATAAACTAGCAGTGACAAGAGCAGGGAAGGGAAAGGAAGGGACTGGAGGAGAGGAAAGGAGGGGAGGACAGGAGAGATGGGGTGAGGGGATTGTAGGGGGGAGGAGAGGAGAGGGGAGGTGAGAGAAGAGAAGAGAAGAGAAGAAAAGAAAAGAAATGAGAAGAGATTGTAGCTTTCTAATACAACATTCAGCATATGGCATTCTGTAAAAATAGATCTGTACAAATAGAAACGCTTCTGTGCTTATCATACTTCACAGCGCTTCAAAGACCACTAAACTGAGACTGATTGAAGAATAAATATCCCACATGGGCTTGAACATAGATAGAAATGCATGAAATAAACGGGAAAAAAAACTTGAAATGTAATATTTAAATAATTACACAATCAATTGAATGGAAGGATAAAACATGCATGTAAAATTAAAACTAAAATCTTAAATTCCTGTCCTGATCACTTTGTTGCACATTTAATTGCCAACCTTCCAGCTCATACTTCCTAATTAAGTTTCAGCGAAGAGGCGCATTTTACATAATTTCACAACGCATACTACATTTCTGAACGGCTACAGAAAGGCCCAAAGCCATGTATGGGCACCAAGGAAGACACATGTATTTGGAGTGCTGTTGGTCTCTGTGGGTGGTATGCCTTTTTAGGCTTTAACTTGTTATTAAGGTTGTGACACAATTATGCATTGTGTCATATGCATCTTAACATATTCAGCATTTTTTATGCTGACTATTTTTCACCATTATAGCTGAGGAGCAGTTTCTCAAAGGGGGGTACATTTTCTGTTTGTGCTGTTTTTTATTTATGGTTGTGAGACCCGGTACGGAACCTGGAGATGGTGAAATTGCTGTCTCTCGTGTCGATCAAACTCAGCTCTAGGCTCGTCAAACGACTTCACCTCCACACCCTCAAACATGCTTCTTTCGATTTTGCAATCCCCCTTCCACCAGTTGTAAAAACTGTTGTCTATCTCTT
The DNA here is from genome assembly GCF_964261635.1 of Lissotriton helveticus. Lineage (NCBI taxonomy): Eukaryota > Metazoa > Chordata > Amphibia > Caudata > Salamandridae > Lissotriton > Lissotriton helveticus. The sequence goes on along the minus strand of NC_136067.1, from coordinate 1,272,925,246 downwards.
CTAGGCAGAGAAGTCTCTGCTGCCCCAAAGCAGTGTAAATGGGGAGGAGAATGAGGTCAATCCCATTCGCTGATCTATTCTTACCATCACTTGAAGTATTGCTCATGTTATAAGGGAAATATAGAGATTGGGTCTCCCTGTGACCTTGAGGTTCGAAGAACCTCCCATAAGGGTCCTCCACTATAGTGTCGTCATGTCAAACAGCACCTCTTGCCTGTTGCCCTCCTTGTTCAGCCAACAAGGTATTGAAGATGAGCCCCACTGTAATAGTTTAATGGAACTTCTAAATAACCCTATATGATGCGAACAGTGCATTACCTCCTGCTGATCCTTTCTCTTTTGCCTTGCCATGTGTATTCCATGCAAGTTCACTGTAATCCCTCAATCACCTCTTTTTTAATGTGCAGTTGCATTGCCTGAAAAACATATAGAATTTGGGGGACACTGGACATCTTTATGAGAGCAACTTATATGTCCAACTTCTTAGCTCTACTTCTACCACGCTCTTTAACTTCTGAGAGCATGCTGCCTAATTCAATTCCCAGACATGTAAAGGTGGAAGAGGACCACTGGAATGGGGTTGTAGGGTGTAAAAGATAAAGAGATTGTTTTGGAGTTGAAATATATATTTAGACCTTTGGATTTACGTACATTTACTTTGAAGGCAGAGATTTTCTCTGAGCTCGTCCTAATGGAAGGGAACCGTCGGGTTCACCAACGAGAGCATTATGTCTTCGGTGAACCTGGTGCATTTAAACTAGTCCACACAGAACCGTATTCCTTTGATAGAGCCATTGATCCAGATACACTGAGCTGGGGGCTCTAGCTTGAGGGTGAACAACAGGGGTGAGGGAGGGTGCCCCTATTTGGTTTTATATGCACCCACTGTGAGAGTTGTCCATTCAGCCTCACTCGGGTCCTTGGGGCGTGGTAATCCACCATCATCCACTGCCTAAACTGTCAACAAGTCAATTTCTCTCAGGGTTTCATTCATAACGTCCATATATACCCTGTGGAATGCTTTGTAAGCATCCAGAAGATTAGGACAGCTTTCCTTTAGTGTCAATGTCAATGAGATGAAGGGAATTCTATGTTTGATTTCCCATTTGTCTTTCCAAAATAAATCCCACCTGATCAGGGTGAATTATATCCTCAATTACCATTTGCAGTCGAAGGGTAGCAGTGTTAGTTCAAATGTTATCATCAATGTTGAGTAGCGAGATCAGCCTTTAGGAGGCACATGAGTGAAGCGGCTTCCTTGGCTTTAGAATTACTGAAATAGTGGATTCGGCCAGCGCTGTTATCCACTATTCCATGAAAAACTATAACCAGCAATGGTAGCAGCTGAGGCCCAAAATTTTATAAAACTTAGTGGTAAACCTGTCTGGGCCGGGTGCTCTTAAGAGATGGAGGCTATAGATGGCTTTAAGGATCTTATCTTCCAAAATTGGTAGTTCTAGGGTATCCCTATCTATGGGTGATATTTTAGGCTTTGAGGCATCTAATACATAGGATTTCCAGAGGGTTGTTTCTGGGGACTCCTTTTCTTATAGATCTTCATAAAATTCTTGAAAACATCCAGCCTTATCCTCCACCCCACCACACACCAGCCCTTGTTCTTTACTTCAGGAACATGGGTTCTCTCTTATTTTGCTATAAGGTTTGCCAGCAGTTTCCAGGATTATTGCCTGCTTTTTAATACTTATCACCCCCTTGTGCTAAAAGACAGTTCACTTTTTCTTGTCTCTATTGCCATATTTTGGCCTCTGCCTCATCGATCCCTTTCTTAGTCAGAGAAGCAGACCCTGCCATAATTTTTTCAAGTGGGACGCCACAGCTATTGAACACTCCCGGAGAACAGCTTTCATGGCATCCCGTACCAAAGCAGTGATTACCTTCTCACTATTGTTTTCTACAATATAGCCTGTAATGCTTTGAGATATGTTATCAATAAGAACTGGATCGTTTAACAGTAGGTCGTTTAAATACCAGGTCACCCTCCCTCCTTCAAAGAGCTTTTTCAGTCACTCACGGGCAGTAAACTCTTATCCAAAAGGATATGATCGAACGTTCATTAGCTTTCGTGTGCTGTTGAATAGTGGAAGTATTCTATTCCCAGTGGGTGCTTAGCCTCCAGCTGTCGGCCAGACACAATCTTTCCAGTTGGGATTTCCCTGTTTTATTCATCTTGCTGCTTATAACCAGGTTGAGGTTCCCTCATATTATTATAGGTCTGACTACTCGCTAGTTAAGCACTATCTGGTGTAGAAACTGTTCCTTTCCCTGATTAGGACTATTAATTGTAGCCATGGTTAGGAGATTGCCATTTAGTTGCCCTCTGATTGCCACCCATCTATGTTGTTTATCTTTTGCATGTTGCATAGCCCTAAACCCTGAGTTGGGCCCAGTGAACACTCCCACACCTGCAGTTTCCATGTCTGGTAAGGAGAAGGACTGCCGGAGGAAGGATTTGTCCTAAAGCCACTTTTGGTCAACCTTTAATAAGTGGGACTCCTGTAGGAGGCCAATGTAGGTAATTAGCAGGGTGAGTTCACGTAATATGTCTTTCATCTTAGGGGCCGATTACGATGTTGTTTAGAAAGGTTCCGGATGGTATTCGGTATTCCAGAATCTGATTCGGTACCCTAGTTTCCGATCGAATCGTACACATTTCCCAACAACCAATAACGATGCCCAGAAACCATACGGGCAGTCCGAATCGGTTCCTAACGGCATTCGGACAACCTGTGTCTTTCTGTGCCAAATCGTACAGCTCTATGGACACATGTTCCGGACGGCCAATTACGATGACTGATTCGGACAGCCACTCCGATTTGATCTACCCGACACAAAACGGCTGTCGGAATCTGTCTTTGGTAGCCTGTTGCGGGCCCCACCGTCACCCAGAGGCATCCAAATGTGGCCTGTGGGGGTACCCAAGGGGCCCCTCTTCCCAACCATGCACAATGTGGCAGGCGCCATGGGGTGCCCGCCACAGGGTGCACGGTTTCCCAAAGCACCATTTTTTTCAATGGGAGTCAGTGTTCGCGTTTTGAACACAGACTCCAATTGAAGTCAATGCGAGTCCGACCGAACAATGTTGGTAAGTATTGTAATCGGTCGTTCGGACTCCCAGGACTCGATTAGTTTAGAAACGAGTCAGAGACCGATTGATTCAGAACTGTTTCGAAACTACATCGTAATCAGCCCCTTAGTTGGATTGTTTAGCCCCTACACTGCAAGATGTACCTGTGAAAAAATGTAATTCAGTTCACTTTGACATGAACAGGAAAATGTAAGGGAGTCACCTTATGTGTAAATACTGTGTAAGGGGTCATGGCCCCTCGCACCTGTATCCCCCACAACTAACAAAACATGAACAACTATTCCCTCTAACTCAATGAAACAACCTGTACGTCCAACTAACAATGAGCTAACATGAAGATATCATACACAAGGGTAAGTCTCAAATGTCATAGTGGCGGGTCTGCCTCTATCAACATTCACCTGCACCCCACTCTAGCAGGGGGTTACAACCAGTATCTCATTTGGCAAAATTGGTCCCTGTTCCTTGCACCTCATTGGCCAACCTCCCAAGATATTTATATACATATACTGTACCTTGTATGGACAATAAACAAGCCTGTCCTCCTTCGTCTCTCCTGTTCCACGAGGGCCCGCTCACCTACACTTCTGAAGCTGTAACAAGAAGGCTCTGTGACCCTCTATGATCTTCACTTTATTCAGGAAACACCACTGGCCTCTTTTGCGTTTTCTTCTCCGCCACAACTGATGACTTCAGACCTAAGATTTCACCAGCCTTAATTGAGTGTTGGTTCCCATTCCAGTGAAAGGTGTAGTGGAAAAGATATCACTATTTGTATTCAATTTGTTTTTCTTCCCAGAAGGCTGTTAGCTACCTGAATACTCACAGGGCCCTGTGCAACCTGCCCATTTTGACGGGTTTATGCCCTGCTCTGTCTAACAGTGTTGTAAGGAAGTCCTGGGCATCTTATTTGGCACCGGGCCCTCTTTACTCGCTGCCACCACTCATATCTGGATGTTATAGTGTCTCGTCCTGTTCTCTAGGTCTACTTGCTTTCTTGCCAGATTATTAAATGTTCATTCAATGTCACTATGTGATCTCTGTAAGCATCCACGTCTTGATTCCTCTCATCTTAAGTCATTTCTAGCGTGTTAACTCAACTCCCTAGGTCACCAATGTTGTTTCTGATGCCCTTCAGCCCATGCTTTCTTTTCTTTATTTCCACCTTGATGTCTTGAAAAACTGCATCCTAAAGCTTTTAGTGATCTTGTTGTCAATTGCATCTTCCATGATTTTTCCTGTGGTCGCCTCACCATCCCCATGGCTGCTATGACATACAGGGCCAACGATTTGCTTGTATGAGTCCTGTTTTAACAAGGGCTATATGTTGCTTTTCTTTTTTTTCCTGCTGCAAGCCAGAGTGCTGAATGAGCTCGTTTTGGATCACATGTAGAATTATGTGCTAAGCACCTCACATTGAGACCAAAAGACCCAGCAATGGCTGCACCTGAGTGAAATTTCTCCTCCTACTCACTGGGGCAAGGGCCACCTCAAACTGAAGCTATCCATGGGCCGACAGCTCCGCTTGTCCTTCTAGATCATTGTGGGGCACTTTCCGACAGAAGCTTGGACTCCAACAGAAAAGGCTCGGTAATGGCTACCACCGCTGTCCTGAGCCACCATTTACCACTACTTACTCACCACTCGTGGAGGACATCCCTTACACTTTTCCCAAGGGGTCCACAGCTGCCACACATAAATTCCTTTTTCAGGAGGGAAACCCTCTACCAATGACCGACAGCGGCCACGGGTGACCCCACAGAGGAGGCTTCTCTCACTGTTTGACCCCTCATATGGATTCCCGCCAAGAGTGTGGGCTGCTCCTGGTCCAGTCGCCATGTTGTCCCTCCCAGGCCTCTGCGGCTTTGTGAGAATAATGCCCAGCTGCAATGTGCTGCAGTCGCGCACAGCGTCTGGGATCCACCATGTTCCCCTCTCAGTTGGTCTCTTGTTCTCAGAATTTCCAGGATCACTAGTGCGGCAGGCACTAGTCTAGGCAAGTCCTCCACAACGTTGCTGTGCCTTGGCCAGGGGAGTGCCTTCAAATGTCAGCAGAGCCTGCACTACCATTTGGGTGTGGTTTTTATGTCATTTCACCACATTTGGGGTTAGCGTGGGATGCTCCATCTAACCCTCCTCTCCTTGGGCTGCTGCAGAGCACATAGGCTACGCATCCGCCACCATCTTTGGCCAGACTCTAACCCAGTGACTCATTTTAAATCTACCCTATTTTAAATCACCCCTTTTCTGTTTACATGAATATTTGAGGTAAATATTTTATTCCACGTACCTAAAGAACATTGAATGTTTATTTTCTCAGACATTCGCCATCTGGGAGAGAAAACTAAAATGTATTGGTGACAGTAAGTTTTGATTTTCCAGAATTTAGAAGTAAACGTTGCAGAGAGGGAGAGGATTGTAGGGCAGGAATTCCTGCTTAGGTCGGTTAGTAATGCAATATTGAAATTTTTTGGTCTGGACTGATAACGCAGACGTCTGCCTGACGTAGATGTATACATTCCTTAAAAGATACATAGAATGGGCTTTGGCTGCACCCCAAGAAGTATTACGCTCTCACCTCACGATACTGGCTATTTAGTGAATCTTTCTACCTTTCTTAAAGTGCTTCCATTGGAATGCATACATAACTATTTTATATCTAAAAAGTACAAACAATCATTACACTTAAATCTTTAACTCCAATATACATTATATGCAGAGAGGAATACTTTTAAAGACTTTTTTCCAAGCAACCCTTTTCCCTTGCCAAGGCCAAGGGAAAAGGGTTTACTGAAGTAAATAGCATCTGTAAATGCCTGAGTTTACTTGTCTTGGAAAATTAAGAACCATAGATTCACCACTGCTTGTTCAATATAGTCTCACTTTTGTCAATCACAGGGATTAGCTGCACCCAAAAAGTTCTTAATTCGTTCAACCAGTGGCAGCTCCTCGCTAAGGCAGAGGAGCACCACCCCACTGCTCGTTGAGCAGTGCAAAAGAAAAGGAAATGATAATAACAAGAGGTTATCATTTTATTTTTCTTTGCGAGACTCCAGCCAGGTGGGGTGGGAAGGGGCGGGGCTGGGCTCGACGGCGTCAGGGGGAGCAAGAGTTTTTTGCACTCCTACCTGTGTTGCGCAGCCCAGTGGAGAACATGTCCAGCCTCCCACGTACTGCCTGAGCAGCCAAACAGGCCGCTCAGATCAATCACGACGCAGCTTCTGCACCGTCGTGATTGGCTGTTAGAGTCTGGGAGCCTAGGTGCTTCCGGTGGCAGAGAGCGAGGACGGAAGAGAGACTTGTGGCGGCGAACAAGGTAAGTTTCTTTTTTGATTTTTTTGTCATGTCTTCTCCCGCCCCAATACAGAGGCAACCGCCACTGCGTTCAGCAGTACAGCACTATCCGGAATTCTTTAGAGCACTCGATGGAGTGGGCAGTTAAAAGCATACGGGGCAATAAGAAAGAAATGGAGTTTTGTGGTTAATTTTTTTGTTTGAAAGATGTGCTCTAATCCCGGTGTTCCCACTGTGATCCAGAATAAATCCCACTTTGTATATCACAGTTAGTACATCCACCAAATTGGAAAACAGATATGTGTCTGCAATGTAGCACCTAGAGTGGGAGACACCAAATGCCATTTTCATTTAATCAACGTAATAGCTTTTATTATTCGACATCCCCAAACTAATGCCACAGTGACAAACTTTTACAAAATGCAAAAATAATGAACTGTTCATTAGCCTGCTTGATTGGCTTTAATTATTATTTTCCGCTTTAATAAGACTTTAATTGCAATGAATGAAAACAAGTCTAAATACCTCTATTAACGCAGTAGCAGGGCTCTACTTAACCTTTAATTCAGACACTTTAACAGATAACTCCTTTTTTTTATTTTCTGGTGAACAGCACACGGTTTCGACCTAAAATTGGCACACTCTATTATGGTTGACATTGGCCTATTTCCGATGCCTGGCGTAGCTCTGTAGCAGCCTGGGTAACTGGATTCGACACTGTCTTGGACACCCTTTAGATAAACTGGCATCTCTTGGAGACCGATACCGCTCTCAGCGATAGAGTGATGTAAATTGCTTGGTTCAACTGTTTACTGGGCAGCCAACTGAGACCTTCTGCTGAGAAGGTCCAGTGGGCATGAGTGCTTAGCTTGTAGAAAAAAAAGAAAAGAAAAAGAAACAACCATTGGCAAAGCTTATAGGTCTCGCCTAGGGAAGAGCTCTATTTTCTTTGACAATCATGTAGAGGTGGACAACAGGAGGCTGGGTGAAGAAGCCAGCGCAGGCGGTGTCATGTCGCTTTTTTTCCCCATGGAAGTTGGGGAGGGGAATAAGCAACAGAGACAGCGAGGCTGTGAGAGGAGAATGAGCAACACCGACAAGAGTGTGGCAGGGGAAGAAGCATCACGGGTGGGGTGATAGGAAGAATCAACACAGAGGTGGAGGGTCGGGGAAGATGCAAAACAGAAGGGTGGAGGGAGGAGAAGAAGCAAAACAGACAGTGGGGTTGGAGGAGAAGAAGTCACACGGACTGTGAGATGGAGAGAAAGAAGCAACAAGGACTGGGGTGGGTGGGGAATAAGCAAGAAAATAAAAAAATAGTATCTCAATCACAATGGCAGCTATGGAAGGACCCTAATGAAGCAATCACTACATGCACTAGTCGAGAACAAGAGAAAGTGAAGCAAGCTCACGCTGCCAATTAGAAGGCAGCAAATGAGAGTGATAATAAAGCCAGTGAATAGTAAGCAAACACAAGGAGATGATGGACGGAGCGCTGAAACTTTTCAGACACTCACCCCCAGTCACAGATCTGGGTTGAATCCATCATCGTTCTTTAGCTCACTTCACCGCCTCAGTTCAGACCCAGCTATATGCTAATCAGTCTTGACCCTGTGCCTCATGAGAACAGTCCGGCTGAACTGCCAAGCCAGGTCTTTCATTGACCGGAAACAAGTATCCTGGGACCGGTTTCGGGGTAACACACCTCATCAGCCAGGCAAGCTTGAATCCAGTGGCAAAGTGAGCAAGGGACCCACGTCTGGGCATACACTGCCAATTTAGGGCGAACAAAGCAAACACTGGGATATAACCCAGATTTGTGACTGTGGGTGAATGTCTTAAAACTTTCTGCGCTCCGTCCATCATCTCCATCATTGGTTCTACAAAACATTATGACTGACCTGGCCATTTCTGCCATACTATTTGACGTACTGGGTAATCCACCTGACTACGTTTAGAGGAAGATAAGGGGTTACTCCTGAAAGTCTGCGACAAGTATAGATTTCTATGAGTACTCCCTGGGATTTTTGGTAATCCCATAAAAGTCAGGAATATACTCCAAATGACGAAGAAAATTACCAAGAGCAGACACCAAGTAATCTTCCAGGCTATGTGAAGATGGCACACGGAGCCTTGATAGACGCTTTCTGGTTGTATTGCATTATTGTGGATTTTTACACACTGTCAGAACCACTTTTTGCAGGACTAAATAGATCTTCTGTCCCATATGCAACTCTCCTTGGATCCATCCTCACGAATATCCTACTAATCAATACTTAACAGGAATAGGACCGAGACACACGTGTTTAATATCCTACCATACTTAGGGGGGCTTATTGCGAGTATGTCGGTCCTGGGACCGCCATACTTGCAGTGGCGGTCCGGCTACCGCAACCCCTGCGGGTCCACCTGCTGTATTCGGAGGGTGGAGGTCAGACCACCGCCTCCACTGGGATCCAAGACCCCGAACCAGTGGCGTAGTGGAAAGGGGCAGGAATATGCTGGTGGTGCCGATGCGGCACCACCAGGCATATTCTGACTTGCAAATCCACCGGTCATTTCATGGCAGGGAGCCCACCATGAAAAGGGTAGTGGAAATGCAGGTAAAGGGGCCCTAACGGGGCCCTCAGCCGAATCAGGGCCTGGGTGTGCATGCCGGGGGGCACATGTTGTGCCCCACTGGAATAGCGCCCTGTTGTAACCTGCAAATGGTATTTCCCATATCCCTTGTTAACCCCCTCCTACCTTCCTGGCACATGGTACAGCCCTGGTGACAGCCGGCGCTCGCTATGGAATGTTGACATAGCAGCCCGGCACAAGCAATGACAGCTGACGACATCTGTTAGTGTTGATCTTCGGAATAAACACTTACTTTCACGTTTGCCTCCCTTCATTAATTACTACATTTCTGGCGACGAGGACTGGGAGCACTGTGCCAGGGACAGTGGATGTCGTCTCCCTGGTATGACTTGATTGCTGTCTACTGTGAGGATGAAAAGGAACCTCAAACGGAGCCGGTGAGGAGTGAGGGAACAGAACCTTCAGACGAGTCTACACTGAAGCGGCGAAAATATACCAAGTAAGAAGCGCTTTGAGAACAGGGCTGCGCTGCACAAGAAGAAAGACAGTCGGGGTGAGTTCACTCCTGTCGGGTGCCGTGCCGGGCATTCCACCCTCGCTTGTGCTTGGTAAAAGTTAGACTCTGTTGTGGACACCAGCGGCACTGGTACTTGTCGGGTGTCTGGTCGGGCACTGAGGGCGCAGAGGCTCAGATCGGTGAGCGCTTGTTTACGTGTGAGGGAGTCTGTGGCGAGATTAAGTTATACCCGAAGACGGGGATTGCCCAGGGGGAAGCTCCTTGGAGCGCGACGTGATCAGCCTCGCTGGATCTCCTCACGCATGGAAGCTGGAGCGACTTACATTGTCGTCTGAGTAAGGGGCGCGCTGAAGGCGGCGCGCGCGCAGTGATTGCAGGCGTTACCTGGGGGCTCTTTGATGAAATTCACGCCGGTTCTCCTCACGTCAGGAACAGCAAGCTGTTTGATAAAAAACTCCATCGTGTGCAGGTTCGACTGTGTGCCGGCGCGCTGAGGGTGCCTGGCAGCCGCTTTTGGTCTGCACCGTTCGTGAGGGGAAACTGCTTACACAGGAAGTTCCCGCCTAAAGGAGGAGACTCAATGACTCATAGGTAGTTGAAACTTGAACTGAGGAAGTAAAAAGGGGACTGCCAGTTCTTCGAATTATAAACTTTCACTTCATACATAACGTTGGAAGCAGTGGAAGGGGGCCCAAGAGTGTTTTACAATTTGGTCATTCCACAAGTCTGTGTATTTCCTGCATGTTTTAACAATTTTTTTTGTTATGTGATCTGAGATTTAGCCTACACTAAGCGAAGTAAGGTTACTGTATGGCTATGGCGGGAGCTGGTATGAGCCAACCCCCACCTTTCCTCAATGAGCTAGGAGAACCAGTTATTCCATGGAGGAGGTGGGAAGGCATTTTCAAATCTTATCTGATTGCTATTGGAGGGAGCAATTACACCAACCTTCGCAAGCAGCATATACTTCTCCACAACTTAGGTACACATGGGAGGAAGATATATGAAGACATAACAGGTAGATTAGTGGAGGATGAGGTGGAAGAAGTAGAGGAAGGTGTAAATGTATATGAGAGCACTCTGAGGGAACTGGGGGCTCACTTCAAGGAAAAAATCAATGTAGTAATGGAGAGGCACAAGTTCTTCAAGAGGGTGCAGAAAAGGGAGGAAAAAGTGAGTAATTACATAGCAGCTCTGAGAGGGTTGTCTGCCACATGCGAATTTGGGCAACTCACTGACTCACTTATCAGGGACCAATTGGTGAGATGCACCAATGACACTAAGACACAAGAAGAATTGCTAACCAAGAACCCCAATCTGGAGGAGGCCATTAATATAGCCAAGGGTCTAGAACATACTGCGAGGTGCATTAGGGAAATTAAGTCTCACGAGGGAACAAACAAAGAGAGGGTAGAAAACAAGTCTAGCGCAGAGCAAGAAACTGTTTGTAAATTGGGGGACAAGCACAAAGAGGCAGTTCGCAGTAAGGAGGGTGCAATGGTGTGTTTTAAATGTGGCAGTCCTAACCATTTAGCAAGTAATTGGAAGTGTCCTGCTAGAAATGTACAATGCAGAAAGTGCAACAGATGGGGACATTTTTCCAAAGTGTGTAAAACTCCAGGCAAAGCTGTACATGTTGTGGAAGAGTCCACGCAAGGGGTAGAAGGAGAGAAAGCTTACATATTCCAAGTTAAAGATGAGGAAAATGATGAAGAGGTCACGTACCCTAAATGTGATGTGTTTCTAGATGGTGTGATGTTTAGTATGTATGCAGATTCATGCTCCCCTTACACCCTGGTAGACAAAAATGTCTTTGAAGAAAAATTTGCCAATCATCCCGTGAAGTTAATGCCCCCCGACATCAATCCCAGGGGGTACAACAAGGGAAAAATCCCACTTGAGGGCATGTTGACTATGAGAATATCCTTCAAGGATAGGCATACTGTTGGGAAGGTGTATGTATCCTCTAGGGGCTCAACACTACTGGGATGGAGGCACCAGAAGCAATTAGGGATCACATTAGACCCAAACAACAAAGAACAGGTGCTGTTGATTGACCCCGTGGGCATAGCAGGCAGTCTCACGGAGGAGTTCAAAGAGGTGTTTAGTGACAACTTAGGGGTCTTCAAGAACTATATGCACCGGATCATTCTCAAGGAGGGTGCGGAACCAGTAGTGCACAAAACCCGATCCATACCTTTGCGCATGAGAGAACCTCTTCAGCAGGAACTCAAGAGACTGGTCAGACAGGGAGTCATCAGGGAGATTGAAAGCTCAGCATGGTTGGCTCCAATTGTTATCGCGGCAAAAGATGGAGGGAACAGTATAAGGCTATGTGTGGACCTGAGAGACCTCAACGCGAACATTCTGGTGGAGAGGTTTCCACTTCCCAGGATAGGCGAGATGCTGAGCACCATCAAGGGAGCGAAGTACTTCAGTGTACTGGATTTGTCCTCCGCCTATTATCAGATCAAACTCCATCCGGAGTCTCAGTTACTCACTGCCTTCACCACCCCGTTTGGAAATTTCAAGTTCCTGCGAATGCCTTTTGGGTTGGCGTCAGCGGCTGCGGCCTTCCAGAGAGTCATGCAACATGTATTGAAAGACTGTGAAAACACGCTCTGCTTTCAAGATGACATACTGATATATGGAGAGGGTGAAAAAGAACACAATGAGAAAACGAAGGTGGTTTTGGAAAAACTGAGGGAAGTAGGATTCACCACCAAACCGTCAAAATGTAAGCTGGGAGTAAATTCGGTAGATTACTTAGGGCATACGCTATCAGAAGAGGGCATCAAGCCTAAACATGATTTGGTCAGGGCGGTAAGAGATGCCCCCACTCCCATGAACAAAGAGGACATTCTGTCTTTTCTAGGGCTAGCGGAATATATGGCCAAGTTCATAAAGGATTTTGCCATGGTATCGCAGCCTTTGAGAGATTTGATCAAGAAGGACAGTGTTTTCAAATGGGGCAGCGAGCAAGAGGCGGCCATGAAAGACATAAAGAAGGCAATAATAGAGGCCCCATATATTGGAAAATTTGACCCAAATGGTGTGACAATCATCTCGACAGATGCAAGCAATAGAGGTATCGGGGCCACTCTGTCGCAAAGAGAAGGGAGTAAAACTAATGTGGTCGCTTTCGCATCTAGAACCCTCACCGCCTCAGAGAAAAATTATTCTACTATTGAAAAAGAGGCCCTGGCAGTCTATTGGGCAATTTGCCACTACAAATTCTTCATCTGGGGTACTCCATTTGAAATACAGACGGACCACAAGCCATTGGTCTCACTGTTTACGAAGAAAGACATGGAGAGCATGACACAGCGTATAGCCAAGTGGGCAGTGGGTCTGCAAGCCTACAATTTCAAAGTAACCTACATACCGGGTCAACAAAACAAGGTAGCTGATTTCCTGTCAAGAGCTCCAACAGTGGAAGAAACAGAAGAGGAACAGCCGGGAGAATCTATCCTGGAGTTGCGTTTAGCAGCAGTGGAGAAAACCATGTGGGAAACGCAAATGGAGCAAGACAAAACACTCAAGAAAGTGAAAGAATATATACTCAAGGGATGGCCGAAGAAATGCAAGGCCATGGAGACGGAGATCCAGCCATACTGGAATGTAAGAGAAGACTTGTCATTGGAAGGAGACTTCATACTGAAATCTGGAAAACTCATTCCTCCGGAAGCCTTAAGGAACCAGATAGTAGAACTAGCTCACGAAGGACACTTGGGAAGGAGTCTGTGCAAGGCTAGACTTCGAACTGACTACTGGTTCCCCACTATGGATAGTGAGATGGAGGACAAGGTGCGCGACTGCTATGCGTGCAGTTTAAGTGACAAATCTAAGATCGTGAGAAGGGCACCACTGTCACCTGTAGAAGTACCCGATGTCCCGTGGAACAAGTTGGGCTTTGACATAGCTGGACCCATCCATGGCAAAGGGCCCCAAGACTGGTATCTCTTAGTCATGGTGGACTACTTCTCCAGCTGGGTGACTTGCAAAATCGTACACAATGTGAACACCAGGACAATCATCGAATTCATGAAGGAGGTGTTCGCTAGCGAAGGGGTGCCCGAGACACTTGTGACCGATAATGGAGTACAATTAATCTCGGAGGAGATGAAGGAATTTCTCAAGGACTGCTCAATTTCACATATTCGCACTCCTCTGTACTGCCCCAAAGCTAATGGCAAAGTGGAGAGAGTTAACCGCATGATGAAGGAGTGCATACAACTAGCCAAACAAGCGGGACAGAACGTGGAGGAAGCGATAAGAGACATGCTGTGGGCATATCATACCACGCCCAAGTCTACCACCGGATGCACGCCCTTTGAATTACTGAGGGGAAGAAAGGCCGGCACAAAACTTACACCAAGTTGGATGGGACGTAGACAGGATGAGGGGACCAATCCCCAGGAGATCAAAAGAAGAATTGAAACCAATCAACTCAAATACAAGGAGTGGTACGATAAGAAGTGGGGAGTTAAGGAGAGAGGATTCCAACAAGGACAAAGAGTATGCGTAAAGAAACCAGAGAGACTGAGAGTGGGAGGAGACAAGTATTATGCCCCTAGTACCATTAGGATACGTAACAAGAACTCTGTGGTCATGGAGGATGGCAGACTGTGGAGCGATGACAGGATAGTACCAGCGGGTGGGGAAGAAACCAGGTATCACCCAGCCAGATCTGAGGGCGTGGGCTCCAGGGGAGATGCAGGGCCTGGCAGGAGGAGCGACAGGCAGAGGAACACCCCCCGGTGGCATAGGCATTACCAAATGAGGTAGAAATTTGTTGGACAGGCCCGCCAGCCGGGTGCATCCCCTGATGTAACCACATAGCCAGGACAGGGAGGTATCCTGTTTATTTCTTGTCTTTCCTTTCCCTCCCCGGGGATTGCTGTTCTTTCCTCATGCTTCCTTCATCCTGAGGTTGTCAGTTTTCATAGGGAGGATGATGTGTTGTAACCTGCAAATGGTATTTCCCATATCCCTTGTTAACCCCCTCCTACCTTCCTGGCACATGGTACAGCCCTGGTGACAGCCGGCGCTCGCTATGGAATGTTGACATAGCAGCCCGGCACAAGCAATGACAGCTGACGACATCTGTTAGTGTTGATCTTCGGAATAAACACTTACTTTCACGTTTGCCTCCCTTCATTAATTACTACACGCCCTCGTTCCTGCAAAGCTTGGCATGCCACACCGTGCAGGAACAGGCACTCTAACAGCGGCGGTCTGCTGTTAAGGTTCTCTTATGAGCCTAGTACAGCCGTCACCTTGAGACTGCCACAGCACCGCCCGCACTGGATGGACTCGGAATCTGGCGTGTGGTTGCAACACAGGTATGGCGGCCCTCCCTTGGACGAAGCAGTTGCGGTCCTACAGGAGAACCCCCAAACTCATAATCAGGTCCTTAGTGAATAAACTAGACTCCAGAAGTATGATAAATGTTTCTGAACAATCCACGATCCATGTCGCTCTTTTTTGCAAATACTACAGTCTAGCAAGAAAAACATGGATTCTTCCTATTTTACGATCCAGCGGAATAAGACATTCACACCTAGCACTTTCCCACTTACAATCTCCGAAATCCCCACATGAAGCGAAACTGATAGCTATTTTTCTTAAAACAGTAATATCAATATTATACCCGTGAGCGGTTGTGGAAGGCTGGGTTGATTGCGTCCTCGGAATGCCTGCGTTGTGGAGTGGTGCCTGCCTCTCTGGTGCATACGGTGTGGTCGTGTGGCCGATTGACTGGGTTCTGGAGGGGCGTGTGGGGTTGTCTGGCTGAGGTCCTGGGCTGGGATCTTCCCCGTACCCACCGGCTGGGCCTCTTGCATATCATGGAAGGGATTGGTGGTAATGTATATAAGCGCCACTTGTTGCTATTGGGGCTGGTGGTGGCTAAGCGGGACCTGGCCCGAGCGTGGAAGTCAGTGAGGGCTCCCCCCTTGTCTGCGTGGAAGGCTGGGCTGGATTATTTCATGGGTCTGGAGAGGCCGATCTTTGAGGCGAGGGGGTGCCCGCGCAAACACTACAAAATTTGGAAGCGTTGGGCCGACTATCGTGGTCTGTCCTTGGACCCCCCGGCGGAGCAGGAGGAGGACATTTGATCGCAGTGACAATCTTGGCCCGCAGCGATAACGCCCTGGTGGAATTACACCCACATATTTCTCTTCCCTGTTGCTATATATACACGTGTGGTGGGGGGGGTTGGGGGGGGGGGGGGGTTCTTAGAATGGGGGGGGGGGTGGCGTTGGGGGTTAGGGTAGGGTGTTGGGGAATTTCTATACTAAGCCTATTCTGAATCTGTTTTATTATTTGCTGCCTGTGTAATTGCTATATTGATTTTGTTGTGGTGTTCTTGATGTGTGGAGATGCCACATTTGTGATGATCATTTGCTTAATAAACTTGGTTGTGAAAAAAAAAACCAGTAATATCAATCCGTCGAAAATCCTTTAGCTAAAACCTGTATATTCTCACTTTTACAGAAACAGCATTATCATTATTTTGAAACTCCTTTTCTCATAGTGATTTAAGTTTTGAGATTCTATGTATGACGCTTATAATGATTTTAATTTCATGTTTAAAAATCACCTTTTCTTCTTTTAAAAAAATGTACTTTTATGATTATATATATCTATAATCGAATAAAGTTGATGAAATGAAAATGATAAATGTTAAACCAATAATGTGTACAGAAACTAGGCCAAAAAGAGCAGTTCACATCCTACTAAAGAACTTTACAAGCTGCATGCCAATGTGTCTGTACACCCCATAGGTAACATAAATTGCCACAGCCTTCTGGACGTTTGAGACAAATACACCTTCAAGACTCTTGATATATGTAGATTTCAATGTTTAACAAAACTAGGCCAAAATGCCACCCACTGCACAAGTTCCTTCACACACAGTCTAAACTGTTCCTAATCCACCTAAAAAAAACAACTTAAATATGTTCAGAGTGAATAACTACGAATGATAAGGTCATCCTGTATGACTGTACAGATCAGATGCAGGCATTAACTTCTTCATTTTAGAGTCCAATATGTTAATGCATGGTAAAGACATATGGGCTAGCCAGCCGCGGCTGCTGCAGGTAAGAGCGGTGGGGCAGTGGGGGGGAGTTCGAGAGATGACCACAAGGAAAAATTAAATAAATAATACATTTTCCCTCGTGGCCGTCTCTTACCTGCAGTGGCCCCAGCTGGGGCTAGCATGTTCCAGGTAAAAAAGAAGGTCAGTGACTTTTCCCTTAAGTCCACCTTCGTTTGCTCTCCTCTTAAAAAGAGAAAGCCTTTACAGTGGTATCCTTTTCGGAGAATCATTCTGATTCCAAAGAGCTGCCTCAACGTAGAAATGGGGGTTCTCCAAGGAAAAGCTATGTATAACTGACCGATACTTAGAGTAGGATTCAGAATCACCCTTAATTCATAGAATTCAGAACCTGCCCTTCTTGCATGCCTTGCTACTCTGTGGAGCACAGTGACTTCCTCCGCCTTATAAAGTGATCATCTGCACTGCTCTACACTGGCACAAAACTGCTAGTGAAAGTGATACCCTATTTAATAGCAACAAACATAGCCGAATGAGTGCGTGTCCATGTTCTTTAGCCAAAGGGTTCGCTGGGTAGCAAGGCGCGGTCATAGCATTGGTATGGACGAATATCAACAAGCCACCTCTTCAATATGAAGCAGAAATTTGTACCATATGGTTTGCTATCTTTAGAGATAAATGTCCTTGTGGCAGGAGGGGTCTAGTGCTCCAGCAGGAGGAGGCCCTGCCCCTTCTGATTTCCTCACCCACATGATCCAGGCCAAGAGCGTAGCAAGAAAAATAAAATACTCCCCAGTTTGAATCATATGGCATGTGAATGAGCAAAGCGGGTGATCCTGAGGTGCACAGGAATTCCTATGCCTTCCATACTTTCACTGTTTTTCTTCCTTCTTTCCTTTCTTTTGTCAATCCTGCCATCTCTCATTACTTATTTCCCGATTTCTTTCCTTATTTCCATCATTTCGTGCTATTTTCATGCTTTCCTTCTTTCTTCCCCTTCTTCCATGTTGTATATTTTGTTCCTTCCTTCTTAAAGCCCTTCTTTCATTCTCTTTCCTTCCTTCTCTGCTTTCATTTATTCTTCCCAATCATGGTTTGTGTTTTCTTCTCATCCTGCTTCCTTTCTTTTTTCTTTGTACGACTCTTTCCTTCCTTCTTTGTATTTTCTCACTTTATTTGACACTCACTTATACTTATTTTTTTAACTTTGCCATTTCAATCACTTCTTTTTCTCATCCTGTTTGGCTTCTTTGCCCCAGCCCCGTTCCTTACCAAACAGATGTAAGATGGCATATTGCCTTCTTTCAGTATTCATTAGCTTCTGATCCTTCCAGTCATAGATAAAATGACGACCACTTGTAAAATCAATGTAGTTTGCCCCAGAGACAGCCCACCGAAGCTGTTATAGTAGGAGCGTCATTACGCCTGCGCACCTTTCCTCAACCTATAAATTGACTGGTAAAAAAACAATCCTGTCTATCAATGCTACTGTGGAGTTTAGAAAGATATTTGTCTGATTATTCTGGATCTATCCTTCTTTTCTAGATTGTGGTGATCATTGAGAGCTTCCCAGGGTGCAATATTACCACAGTGTGGAAAAGTGAAATTATAACCCTTGTTAGAAGGGCATCCATCTCCCAAGCAAAGCCTCTTAAGTATCCAAAGATGCTCCATCGACATCAGGACTCTCAAGGTGGGGTGGAAAATGTTTCTTTTACTTTCTTTAATGTAACCACTGAACGCAGTCATCACCTGCAACTCTTTACAGGCACTCAAGGCATTAGAAGATAATCTGCCCAGTCTTCAACAGCAACCTGCAAGTTGGGGACATTCTGTGTATGAGGCCTCATCCAAGGAATCCATCCTACAAAAAGTAGCCCTGCAGTGATCGCCTCCCTTAATCCACACAAAAATTCAGTGTTACCCCTTAAGTTCCACTATCTGTGTAGCTTTCTGCCATCTTATATTATCTGTGTTGCTGTCAAAAACCCCAAATGGGGCCTCATTAAATTTCAACATAACCATCTGCCACATTTAAGAACATACGCCCAGTCCTCGGATGGTCAGCATGAATTGACGTGTGTGATAGTGAGCTGCAGTCAGGGGGCTCCTTTGCTGCGGAAGATCTGTCACTGGGGCAGTAAGGAGGGGTCCTTAGCAGAGCGCAGCCTGTGCTGACCAAACCATTTAATGCTAACACTACAGTGACTAGAGAGGAGCCACTCAAATTCACACATTTGAGGCTGTTAGAAACGGGACCCCCGGCCGGCCAAGGCTCACGCCAAAGTCAGTCAGGGATCGCCATTTCTAAGGTCAGGGCAAGGGAGTCACACACCAAGATAACCCCTGCTCACCCTCTAGGTAACGTGACGCGAGCAGCAAGGCTAATCTCGGAGGCGATGTGTAAAGCGTTTGCGCGCGCACCCCAGCGACAACACCCTAGGCCCACCACAAAGGAAACTCCACACAAGGTTATATCCAAAAATAGCCTTTGTATTATAATAATAAAAACACATTAGATAACACACACACTTTACAATGTGCCAACAGGCACGGGCAAGATTTACAAGGGATTATGTACAGGACAGGGCCACCTGGACCACTGTCAGAGGTATGCACTTTTTAGAAATAGCACTTGTAGGTATAACACTTAGTACATAAACATATAATGACTGTAACACAGAAATAGTAAATGTAGCATACAACCAGTAACTACTGGTAAAGGGTAAATACCTCCTACGCCACCCTAAACACTGTAGGGAAATCACGCAGGGAACTAGGACCTTATCATCAGGACCTATGGAAGGAAAACCTATCACCTAAGCAAGTCACATTTAGCAAAGGGAAGGAAACCTAAAATAATCACCTAAGCAAGTCACATTTAGCAAAGGCAATAAAACATCAACATTCCTCTAAGCAGGTCACTTTTAGCAAAGGGAAATAAACCATAAACAATTACCTAAGCAGGTCACTTTTAGCAAAGGTAATATCAAACAATCCTCTAAGCAGGTCACTTTTAGCAAAGGGGATAAAACAAACAATTACCTAAGCAGGTCACTTTTAGCAAAGGTAATAACATAAACAATCCTCTAAGCAGGTCACTTTTAGCAAAGGGGATAAAACAAACAATTACCTAAGCAGGTCACTTTTAGCAAAGGTAACAACAAACATTCCTCTAAGCAGGTCACTTTTAGCAAAGGGGAATAACACATAAAGAATCACCTAAGCAGGTCACTTTTAGCAAAGGTAATAACATAGACAATTGCACCTGAAACATTAAAACACATTCTGAGGTGCAGGTAGAACATTTGCTCAGAAATCAAATAAGCAAGTAACTCATAAATTGCGCAGGGTGCATGTAGCACCACACTAGAAATGTCCCTCAGGCCAACTGGCCTCGCAAGGGCTGAAATGCCCTGAGTCTCAATGTCAGGGAAGGCTGCACAGGCAGCCAAGAACACAACCTAAACGTAGCAACTGTCCACTAAGTGCTGGACAGTTGTGAATAGGGCTGGGCAACGTTGGAGCCTCGTGGGCTCAAGAACAATGAATGGTGCCCAAGAGCCTCTCTGGGGCTCTACAGAGTAATATGGCAACAAGAGCCTCTCTCAAGGCTCTCTAACAAATGTGGGCGCTGTGAGCCTTCTCAGGCTCTGTAGAACACTGGCACCTCAGAACCTCGGGGCTCTGCAATAACTAATGCGGGAGCCTCTCGGGGCTCGTAAATCTCAAATTGCCCCCAGGAGCCTCGGGGCTCCTCACACCAAGAATGCGGGCTGGTTGGAGTCCCTCACGGGGGACTCGGGATCTCGCAATGCCTACGAGCCTTTCTGGCTCTTCAGGAATGCCCCACTCGTCGGAGCGGCCCTCTGCCAACTGGGGCCGCTCGAAGAGCAACAAAGAACCCGCCCCCCGCACTCACCGGGTCCTCGCTGGTGATGCGGGGACAGGAACACTGCTGGCTCACCTTCGCCGGGCAGCGCGGGGCTCTCTCTTCACTCGGGGAGCCTCGCCGGGGACTTCGCCTCGGCTTCCCGGCTCCTCTCCTCGCTGCTCGGCCGCTGGGCGGGTCTTCCGGTTGGCCTCGAGGGGGCCGCGCTGTGTTTGGCCGGCCGGCCCAATACTTCCGGGTCGCCGCGGGCAGCGCGGCGGCTCGTATCAGGCAGGCAGGCGGGCTCTCAGCATCCGAGGAGTGGGCTCCCTCGTGATGATTGAAATATCCAAGGACGGGGCAATGCCGGGTGGGCACCGGCTTCCAAATTAAATATAAGGCGAGGTAGGCACTCGCGCTGCGCCGCAAATTCGGGCAAATGCCGGGTGGCACCGGCTAGAGTCAAAATAAAGCGCTTGGAGCGCTAGAAGGCAAAGCAAAGCGCTATTGCGCGCTGGGGTAAAATTAAAGCGCTCCTAGCGCTATAAATCCAATAAAAGCGCTAGGCAAATAATCCTCAGTGCTCCCCAGCACTGGAGGACAGGACAAGGCTCCAGCAGGGTCTGGAGGCAGGCAGGGGGGCAAGGCTGGGCCAGAGCCAGCACACTGGGTCTCCAGGCAGGGAGACAAGCCAAGTGGCGGTCCTCCTGGCCCCAGCAGCAGCAACAGCCCCCTCTGGCAAGGATCCAAAAGCAGAACAGAGAACAACTTCTGTGGGGACACAGCCCCATTTTTATACTAAGAATTCCTTTGTCTTTAGGGTGCAGGGTGGGGGGAAACCAGTTGCAGCTGGCTTGGGAGTACCCTTGATGGCCCAACCACCCCTTTCATTCACTGGGGAGGCTTGGGTCGTTAGACAAACCACAGGGGGGCGGAGCCAGCATTGTGTGGGGAAAAACCCAGCCCATCCAGGACCCAGGTGCACTCCTCCCACACATCACTCATGCTGATCTCACACTCACCACCGGGCAGACCCATCCAGACTTCCTGGAGCCTGGCATGCCAGCCAGCTCCAGCCAATCACGCTCCAGCACCCTCACTGCACACATACATCAATGTCCAGAAGTAGCACTTCCCTTCTAGACACATACAAGCCGCACATACCATCGCGCAGCATTCATTCTCACGAGTTCACACATACTAAACTCGAGCCTGCACTCCCCACAGCATCAGGAACTAACATGGACACACACATTCCCCATGCATTCCTATGGGAGGGCAGGCCAGCCATACTGCACGCACTCACTTTACTCTGGGACACAGGGAAAAAGTGCGCAGAGACCCAAACATCACTACGCAGGGTCACAAATAAAAGCAAAAAGATTAGGGGTGAACCTGCCCTAAGGCCCAAGTCCAACACAACCCCCTTCCAGCCAAAACGCAGGGCAGACCAATCACCACCGTGATGGACTTCCCTGCTGGGGGCGATAAAACACGGACGCGGGCCCACAACTGCAGGGACACCCTCCTGTTTTACGCCACGGTGAACCCCTAGGGTTCCTTCTAAAGCTACTGTAGGGACTAACTGGGGTACCCCACTGGTACTCTCCAGCTGCCCTCGGCCAGGACCAGGCCCTAGGCCACCCAGGTGCCACTGGATCCTGCCTACTCACAAAGTGGGGGGTAGTAACCCCTGGCACATAATAGCCATTCTCCACCCTTCCTGTCTGCAAGACAGGGCTAGACTGCCACTGGCTCTCCAGCCTAGGGTCTACAACCTTAGGTGGACCAGGAGTCTCAGGGAAGGCTCTCCTCCCCCTACCTCTTCTTCTCGGGTTCCTCCTCCTCCTGCGAGGGGTACCCTCTAAACACCATCCTCCCAACCGAGGGTTTAACCCCTCAGGTTGCACCGGGGTCAGAGGTGGGCTCTCCCATCCTCTGCACCCCCTTCCAGAGTCCTGCTCCCTCCCAACCGGGGCGGTACCTCTGGAAAAAGAACTGGTCAGGACACTGATTACAGTAGTCCCACCCTTCAGGTCAGGTGGATCCTGAACCTGGCCTTCCAACCTCTGGTCTAGAACCTTTGGTGGAACCAATGCCTGGCACTCCAGGACTTCTGGGGACTCACATACTATCCCCCAATCACTCCTTTCGCTGGACTTCTGTACCCTCCCTACCGGAGCGGTACTGCCAGACTCTAGAACCATAGAAGCTCCGCTTACAGATGCTCCAGGTCCTCTACGCACTAGGAGATCTCCCTCAAGTGAACTAACAGGCAAGCCTAGGTTCCCATCCTGGTGTTCCCTAAAGAAACCATCCAGGCTCTGTGACAGGGCTTCGGGCGTCTGGGGACTCTCGGTCACACACTCACTCCTGCTCCACTGAGACAGGCAGTCAGCCCCTACACCCTCCTCACTAACCTGGGACCTAGCTGGGCTACTCTCACCCTCCTCCACCACGCTGGGCTGGAGGACACCTGACCCACTATTGTTGGAATCACTCACTAGTGACTCTAAAGAACCTCTCGCACTGTCCCATCGGTCTGCTTCCTTTGCAAGCTCCCAAGGATCAAAGGTCAACCCCAACAGGTGTTGCCGCAACTCCGGCCGACAATGACTGAGCACCTTTTCCTTGAGAATAAGACAAAACAGTTTGTCAAAATCATGTTCCGTGGGAACCTCTAACCACTCAATCAGTGCACACTGACAGTCCTCTGTAAACTCCTCCCAAGACTGGTGAGACAGTTTCCTACTGTCCCTGAACTGCAACCTATACTCCTCTTCTAGGGAAACAGGTACCATACTCGGGGAACTGGGAGTGGGACTGTCTACACTAACACTTAAATAGCTGCCACCACTGGACTCAACCCTCCCTGGGGAATCCAGACAATTACAACTGTGGGCAGGGGAGAGTCTATCTTCTAGGGCTGCGCTCTCACGGATGATGGCCCTTCTCTCCACCTCTATCCTCTCCCACGCTAGGGCTCTCTCGACCTCTAGTTGTTGTTTCTTGACACCCAGCTGCGCCATAGCCTGGGCATGCTCTAACATGAGCTGTTCCATCGCTAGCTGATGCTCCCTCTCTTCCTTCCTATCTAACCAATCCTCTGGGGACAGGGAAAGGGATGGGGCGCTGGTACTGACACTGGACCCAGCAAGGGACTCCCTATCTATGGGGTCCTCACTATCTGCTGATATCCATCCACTGTCATCATCATACAACTCACATTCTTCAGGGCTCTCCACAGACTCACCACCTTCATGGCGTGCGGCCCGGGCCCTATCTCTCTCACTGTGCTCAAGATCCCACTGACCCTTTTGCCATAGGATCAGGCTGTCCCTAAGCTGGGACTGAGTATCCAACTCACTCACCTCCATGCCGCCCTCTTCACAGAATCTGACCAGCTCTGACCTACTGTACCTAAAAAGACAACAGAGATCAAAAACAGGCTCCATTTTGGCGGACGTTCTCAAGAAGAGTTTGACACAGGGAACCTGGGGGTCTGAGCTTACACAGGAGTACACAATTACAAAATTCAGCAAGATTCCTATCTCAGAGAACTTGCACTCCTCTGTCCAGTGTAACACACCACTCATTCACACACACCCTCCCCTCGGACTGGTAAGGCAGTTTCTACCACCCCTGATTTTCTCAACCTGACCACAAGTGACACAGGTACCAAACTCTGGGAGCAGGGCGGGGAACAAATGTACTGGACAGAAATTACAAAATGACACCTTTCAGGAGAAGCAATACTGATCTTCCCTAAAAAACAATAATCCCCAAAATGTGGTTATCTAAAATTGCAGAGCTTTGTAATGTGGCCTGTCGCCACTGTGGTACAGCGCAAACGCAAGTCCAATCCGCACCGCTAGCCACCAATGTTAGAAACGGGACCCCCGGCCGGCCAAGGCTCACGCCAAAGTCAGTCAGGGATCGCCATTTCTAAGGTCAGGGCAAGGGAGTCACACACCAAGATAACCCCTGCTCACCCTCTAGGTAACGTGACGCGAGCAGCAAGGCTAATCTCGGAGGCGATGTGTAAAGCACTTGCGCGCGCACCCCAGCGACAACACCCTAGGCCCACCACAAAGGAAACTCCACACAAGGTTATATCCAAAAATAGCCTTTGTATTATAATAATAAAAACACATTAGATAACACACACACTTTACAATGTGCCAACAGGCACGGGCAAGATTTACAAGGGATTATGTACAGGACAGGGCCACCTGGACCACTGTCGGGGGTATGCACTTTTTAGAAATAGCACTTGTAGGTATAACACTTAGTACATAAACATATAATGACTGTAACACAGAAATAGTAAATGTAGCATACATCCAGTAACTACTGGTAAAGGGTAAATACCTCCTACGCCACCCTAAACACTGTAGGGAAATCACGCAGGGAACTAGGACCTTATCATCAGGACCTATGGAAGGAAAACCTATCACCTAAGCAAGTCACATTTAGCAAAGGCAATAAAACATCAACATTCCTCTAAGCAGGTCACTTTTAGCAAAGGGAAATAAACCATAAACAATTACCTAAGCAGGTCACTTTTAGCAAAGGTAATATCAAACAATCCTCTAAGCAGGTCACTTTTAGCAAAGGGGATAAAACAAACAATTACCTAAGCAGGTCACTTTTAGCAAAGGTAATAACATAAACAATCCTCTAAGCAGGTCACTTTTAGCAAAGGGGATAAAACAAACAATTACCTAAGCAGGTCACTTTTAGCAAAGGTAACAACAAACATTCCTCTAAGCAGGTCACTTTTAGCAAAGGGGAATAACACATAAAGAATCACCTAAGCAGGTCACTTTTAGCAAAGGTAATAACATAGACAATTGCACCTGAAACATTAAAACACATTCAGAGGTGCAGGTAGAACATTTGCGCAGAAATCAAATAAGCAAGTAACTCATAAATTGCGCAGGGTGCATGTAGCACCACACTAGAAATGTCCCTCAGGCCAACTGGCCTCGCAAGGGCTGAAATGCCCTGAGTCTCAATGTCAGGGAAGGCTGCACAGGCAGCCAAGAACACAACCTAAACGTAGCAACTGTCCACTAAGTGCTGGACAGTTGTGAATAGGGCTGGGCAACGTTGGAGCCTCGTGGGCTCAAGAACAATGAATGGTGCCCAGGAGCCTCTCTGGGGCTCTACAGAGTAATATGACAACAAGAGCCTCTCTCAGGGCTCTCTAACAAATGTGGGCGCTGTGAGCCTTCTCAGGCTCTGTAGAACACTGGCACCTCAGAACCTCGGGGCTCTGCAATAACTAATGCGGGAGCCTCTCGGGGCTCGTAAATCTCAAATTGCCCCCAGGAGCCTCGGGGCTCCTCACACCAAGAATGCGGGCTGGTTGGAGTCCCTCACGGGGGACTCGGGATCTCGCAATGCCTACGAGCCTTTCTGGCTCTTCAGGAATGCCCCACTCGTCGGAGCGGCCCTCTGCCAACTGGGGCCGCTCGAAGAGCAACAAAGAACCCGCCCCCCGCACTCACCGGGTCCTCGCTGGTGATGCGGGGACAGGAACACTGCTGGCTCACCTTCGCCGGGCAGCGCGGGGCTCTCTCTTCACTCGGGGAGCCTCGCCGGGGACTTCGCCTCGGCTTCCCGGCTCCTCTCCTCGCTGCTCGGCCGCTGGGCGGGTCTTCCGGTTGGCCTCGAGGGGGCCGCGCTGTGATTGGCCCGCCGGCCCAATACTTCCGGGTCGCCGCGGGCAGCGCGGCGGCTCGTATCAGGCAGGCAGGCGGGCTCTCAGCATCCGAGGAGTGGGCTCCCTCGTGATGATTGAAATATCCAAGGACGGGGCAATGCCGGGTGGGCACCGGCTTCCAAATTAAATATAAGGCGAGGTAGGCACTCGCGCTGCGCCGCAAATTCGGGCAAATGCCGGGTGGCACCGGCTAGAGTCAAAATAAAGCGCTTGGAGCGCTAGAAGGCAAAGCAAAGCGCTATTGCGCGCTGGGGTAAAATTAAAGCGCTCCTAGCGCTATAAATCCAATAAAAGCGCTAGGCAAATAATCCTCAGTGCTCCCCAGCACTGGAGGACAGGACAAGGCTCCAGCACGGTCTGGAGGCAGGCAGGGGGGCAAGGCTGGGCCAGAGCCAGCACACTGGGTCTCCAGGCAGGGAGACAAGCCAAGTGGCGGTCCTCCTGGCCCCAGCAGCAGCAACAGCCCCCTCTGGCAAGGATCCAAAAGCAGAACAGAGAACAACTTCTGTGGGGACACAGCCCCATTTTTATACTAAGAATTCCTTTGTCTTCAGGGTGCAGGGTGGGGGGAAACCAGTTGCAGCTGGCTTGGGAGTACCCTTGATGGCCCAACCACCCCTTTCATTCACTGGGGAGGCTTGGGTCGTTAGACAAACCACAGGGGGGCGGAGCCAGCATTGTGTGGGGAAAAACCCAGCCCATCCAGGACCCAGGTGCACTCCTCCCACACATCACTCATGCTGATCTCACACTCACCACCGGGCAGACCCATCCAGACTTCCTGGAGCCTGGCATGCCAGCCAGCTCCAGCCAATCACGCTCCAGCACCCTCACTGCACACATACATCAATGTCCAGAAGTAGCACTTCCCTTCTAGACACATACAAGCCGCACATACCATCGCGCAGCATTCATTCTCACGAGTTCACACATACTAAACTCGAGCCTGCACTCCCCACGCATCAGGAACTAACATGGACACACACATTCCCCATGCATTCCTATGGGAGGGCAGGCCAGCCATACTACACGCACGCACTTTACTCTGGGACACAGGGAAAAAGTGTGCAGAGACCCAAAAATCACTACACAGGGTCACAAATAAAAGCAAAAAGATTAGGGGTGAACCTGCCCTAAGGCCCAAGTCCAACAGAGGCGTTATACGCGCTATGCTCGTTTGTATAGCACTTTCTCAACATTTGCATGGCGCTAAAGTGCTAAAGTACCCCTAGCATACATTCTAAGTATCTAACAAGGTCAAAGCTTGAGTTCATTATAATGGAACCAAGAGGTGACTTGCAATATCCTTTTTAAGTTTGACGTGGAATGGTGCTTGCAAGATGGCAAATATATTGTATTCTGTAGATTTTCCAAGAGATTTAGTCCAGCCTTCTTTAGCAACTGGTCTCTTGGGTTGGCTCAGGAACCTTTAGCTACTGGTTGAGACATTGTCCATCACATCTTAAATCAGCCCACAGGAGTATTTTAGTAGCACCTTCTTTCTTCAACTGGCTGTTTGGGTGTACCCTTCAGGCTGCAATGTATTGCAAGAGGGCATGAGGAACTAAGTCTCATCTGAAAATATACACTCTCTTATCACACAATTACTTCTTTATCCACCAGTAGAATATGCACAAATCAATCAAATCCTTTTTTTCACTGCAGCAGGCATTCTTTAGTGCTTTTGTAAATGCTCGAGTGCAAGCGTTCAGCTTATTGGTTTGCCGATATTTGTAATGTAAAGGAAGGGGACTTTAATGCTGCCTTTTCCTCCACATTCATATCATCCCTTCTCTCTTTTCAAAACGTGGTCTCTTCTTATGATGCAAGAGAACTACAGGTTGTAGATATATGGAGTAAATGTAAAATCTGCATTTGGAAAAATAAGACACTGTATCCAGCTTGGACTTTGCAGCAGTGATATTTTGATGATCTTTAACCCCTTCGGCGCTGATGACGAGCTCAGCTCGTCATGTAACGCGGCTTTTGGAAAAAAGCAGCGTAGCGCAAAAATAGCCGCAGTGCGCATGCGGTTAAGTACGTCATTGATAAGCCGGCTTTACGTTTTAAATGGTGCGGGCATTTCCTGCAACATTCCTGATCTCCTGTGCTAAATTCCACCTGGTCATTGAGCAAGTATACTAACTTAAACATCCCCTCATCAGCTGCTGACCGTGACATTTCAGTGATGTAAAGTTTTGGATAAAAGAGCTGAAAATCTAGGGGCAGATTTACCAATCTTTCACGCAAGGAAGCAAGACAACTTGCTGCGCTGTTTGTATGAACGGGGGAGAGCAGAAATGTGAAGTATCTACTAAGATATGGCGCATTTCTGCTCTGTCCCTGCGCTTGTTCACTGTGTGCTGACTAGAAACAAAAATGCAGGCACCTTTGCACCATACTGCAAGGGTGCCTGCGTTACAGGCAGGATTGTTTTTGTACAGGAAGAAATACCTTCCAGCACACAAAAAAATCTTTGAGGCATATTCATCTTTCTATGTGTGCTACAGAATGAAACACGTTAAAGAGGAAGTCATGAGTATTAATAAAGATATTTCACCTTGTTACACCTGGATTTAGGAGGCGTAGCATTTTGGAGCATTCACAGGTTCACAACTCTTTGTAAATCTTGGAATGTGCCGAAATCCATGGAAGGATACATGGGAACACCAACACCTATTCTCCACCCATGGAACGCCTCCCAGCTGCAAGGTAACACAAGGGAGTGAATTGCACTGCCTTGTGTTACTTTGGACTTACTAAACCACGAAGAGCTGTGCAAGTGGCTTTGCATGGCTTAGTGAATCCCACTAAAGGCTTGAGTTGCCTTGGGTCACCTTGCGTGATGCAAGGGCAAAGCAAGCCCTTTGTAAATCCAGCCCCTAGTGTTCACTTAACCACTTCGACGCTCATGACGAGCTCAGCTCGTCATGAGTTGCGTCGCTCGCACGCTGATGACGAGCTGAGCTCGTCATGTAACGCAGCTTTTTTCAAAACGCAGCGCGCCGAGGGAAAACCGCTAGCGCGCATGCAGTTAAATGCTTATACAAGCAGACGATGTCACAAGTGAAGAGCCGCCCATTGAAGTTCCTGCTTTTCTCCCATTTAATGATCTTACTGTTCCTCTGGGTTACCAGCTGAAGGGGTCACTGGCTCTAAGAACATTTAGTGAATATTCATCATGCGCCGTAATGAGTTATCAAAAGTGTGTAGTGATTTTACTTTCTTATTACAGGGGAGCAGTGATGACACAACCAGACAGTAATAAGAAAACTAGGTGCATGAATTTTTAAGGTATTTCAGATTTCCATTAATTAAATATGAGTACTGGCCTTATTTAGATGATTGTATTTGACTATATTCTTTTTCTATTTTCAAAAGGTTTTCCAAACACAATTTGCGGCCTGTCTTCTTAATCTACTAGCTTCTAAATCCTCTGGGCTGGTAGTTGCGGTAGGCGTAAGGCAAAATGTTGATGAAGAGCACTGTACTCCGCACTCAGCGTCCTGCAGCCTTCACACATTGGAGGCAGTGAGCTGAGTCAGAAGCACTTGCCTCCACCTTCTTCACACATTACTTGGGCAATGTGTGTATAAAGGCGGGTCGGCTTCACGCCCAGACAGCACCGTGTAATACCTCACTTTCGTTGGAGCATGGAAGGGTTGTCGAGGGTTTAAAACAGCATTCTCCAAAGTCGGTCCTGGAGGACTGTATTCATGCCAAATTTTTCAAGATAACTACATTTATCTAAATGGGGATATGGTAGAAAAATCTGGCAAACGTAAAGGCACGTTCTTTTTAAATAGTCAGGCCTGCATTTTCTTTGCACGTTTAGTAACAGTACAGGTGCAACTGGGAGCAAAATAGAGAGGTTTCACGCTCACTTAGCTCACCAGTGCACACTTACAGAGGAAACATGTTCTTTTAATGATCCAGGAGCACAGTAGGGAGCCCTGGGCCCTAAAGCATGCAGCGTAAATTGAGCAATACTATTAAGTAGTAAACGACAGCCATAACTGGGAGGCAGTGGATCCCCCAGCCCTGTGCCACCTCACCTGCTACACTAAGAACTATAGTTACTTACCTGTAAACTGTGGTTCTCCAGTATTGGTGTCTTTCATAGATTCACATGCTTGAATATCCCCCGTCGTCGAAGTGGGAGTCCCACGGTACATAAAATAGCAGTCATATATGCATGTATACATGAAAAATATAACTAATAAAATATACATACATATAGTGCAGTAAATTGTAAATTCTAAAAGTACCATAGAACATAATAGGCCCATTGAAAAGCCTAAGGGAGAACTCACTTTAGTAGCATATCAGAGTCATTATGTGTTGGATCACATTCCAGCCAATCAGGCTGTAGCCTCCTCTAGAACCTTCTCCTCAGAAGCCCAAGTCCTCAGATTTTCGTAGCACAGAGTAAGTAAAAGTGCCTGAGGAGAAGAGAGCCTCTGAGGGGAGGATGGGAGGGTCGCATGTGAATCTATGAAAGACACCAATACTGGAGAACCACAGTTTACAGGTAAGTAACTATAGTTCTTCTCCAGTATTAGGGGTGTCTTTCATAGATTCACATGCTTGAATAGAGTAGAAAGCAGTAAAAAACCTCACAGGAGTCATAAAGGTAATACATCAAGCAAAGAAGGGAAAAATAAATATATATATGGTAATATGCACTAAATACCAAAACATAATTATGAAAAACCTTTATGACTGGAGGAGGGTAGCAACAGAGGCTCACCTTTACTGGAAAAGATTCCGCAGCACCGCTTGACCCACTGCCGCATCCGCGGCGTCTGTTGATTGCAGGCAGTAGTGCTTAGTAAAAGTATGGCTGCTCGACCAAGTAGCAGCTCTGCAGATCTGGCGTAAGGGTACCCCCGCAAAGAGGGCAGCCGAAGTAGACACTGCTCTAGTTGAATGAGCTCGAACAGGAGCAGGAAGGGGCTTTCCAGCCCGTTGGTGGCAGAAGGATATGGTAGAGGAGATCCACCTGGTTATAGTCTGCTTGGTAACAGGTTGTCCTTTGCAAGTTGGACCATATGCCACAAACAATTGATCCGATTTTCTGATAGGTGCAGTTCGTTGAATGTAGAATTTGAGACAACGTTTCAAATCTAATGAATGCAATGACCGCTCAGCTGGAGTTTGCGGAGCAGGAAAGAAAGTTTTCAGAATTACAGGTTCGTTGAGATGAAAGTCACTGGGAACCTTCGGGATGAACTTAGGATTAGTTCGTAATGTCACAGCCTCTTTGGAGAATTTTAGGAAAGGAGGCTGTATGGTAAACGCCTGGATGTCACTGACACGTCTTGAGGACGTTAAGGCGAGTAAAAGAGCAACTTTCCACGTGAGAAATTTAAGAGTTGCCGAGTGAATAGGTTCAAATGGTGGTAGAAGTAGTTGAGACAAGACCAAATTCAAACGCCAGGCAGGCGGAGGGCGACGGATAGGTGGAAACATCCTAAAAAGGCCCTTGTAAAATTGTTTAATGATCCTTGAAGAACATAAAGATGTGGAACCATCATGGCGGAAACGGGAAATCGCCGCCAGAAACACTTTAAGAGTTGAGTGGGACAGACCCGATTTTGCCAGGGATAAAAAGAAAGGTAAAATTTGTTCAGGTTTTGCAGTCATTGGGTCCAAATCCTTGGTGCGGCACCAGACACAGAAACGTTTCCACTTGAGTTGGTACGTTTTAATGGTGGAGGGCGCGCGAGCCCGCGCTAACACCTCCCTGCAGTCCTTGTCAATAGTTAAACGTGCAAATTCATTGTACTCAGGTTCCAGGCATGGAGTTGAAGGTATGCTGGATCCGGATGACAAATTAGTCCCTGCTGCATCGTGAGGAGGTGCGGCAGAGGATGGAGTGGCAACGGATCGGACTGCGAGAAGAGGAGCAGGTCCGTGAACCATGGACGTCTCGGCCACTTGGGTGCGATCAGGATGATGCGACAAGGTTGGAACCTCATCCTGTGTAACAAACGAGGGATCAGAGGAAGTGGAGGGAAAGCATAGATGAAATCGTTCGACCAATCGATCGAAAATGCATTCCCGCTCGACTCTCTGTGGGGATGCCGACTTGCAAAGCGTGGGCATTTCTTGTTGACAGCGGTCGCGAAAAGATCCATCCGTGGCTGGCCCCACTGCCGGAAGATGTACTCGACCGTGGGCTGATTGAGTTCCCACTCGTGATTGTCTGATGACGCTCGGCTGAGTGAATCCGCCAGAACATTGGCCACGCCTGGCACGTGAATGGCTGTGAGATGAATTTGACGTTGGATCGCCCAATCCCATATTTCTTGTGCTAGTTGAGAAAGTGGAAGAGACCTCGTGCCGCCCTGCTTGTTGAGGTAGTGCATGCTGGTGGTGTTGTCCGTCCTCACCAGCAAAGTGTGTCCCCGCACTAACCTCTGGAAAGATTTGAGGGCTAAGAAAATCGCCAAGAGTTCCAGACGATTGATGTGCCAAGTTCGTTGTATTGCCGTCCACTTCCCTTTCACAGACATGCCGTCGAGATGCGCTCCCCAGCCTTCGAGAGACGCGTCTGTCGTAAGCGTCAGAGTTGGGGGTTCGTCCTGGAATGAACGGCCCGCAGATATGTGTGGAGGGTGAGCCCACCACTCCAGCGCTTTCTGTATGCGAGGTGTTAAAAGGACCTTGTCCTCGAAGGACCCCGACACCTGTTTCCACTGCCTGTCCAGTTCCTCCTGGAGAGTCCTCATGTGCAATCTGCAATTTGGAATGAGGTGGATGCACGAGGATGCCATGCCAAGGAATGATTTGAACATTCGGACAGAAACGGACAGTTTTGATTGGAGGGAGCGCACCATCATTAACATGCGGTCCTGTCTTTCCTGGGAAACGAACACTTTTCCCTGCCGAGAATCTAGCAAGGCTCCGAGAAAATTTCTCCGTTGCGATGGTTGAAAGTGTGACTTCTGGCAATTGATTGAAAGCCCCAAGGCGTGGAAAAGGGAGACGCAAACTTGAGTGTGCTGCTCCGTCTGGTGGAAAGTGTTTGCCTTGATGAGGCAGTCGTCCAGGTATGGGTAAAATTGGATACCTTGAAGACGTAGGAAGGCAGCTACGGGGGCCAAGATCTTGGTAAAAACCCTTGGTGCTGAGCGGAGGCCGAATGGCAGGACTTTGAATTGGAAGTGTAGCTGCCCGACCGTGAAGCGGAGATACTTCCTGTGTCTGGGGTGGATTGGCACATGGAAGTAAGCGTCCTGAAGGTCGATTGTGGAATAGAACTCGCTTGGATTGAGAAAATTCAGAATTTGGATCAGAGTTAACATCTGAAAAGTTTTTGAAATTAGAAATTTGTTTAGAGCTCGTAGATCCAATATTGGACACCATTCCCCCGACTTCTTCTTGACTAAGAAAAAGCGGGAATAGAACCCCTTGCCGCGTTGATCTTGCGGCACTAGTTCGATGGCTCCTTTTTTGATCATCAAATTCACCTGGGCCAGAAGGTCCTTGAAATGAGGGGGTGGTGGCCCCGAAGGTGGATGATTGGGTGGAAATTTTGTGAATTCCAGGGTATGTCCTTTGGATATAACGTCCAAGACCCATTGGTCGGAGGTGATTGTAGACCATTTGTAAAAGTATTTCGAGATGCGACCTCCAAGATGTACGGTCGGCAAAAGGAAGGGTCTGAGGCAGTCACTGCTTTTTGGTGTTTGATCCACCTCTATAAGTGGATTTCCTTTGGTAAGGCCTGGAGGTGGATTGTCGAGTTTGAGATTGATAGGCACCCCGCTGTCTGTTATCGTTGTAGGTGTTGAATGAACGATATTGACTTGAGCCACGAAAAGTAGAGGAGCCTCCGCCTCTACCCCGTGCACCCCGAAAAGGCCGTTTCTTGTATTGTAGGCTCGCCAAGGATTTCGCAGTGTCAGTGTCCTTTTTTATCGCCTCAAGGGCATCATCCACATGTTTGCCAAACAATAATTCTCCGTCATAAGGTAAATCTAGGACTCTTGCCTGTACTTCAGGACGGAAAGTGGTAGAGCGCAGCCAGCCTTGACGCCTCAAGACTGCAGCCCCCGCCAATTGTCGAAATCCCGTGGAGGAAATATCGAGTGCACACTCAATGATTTCGGAAGAAATCAACTCTCCCTCGTGAATAATCGCCTGTGCTTCTGTCCGGATTGCCTCAGGCAGCTGAGGAATCAATGCAGCAATCTCGGACCACATCTGGCGGTCATAACGGCCCAGTATAGCCAGAGTGTTTGCCGCCCTCACTGTAGTAGCCGCCATGGTCGTGAATTTCTTTCCTATGGAATCCAATTTGCGGCCTTCCTGATCAGGAGGAGACGTGA
The DNA here is from genome assembly GCF_964261635.1 of Lissotriton helveticus. Classification (NCBI taxonomy): domain Eukaryota; kingdom Metazoa; phylum Chordata; class Amphibia; order Caudata; family Salamandridae; genus Lissotriton; species Lissotriton helveticus. The sequence continues at coordinate 1,272,890,751 of NC_136067.1, read as the reverse complement.
GTGGCGTTGCAGGATTGCGCGATCTTTTTTGCGCAGCCTGAGTAATTACCGAATCTGCTTTCGGTTGAGACACCAAGCAGGCCGGAGAAGACGCCGGTGCTTTGTATTTCCTGTCCAATCTGGGTAAGACCGCAGGAACAGAATTGGGACGTTCCATCAATTTAAGGCCTTCCTTCCAAATATATTCCACGATTGGTATAGTGTGGGATTGCCTTTGTGAGATGTCTTTAAAGTCATATAGAAAGCAATCACTTTCATGCTGTTGTTGTTCGACTTTGAGATGAAACCGTTTTGTAGCCCGGATCATCAAATTGTGGAAATGTGCCATGTCCACTGGGGGCGAATGTAGAGGCGAGGTGGGCGGAGTGGAAGGTGTTTGAGCCCTATAATCGTCCCACTCAGCCATGTCGGCGTCATTGTCGTCGTCATCTGTGTTGTGAGGATCCGGATCCTCGTCGCCAGTGTCAGGGCGAGCACCATCCGGTGAAGCCGGTGAAACTGGTGTAGGTGCCTGAGGAAGTTGCGGTTGAGGCTGCGGAGGAGGCAGTGGTGCTGGAGAAGCAGGAGTAGAAGAAGGAAACCTGCGGTTATAATCATCCAGCATGTGCTGAAGGTTCATCACCAAGGACAGAGGTATCTGGGTAACAGGCTCTGAAGGCACCGGTTCGGACGTATCAACAGGAAACAAGTCAGTCCCATCTTCGACATTGTCCACCACATCACCCTCGTCACTATATTCCTGGCACTTAATGTTCAAATCCGAAGGACTTGTTGCCTGTTTAAATAATCCTTCCACTTCTGAATCGTTTCCGGATTCTTCCTCACCAGACTGGAATAATTTGTCTGGAAGACGAGTACCACTCCTCACCGGACTCAGTTGGATGAGTGGTATGGTCCGCAAAGAAGAAGCAGTAACCACTGTGTAGATGGAAGCCGTCTTTGGTGGAGGTTGGTGCGACGCCAACGAGCCCATTGGCGTAAATGCGGCACCGTCAGCAACACCCTGAGGCGACTTGGACGGGATTTTCTTCGTCGACGAGGATTCCTTGCCCGTCGACGGGCCCGTCGACGGGAGCGGGGCTTTGTTCGTCGACGAGAGTGGAGCTTTGGCCGTCGACGACGAAGGCGTCGACGGTATGAGAGTCGTCGACGAGGCCGTCGACGAAGTAATGCTGGTCGACAGAGACGTCGTCGACGGGGGCACCGTCGACGGGCCCGTCGACGGGGTGCTGGGTGGAGGCTTGGTCTTCGTCGACGATGGATGCGTCGACGATGGATGCGTCGACGGCTTCGTCGTCGACGGGGCGCTGAGTGAAGGCTTGGTCTTCGTCGACGGTGTATGCGTCGACGGCTTCGTCGTCGACGGTCTATCCTTGCCGGTCGTCGACGAGATCTTCACCACTGAAGAGATGGGTCTCACCTTCGAGGTCGCCGTCGACGAGGTGGTCGTCGTAGCGCCGGTGGACATGGAACATGTCGTCGTCGACGTGGAGGTGGTAGAAATGGATTTCGTCGACGCTGAAGACGTCGACGGGCGCGACGACGAGCCCGTCGACGAGCCAAAACCAGATTTCTTACTGGTAGGTAAGGCTTTGGGCGCAGACGTCAGAGAACCAGGTCCCGTAGACGTGCCCTGAAGCGAATCCTGTGGGGAGACAATCCTAGAGGACTCCAACAGTCTACTCTTCTTGAGAAAAGGAGAAGGAGCCTCGGTCTCAGACCCACGCTTCTGAGAGGACTTTGAAGCAAAAGATGACAGGCTCTCCACATCAGAAACCACAGACTCCGAAGTTCTCAACTTCTGTAGCCACAGAAGGAGACGGGCCTCTCTATCTCTCAGAGTCTTAGGAGGGAAAGTACGACAGTACTTACAGTTTTTCACCTCATGGTCTGGGTAGAGACAGTAAATGCATTTACTGTGTGGATCCTCGTGGAAAAGGCGCAGTTTACCACATGAAGGGCAGGCTTTAAACAGAGATTTCTTGTTTGAAGACATTTTCTTGAAGAAAAAACAGGTAAAGTTGAAGAAAACTGAGCAGAGCTCAGGGAGACTCCCTTCACACGACGTGCGGTAGAAAATCTGAGGACTTGGGCTTCTGAGGAGAAGGTTCTAGAGGAGGCTACAGCCTGATTGGCTGGAATGTGATCCAACACATAATGACTCTGATATGCTACTAAAGTGAGTTCTCCCTTAGGCTTTTCAATGGGCCTATTATGTTCTATGGTACTTTTAGAATTTACAATTTACTGCACTATATGTATGTATATTTTATTAGTTATATTTTTCATGTATACATGCATATATGACTGCTATTTTATGTACCGTGGGACTCCCACTTCGACGAAGGGGGATATTCAAGCATGTGAATCTATGAAAGACACCCCTAATACTGGAGAATCATAGTTATGGCTTCGGTCTTCTAAGCGAATCTACCCTTCACCATCAAGTCCAGTCTGGAGCTAGTGGTACCCGGCATAACCCTCTGTAAACCAACTGCAGGCTCCGCAGTCTAAGGGTCACATGCACGGCTGCACATGGATATCATGAGGTTTATAAAAGGTCACACAGGATGTTGTTTATTCATTCACTGATAAGGAGATAGGGAATATCCCACACTCCCCAGCTACTAACAAACCGTGTGACTATTTCAAAATCACATTGAAGCAAATGCACCCTTAGAAAGCTCCAATTCCATCAGATGTGTAATTTACAAGACACGGCATGATAAATATAGGTGCAAGTGGGGCCCCGACCCTTCGCCTGTCCCAGGCACCTTCTCCAGGGTTTGAAGCAGGTGAGCCACACATTTTGCAATTCTGAGCTCAAATCATATAAAGAAAAAGATCAAGAATTTAAAGGGGTCATCAAATGCAGAGAAAAAAACGGTTCTCTATACCTGGTCCCCACCTCTAACAATGGTCAACAATATACATTCTAGAATGTTTGTTTGTTTAATGATGCAAGCTTGTGCTTTTGGGTCTTTGTTACATCATTCATCGGATGGGCCCCTTTAAAAGAAAGAGTAAAGGTGCAAAATATATAGAGCCAAAGTAACCTATCCACAGGTGGCCATTTTCTATAGGCAAGATTGTACAGTAATGTACGCTATTTGAATTTGTTAGCATAACATTATCTTATCTTGGCTTATTTTCCTATAGCAGACGTTTGCTGATGACCTGGCCTCCTGACACTAATGTTGGTCTCACAGAACATCCTGGAGCTATTCTGGAGAGACTATAGAAAAAAATCCATATGAAATTATCATAAAAAGATCCAGGTTTTAAGGTATTGTTTCAATTGCAGGTGATATTCTACTTCCTGCAGCTTGTTGGATGGGAGTTCCAAAATGGCACACACAGCTGAGAAGACACAAAATCGAATTTAACTTTTCTTAAAAAATGGAACCACATGGCCCATCATCACCCGGGCAGAAATTGCCACCACAATAAGCTCCTTCCACTCAAAGGCCCCATAAGACCCCTGCTCCACTACGCCAACTCTAAAGGACTGCAACCCATCAGCACCATGTTCACGCCCAATCTGAAATCCTCCATCTTTTCTATGCCCTCCCCAGATGCTTAGAAACACACAACTGTCCTCCCATCGCAGAAGAAATTCTCTGCCATCCCAATGCTTGCCTACTACAGACTGATCTCAATGCTACCATTCCCGGCCAAGGTCTTCAAGAAAATCATCAACAGGCCCCTCACCGAACATCTCAACAACCACCAACTCCTTAAAACTACTCTGTCTGGTTCCTCAAACCAACCACAGCATTGAAGCTGCCCTCGATGGTGCCACAGATGACATCCGCATGACTGTGTGGAGGATACACAGCGGTGCTCATCCTCCTGGACCTCCCTGCAACATTTAACACTACCTCCCACCCTATCCTCATCCAACGCCTACATGACATAAAAATCCAAGGACACACACTTAGATGGATCTGCACCTTCCTGAGTGGAAGGACCCAGTGAGTCAGCCTGGCACAGAACACTGCAGAGCTCAAGAAGGATCCTCCCTGAGCCCAACCCTCTTCAACAGATACATGATCCGTCTTCCACTCTCAAGACATCAACTTACTCTCCTACTTAGATGACACACAATGTATTCTCTCCCTCATGGTCAAGACACCCACTACCTGGCTCCAGCTCAATGTCTGCATGACTGAAATCACCCACAGGATGAAAAACAACTGTCTGAAGCTGGACACTGACAAGACCGAAATCTTCAGAAAGGGCACTTCACCGTCAGACTCCACCTGGTGGCCAACTGAGCTAGGACTGACACCCACCCCCACCACCCATGCCAAGAACCTTCGGATCATCATAGACAGCAAATATGACATGACCGCCCAAAGTCACCACCGCATGCTTCCATACCCTGAAGATGCTGAAGATTTTCAAATGGCTCTCAATCAGCACTCTGAAAACTGTCATTCACGCCTTCATCACAAGCAAGCTGGACTACAGAAACACCCTCCATGCAGGGTTCAACACAAAACTCAACAAACGGCTGCACACCATTCAGAACTCGGTGGCCAGAATCACAAGCAACCTCCCACTCCACACTCACACCACACCGGAAGGAGCTCCATTAACTCTGCAACACAAATGAGCATGATTCAAAGCTTTCTTTACTTTTAAGCTCCTACACAACATTGGCCCAGACTTCCTCAATAATTGCATCTGCTTTCACAAACCTTCCAGGCACATCAGCTCATCCAGACTCCTATTTGCACACATCCTATGTATATGGAGAACCGGATCTAGAAAATAAAGCCTTCTATACTGCTCCTACAGCATTAAATGACCTGCCACTACACACAAGAACCTCCTCCTCACTTCTTGAATTCCTTAAGAAGCTGAAGACTTCGATTTTTGTGTAGTCCCGTTAGGCCCTAGGTTTGGCTAGACTCACACCTGCTCAGATCCAGGATACCCTCCAGGTTGAGAGTGCAACTCTACAAATCTGCATACGGTACATAACAGGCCATTTGACTCAGAGTAGTAAATGAGTGAGCTGGCCCTGCTTGAATTCGAAAATATGTGACCTTGCGGCTTCACAGCAACTGCTCAATCTATTGTACAGACAAACCACCTTTTATTGACCACCTAACATTTCATATGTGGCTTCTATTCATAATCATATTGTAAAGAACAGTGGTTCACTATGAATCATTAATCATGTAAACAAGAAATTAACCATACAGACTCCTCTTTATTATATAAAAACAACTAAAGTAGTCGTACGTCCTGTTTTGTTAGTTGATGCATGTTTTTTATTACTCACTTATCACTGCACGTTCTTTCACCCAAATGTGAGCAATGGATCTCGTTGTACACTATCAAAAGATAGGATATGCTTAAAAAAGTATGCAAAAAATTATATCCAATTAATAAATGAATTGCATTATAAACATCCCTATCTTGCCTGCCTTTATATCTCTCCTGGTGTATTACTAATTTTCTGGCCAAAATGTATACAGGCGGGCTATTTTCTTGTATACATGATTAACGATTCATTGTGAATCACGGTTCTTTACAATGCAGTCCATTACCCAGGTTCTCAAAATGTTGGGGTCTTCCCTTGAAGAGGATGTGGCCTAACGGCCAGAGCGGTCGACCTCGAAGCTGGGTAGCTAGGTTTGAGACTCGGCAGGGACGCTCAACATCTCAACAACCTGTGATTCTGGGCAAATCACTTAATCTCCCCATGCCTAACAAAATGAATGTGTCAGTATGTGTGTGGGTGTGTATATGTGTATATATATATATATATATATATATATATATATATATATATATATATTTTTTATATATATATATTCTATTCATAATAAAACACATTAAAACCAAAATTAATGTAGAGATACAAATTAGAAAAAATAGCAAAAGCAGCAACCGTGTTTATAGTTCCACTTAAAAATAGCCATTTCACTTCCCCAAAATCAGGCCTCACTGCCCGAGCGTTACACCCGTTTGTTCGATGTTCTTGTTTGAAAAAAGAAGTGTATTTGGATAGGCGATGTGCCGGCAGCGTGATAAAACTAAGATGTCGATCTGGTGAGCTGAGAGCAGACCGTTCGTGTACTCGGATCGATGTAATAAACAATGCCCTTCTCATGGCAGCGTCCATTATCAGCCGCACACATGAACCGCCTGCAGCACAACAAGCGGCGCGGACAATACTGTGGGCCACGACCCCCAGCAGCGCGCTCGCGCAAAAAGCCTCCATTTCCGGGCCTTTGTACAAATGGTCAGTAGAAATGTTTCCAGCTTCCTCAATGTTTTTTCACAAAGGTGACAAAGTACGGGATAATGCAGGCTCAGCATGGATCTGATGTGTAATCCCTCAGCACTGTGAGTTTGTTATTTGTATTTTAAGTCAGCCTCTGGTACAAGCTGACACCTAAGTGCCCTGCAAACCCGTTGTCCTACGTTCGAGCTTTTCAGGCCCTGTTTTTGTCGATGACTAGCTGACCGCTGGGTAGGGGTGAAGGAGAAGATGATGATAAATAAAGGGTGGTGGGTTGTTTGAACTCCAGTGTACCCATCAAGAGGCAACATGGCTGCCTGCCCCCCCCCCCTTGCACTAAAGGGCTTTCTTTGTATTTCCAAACCTAGCTGGTGCTTTCAGGGTGTTTTTCCCTCGTACTTGCGACCCCGAAGGATTTTAGGCTGTAGGATAAAGCTTTACAGCTATCACTGCGGATTTTTCTGTGCCATCCTACAGCTTTATTTTCAGGCTGTAAAGTGCGCACTTTTTTTTTAATGCAGATTTATATAGCGCCAACTCGACCAGAAGGTATTGGAGCGCTTTACAGGAGCACCAGTTACGTTACACAAGAACACATTCAGGCACGGGTAGATGAAGTGAGTTGCCCAGAATCACAGGATGTGGACGCAACCCCGAGGCTCGAACCTTGGCTTCTTGCACCAAATTCGGCAGTCTAGCCAAAGGACCACATCCACTCCCACTTCTGTCCACACCTGGGAAAATAAAGAAGCCATGCCCTGTCTTCAGCCCGTGACCGCTGCAATGAATGCATGAATTAATGAATGCATGAATTTATGAATGAATGCTTTGCTTATTTAAAATCAGCACTCTAAAAAGTTAGGAAAAAATAACTTATTTATCATAATATAACATTAACATTCTTCTCCGGGTTTTCCTACTATTCCCACATATATAAAAACAACCAAATACAGGCATTATTTATAATGTCTACTATTATAAACACGAGAGCCATTTTTCCCCAAGTTCCTTCTTCTAAGTTTACATCAGGCTATGCACCAGAAACGAATGTATTTTTTGCCAATAGCATGCATTTAACAAAAGCATTGTTCAAGTCTATAACTGTTGAATTTAGACATGTGCTGCAGTGGTGTAGCTGTCAATCACCCAAGGGGTTCTGTGGTGCTCACAGGTCAACTGCTGCCTGCCCGAGGAGGTGCTGATGGGTAGAGTTCCTAGACTCGTCTTCTTGCCATGTAAAGTAGCACACCCCGCCTCGCTAAAGCGGTGTCTTCTAATAAGAAGGCAACCTCCCTTTCACCTCATGGGCACGTCCGACGGGAAGAAAAAGAGTGAGGTGTCTCTCAAAGGGTCGTGGGTAAAGAAGCGCAAATAGGAAACCTTTATAAGGGCGTGACATATATACTTTGGGGTGACCTGAAATATGTGAACTATAAGGGGAACAGCCTTTACGACGTGGCTGTTACACCGCGTGCCGTTACAACGCGGTTTTTTCAACGCAAGTCGTTACCACGACTTGCGCTGGAGGGCGCTGCAGGACAAGGAATTTTTTTAATTTACTATCCAACACCTTCCCTACTGTACGTAGGCTGGTGTTAGAATAGTAAATTAAAAAATTCCTAAGTCCGCACCCCTCCAACGCAAGTCGTGGTAACGACTTGCGTTGAAAAAAACGCGTTGTAACGGCACGCGGTGTAAAAGCACGCGTTGTAAAGCCGTACAACCGAACTAGAACCTTATGCTGGGCGCAGCATGCCACCTGACCTGTATTGATGCCATTATCTGCAATAATAAATCAATACTAAAATAAGACAGACTTATTGGATTTACCAATGCTTGTAAGCGCTGATTGCATTCAAATTCAGATTAATGAATAATAAATCCCGCTCTTATCTTCACATCGATTTCCTCTGCAATCTTTCTCCCTGCTATTCACTTATGCCTTTTTCACCTCACACCTCTTTCTGATGGCCCTCCGCCGCTGACCCTTCTCTCTTTCTGCATGTACTTCCCTTTGTCTCCTCATTTTCACCACCCCGTCTCACTCTCACACATGCTGCATAAGAATGCTAAGGAGGTTTTAATGTTTGTTTTTAATTACTGCCAATGACGCGTACTGGCAGGACCCGCCGCACTTAAAGCAGTGCGGGGCGGCCCCCTGGGCATCTCAGTGGCTTCCATCTGTGTTTGAAAACAACTAACTTTGAAGATGCACACTGAAGCATCCACTGTTTAACGACGGAAAAACTGCAGCTGCGCTATTTTATTTATGACGATATTTTGTAAAGTGCCGTACACCATCGTGTTTTAAACCTCAGAATGCTCTGAGAAGGGATGTATGTCGGGCGAGAACAGGACAAAGGTAACTAGACAACAGTGGCGCTGCAAGGGTACCGCAGTCCCTTGTGGTAGGAAAATGGGTCTTCTGACTGCAAGTGGCAGGGCCGGACTGGGAACCAAAACCGGCCCCGGCAAAGTGCTCGGCCGGCCCCCGGGGGGAGGTCTGAGATCTCTGCCGGGGCCGGTTTTCGGCCGATTTTGTTGCAGGGCCGATTTTGCAGCTATGCTGCATAAACGGCCCTGTAACAAAAACCGCCCCCAGGGGCCCAAAACCGGCCCCCATCCTTGCAGCGCACCGGGGGATTGCCCGGTGCCCGCAACGGCCATTCCGGGCCTGTCAAGTGGGCTAGCACAAAACAGCAACAAACAGGGTTAATCGGGCCCCTGAGGCCTCTGGGCAGCGCTGCTAGAGCGCCTGCAGCACAGCCAACACCCACTGCACTGCTAGACAGTGGAGCAATAGTGTCTACTGGAATGATCCCTCAGCCAATGTGCAAGGTGTGATAATAAAGCCGCGAGTGCCCCGGGGATGTTCTTGTTGGCACGGAACACTGAAGGGATAAGCTGGTCTTAGGTGTCTGCACGGCAACTGCATTATATTACCAATGAAACCTGTTGGAGTGTTTTGTAAACACACAAGTTAAAGGTAGAAGGAAATAAGGGTGAAATACAGTGCACAGATCGGCAGGACTTTAACACCATCGCCGCTGAAAGATTCCCAACCCAAGCTTATTTTCCTATTCCAGTTTGTCATCAAACCAAATCACCAGTGCAGACGGTGGGAGGCAACACTTAGCCACACTCCTTCCCTGGAGTCTGGCAGCTTATCATCTTGAACAGGGTTCTCCAAAGTTGGTCCTGGATGGCCGATCCATGCCAGATTTTTAGCATATCCCCAATTAGATAAATATAGTTATCGGTTGTGTTAGAGAGATTACAGTCGGCTGAGTAGCCGGGTGGGGACATAGCGGTCTCGACCCAGATGGGACGCAGACATAAGTGGCTGGTTCATCGACCGATTGACTGTCATCAACTGGGGTGAGTGATATGGGAATGAATTATGAGAGAGGCGACCAATTCCTTGGTAACTGCGCTGGGACGGGCTGTGGCCCTAGGGGGGCACCCGGGTAGTGGAGTTGTGGTTTCCTTTGTAATCACTTTAGGAACTTGAAGCTCCTCTGTGTGCGTGTTAGCGGATGGTTTACTGACCGGAACCAGAAGCCCCGTATTATATCCTTGTAGTCTTGTAATTCAGTGAACATTAGAGGTGGTGAGATGCACACCGGCGTAATTCAGTTTTCCAGTGTTTATACCAATTCAGAACTTTATTGGCGTGCAAGCTTGTCCGCGCTCCGCCCCATTGCGCCGCAATATTAACAAAACACGAGGGGAACCACCTATGATTCCACCAAGCTGCACAGCCATGTGGCTGAATGAATTAAATTAATTAAATTCAAGTCGTTTTATCCTTTGTTTGTCCATATTTTCCACTTTCACTTTTAATCCTTTTTCCAATGTATTCAATTTGTTTTACTCATCCCAGGGTTTTGCGACGATATTCGCACAAACACATGGAGCATCATTGAGTTCCTCATGTCACGATTTTAATAAAAGTAACCCAATGCATTTCGGGATTAAAAATCCCTTCATCAGGGGCAACTAAAATATTTTGCATTGTAATCGACAGATTCTCCGAGGCAGCTCTGCGACCATGTTTTTTTTCGCGTTTTCTTTATTTATATTTAAAAATGCAACTTTTAAGTTTTTCATCATCAGTCATCAGTCAGTCATGATCAGGTCACTTGCGATAGGGAAGCTGGGAGTCCGCGTATACACAGCCAAGTAGATGCGTGGTAGTAGCCATAATGGCTACTACCACGCATCTACTTGGCTGTGTATACGCCTACTCCCAGCTTCCCTATCGCAAGTGAGCTGATCACGACTGACTGATGATGAAAAACTTAAAAGTTGCATTTTTAAATATAAATAAAGAAAAAGCGAAAAAAACATGGTCGCAGAGCTGCCTCAGGAGAATCTGTCGATTACAATGCAAAATATTTTAGATACCCCTGATGAAGGGATTTTTAATCCCGAAATGCATTGGGTTACTTTTATTAAAATCGTGACATGAGGAACTCAATGGTGCTCCTGTGTTTGTGCGAATATCGTCGCAAAACCCTGGAATGAGTAAAACAAATTGAATACATTGGAAAAAGGATTAAAAGTGAAAGTGGTAAAAAATATGGACAAACAAAGGATAAAACGACTTGAATTTAATTAATTTAATTAATTCAGCCACATGGCTGTGCAGCTTGGTGGAATCATAGGTGGTTCCCGTGTTTTTTTTTTTTTTTGTAATTCAGTGAGCCAATTAGTATATTCTGGGAGGTGAAGGAGATGGACCCGGATATATATTTGAGTCGCTCTAAATGACGCAGGAATGTGCAGGATATGTCTACAATGCCAAATGCTGTCAACGTTTTTTGGTTCTGTATTTTGGGTTTCACTTTATTATTGTATTTGTTTACTTCATTGGAAAGGTGCAGAGCTTCTGACACAGCAGACTGTACTTTATAATGCTGATTGTGGGCCTAGCCCGGATTCCTTTCAGAGGCACTGCAACTCCAGGGAGGGAACTTGGATGTACTAAGTGTACTCTATTTTGACACCATTTACGTATCTTGTACCACGTGTGACATAATGTATGCTGATGGTTGTATGGTTCTGAAATAAAAACAAAGTGAAAAAAAAATGTTGTTCTCTTAAAAATCTGGCATGGATTTAGCCCTCCATGACTGACTGTGAAGAACCCGGATCTGTGAGGAAGAAAATCGTGGTGTGATAGGAAGAAGAATTTAAAATGGGAGAAGCAAACGAAGTGATTGAATAGATGGATGTGCCTTACAAGTACATTAAGGCAAAGAAAAAATAAGAATGGATGAGCTACTGACATGGGGCGACTTGAGGTCTCTGAAGGAAGAGAGACAGAAAGAGGTAAGGCAGGAGATATTTAGTAGAAGTGTCCATTTTGCAACACAAACTTAGAAATATTCCTGCCTCTGCGGTGATGCGTGATGACAATGGTTTTAGTGAACTAAGAGGCAAGTCTGTGGTCATATGTACCCTACACATGGTCTAGATGCTTATTTTCTATAGAATATTAAATCAAACACAAGAGGTTTCTGTACTTTGCACATCTTGAATACACATATTTGAATCTGATATGCGATGATGAACAAAAACGAGGCATGTTGACAAAATCTTTGCCTAGGATCACACAATTTGGTCAAGCACGGCAGCTGGAATTGGTCCCAGTATATTGGTATCTCTTTCTGACATCAAAGGTTAATGCTTTGTCCATAAATCTTGAAAGATGAGATTACAGCATGGGTGACAGAGAGAATCCACACTTGATTTTTGACAGTTTCACATAGTGCGAACCTTGCCCATGCGAGCGCTTCACAATCAACAGTCTACAATACAATTTTTTTATGACACAAAGACATTTGTCAGGATTTAAACCAGGTTTCCCGCTTGACATGGTCAGCATTTCTAGCTACTAAGCCGCTGGGCCTCCGTGAAAGCTTGGCTCAATTCGGGTTTGAGGTTCACAGAGGACCTGATCAAAGCCAGAGGCGGAGAGACCAGCATCTAACTCGGGCTTGAGCCTTCAATGGCTCACCCACCTCTAATTTTCAGGGACCAAATAGAACAGTCTGGGGTGTGACCTAGGGCTGCGTTGATACCTGCAGGGGCTGAAGTGCAGAAAAGACAAGTGAGTGGAGTAGGGTGACCAGATTTTGAAAAATAAAAACTGGGACGTTCTACAAACACTGCAGTAGCGTTACAATTTGCATCAACCCAAGGAAACAAAATGAATTGATTGACGTCCTCGCCACTATGAAAAACACAGAGAGTGAGGCACCAAGGATAATTTAATTTGACTTTTACGGATAATATCACCAGTGTTCATTAAATTGTTTTCTGTTAAGGGATGCTAAGTAATTTGGCACCAGAAAACATAAAAACGTGCTTGCTTCTGTGGTCAGTCCACCTTCTCTGAAAAGCAGGAATGTGCTAAATGTGTGGCAATTAGCCAGGACAGATGGTGATGAAAAGGGACAGGCAAATCCGGGACGCCTAGTATCCCAGTTAGGGGAGACGGTGAGTTAAGGGATACTCTTTGGCAGTTTTATTCCACACATCCCTTCTCTCAATTAGGATCTTTAAGAAATGGAGATCTGACCAGACATGGGTGTATTAAGAGAGTCTGCTGAGTCGTACTATATCTGAGTTCCTTTACCACCTCCTCGAGTTAGCCTTGACTGTGCACTGTCTACTCCCTAAGGAAGTCAGATGTGCCTGGGTTATGCCTTGATTATCCAAGTAGAATTTAAATATTATTGGGACATCAGTGGCAAACGGCAATATCCACCAATAATGCTTCCCAGTAACCACCTACTGTTTGACAGGACACCCAAAAGGCAGTCAATCCATTCAATTCAAAACTTTATTCGGCAGCATTGTGACAGCTATAAAAGTTAATCACAAAAAGATAAAAAAACATTTTATATCGGAACAATTTAAAATTCAAATTTGACCAGTACACAAAATGCCTCCGCTAAAAAGGTAAAATATCTCGTACAGTACCAAATTTCCAGCAGCAGAATTAAATCAACAAGGCAGTCAGTCATTTTACTGCGGTGGCCCACAGCACCATCCCATGCTCACTGCTAAATGCAGTCCGGGGTCGATTTTAGACATTGCTCTAGGAGGCCTGATATCTAATCCCAGCTTTACCACTTTGTTAAAAATGTTAGTAGTAAACTTTTTAAAAAAAATCTAGATTGGTCCCCAGTACTCTAATTTTACTGAGAATTACATTCTCTAGGCCAACGGTTAAAACTGCTGTGACCCCAGTTGTTGTATAGTAAAAAAAACTGAAAACGGGGCAAACAAAAGATATTGGTTTTAATACCAGATAAGAAGTGAGAAACATAGATACTAAAGTTGTATTAACTTATTTTTATTTTATAGTGACGTTTGTATTTTTTTAATTGCAAAATTTAAAAGGTAATGCCCGACGTGCTTACCGCGGATGTGGACAACTTGAAATCTGGAGTGAAGGAAGGGGAAAAGTGAAGAGCAAATCAGATCAGTCGTGGGAGTTGGCAGGGGAAAAATGAAAGGGCGGAGTCACCGACTCCCAATTCTTACCCGTTTGGCATCATTTTACTCTTTTGAAGGGTCTCTGCTCTGTGCATGTTGCCATATGGACTACTGGACCGTCTCCGATTAACCTCTTTTAGTTGGCGTGCAGGTACGTAGCAGCATGCTGCACCTCTGGCTGTGCAGCTGCCTAGATGTTATAGTCCTAGCTATGATTACAATTTGAGTGCCTCTCTTTCAATCCTACTCCTGTTCACACTCTTAGGCCCTGCACCCTAAGACACGATGAGGAAGGGTATGTCTCTGCTCACTCATACACATCACAAAAACGCTTCCTTCAAAAGATAGTAACAAATACAACACCCTTCCAACCACCCATTCCCCCATGGTGCAGCATAAAACCCAACAAAAAATGTGCTTTGTCACACAACATATGGATATGAAGCACTATGTAAATACTACTGTACAATACACTATAAAGAGCCCGGTTCAGGTGCAATTGAGACAGTTCAGGCGGTCCAGGACCTCGTTTTTCCAGAAAATGACCACGTGACATGCATGAACCGTGAAACCCACCCTTTTCTCAGGTTCAACTGCAGACTGAATTTAGGCTTTTGTTTGTAGCCAAATGTCGTCCAGCGCCAGGATACCCTTGTGAGATGATTGTGCACTTGACAAAAACACTTAACTTGTCGTTTGTTTTAAAAAATTGATGATTTGGCTTGTTTTACATTTCGCCAAAAATGTTTGCTCAACCCTACACAGCACAGTGTACACTAGATTGTTCTTGTTATCTAATAATGCCTTTCCAAAGATACACTTCAAGATGACAAAATAGCCAGTCACAAAACTCCCTAGATATAGTAATAAAATCCATAAACAAAGAAAGACACTTCAATTGCACCTTCCAATGCAGTCTTGGCAGGCATGTCCGAGTGTAACCCTGCCAGATAGATTCCTTTGTTTTTTGAACATTGCTTTTCTATCTGGCAGGGCTGGCTTCCTGGGCATTGCACTGTGGCAGTGATACACAATTATTCATTATTAAAAACATTCTGCTGCTGGAAGGGTGTTGTGGACAGAAATGAACCGGTCCCCGCTGGCAGCTCATGGATGTGCCGCCTTCCTGCGCGGGAGAGATGCCGTGGGAGGACCCGTCTGTGCCGTGCTGTCTGTCTCTCGTGTGTCATCCTGTGCACTGTGCACTGCTTGCATGTATGAGCGCCCACCCGCTCACGCGCTGTGACAGCAGGCCTCTCCGGAAGGGCTGCTCTGAGGCAAGAGAGTACCAGCTGGAACTGCAGAACGCGCGTGACGCAACGGAAGGCACTTCATGTCTCGCTCACCTCACTCATTTTTAGAGCTATCATTTATTTAGTTTAATTGCGACACTTTATGCTTTCCAGAAAGGCTTATGCCCCCATTCTCAATGGCCTTTTAAGCACGGCACAAGGCCTCAAAAAAGAAGTGGGGGGACGCTGACGTCACGACAGGAAGTGACGCCACGAAAGGTGGCTTGCACTCAGTTACAGTTTATAGTTATCGAGCTTATCGAAATAAGTGGGGGGACGCCATCCACCCGTGTGGTACCCTGACTCGAGCCCTGCTTAAGTCCTTCGGGGTCGGTAAGAGCAGTTCATTTTCACTGAGACCTCGGCTTCAAAAAACACACATAAACAGGGCCGGACTGTCCTTAGCGGGCACCGGGCAATCCCCCGGTGCGCCGCTAGGGTGGGGGCCGATTTTGTTACTGGGCCGTTTTTGCAGCATAAAATCGGCCCTGTAACAAAATCGGCCGAAAAACCGGCCCCGGCAAAGAGCTCAGCGGCACCTCCAACGCCCCCGAGTGGGGAGGGGCCGGCCGAGCACTTTGCCAGGGCCGGTTGTGGTTCCCAGTCCGGCCCTGCACATAAATATCTGTGTGAATTAGCAGGGGGGTGGGACTCAGAATTACCCGTCTCCCCAGTTACTCTCATTTCTTAGTGGACCCTGAGGATTCAACCCTAAATGCAGCGTTATCAGCACCTGTGGTACTGTAACTCAGGGGTGGGGAAAATCTGGCCCATTTTACAGGCTACCCATGATGAGGCCCGAAGACAGCAGCCCAGGCCTCTTCTGTGATTTTCAACTTTATTGTGAGTTATCTAATGAGTAGCCACCCACATTGTGGCCACGAAAGGAGATCCTGCAGGTAAGCGTGGTGGGCCAGGGCGAGCGGGAAGTCGACAGACGACGGAATAGGATTTATTTTCCCACTCCCCCCGCGACACTACACTTACATGCAGGAGCCGCGACTGCAAACGGGCAAGCATTTATTTGCACCAATAGTAAAGGAAAAGAAGTAAGGATGTATGGTGCACCACTTATTTTTAGGGACACCTTAATTTTTAAAGACATCTTGCAATAAACATGTAAAAATATGATAAAGGGCCTGATTTAGAGTTCAGAGGATGGGTTACCCTGTCACAAACGTAACAAACATCCCTTCTGCCATATTACAAGTGCCATCAAATATAATGCACTTCTAATATGGCAGACAGGATATCGGTCACATTTGTGACGGAGCAACCCATCCGCCAAACTCGTATTCAGCCCCCAAAAAATATTTTTATTAGAAAAAGAGTATTTCATTAAAAATACAGAAATGTTTCACCTTTATGCATCAGATGATATCACTGTATTGAAAGCCATGTATTAAAAGTGATATTTTTCATACATGAATTTAGAGCATTCATGCCTCCCCCACCCTCACAACAATGTCATTAGTGAAGCAAGAGTTAAGTCAGCTTTCATGTGCACCCCCTCAGGGTGGCCATGGTTGCTTTTTTACATGCCACAACATTATAGCTTATTAAGTCAAATACAAGAAAAGGTTTTGTAAAGCGAACATCCTCAACTCATGTATTTAAAGGTACTTCCATAAGTGATATTGAAGAAACAGGAGCTAAAGTAAAATTAAACAATTGCCTA
The DNA here is from genome assembly GCF_964261635.1 of Lissotriton helveticus. NCBI lineage: Eukaryota > Metazoa > Chordata > Amphibia > Caudata > Salamandridae > Lissotriton > Lissotriton helveticus. The sequence goes on along the minus strand of NC_136067.1, from coordinate 1,272,874,013 downwards.
GGACCACACAGTTTTGTCAAGTGGATAAACCAGGATTGGTCCATGTTTTCAGGTTTCACATTGTGTAATTCAGCCACTAGATGGGTATCTCTTTCCTCTTGTGTTTTACATCAAAGGTTTATGCTGTGTCTCTTATTCTTGGAGCATGATGTTAGAGCGTGGGTGGCAGACAGAAGCCACATGAAAGGTCGGGTCATTTTGGGCTTGAGGATCCAAGAAAACCTCAAGCTGAGCCAGCACTATACTTCTGGCTTGAGCCTGGCTCGAACCTACAGTGCAGGTCTCTTTGTTTCAAGATTCATAACTTTCTCATTACAACATATTTTAGTGAGTGGACTATGAGTCTGGGTGTTCTCTCTCCCATGTCTAAAATCAAATGATGGTTGGGTTACAGTCCTGTTTTCTTATCACGTACTATCAGTGTTCAGTTTGATTTTTTTTACTATCTCTGTTTAAAAAAAGGCAATATGTCTAGAAAGTGATTACACAAGAGTGCACAAGGGGAGGCTGAGATTAGCTAAAAACATGTTTTCTTGTTCCACAGTTTACATCTTGCTCATCACATAACAACTTGGGTGAGAGCGGCTCGGATGGTGAGTCTCAGGGACTACTCTAACCAAAGAAATGCCATGTTCTGTTTTACCTGCCCATACATTGAATACAGAGTCCACAAGCAGCATATTTTGCCAAAGTGGTAAAGCCAGGATTAAACCGAAAGTTTAATAGTGCCATGGCTAAAACTTTCTGACTATCCCACGTCTAGAAGTGGAGGTTGGGTGTTTGTGTCTGCCCACGCCCACCTCAGTGGATTGAACACCTTGTTGAGGGTTCTTTGTCAAGGACTTTTTAAAGCACTCGCTACCTGAACTGACTCGGTTTCTAAGCACTCCTAATGTTCACGCATAGGAGATTAAAGTCATATTGAGACTTGAAGGCCGAAGATTCTATTTCATGCCAATTCAATAATCAAGTTACTTCCTTTGTAGTCGTGCCTCGCCAATGGCAGCAAGAAAGCAAACAGAGAAGGCTTATCCCAGGGTGCGGAAGAGGGATAGCAACTCAGATACAGAATAAATATATTACCAAATCCATGACCATGAGTCTTCTAGATTTGGGGGCTTAGTTTAGAGGGTAGGATAAATGAGACCCTCAAAATATCTCAGTGACTCCTTATCAAGACCATGTACATGCTTTGCTTCCCCTATGCCCGCTTTACACCCCTCTGACCCCAGTCACACACCCCAGCCGTGCCACGTACCACGCATTAGGCGTTAGACTGGCACATTTTTTTTTTCTCACAACAACATTTTATTGTCAACAGCCAAAAAACGCCTGACTGGGCGTAACACCAAAACGGTGATGAGTACATAATACAAATACTGATGTTGACATTTTGTATCAAGCTGTAAACAGGAGGATCATGTGCATAACAACTTGTTTCAATAACAATAAACAGAAGTGTCATAGATCCACAATAAAGTATAAAACATGTAAGGTCAATCCATAACTGCAGAGACCACCCTATCACAATCTGTAAATCCCACCACATAGCAACTATGTTCAAATCAATCTGTTGTTGGATCAGGAATAGGCTCTAAGTAATTCCCCCGGAAGTCTGCCCATCTCTTCCATATCTTCGGATGTTTCCAAGGGCAGCCCAGAGCACAAAAAATAGGTATCTCCAACCCCATACAGAAATCCAGGCACTTTTTCCAGACCCCAACAGATGGCGGGAGGTGTATTTCAATTTTTTCACGATGTCTCACTTTGCGAGTATGAGGCCCAGTAACAGTAGGTGGCGTTTTCCCCCCAATGTCATCAGTGATATGTAGTAGGGTCAGTCTGGGTGAGTGGGGGACGTCCCAACCCAAAACCCACGACAGACCTATAATGACGTCATGCCAGAACTTCGAGAGAGATATACATGACCAAACTGTGTGGAGGAAAGTACCGTCCACCGCACGGCACCTCAAACAAAGTGGAAAGGCAATGAGCCTGCCCGCCAGAGCCAGTGTATTTTGTAATACACCTGGTGTAGGTATTTAAACTGTATGTATCTGACTTGTGTTGCTATGGCAGCGCCCCACAGGGACGCAAGCGCCTCAGTCCAGTCCTCATCGTCCAATGGGCCCAGGTCAGCCTGCCAGGCCTCCCGTGTGTTGGATAGTGTTGTATGGCTATTCGTGACTAGCGTGCGGAAGATTTTGGCAATCTTGTGTTCCCCTAAGTCTCCCATGAACACCTTAGCCTCAAGAGGGCTAAACTCAGCTATAGGTTCCTGGAGTCCTGGCGCATTTTAATGAGATGTTCTGCCTCACCACATTAAAATGCATTGTCACACATTTTTAGCTTCTGTTGTCCATCTGCGCATGCTGTGAGCCTGGTGAACTAAGCAGGTAGTGACCATGACTGCCGGTTTCAGAAGCAGGGTGTCCTTGAGACTGTGCTCACTGTCGGGGAAGAGCTACGGCCGACTAGAAACCTGGTTGAAAACTGATCAATGGGTTAAGGAGCAAAATATAAGGATTTTTGCAGCTACCTTTCCCCCTAGTGTGATTGACTGTGGTTAGAAAAAATGACCTTTCCAAAATCCCCCGGCTGCTGCACCGGAAGAGACATCACCATTGCTCCGGAAGGCATCCATTCTGCCGCACACGAGCCGGAGCCCAGAGTTGCAAGGTGTGTGTGCTTATTAAGTTCCTTGCAACAGCACAACAAAAGCCTGCTCCTCCAACAGTTTGAAATGCCCACATTTCCATGCCCTGCAGAAGCTTAGGGGCTACAACATCCCAACATTCCCTAGGCAGACAGGGTCCACGGCCAGCATGATGCCCAGAAGTAAGTCTACATTCCGGGAAGAGCTGGGTGCTATGAGCAGTTGTTATAGTGTGTCACTGTTTATTGCTCTGCCTTCTGCCTCATGCCAGAGGAAATAATTGATTAAAGGGAAGTGGTGATCTCCAAATTGCAAATGGCAGCTTAGATTCGGGTGGGGAATTGAGGGTGCGTGAATTTGTAGGAAGTGATGGATAATGAGAGTTGCCAGGAAGTTGACGTTCCTGGGAAAGACAGACAATAGGAGTCCACCTCTATTTCACTGCTATTTTACTACAGCCCCAGTTGTGGGTTTTAAGCGCTAATGGGCACCACTGGAAAACCAGTAATCCACACACTGTCTATATTTTGTGTTCAGAGATATGCTTTACATCGACGTGAATAACACTTCTGCTCCTGGAGACTTACTGCACACTAATATGGGTGTAATTTCTGATATATATATGTTTCCCTCGTCTCCATTGCTTGATTTTTGCTTGGGAGAAAGTGTCACTCATAGTCGTTGAGTGACATTCTTAACTACTCTGAAATTATGAAAATGTCACACAAGCAATATGAAACCTTGGCCGCTATGCCACCCTGTTGGCATCAAGGCAGCCACTGGTCACACTAGATACCATACTTTTTGGCCCCTGGGAAAATGTTTGCGAGTTCCGATGCTGTATGCATTGAGGAGAGTGTCTCCCAGTTTTATAGTTTTACAGTGAGGGTGGAAGAACCATACTATTTACAGAAGATGCTGGGGGAGTCCTTCTCACAGCGCAACTTACCCAGGGGAAATGCTGCATCCTTGCCGTTCACCACCAGTAGAGTCAACTGGGCAGCCCTACATTCCCAGTTCCGGCTGGGAGTGGAGATCGCCGGCCGGGACCACAAATCCCAGCATCCTCAGTGACAGGAAACACTGCGCACGCCACGCATGCTGCTGCAAAGCGCCAGGAGGCGCTTTAAAATAACGCAGGGCACCCGCAGCGCGGGAGTCCTTCTCACAGCACAACGTACCCAGGGGAAACGCTGCATCCTTGCCGTCCACTGCCAGTAGGGTCAGCTGGGCAGCCCTACATTCCCGGTTCCGGCTGAGAGTGGAGATCGCCGGCCGGGACCACAAATTCCCGCATCCTCAGCGGCAGGAAATGCCACGCACGCCACGCATGCTGCTGCAAAGCGCCAGGAGGCGCTTTAAAATAATGCAGGGCTCGTGCAGCGCGGGTGTCCTTCTCACAGCGCAACTTACCCAGGGGAAACGCTGCATCCTTGCCGTCCACCGCCAGTAGAGTCAGCTGGGCAGCCCTACAGTCCCGGTTCCGACTGAGAGTGGAGATCGCCGGCCGGGACCACAAATTCCAGCATCCTCAGCGGCAGGAAATGCCACGCACGCCACGCACGCTGCTGCAAAGCGCCAGGAGGCGCTTTAAAATAACGCAGGGCCCGTGCAGCGCGGGTGTCCTTCTCACAGCGCAACTTACCCAGGGGAAACGCTGTACCCTTGCCGTCCACCGCCAGTAGAGTCAGCTGGGCAGCCCTACAGTCCCGGTTCCGGCTGGGAGTGGAGATCGCCGGCCGGGACCACAAATCCCAGCATCCTCAGCGGCAGGAAACGCCGCACACGCCACGCACGCTGCTGCAAAGCGCCAGGAGGCGCTTATAAACAACGCAGGGCTCCCGCCCGGGTCACTGGCATGCCCGTCCGTGCCCGTCAGAGACCGGAGGAGGCTGGGCTGGGCCACCTCCCTTTCATTGGTGTTTTGATGATCCCAACCCCTTTTAGGTGAGCCAAGTATATTTTCTAGATCTATTACTTACATAAGTTAACGTGACTATGGGGAAGCATGAGGGACAACCGCATTTAGGCCTGCCGCAACATGCTTGAAAGAGCGGTCAGCATTGTCAGCAATGAAATCGAACTGACCGAGAGGCGCCTCTCTCTTGGCCTAGGGGTACCACCGCCACCCATAATTCTAACAGTGGAGGGCATTAACTTGAATACCAGTGACTTAGACAATTCCATCATTACTAGGGCGGACCCCAGAGGTGACACCATATCCCATATCCCATACCCCTGCATCAGACATTAACACATCAGCCACCATAACGAACATTGATGCACCTATTGGGGCGAAACATAAAAGGAAGCCAGTTAAGGCAGTAAGCACCAAGAGGAAGCAACCGACTCGTCCTTGTTCATCTCGTACAACACTGAACTCTTGGATACGCCCTCCTACTATTCATACAACAGTTGTGGCCCAGGTGCACACACCAGTTATCAACTCCCTCTGTTGCTCCATTGGAACTCAGACTGAGGCTGACTTGCTCTTTATTGATAGCAGCAATAGGAGTCAAGTGGCCATAAGCCATATTGTGGATACCATCACTGATAGTGTTAAGACTGCACTCGATAGCTTCCTTGCCACTTTGAAGGATTGTCTGCTTGTGCCACAATTTGTGCACTCTATGCCTCAGCCTGTGATTTCTAATACTGCTCCACCCGTAAATGTCAGTACGTTTGTGTCCACTGATCTGGGAATGCCAAATATACCACCTAATCACGCCCCAGTTCACCAACAGACCCCGATTGATGTCCCCAATTTGAATTCAGGGTCTACTCATTGTGATATGTGTAACAAAATTCGGTTGTGTTTTGAACTTGGGGGTATTGGTGGGGTAAATATGAATATTGTGAATGGTGGCATAACCTGAACTCTTGATGGAAATGCCACACAAATCACGCCATCCACTTGTATTCCCTCTGTGGCCCCAATTAACACTCATGCTGTTGGCAGCACACTGCGAGAGGGTGCGACCGACTCCACCTGTTTGTTAGACCATAGGGGCAATAGGGGGGTATTAAAAGTACCTCCGTAAGCGTGCCCCAATGTCGTGGTTTTAGCAGGTGTGCCCCCTTTAAGGCCCGACCAAACAGAATCATGGGAGCAATTACACTATAAGAGCTTGGATTGGCTCTCCAAACATAAAAGGTTTAGGGCGTCACTAATAGAGAATATCATTATGGTACGGAGAGTAGGATGGGTGGGTACGTCCCCAAAATATATCAAGGGAGATTGTATAGTTATTACCTTTCGCAGACCATCTGTGGCAAAGGCAATACTATTGCTGCAGAAGGAGCTAGCTAATTTAACTACCAGTATCTGGGCCCTGCCACTGGGCTACTTTTATAAGCCCTCCCCAGAGGCATCCCGCTATGATACGTCTTTTACCCCCCGCCCTTTTCCCTTACTTAATAGATTTATGCCCTTATCAGGTTTGGATTGTCAAGATTGACTGCCCATTCCCCTCATAAACTCAGAGCCACCAGAATTAGAAGAGCCAGTACCCTGCCGAATTTGCCCCCTGTCTTGTGAATCCAACACTCCAACTGTACTTAATGATGAGTCTATACTCAAAATATTGAGTTGGAATGTCGCGGGTCTGGCATCTAAATTAAATTTACCGGATTGGTTGAAGTTAATTTACAAGCCAAGACACCGTAATGTTTCAAGAGACCTGGGCAACCCAGGAGTTATTCTTGGAGGGGTTTGACTGTTTTAACACCGTATCCCCTACCCTAGATTTAGGACGGCCAGTGGGTGGCCTTTCAACGTGGGTTAATATTAGGGCAGGGGGACGCGCCAAGGTTCTCCATACTAATAACGATAAATTCCAGGCCACAATCTACACACAAGGGACCTCGTTCGATTTGATTAATTTTTATAATAATGATTTTAAAACTTTACCCACTATGAACTTTATCGAGTTGTTTAAATTTATTTCTAATTTACAAATAGTTAATTGCGGCGTTAAAGTCAAGGCCATTTGCTTAGGGGGTGATTTCAATGTAAAAATCCCAAAGGGTATCTACTCAGCTATACCCACTGACACAACACTGTTATGTCACAGAGGGGATCAGTTACTAGATCTTCTAAGTGCCAATCACTTCTTAGATGTTATGGAGCTTGCAGCTGTGCCCACTAGGGATAGCCACATAGAACCCACCTATAGAGGTAGGGGTTCAGCCTCTACTATCGATTACATTTTCATCACCGCTTGTCTAGAAAACTGTGTGTTAAAAGCTGAGGTAATTCCTACACTTCAGGGGGACCACAACCCGATTAATTTGACTCTGAGTCTCACGTCCAGACCAATTTATGACAATGTGCAGGGTGTCAGTGATTTGACTCCCACTACTGACAACCTTAGACTGGTTTGCCGTGGTATAGACAACAAAGCGGTATTTAATAGGATTGTAAGATCTTACCCTGACCTGATTAACACCTGTTTGAAGTTCAGAGACTGTAACCCAGAGGTAGTTGGTGCTTTTTCAGAGCTCTGTACCGGTATTAAATCCTTGTTGTCCAGGCCCAATAAGAAAACCCACTTAGATCCAGGCTGGTGTAATGCCGACTGCTCCTCAGCTAATAGAGCCCTTTGAAGGGTGCTTGCCAACAAACCTAGAGACAGCTCTCTTGTTAAATCACGTAGGCTGAGTTATGAGAGCGCTATTGCAAGTAGAAAGGAGGAGATTACAACAGAGCATTGGAACAACCTCGTTTGGGCCAACACTCTAAAAAATGGTAAGGATTTTTGGCTTGTTGTTAAAGGCATGAGGTCCCTGGGAAACTATATGTCGTCAATCAGCTGCAATATTTCCAGTGAGTCTTGGGAGGCTCTTTTCAGTAAGATCTATGCTGCCCCGGCTTCCCCCTCTGTTAATAAAGAGAATACGCCAATTACTAGGGTCCCAATTGATTTATTGGAGGTAGAGGAGGCTATTGACCAGAGCCTGGGATGCAAAGCCCTCGGGCCTGATGGTTTGCCTATTGACCTTATCAAAAGCCACCCAGATTTTTGGGCGCCACTATTGCTAAATGTTTTTATTAACTTAACTAATTCCCCTCTACCCCACACTTGGTCATCCAGTATTATAGTGCCGATTTTTAAAAAGGGGGACCACTCAAATCCAAGTTGCTACAGGCCGATCTCCCTTATCGATAATACTTTGAAAATCTAGGGGAGGGTACTGTATAACAAAATTAAGTCATGGGCCGAAGAATGTCAAATTTTACACCCGTGTCAGTTGGGGTTTAGGAGTAATGTTGGCACTGTGGAACAATGCCTTAACCTCAACTTGATTATTAGCAAATACAACATAGCCAAGAAAACACCTGTATATCTGGCATTCATTGACCTTACGTCGCCTTTGATTTTGGGTTGGATTGGAAGAGTCCCACGTTTCTTTTTTAGCTTATTTGCACAACGATCTACACGCCCGGGTGCGCATTAGCAGGGATGGTGAGGTCTCCAAAGCCATTGAGGTAGGTAGGGGGTAATCAGGCAGGGCTGCGTCCTGGTCCCCCTCCTATTTATCTTATACATCAACGATTTAAATAAGTCTCTGGTAACACTAACTCAGGATGTCCCACTTATCAACGGTAATAAACTCTCTGCATTGTTAAATGCTGATGACGCGGTGCTGATGGGCGTACCCCAAAAACTCTCCGCACCTTGGTCCGTGGGTTCGTAGAGTTTATGACAGCCCTGGATCTATGCACCAATTTAAAAAAATCTTTTTTAATGGCGTGTGGGTCTAAAAAGTATTTTAACTCATCTATAGTTTTAAATTTGAATTGTTTACAGAGCACTCGCACGTTCCCATACCTTGGTTTGGTATTTCCATGTAACGGGTTGTGGACTGACCACGTGGCCTATTGTAGGAGGAAGTTCACAAATTCTATTAACATGATACTTGGGCTTCCTAAGCCAAAGAATGTAGAGATGGTGCCCGCAACTATTAAGATCTTCAGACTCCAATGCATACCAGTTGCAACCTACAGAGCTGAAGTCTGGGGGCATACTAACAGTGCTAGCATCCAGGGTGAAGAGAATAGAATTTGTCACAAAATCCTGGGTGCACCCTTCTCGTCATCCAAATATGCTAGTCACTGTGAATTAAATCTGCCATACATTGAAGACTACATTAAGGCTCGCCCAGCCCTATATTGGTTGAGAATCTGGAAAAACCCCGCGGCTCAACTTACCAGAGAGATAATCTTAGATTGTCTGAAATGCGACAGGGGGATGGACATACCATGGCTGGCTGCGGTTCACAAAAGTTTAGCTAGTGTGAACCATGAATCTGTATTCCTAAATCCATCAGACATTGGTACCATTAGTAGTAAATCCCTCCAAAGGACCCTTCAATGCATCATATAAAAGTGCTAGACTGGTCACAGAGCGTAAAAAAACGTCTGTCACCAGATATATGCATATTGAGAACGTCCCTCCCGCGGTCTCTAGTTATCTGTTAAAACCAAATGGCCGTTTGGAAAGGGGCTTACTCTTCCAGCTGCGGATTGACACTGAAATGTATGCTCTCATTCCCCGTGGGTTTTATCCCTAATCTTGACCTTCTGTCCTGTCCATGCAATAACCAACACAAACAATCGATGCTGCACTTTTTATTTTTCTGTTCTTACCATTTAATTTTCACCAAAAGGTTTTTGATTCCTTATTTTAAAGCTTCACGTGAGATTGATTATAAGGCAGCTTATGGGATGGTGATTGCTCTAAGTGATGATGAATTAACCTTCCGGGTTGGCTCTTTTTTGACGGCGGCGGTGCGCACTTGTAACTCTATGCGCCCCTGCTGAATAATAGCACTTTATTTCATGTTTTTAACCTGAATTGTCAAATGTCTTTTTAACGATTTGTTTCATTATTAGATTGTGCATTGTATTACTGGAAGTCCAATTTTAATTTTATATGATGCCCTAATTGCTTTTCTGTTTTTGTACTTTTATGGGTATGCATTTTTTATCCGAATAAAGTTTATATTGATTGATTGATTGAGAAGATGCTGGTGTGATTTCTCCTTAGAAGCACAGTTTCACTATAGTCCATGGAGCCCCACACCAGGTTTGGAACTGTATTTATATTTATGTCGCGCTTTTCTTCCCCGTGCCAGTGTATCATCATTCCTTTGTTTAAACATTAACTTGTGGTTCACAGCGCTCCAGATCTTTGAGATCCCTGCATACGAGTTGCATTGTTTTCCAGTGTACCTTGTGACACTATTTGGTTAGCATATACAGGGCCAGATGTAGGTAGGGTTTTACCGGTCGGTAACGGCCGAATTCGGCCGTTACCGACCGGTAAAAGGAATTTGAGATGTAGGGGGCAGAATCGGTAATTTTACCGTTCTGTAATTTACCGATCTGTAATTTTACAGAATCTGTAAATATACCGGTCGGTAAATTTACAGAACGGTAAAATTACAGATTCTGTAAAATCGATATGTAGGTGGGACTCTGATGAGTCCCACAAGGCCTAAGAAATCGGTATGTTACCATCAAATTCAATTTGATGGTGAAATACCGATTCAGGTGAGCATGCAAATGTGTGCATGCACACCTGTGCCATATGACAGGCAGACCTGCCCTTAGGGCAGGTATGCCTGCCATATGGCCCCCGAACCTTTTTTGGGGGTGCTAGAGGGTGTCAAAGTGACACCCCCTGCACCCTTGCCAAAAATCTGTATTTACCGATCGGTAAATACCGACCTGTAATGCCCCATTCATTCCTATGGGCTTCAAAGCCCATAGGAATGAATGGAGCATTACCAGTCGGTATTTACCGAATCGGTAAATACCGACTTTTAAAGAATCGGTAAATCCACATCTGGATTTACCTACATCTCGGTACATCTATTTTACCGACTCTTAAATACCGAATCGGTAAAATTCGGTATTTAAGTGTCGGTAAAATAGATTTACCTACATCTGGCCCACAGTGTCTGTCTGTTCCATGGCAAATTGGACTTCCGGGTTTGTAGTTAACGTCAGCCTGAATGATAGATAAGCTGTTCTGTATATCTTTGTGTGAAACCACGAAGTCACGTTACTACCGATGGGGTTGACACGGCCTCCACTCTACCAAGTTCAATGATGTTGACTAATAATAGCATATGTTATTTTTTTTAAAGCCACAGTTGGGGTTTAAAAACACCAAAATTGATATTCATTAACTTAAAGACATTTTTATGCGGAAAAAGACGAAAAACATAAAATAAAAAAATCACTGTGAAGCAATTAGGGGAAATGCCAACAAGTGAAAAGAAAGTTGACACGCTTTTGTGTCGATGCAGCAGTAAACCACTGTGCCAGTCACCTACACAAGTTATTAGATGTTTACCTTATGAACCCACAAGGAGGTTACGGAACAATAACTGGCATTATTGATTAACTCAAGGTCAATAACGATGTTAGCCCATGAATGTGGTACTTCTTTTATCACCCCTTTCTCCTATCTTTTTAAAAACTCTGCAGTTTGGAGCCTCTTCTATTAGTTACTGATTATATTCCGAAGAAACTGATTGGCTGTCACATTGCAACAGAAACAGAACAGAATCCTGGCATGACATGTGTTTGCCAATACAGGAGGCTCTGGGGCACCGTGGTCACTCCAGCCTTAACAAGCATTTACAATGCAACGGTTTCGCCTTTGCCAAAGTTAGAGCTATTGGCATTGTAAATGACAATATTTTTATTTATGTGTCTGTTTTGAAAACAGATAAATAAATGGCATTGTCATTTACATTGCCAACAGCTTAATCTCTTGCAAATGTAAGACCTATTGTACCCTACTGGATTTCACTGAAGAAATTCAGAGTCTGGTCTGCAGGTGTCACGTGACAGATGCCCAATTGACAGCTGAGGGGGTTAAATCGTGCTGGGGTGGCACATTAAGGCAACGCTTGCTGAAAGCACTACACTACCCTACTGGAGTGTCAGTCTTTTTGGACATGGTCCACTCACTCATCTTGAAACAGGAAGCTCGCCACCAGTTCCACAAAAAATATCGTCATTAAATCTTTCCTTTTTAAGGGTTGGACATTTCAGTTGGCGTCTGCTCTCAGTCACGCTCGTCTTGTCGCCCATTGTCAATCACGCGCCTCTCTGTGCCTGGCTGTCAAGTGCCGGCGCCATCCTAGTGTGCATCTTCAGTCAGCCACGGTGTGCTAGCCAACCAAACTGCATTATGGGATGGCATGGTGGGTTAAAGAACCTGTTTTACAAACATGTGTCCGTGCTTGTGAGGAGGTAGTGCACCTGTTGAGGGAGAGAGAGTGTGTTTGCATATGTGCGTGCATGCATGTGTGTGTGTGAATAAGCACTTCCAAGATTTAGTGGGACTAGAGTTTTTATCTACAAATCATTGTTTTCAGCTGTGTTCTAATGGAATCAAAGCAACACTACACCCCCCATAATGCATAGTGTGATCACATAAAAGTACAGAACTGGAAAGAGTGTCCATAATGACCATCAAGACGGTTTTCACCCTAAGAAGGATGTGCTTCAGTCTCCAGTGCCACGGGCGAGTGGAAACACACACTGTGCTGGTGGAGAAGTAGAAGAAGTACAAGTGTCCATAGAAGAGAAGTAGAGGGGATGCACTCTCCATTCCCTATGCACTCTCCACTCCCTATGCACTCTCCACTCCGTATGCACTATCCACTCCCTATTGTTGGACAGGCCACATGCAGGGCTCGCTCCCTCCCCGCAGGACAGGGCCCGGGCCACCGTCAGCACCATTGCCCGGCCCAGCCGCCATCTTGGACACGGCACCACGCGGCCGTGCGGCCTCAGCCCGACCCCAACCCTGGGCCTGGCCAGGCCCCGACATCCCGGCACCACCCTCCACCCAGGAGGTGAACGGGCCACTTGGCGGGTCAATGGGAGTACGAAGTGTCGATGGCTCTCCCCCGCCAGGTGCCGAGCACCCCCAGCCTCCTCGGGCGCTGGCTCCACCCCCCTGCTGGGTGTCTGGACTCCCTCATCCCGGACCTCCCGACCTCCCAGAGCGAGGGTCCGGACATCAAAGGGCGCCAGGCCTATAACTGAGGAGGCCCCAGGACAGGAGGGCAGTTGTATCCTGGAGTCGAGAGACACCGCGACGAACTCATCCTTGACGGACTGTTGGCGCTGCCACAGCCCTGCCTTGTGAACTATTGTCCTGCCTGCTGGCGCTGCCGCGGCCCTCTGCAACCTTCATCCTCGTGGGACCTGCTGGCGCTGCCGCGGCCCTCTGCAACCGGCATTCTCGTGGGACCTGCTGGCGCTGCCGCGGCCCGTTGTACCCTTCATCCTCGTGGGACCTGCTGGCGCTGCCGCGGCCCTTTGCAACCTGCATTCTCGTGGGACCTGCTGGCGCTGCCGCGGCCCGTTGTACCCTTCATCCTCGTGGGACCTGCTGGCGCTGCCGCGGCCCTTTGCAACCTGCATTCTCGTGGGACCTGCTGGCGCTGCCGCGGCCCGTTGTAACCTTCATCCTCGTTGGGACCTGCTGGCGCTGCCGCGGCCCGTGCCACCTACGACCTCTTCGGGACCTGCCGGCGCTGCCGCGGTCTGACCCCCCTCCGAACACCGAGCTCGAGGATTGTGAGCTATCACCGTTACACACCCGTACCCGTGGGTACCAAGACTGTCCCGCTACCCCCTTCCCTTACTAGAGACTAGAATTGAGAGGATCATCGTGTCCTGATCGCCCTGTATCGTACCACTCTACTACCCGAAGTGCCTATAAAAGGTGTTACCATAAGCTTTGTGTGGTGTCCATCTGTGGGGGGGAAGTTACCTGTCTGTGCGATCACTGTGCTCGGCCGACCCTCCAGGTCCCCGTCTAACATTGGTGGCAGCGGTGGGATCCGAACCAACGCGTACCGTACAGACAGTAACTCACCCTACGACTAAAACCACAATGACGACCAAAGAGAGCGGATCGGCGGAGAAGTTCCAGATGGAAAAGCTGGAAGAATACAACCACCGAGAGCTCAAACAATTTTGCATGGACTTAGGCATTGCTACCACCGGGCTAAGCACAAAAGAAGACTTCAAAAACGCCCTGGAGGCCTGGACAGAGACAAATACCGCAACCCCCCGGGACCCCGCAGCCCCGGAAGTCAACACCACCCGGACGGAGGGACGGAGACCAGGCCCCTCCCATGAAGAGATCCAGGAGCGGGAAAAAAATAGATTACACGAGTTAGACTTGGCACGACTCAGATTAGACGGAGAGTTGAAACTGGCGGAACAAAAAATAAACTTAGAACACTTACGGCTCAGAGAAGAGCGAGAGGAAAAACAGAGACAGAGAGACCTCGAAGAAAAAAGACTGGCATACGAGCACGAGTGCAAACTAGCGGAGATAGAAATACGCAAACTGAACAAAAACCTAGGGGTGCCCGAGCAACCGCACTCCCCGGGTCCTACCGAGCAGAAGGTCCACATCCCCAAGGATGTGGTCCGAGAATATCACCGGAACGACGACATACAGCAGTGGTTCAAAGCCTATGAGATTGCCATGACCGCCCATCGGGTCGCTCGAAGTGACTGGGGGGCCGGTCTATGGGGGAGATTCATCAACGAGGGTCGTGATGCCCTGCTGCAGCTTCCGGACCATCAAATGACGTCCTATGACCACATGAAGGCCGCCCTCCTCAGTCGATATGGACTTACACCCGAAATGTACCGCCAGAGGTTCCGCAACTGCACCCGGATCCCAGGTACGACGTGGTTGGAATACGTGAACTATTTCAGCCGAGCCTTCGAGGGGTGGATCAAGGGTAACAACGTAACCACCTACGAACAACTCTTCAATCTCATAGTGTGGGAGCACCTCTCCAACAACTGTTTCGTCGAGCTCAGGCAGCACCTCCTCGACAGTAAATTGACTGAACCCCGGCAGCTCGCCACCGAGGCTGACCGGTGGGAGAGCACCCGAGTGGCCCGGAGTGGGCCGAATGAGCAGAACAGAACCAACCAAGGTCACCATCGTCCCCGAGGAGGAGGAGGAGGCCCGGGCCGGGGCAGAGACGCCGCCCCGGCCGCACCCCCGAACGCCACCCCGGCTCCAGCAGGCCGGGGCAACCCCCCGATGCGCCCGGGGTTCCGAGCTAACGTGACGTGTCATCGATGCCAGCGAGTCGGCCACTATGCCAGTGACCCGACCTGCCCGAAGAACCAGGTCCCCGGGCCCCGCCAGATGGCGGCCGCCGCCCTGGGAGAAGAACAAATCTCCGAAGACACGGAGACCTATGAGTCGGAGCAGTTCGAGTGGGAACCCGCCGCCATGACCCTGGCATGCCTGGGAGGAAGAGACATGGTCCCGCGGACTCCCCTGCCCGCCAACACTCGGAAGTACAGCCAATGGGTGAGCATCAATGGGCGCAAGGCCGAGGCCCTGCGTGACACCGGGGCCAGTGTGACGGCCGTCCGCTGTCACCTGGTGACCCCAGAACAAATCCTACCAAACGTACTTTGCCCCGTCCGATCGGCAGACAACTCGGAGAGCCTGTGTCGGATGGCCTGCGTCCCCTTCGAATGGGGAGGGGTGTCCGGCATGCTAAAAGTAACTGTCCGTGACGATGCCCCCGTAGACTGCCTCCTGGGGAACGATCTCGAGAGCTCCCCGTGGGCCGCCGTGGAAAGAAGAGAGCATCTGGGGATGTTGGGTCTCCCGGACTGGGCCTGCGTAACCACCCGGTCCATGGCCACCCGCACCATCCCTAGACCAGAAGAACCCGAATGGGCAGCGCCTCCGCCCTCGATCACTCCAGAAGAAGACTTCCCCCAGACCGACCACCCGGACCCCACCCCAGAGGGGTCCACACAGCCCCCCGAGCTTCCCGACTTGGCTCAGTGGCGTCAAGAAGGGGGGCCCACCCAGGAACAATTCCGGCAGGAGCAAAAGACCTGCCCCTCCCTCGAGGGATTGCGACAGCAAGCGCTCGCCCAGAGCCAAGGAGACACCACCGGGGCCCACTGGGTTTATTGGGACAATGATCTCTTGTACAGCGAACAGAAAATCGCAGAACTGGGGGCCGGGCGAGTGCTGGTGGTGCCCCTCCACTTCAGAGACTTCCTGTTGACCCTAGCCCACGATGTCCCCCTGGCCGGGCACCTGGGCCAAGACAAGACCTACCACCGCCTGGTGACTCACTTTTTTTGGCCCAAAATGAGGAACGATGTATCCAACCATTGCCGGTCCTGCCCGACCTGCCAGGCCAGTGGGAAGAGCAGCCGCAAACTCAAGGCACCCCTACAACCATTCCCCGTGGTGACCACCCCGTTCGAAAGGGTGGGAATAGACATTGTGGGGCCCCTGGACCCCCGAACAGCACAGGGACATCGCTTCATCCTGGTCCTGGTGGATCACGCTACCCGCTATCCTGAGGCGGTCCCCCTTCGTACGATAACAGCCCCAGTAGTGGGTCGAGCCTTGATGGGGATCTTCTCTCGAGTGGGCTTCCCCCGAGAAGTCGTCAGCGACAGGGGTACGAACTTTATCTCAAAATACATGAAGTCCCTCTGGCAACAGTGTGGGGTCACCTACCGATTCACGACCCCCTATCACCCTCAAGGGAACGGACTGGTTGAGCGGTTCAACCGCACGCTCAAAGGGATGATTGGGGGGTTGGAAGAGCCCCTCCGTCGCCAGTGGGATGTGCTACTACCGTGCCTTCTCTTTGCCTACCGAGAAGTCCCCCAGAAGTCCCTCGGCTTCAGCCCTTTCGAACTCTTGTATGGACACCCGGTGCGAGGCCCGCTCAGCCTAGTCAAAGAAGGCTGGGAAATGCCCCCTCTAAAGAACCCTCCAGATGTTTTCAAGTACCTCCTAACCCTCCGCAACCAGACCAGAAGGTTCAGAGAGATGGCAAAAGCAAACCTGGAGGCCAGTCAGGAGGACATGAAAAGGTGGTACGATAGAAATGCATCCTCCATCGAATTTGAACCTGGTCAACAAGTGTGGGTAATGTCTCCCACCGAACCATGCGCCCTGCAAGACAAATGGACGGGGCCCTTCAAAGTAATCGAGCGCAAGAGCCCTGTCACCTATCTCATCGATATGGAATCTTCCCGAAACCCTCTCCGGGTCCTCCACGCTAATAGACTGAAACCCCACTTTGTACGCTCCGAACTCAGCCTCCTGATGGCAACCGACAATGGAACCGAGGAGGACTCCGAACCCCTCCCTGACCTCCTACGGTCACGGGAGAAGGACGGCTCCGTGGACGGGGTCCGACTCTCGGAGGCCCTCACCCTGGAACAGCGCCAAGGCTGCCGAGTCCTCCTGCTACAGTTCTCCACCCTGTTCTCCCTCACCCCGGGGGTCACCCCCTGGTGCTTACACGACGTGGACACGGGAGACAGTCCCCCTATCCGCCATCGGGCCTACCGCGTACCAGATCGGGTACGGGCCTGCATCCAAGAGGAGGTGGCCAAGATGCTCACCCTCGGGGTCATCGAGCCCTCAGACAGCCCCTGGGCCAGCCCAGTGGTACTGGTCCCCAAAGCGGCCGCCCCCGGCACCACGCCGGAGCTCCGGTTCTGCGTCGACTACCGGGGCTTGAATGCGGTCACCAGAACAGACGCACACCCCATCCCCCGAGCAGATGAACTAATCGACCGCATGGGAGCTGCCCGCTACCTCAGCATCTTCGACCTGACAGCGGGCTACTGGCAGATCGGTCTCACACCCCGGGCCCAAGAACGATCGGCATTCTCTACCCCGGATGGCCACTATCACTTCAAGGTCATGCCATTCGGCATGAAGAATGCCCCAGCAACCTTTCAGCGGCTAGTAAACCAGGTCCTGGCAGGACTCGAAGGATTCAGCGCCGCCTACCTGGACGATATCGCCGTGTACAGCCACCACTGGTCCGACCACCTCCACCACCTCCGAGAGGTGCTACAGGCCCTCCAACGAGCTGGCCTCACGATCAAGGCCAGCAAATGCCAAATCGGCCAGGGGTCCGTGACCTACCTCGGGCACCAGGTGGGAAGCGGTCTGGTGGCCCCTCTGCAACTCAAGATCGCTGCCATCCAGTCGTGGCAGTCCCCCATCACCCAGACCGAGGTCCGCGCCTTCTTGGGACTCACCGGCTACTACCGACGGTTCGTGAGGGACTATGGCAGCATCGTAGGGCCCCTCACGGAACTCACCTCTAAAAACCAACCCAAGGAGGTCAACTGGACCCCAGACTGTCAAGCGGCCTTCGAGAAGCTGAAGGCCGCCATGTGCTCCGCCCCGGTGCTCCAGGCCCCCGACTACAGCCGGGAATTTATCGTCCAAACAGATGCCTCCGACCACGGCGTTGGGGCAGTCCTTTCCCAGCTGAACCCCGAAGGACTTGACCAGCCAGTGGCTTTCATCAGCAGACGGCTCCTGGCCCGAGAACGACGCTGGAGCACCATCGAGAGGGAGGCCTTCGCCGTGGTGTGGGCCCTCAAAAAACTCCGGCCTTATCTCTTCGGCACCCACTTCCGGGTCCAGACCGATCATCGACCCCTGCAATGGCTCATGCAGATGCGGGGGGAAAACCCGAAACTACTACGTTGGTCCATCTCCCTGCAGGGGATGGACTTCACTGTGGAACATCGACCCGGCCAAGACCACGCCAACGCGGATGGCCTGTCCCGCTTTTTCCGCCTCGACGAGGAAAGTCCCCAAGAAGATGGGTGACTCTCCCCGCCTTCAGCTGGGGGGGACGCATGTTGGACAGGCCACATGCAGGGCTCGCTCCCTCCCCGCAGGACAGGGCCCGGGCCACCGTCAGCACCATTGCCCGGCCCAGCCGCCATCTTGGACACGGCACCACGCGGCCGTGCGGCCTCAGCCCGACCCCAACCCTGGGCCTGGCCAGGCCCCGACATCCCGGCACCACCCTCCACCCAGGAGGTGAACGGGCCACTTGGCGGGTCAATGGGAGTACGAAGTGTCGATGGCTCTCCCCCGCCAGGTGCCGAGCACCCCCAGCCTCCTCGGGCGCTGGCTCCACCCCCCTGCTGGGTGTCTGGACTCCCTCATCCCGGACCTCCCGACCTCCCAGAGCGAGGGTCCGGACATCAAAGGGCGCCAGACCTATAACTGAGGAGGCCCCAGGACAGGAGGGCAGTTGTATCCTGGAGTCGAGAGACACCGCGACGAACTCATCCTTGACGGACTGTTGGCGCTGCCACAGCCCTGCCTTGTGAACTATTGTCCTGCCTGCTGGCGCTGCCGCGGCCCTCTGCAACCTTCATCCTCGTGGGACCTGCTGGCGCTGCCGCGGCCCTCTGCAACCGGCATTCTCGTGGGACCTGCTGGCGCTGCCGCGGCCCGTTGTACCCTTCATCCTCGTGGGACCTGCTGGCACTGCCGCGGCCCTTTGCAACCTGCATTCTCGTGGGACCTGCTGGCGCTGCCGCGGCCCGTTGTACCCTTCATCCTCGTGGGACCTGCTGGCGCTGCCGCGGCCCTTTGCAACCTGCATTCTCGTGGGACCTGCTGGCGCTGCCGCGGCCCGTTGTAACCTTCATCCTCGTTGGGACCTGCTGGCGCTGCCGCGGCCCGTGCCACCTACGACCTCTTCGGGACCTGCCGGCGCTGCCGCGGTCTGACCCCCCTCCGAACACCGAGCTCGAGGATTGTGAGCTATCACCGTTACACACCCGTACCCGTGGGTACCAAGACTGTCCCGCTACCCCCTTCCCTTACTAGAGACTAGAATTGAGAGGATCATCGTGTCCTGATCGCCCTGTATCGTACCACTCTACTACCCGAAGTGCCTATAAAAGGTGTTACCATAAGCTTTGTGTGGTGTCCATCTGTGGGGGGGAAGTTACCTGTCTGTGCGATCACTGTGCTCGGCCGACCCTCCAGGTCCCCGTCTAACACCTATGCACTATCCACTCCCTATGCACTCTCCACTCCCTACGCACTCTCCACTCCCTACGCACTCTCCACTCTCCACTCCCTACGCACTCTCCACTCCCTACGCACTCTCCACTCTCCACTCTGCACTCCCTATGCACTCTCCACTCTGCACTCCCTATGCACTCTCCACTCTACACTCCCTATGCACTCTCCACTCCCTATGCACTCTCCACTCCATATGCACTCTCCACTCCCTATGCACTCTCCACTCCCTATGCACTCTCCACTCCCTATGCACTCTCCACTCTCCACTCCCTATGCACTCTCCACTCCCTATGCACTCTCCACTCTCCACCCACTCTCCACTCCCTATGCACTCTCCACTCTCCACTCCCTATCCACTCTGCACTCCCTATGCACTCTCCACTCTGCACTCCCTACGCATTCTCCACTCTGCACTCCCTATGCACTCTCCACTCCCTATGCACTCTCCACTCTCCACTCCCTATGCACTCTCCACTCTCCACTCCCTATGCACTCTGCACTCCCTATGCACTCTGCACTCCCTATGCACTCTGCACTCCCTATGCACTCTGCACTCTGCACTCCCTATGCACTCTGCACTCCCTATGCACTCTCCACTCTGCACTCCCTATGCACTCTCCACTCTGCACTCCCTATGCACTCTCCACTCTGCACTCCCTATGCACTCTCCACTCTGCACTCCCTATGCACTCTCCACTCCCTATGCACTCTCCACTCCCTATGCACTCTCCACTCCCTATGCACTCTCCACTCTCCACTCCCTATGCACTCTCCACTCTCCACTCCCTATGCACTCTCCACTCCCTATGCACTCTCCACTCTCCACTCCCTATGCACTCTCCACTCCCTATGCACTCTCCACTCTCCACTCCCTATGCACTCTCCACTCCACTCCCTATGCACTCTCCACTCCCTATGCACTCTCCACTCTCCACTCCCTATGCACTCTCCACTCCCTATGCACTCTCCACTCCCTATGCACTCTCCACTCCCTATGCACTCTCCACTCTCCACTCCCTATGCACTCTCCACTCCCTATGCACTCTCCACTCTCCACTCCCTATGCACTCTCCACTCTCCACTCCCTATGCACTCTCCACTCTCCACTCCCTATGCACTCTCCACTTTCCACTCCCTATGCACTCTCCACTCCCTATGCACTCTCCACTCTCCACTCCCTATGCACTCTCCACTCTGCACTCCCTATGCACTCTCCACTCTGCACTCCCTATGCACTCCCTATGCACTCTGCACTCCCTATGCACTCTGCACTCCCTATGCACTCTGCACTCCCTATGCACTCTGCACTCCCTATGCACTCTCCACTCCCTATGCACTCTCCACTCCCTATGCACTCTCCACTCCCTATCCCCTCTCCACTCCCTATGCACTCTCCACTCTGCACACCCTATGCACTCTCCACTCCCTATGCACTCTCCACTCCCTATGCACACTCCACTCCCTATGCACTC
Source organism: Lissotriton helveticus (assembly GCF_964261635.1). Lineage (NCBI taxonomy): Eukaryota > Metazoa > Chordata > Amphibia > Caudata > Salamandridae > Lissotriton > Lissotriton helveticus. The sequence goes on along the minus strand of NC_136067.1, from coordinate 1,272,852,975 downwards.
TCCACTCCCTATGCACTCTGCACTCTCCACTCCCTATGCACTCTGCACTCTCCACTCCCTATGCACTCTCCACTCTGCACTCCCTATGCACTCTCCACTCCCTATGCACTCTCCACTCTGCACTCCCTATGCACTCTCCACTCTGCACTCCCTATGCACTCTGCACTCCCTATGCACTCTGCACTCCCTATGCACTCTGCACTCCCTATGCACTCTGCACTCCCTATGCACTCTGCACTCCCTATGCACTCTCCACTCCCTATGCACTCTCCACTCCCTATGCACTCTCCACTCCCTATGCACTCTCCACTCTCCACTCCCTATGCACTCTCCACTCCCTATGCACTCTCCACTCCCTATGCACTCTCCACTCCCTATGCACTCTCCACTCCCTATGCACTCTCCACTCCCTATGCACTCTCCACTCCCTATGCACTCTCCACTCTCCACTCCCTATGCACTCTCCACTCTCCACTCCCTATGCACTCTCCACTCTCCACTCCCTATGCACTCTCCACTCCCTATGCACTCTCCACTCCCTATGCACTCTCCACTCTGCACTCCCTATGCACTCTCCACTCTGCACTCCCTATGCACTCTCCACTCTGCACTCCCTATGCACTCTGCACTCCCTATGCACTCTGCACTCCCTATGCACTCTGCACTCCCTATGCACTCTCCACTCCCTATGCACTATCCACTCCCTATGCACTCTCTACTCTCCACTCCCTATGCACTCTCCACTCCCTATGCACTCTCCACTCCCTATCCACTCTCCACTCCCTATGCCCTCTCCACTCCCTATGCACTCTCCACTCCCTATGCACTCTCCACTCCCTATGCACTCTCCACTCTCCACTCCCCATGCACTCTGCACTCTCCACTCCCCATGCACTCTGCACTCTCCACTCCCTATGCACTCTCCACTCTGCACTCCCTATGCACTCTCCACTCTGCACTCCCTATGCACTCTCCACTCCCTATGCACTCTCCACTCCCTATGCACTCTCCACTCTGCACTCCCTATGCACTCTGCACTCCCTATGCACTCTCCACTCCCTATGCACTCTCCACTCCCTATGCACTCTCCACTCCCTATGCACTCTCCACTCCCTATGCACTCTCCACTCCCTATGCACTCTCCACTCTGCACTCCCTATGCACTCTCCACTCCCTATGCACTCTCCACTCCCTATGCACTCTCCACTCCCTATGCACTCTCCACTCCCTATGCACTCTCCACTCCCTATGCACTCTCCACTCCCTATGCACTCTCCACTCCCTATGCACTCTCCACTCTCCACTCCCTATGCACTCTCCACTCTCCACTCCCTATGCACTCTCCACTCCCTATGCACTCTCCACTCTCCACTCCCTATGCACTCTCCACTCCTTATGCACTCTCCACTCCCTATGCACTCTCCACTCCCTATGCACTCTCCACTCCCTATGCACTCTCCACTCCCTATGCACACTCCACTCCCTATGCACTCTCCACTCCCTATGCACTCTCCACTCCCTATGCACTCTCCACTCCCTATGCACTCTCCACTCCCTATGCACTCTCCACTCCCTATGCACTCTCCACTCTCTCCACTCCCTATGCACTCTCCACTCTCTCCACTCCCTATGCACTCTCCACTCTCTCCACTCCCTATGCACTCTCCACTCTCCACTCCCTATGCACTCTCCACTCTCCACTCCCTATGCACTCTCCACTCTGCACTCGCTATGCACTCTCCACTCCCTATGCACTCTCCACTCTCCACTCCCTATGCACTCTACACTCTGCACTCCCTATGCACTCTCCACTCCCTATGCACTCTCCACTCCCTATGCACTCTCCACTCCCTATGCACTCTCCACTCCCTATGCACTCTCCACTCTACACTCCATATGCACTCTCCACTCCCTATGCACTCTCCACTCCCTATGCACTCTCCACTCTCCACTCCCTATGCACTCTCCACTCCCTATGCACTCTCCACTCCCTATGCACTCTCCACTCTCCACTCCCTATGCACTCTCCACTCTCCACTCCCTATGCACTCTCCACTCCCTATGCACCCTCCACTCCCTATGCACTCTCCACTCCCTATGCACTCTCCACTCCCTATGCACTCTGCACTCCCTATGCACTCTCCACTCCCTATGCACTCTCCACTCCACTCCCTATGCACTCTGCACTCCCTATGCACTCTTCACTCTCCACTCCCTATGCACTCTTCACTCCCTATGCACTCTTCACTCTCTATGCACTCTTCACTCCCTATGCACTCTTCACTCCCTATGCACTCTCCACCCCCTATGCACTCTGCACTCTCCACCCCCTATGCACTCTCCACTCTCCACTCCCTATGCACTCTCCACTCCCTATGCACTCTCCACTCCCTATGCACTCTCCACTCCCTATGCACTCTCCACTCCCTATGCACTCTCCACTCCCTATGCACTCTCCACTCTACACTCCCTATGCACTCTCCACTCCCTATGCACTCTCCACTCCCTATGCACTCTCCACTCCCTATGCACTCTCCACTCCCTATGCACTCTCCACTCCCTATGCACTCTCCACTCTCCACTCTCCACTCCCTATGCACTCTCCACTCCCTATGCACTCTCCACTCCCTATGCACTCTCCACTCCCTATGCACTCTCCACTCCCTATGCACTCTCCACTCTCCACTCCACTCCCTATGCACTCTGCACTCCCTATGCACTCTTCACTCTCCACTCCCTATGCACTCTTCACTCCCTATGCACTCTTCACTCCCTATGCACTCTGCACTCCCTATGCACTCTCTATGCACTCTTCACTCTCTATGCACTCTTCACTCCCTATGCACTCTTCACTCCCTATGCACTCTTCACTCCCTATGCACTCTTCACTCCCTATGCACTCTGCACTCCCTATGCACTCCCTATGCACTCTGCACTCTCCACCCCCTATGCACTCTCCACTCTCCACTCCCTATGCACTCTCCACTCTGCACTCCCTATGCACCCTCCACTCTCTATGCACTCTCCACTCTGCACTCCCTATGCACTCTGCACTCCCCACTCTGCACTCCCTATGCACTCTGCACGCCCTATGCACTCTCCACTCCCTATGCCCTCTGCACTCCCTATGCACTCTCCACTCCCTATGCACTCTGCACTCCCTATGCACTCTGCACTCCCTATGCACTCTGCACTCCCTATGCACTCTGCACTCCCTATGCACTCTCCACTCTCCACGCACTCTCCACTCTGCACTCTCCATGCACTCTGCACTCCCTATGCACTCTCTATGCACTCTCCACTCTGCACTCTCCACTCTGCACTCTCCATGCACTCTCTATGCACTCTCCACTCCCTATGCACTCTCCACTCCCTATGCACTCTCCACTCCCTACGCACTCTCCACTCTCCACTCCCTATGCACTCTCCACTCCCTATGCACTCTCCACTCCCTATCCACCCTGCACTCCCTATCCACTCTGCACTCCCTATCCACTCTGCACTCCCTACCCATTTGCTGTTAATCACCTTTGCAGCACGTACTTTATGGCCTCTGATGCTCTTCAGCGCTTTGCAGTGCGGTTAGGATATGAAGCGCTATATACATTCAACTGTAATGCATTATGAAAAATGCCAAACCATGAAAAAACTCCCTGTTGCAAATCTTATGAGCAGTTTTACAAGTGTCTCACGAGGGGCACGAGATGCTTAGCCCATACGAGTCTATTTAGGCCGTTTGGGTACTGGACACAGTGCTCCACCACTAAAAAACAAGCACTCACCTGGGCTTCCTCGCATGGAATGACCAAAACAAACACAGAAGGAAAAAAAACGGAACTCCGCCCACCGCCGCGATGACGACATCGCAGAGGCGGAGAGGGAAAAAATTGCGGGAACGCCCCCGAATCTGGTCCGGCCTTGACGGACCGATCCGGCTCCCAATGGCTAGCCTCCATTTATGGAGCTAGCTAATGGGAGGTGGGGGACGTTCCGATAGCCAATATGGTAAACAAAAGATTTCACCTGCGCGAACTGCTTGCGCAGATCGCCAGGTCGAAACCTAAAAAGGACATAAGAGCGCAAGTTGAAATCGATCACGAGCAACAGCTTGTTTGTCCCTTATAAAGATCAGTTTCCCTTTCTTCTGGTCTTGTAAGTGTGGAACGCTGCTGTGTCAGTGCTGCACACAGGCTTAACTACCAATGCTATAGAACCCTGAGAGGCACATTGAACCCTGATGATTGCTGTATTTTGCTACCCTAACAGCAGTGAAAGGGGGCATGTTCTTGCGTGCGCCGTGGTCCATGGATCCTTCCTTCGCTGCTGGTGCTGGATATGCATGTGTGGTACCTGCCCTGAGTTGGAACTTTTCATACACCTGCCGAGCTGAAGGCATCTATCAAACCCAGAAGTGTTAAGAAGTAGTAATCTCTCGAAAACCCAGATTCTGCAATCTTGTAGCTAATCGGATTTAGGCATGTTGGAATTTTCGAGGAATGTGGCATGGGATGTATTTTCCTTAAAAAGAGGAACCTCCTAACAAAAGCTTGTCTAACTGACAGAATCAACACTAAAAATAAGCATATACAAACACACCTTTCTGGCCCCAGTGTCCTACTTCTTACTTTTGGCTCGTTCCTATTTGGAGAATGACTTATCTTGAGTTACTACCCCACTGTGAATGACCCCTGGTAAGCCAGCTTGGGGCTATTGCTAGAGAGCCATGTTCAATATAAGGGGAGGGGGAACCTGTATAGGCCGCTCTAAATACATTTCTGGACTGGAGAAAGAGTGTCTATTCAGCCTGCACGAGAGTTTAGTACTAGGCACCAAATCTAGTGCCATAAAATAGTTTTAAAAAAAAGCTTACATTCTGAATGACGAATGTGGCGATGCTGCCTTAATAATGCAAATTGTTTTTTTCTAGGGACTAACACGAGGAGCACGAGGGTTCAGACTGCTTTTTAGGTCTCGCCTAGCGATGCAGCGCATGCGCTGACCGACTTGGCGAGTTCTATTGTCGTCGACTTAGTTGCATAAGGGGGGACAGGAGATGTGCACTTGCCCAGAAAGCCTAGGTGCACGCTCACGGCGTGTCTTCTCTGGCGATCTCAGCTTGAGCCCGGACAGCCGATGTGCACGCTCACTGCGGTCTTTCAGCACAAGATGTGCAAGCGTTTGCTGTGCGTGCACGGCGCTTTGGCGCCCTTTCACTTTGTTTACGGTGTTTCAGCAGTGGGTGTAGGTCTGGCCGCCTCGTTTCTGGTCTGCCCCTGGAACAAGCCGCCGCCGCCGCTCAAGTGAAGATGGTGCCCAAGGGGGGAATGGGTGGCGGGGGCCCTCGCGTAGTCCGTATCCTAAAGTCGGACTCGGGTTACAGCATAAATGTGCACGGGCAGGTGAGCGTGGGCGGCCAGCTGCGGAGCACTGGAGGAGAGCTGTACGTGCTCCCCTTCATCAGAGGCATTGATCTGAGCGGTAACAACTTTAAGGTGAGAAGGGCAACTAACTGCCTCGCCTTGTTAACCTGACCGGCATGTTGTGTTTGGGGTGCAGGCAAAGTACGGAGGGTGAGGCCCAAACTATTTCCTGGCTTGCATTGTAGAACATTTGTAAAATACCTAGCAGTCTACTTTTGTAATGTCCATGATACGGATATGTAAATGAGCCTCAGGTCACTCTCTGAGTTGGTAATCATTTTTTGCCTCCCACAAGCTAGTAATTGTAGTTTTGCAATACCTGCACTGTTGGATTGGTAATACTTAACACGGGTCATATTGAAAACTATTTTAAATATTTATTTTATTTTATTTTTTTATTTATAGCGCGAACCAGATCCCAAGGGATATCAGAGCACTTTGAAGGTAGAGTAATGCTCCAGTATCGATAACAAAAAGAATGCCAAACAGTTGTAGTCACCCAAAATCAAATACCAGTAATGCATAACGAGAAGAGAAGGAGAATACAGCTCTTGTTTCAGTCATATGGGCTATCAGATCGTTTGTAATGTGACGCTTTTGAATATGGATGATAATGCACATGGTTTTGTTGAATACGTTGTACAGAACAAATATGCTTTTGTATGAAATGCATCGTAAATTCTCAATAGAGAAAGTAAAAAAAAACTATTCCCTATGGTAATTCTGAACCAGTACAATAAAAAAAGATACTATTGGTGAGCGCTTTGAGAGGAAGGATTGTACCGAGGGTGTGTCACAGTGCCTAACAGTGGATGGTGAAAGACCGAGGTCATAAACAAGTGCGGCAGGTGACACATTACAATCATGGCATTGGTAACAGCACGTTGCTGTCAAGGTAGTTATCATGAGGGGCACCCTGAGTGACGTCGGCTGTTTGTGGGGGCAGACTGTGGAGAAGCGAGTAGCATAACAATACTTGAGGGGGCCTCCCTGCAAAGTACATGCAGGGGTCCTCCCACACTCCGGAACCAGTCCGCAGCTTTCAAGCCTGGGACCTGCCGGTGCCGAAGGGGGCGCTTGGAGCTTGGGCACCACAGGGCCTTTTGTTACTCCACTGAAGTAAGGGGCTCTTTAAGTTGAATGAGACAGTTCGAGGGCTACTTCAACGGTGCCCGGTGAGGCAGCAGATCTCAGGCCGAGGGGAAGGGCGTTCCAGTTGAGTCGTAAGAGAGGAAGTCCCAAGAGGTTCAGCAGGGCCTCTGAGGATATCCTGTAGCTTGTCATGAAGATGCGCCCATGGACTTAAGAGAGATGGAAGAGAAGGAAAGGGGTGAAGCAGTGGGTGGATTGTTCAAACTCTTGAGTCTGCAACTTGATTGGGGTCCTGTGTTACACCCACGGCTGGGCTTTACCACGGGCAAACTGGGCCCACGCCCAGGGCGTTGATAATTGTAGTGGCGCAAGGAGCTGTCTGCATGCAGATCATGCAGCAGTCACCCTTTGAAATGGCTTCTGCAATTCAGCCCACACCGTTGTATTAATCATGCATTTTTCTTGAGAAGGCTGCAGACGCCCCATTGAAATCCTCTTGCCTTTCCATCTCCTTAACACCCTCTACCCCTCCACATCTACGGTTCAGAAGCTGAGCTGAGGGTGATTCGGGTGAAAATGGGGGAGAAGTAGAGAAGTTTGCATCATCAGCCAATGCCTGCAATGAATATAATCAACCCCCATCTCCTCTCCAGACAGCATGGGCAGAAGAGGTTGCCCAGTGCGACATTAAAGAAGCGCGCTCTTAGGGCCCGGCCACCCGGTTCCCGCCCCTCCCCTCATCGGTCATTGGGCGGGTGGATCGCCGCGAGGCCTCCGGCCGCCCAAGTCCTTCCGGGTCGGGGCGTGACGCACTTCCGGTGGGGAGGGAGGGGGGCGGAGACCGAGGCCTATTTAGGGGGTCGAGTCAGTGACTTCGGTCTCTTTGTCCCCCTTCTCCCACACCGGACTGCTGGCTCGCCCGTGACCTGCGCCTCCACCCTATCCCTAGCGTAACTTTAAAACTTGTAACTAGTTGCCCCTGTTGGTTCGTCGGATCCTGGCGTGTGCGGAGGTGCGGTCAGCGGTGAAGCGAGCCGGCGGTGGCTGAGGAGCGTGGAGACAAAGGCCGTGACGTCCTTCCGTCGGCGACCCTGCAGGCCAGGTAAGGGAGTGCGTGTGATTGGGGAGCCCGTTCGTGGCGGCAGAGAGAGGGAGCGGTGGTGCGCCACGGGCGCTTTATTTCGGAAGCCCCGTTCTCTTGTGGCTGCGGGCGGGGGCCTTTAGTTGCACGGATCACCTGCTGGCTGTGTTGGGCGCTGGGGGAAGGTCAGCGGGAGAGGCGCGAGTACAGCGCACCGGTGGGACAGGTTTGGAGGCGCGAACAGGTGCACCGCTGCGAGCGCGAGGCCTAGGGGCCGACAAAGGGCGGATTCAGAAGTCAGTGTCTCACCGGAGCAGCGCTCTGTGCGGTAGCCCAGCAAGGCAGGGTTCTAGTCCCGGGGCTGGGATTAGTTTTACACAGGCAATCGGTTTCGTCTTGCGTAGTAGGTGAAGCAATTAGGCAAAAATGCCGCCCAAGAGAGTGAGCCATAAACGGAAAGACAATGAGCCCGAGATCGCCCAGATGCTGAAATTGATACTGGCAAAGCTCGGCAATAATGCCAATGAGAGTAGTGGGGAGGATGACCCAGAGCCCGAGCAACCAGCACCAGGAGGCATAGAGCGCCCGCGTAGGGAGGGAGTACCACCCAGGGCTGCTTTTCCTCCTTTAATCAAAAAACAGAGGGTTCAGGGCAAGGCAAGGAAAGGGAGCAATCATAAAGGGGACAGAGCTCGTGCTGTAAACAGGCCAGCGGGCGGGGGCGAGAGTCCAGTAGGTCCCGCCCCCCCCCTAAGTGTAGCACCCTCTCCTTCACCAGCACCAAGCGCGGACCCAGTGGGTAAGGATTCGGGCTCCCTAGTGGACCCGTTAGGGTCAGCTCTAGCAGAGATTAGGGATGCATTGAAGATACTGGCGCCAGGGCAGACTCCGGTGGAGCCACCAAAAATGGCGACACCCATCCCTCCTTTACCCCAACAGCAAGCAGGTGGGCAGGCGGGGGCATCACCAGATCCCACAGCAGAGATTTTAGCTACAGTGTCCACCCTGGTTAGTCAGCTGGCAGCGCCCAAGGCCTCTCCTATAGCGGGTGACGCTGCAGTAGCTCCCTGGGTTCCCCCGAGATCTGTGGAACAGGACGCGCTAAGTAGTATTCAGAAGCAGTTAGCCCTCTTAGTTGAATCCCGTGGCAAGACCACCCAGGCAGAACTTAATCCCCCAGCGGCAGCAGGCCCGTCAACGCCCATAGGAGGTAAGACAGGGGGCGAAGCAATTAAACCTCTGGAGGGTGTTGTTGGTGGGGTCGGGGCGGGGCAGGGCAACGTGTTGTCTCAGCCTGGAACATTAGCTACCCATGTACCTAGCGAAATGAAAGAGAAAATTTGGAAGGGCGAGTATGTAGACATATTCGCGCTAATCCGACCAAAAAGGCGGGAGATGGAATACAAAGAGAGGGAAGGGAAGGAAGGGTCCTTCAGGGATAGGAGGCCCAGGATGGAAGAGTCCTTTACTAATTGGCTGTGTGGCATTCAGGTATTTACAACAGTTATGTTGGAAAGGAAGCCAGACTTGCCGATTTCATTGGTCTTCTATACAAACAAGATCCTGACGGCATACGCATCCCTGGGCGGGTCAGCCTGGTTAGACTATGACAGGGACTTTAGGTGGGCAAAGGCTGCTAACCCAGGAATAGAGTGGGATCAGGTGGAAGTCAACGTGTGGTTGGAGAGTGTCCACAACAGAGAACAGCATACCAAGCAGCCTTTTCGGACATCACAGGGAGGCCCGGGGGAGAAGAAGGGAACGTGCTGGGCGTTCAACAAGAAGATGTGCACCTGGCCCACTGGGCAGTGTAAATTTAGACATGCCTGTTCTTTCTGTGGCCATCCATCACATCCAGAGTTCAAATGTATTAAGAAATCAAAGGAGCGGGGAGGAGCTCGAGGCAGGGATATCAAACCCCCGCAGCCCTAAGCTGCCCACACCAGTGGACATTGGGAGACTGATTTTGTGGCTGAATCAGTATCCAGACAGGACAGCAGCCAAAGTTCTCTATTTAGGTTTTTCAGAAGGCTTTCGCATCCTGGCCCAGGGCGTGGCTCCAGTCAGGCAATGCAACAACTTGCTTTCAGCGCGCAGGCACCCCACAGTAGTTGCCCAGAAAGTGGAGGAGGAGCGCGCCTTGGGTCGGGTGGCTGGTCCCTTTCCATCCCCCCCTTTGGAAGGGTTTGTTTGTTCCCCACTAGGAGTGGTACCAAAAAAGGAGCAGGGTCAGTTTATGATGATCCACAACCTCTCAGCTCCTCGGGGGGCATCAGTAAATGACGCCATTGACCCCTCCCTGTGCTCGGTGACATACTCTTCCTTTGATGCAGCTTTGCAGAAGTTGAGGGACTTAGGGCCTGGGGCCATCATGGCCAAGACAGATATCGAATCAGCTTTCCGCTTGTTACCGGTGCACCCATGCGATTATCATCTATTGGGTTTTCAACTGAATCACCAATTTTACTATGATAAGTGTGTGCCAATGGGGTGTGCAGTTTCTTGCAAGTACTTTGAGACCTTCAGCTCCATGCTGCAGTGGGTTTTTACGCTCAGGACTGGTTATGAGGAGGTGGTACACTACCTGGATGACTTCATGGTCATGGGCCCGCCCGCTTCTGAGGCTTGTGCCTGGGCTCTGGGGAAGCTTGTGGCTTTGTTTCAAGAGTTTGGGGTCCCCTTGGCACCAGGAAAGACAGTGGGCCCTGAGACATGTATGACCTTCTTGGGTATTGAGATTGATACAGTGGCAGGAGAGTGTAGGCTCCCCCTTGACAAGGTTCAGGCCTTCTCCTTGGCCATTGAGGCAGCTTTGGGAGGCCCTAAGGTGACATTACATCAATTGCAGGTACTGGTGGGTCAGCTCAATTTTGCGCTAAGAATTATTCCCATGGGGCGTCCTTTCTCCAGGTCTATTGCCAGGGCCATGGGCGGGCTGTTCCACAAACATCACCGTGTGCTCCTGAGGGCGGAAGTGAGAGAGGATCTCATGGTGTGGCAGAGTTTTCTGAAGGACTTCAATGGAAAGGTGGTGTGGCCTGCGCCACAGGTGTCTAGCAAGGAACTTGGCTTGTTTATCGATTCTGCAGGCAGCAGTGGCTTTGGGGCCATATTGGGGCCTTCTTGGTGCGGTGCACAGTGGCCCTCAGATTGGAATGAGTTGGGTTTGACTAAGAACATAGCCTTCCTAGAACTCTTTCCAATTGTGGTAGCTGTGGCCATATAGGCGGACCGATTCAGGAACAAGTCTGTAGTTTTTTGGTCGGACAATATGGCGGTGGTAGAAGCCATCAACAGACAGGGTGCCTCGTGCAGGCATGTTTTGAGATTGTTAAAACACCTAGTGTTAGAATGTTTGAGACTGAATTTAACATTTAAGGCTGCACACATACCTGGGGTCGATAATCATGCTGCTGACGCTCTGTCTCGTTCCAAGTTACAGGACTTCCGGAGATTCCACCCGCAAGCGGAGGAGCGAATGACAGTGTTCCCTTCATCACTGTGGTCGATTGGAGCCCCGCGCTGGCGGGGCTGGTAGGTGCCTCACTGAGCGACAGCACTAGGAGAGCTTATCAACAACATTTCAATTCTTACAGGTCGTTTGTGCTGAAAGCAGGTATCCCGGAATTGTTTTCTCAGGATGCGATATATGGCTTCCTTCAGCTTTTAAGGGATCAGGGCAGGGCGGTGTCTTATGCGAGGGCACATGTTGCAGCGATAGGTTTCTTCGCTAGATTGGCAGGGCGAGGTGACCCTAGTGCCTCCTTTGTTGTGAGGAAGGCCCTGACAGGTTGGGCCAGGTTAGAAGGGCCCAGACGAGATTGCCGCAGGCCTCTGGATGTAGCAACCCTATCCAACATCATAGTAGCCCTGCCCAATGTCTGTAGTTCCCACTTTGAATGTGCGCTATTTGGGGCTGCCTTCTCCTTGGCCTTCTATGAGGCCTTCAGATTATGCGAACTGGTGGGCTCCTCTACGTCTGACCAAGGGAGGGGCTTGCAGTTCCTGGACACCTCTTTTTCCCCGGGGGCCTAGAGGTAATTCTCAGAAGGTCCAAAACTGACCAGGGTGGGAAGGGGTCTATCATCAAGTTGAACCCTGCTCCTGGTGTTGTGGCTTGTCCAGTGGCTCAGTTGCAAACATATCTAGCGCTGCGCCCGTTACGGGGGGGACCAGCCTTGTTCATACATGAACAGGGCCATTGTCTGTCTCAGTATCAATTTAAGGCAGTTCTGGGTCTTGCCTTAGGGGAGTTAGGGTTAGAGGGATCAGGGTACTCATCACACTCATTCAGGATTGGGGCAGCGACTTTAGCTGCTGGGGAAGGCTTGCCAACTGGCACAGTGAAAAAGGTGGGGCGTTGGTCGTCCAATTGTTTTAAGCGATACATTAGTCCGGACTTGTTGTGACTAACGGTATATAGTTTGTTGAAGCTGGCTTTTAACTTCTCCATTTTCATCCTCTCCAGTAAGATGCCCGCGAAAGTGGTGTGGGTACTTGGGCACTCGTTCGTGCGACGCGCCACGGTGCGGTTGCAGCAGAGGGGAGTCGTGAAGCCGGCGGGCTTAGCTGGGACGGAATTCCTGTGGCGGGGCGTTGGGGGCTTGCGGATACGGCACCTACGTCGGCTCGTCGAGGAATTAAGGGAGCAGGAGGGGCAGAAGACCCCGGATTTTGTAATCATCCACCTGGGAGGCAATGACATGGTTGGCCGGGGACGCCTGGCGGTCAAGGAAGCATTGCTAACGGAGTTCGCATGGTTAGGGCGGATCTTTCCTTTGGCCAGAATTGCCTGGTCTTTCATGATTCCACGCAGGACCTGGGGCCCCGGAGTGCGGGCCAGATCTCTGAAGGTTTCAGTTAGGAGGCTCAAGTTGTGCTCAGTGAAGGGCCGCTTGTGTCTGATTCCACACAGGACTATTTCTGGAGAAGCAATGTACCACCAGGATGGAGTACATTTGTCAGACTTGTGCACTGATGCCTGGATTAAAGGACTGTGGTCTTTCGTACTGAACGCAGGTGGGGAGGGTGACAGACCTAGGGCCCTGGGTCACCCTTGTGGCGGTAAAGAGACCTGCGAACATTGACATTTACTCACACGATGGATGGGAGTCCGCCCTGCGTACTCCCTAGGCCAGCATTGAGGGGGGGAGACGGTAAGCTCTCCGCTGGGAGAAAGGTGACCACCGGCTGGGGAGGCTAGGGCGACAGGTTTCGAGCCTCCTGGGTTCCTGGACAGCCTGGTGGTCGGGGGTGGGCCCCGGAATGGCGGACAAGGATCAGAGGTGGGGCCCACCACTCTAGGGCGCAGGTGGGGGGCACCTCGCGCAGGTTGACCCTCCCCCTTAGTGCTGGGGGTTGGTGATAATTTGGATTGTCAATTATTAAAGTGTTTTTTATGTTTTTGCTAATTATGCAATTTAACTTTCTTGTCATGTTTATGTGGTTTGTTGATTAAACATGGCCGTTTTAAACCCACCCTAATCTCTGTCCTTGATATGCATGTGGGTTTCTGGGTTGTAGGGCGGGGGCGGGGACATGCTGGGGGATCCGGGTCCTATGTACAGGACACAGCCGGACAGGAAGGTCTCAGTTGGAGCTGTTGAACCTCCATAAAATCAATTCTAATCATTGTTTTCTAAATGTGAAACATCTTACATACGTCTGGTCACATTATTCCAAATACAAAACTCCTGGGTTACCCGATTGCGGTATCTTATTAAGTTTAATAAGGGAGAGGATGTGGAGTTATGACATCGGAACTGGGGTACCAGGTTTGAGACCGAGTCAGCTTAACATCTCGTGATTCTGGGCAAATTACCCATGCTTAAATAAACCTGACCTTGTGTAATGTTACTGGTGCTCATGTAAAAGGGCTCTGCTTTTTTGCTCTTTGCTTTCTAGTACTTGCAGTTTTATTTCTCCTCGCCATAAATATAGGACTACAATTCAAGGATGCAAAGGAAACGCAGATTTTCTAAATGAATGGAGATACTAGCTTGCTCTTTGTATAGCTTAAGTTACAGGCTACAACTAGGATGAAAAGCAGAGGATTAAGGGGAGCCAAATGTTACATTGATTCTGTTAGTTGCAGTCCCGATTTTCATCAGATGAAATTCTACAGAACAACCTGTTATAATGGTTTTTGAAATAGAAAACACAAATGGGCTTTGCTTTCTTGGCGTCACTGAGTCACCTGGTTCCGTTCTGTGTTGTAAGCGTGCTCTGGAGTGTTTATGTTGGCAGTGTTAAGCTATGAATGATCCCCTTCCCAATATCTGTTTACAGACATTTTGGCGCAAGTCGGTGGCAAGAACAGGGTCACTTTCTTAAAATATGTATTTCTTTGCTGTCAGTCTTGGTGCTGACTGCTCAGTAGCAGGTGTTCGACAGGTTACCTCGAGGGAATGATTGTCAGTAATGTGGTCGTCAATTGGAGTGTTTAGGGCGTATATAACACGCAATTTTTAGACTGCACTCTTCCTGTTAGTCAATCAGTTTTTCTTGCCACTCCAGTGTAGACCCTTCATACTGTAACAAAGGTGTAGCATTCCAATTGGGCGTGTTTGTTAATATATCTCTCTGTTTATATGTGGAGTGCGAGTAGATTGTCGTCCAACCGATTCACTCCCCCTGATTCTAACTATCTACACGTGATATTAAACCTGCCTGAGGGGGGTATCATAAATAGTTGACTGTTTGCCAGCATGCAAACCAAACAGGGCAGGCGTCAGTATTCCAGTCAGAGGCTTCTAGCCAAGATAGCTTTGTTGTCAACTAGTAGTGAAAAGGGACCCCTAGATTTCAGAACAGTTAGGGTCTTACTTGTTTTCTCAGATCTGTTGGATATTTGCGGTCCCAGGGCACTAGACCACAGCTGCTATGAAGAGGAGTGGCTTTATCTTTTTTGTTTCAGTTTTTCCCAGGATAAAGTCCACATGTCAGCGACTCCCCTTGCAGGTATGGGTGTTGAAGCCCCCATCCAAACAACAGTGCCTCTCATGCTACTGTTGCTTTGAGTGGCAGTCAGAATTACTGGGTATAGTGGTTTGGGAAAGCTGGGAGTAGAGGTTGCATCACTGATATCTGGGGTGTCCTCTGACGGTTAGACCCAGAGTTTCACTTCAGGTTGATGCAGCCAGTCGACTCTGTGCTGTGGGAACAGCCTAGTTAGTACAAAACATTATGCAATCTACAATAACATGCATTTGCAATGCAACGTCTCGCATTTACGCGAGTTTAAGCCATTTGCATTGTAAATGACAATGCGTTTTATTTATGTTTCAAAAACCAAAATATAAATAAAAGGGATTGTCATTTACAATGCCAATAGGTCAAACTTGTGTAAATGCGAGACCTGTTGCATTGCAAATGCTTGTTAATATACCATGTAAAGCCTGGCCTAAATCAACTTCTAGGTACCCTTACTCCTGGTAGTGGACTGAACCGAAGAACATGGAAATTAAGCGATTTGCCCAGGCTCACGCAATTTTGACAACGGGGGAAGCAGGTTTTATCACTCATGTCGTCTGATTCTAAAGTATGAAAATACTTCCTCTTCCCTCTTGCTTTACTTAATTACATTATGAGAAACACTTGTGCCTCCTAGACACATCTAAAAACTGATGTGTTTTTCATAAAAGAACCTTTCCCACGCCATCCTGGTTTCTTTTGGTGTCTAGCAAGACATACCTAGGTCATTGCGATGCGGCGGCTCCAGCGTTCCTTTGTAAATAGGATTCTGAGTTATCAGTTTCCTGGCTGGACTTTCAATAGAAAGATGCCTGCTTTGTGCGGAGCGAGCAGGTTCATGAATGCTGCGTTTACTGAGATGCCGGATTGTGAGACACCATCCGGCTCAGGTATAGGGTAGCCAGGGGGAGTATATCTATGCTTCTGTGACCCTTGGCCATTGGATGAGTAAAGTTGACTTTAGCTTGAACCTTGCTCTTTTGTAGACCTGCTTCTTCTAATTGGTAGCTTTCTAGCAGATATGGGGTATTTAGTTGTGTTCTTTTTCTATAGACTTTGGGCCTTATTAGGAGTATGGCATACTAATGATGGGGGTCTGACCGACACCACCCCAGCGGTCCGACCTCTCTATTACGATGGTGACGGTGGGTCTGGCACAAGACCACCGCCACAATCTAGGATCTCACGGCAGTGGCAGTGTGACGGCAGATGGGAATCGCTGCAATACCAATGCCGGCAACGGCGAGCAAATTACAACCTACCTTTTCACCAAGTATTTTGAGGCAGGGACCTTGGTATGCTTTTTAGGTTTTCCTATGAGCCTAACATATCTGCCGCCGTGACGCTGCCACCTGCCCTGGATTACATTCAGAATACTCAGAATACGGTAGGCGGGTTCACCATAGACTTGGCGGTCTTCCGAGGACCACCGCGGTGGCAGTCCTACAGGAAGACTGCCAAACTCGTAATAAGGCTCTTTTGTAGTTAATGATCAGGTATGTACAAGAAAAGCAAGAAAAGTGAGAAGAGAAGGCATACTGGCCCCCTTTCTTCAGACTTAAATGGGGAGGAGAGTGAATCAGAAAGACAAAGATCTAGGGAGTCCAGGTTGGTGTCACCTGGCAGCCAGGTACTTTTATCTGCCTCCCAGGTGCAGCAAATAATTGAGCAGGAGTATCCAAAGCACTGGCGTCAAATCCAAACCCTTGGAGACAATATAGATGTTGAAGGTGCCAAACGATAAGACACAGTCTCCAGATTCTTCTTCTAATTCTGCAGCAGAGGTATTGAGTACTTCCTGGTGAGGGAAATATGTGACATGAGAGGAACTGGCGCAACTCCTTGATCACATGAGAGAACGTTTAGATTTTGACTCCACTCCAGCACAGCAGGGAGGGAGGGCCTGTTTCATCAAAATGTGAGATCACAGCTTTGACTCTTCCTATGCATAAAAAAATGAAGGAGCTACTTTTCAGGCGGTGGAAAGAAATGGATAAGTATTCTATTCCAAGATTCTTGGAACAAACGTATGCACTAGGAGATGGCGAGACCATAATCTCTCATAATATCAAAGTGAATTCCATTGTAGCTCCCTCTGAGTAAGAGGATAGTATTGAGTACTAAAGACTGCTCTAAGGTCAGCGGTGTAGACAGCAGGATGGATAGCAGTCTAAAGAAATGCTTTGCTGCTAACAATTTATCCATATGGACGCCTCATATAAGGTTACACTTCACAATCCCAAGTGAGAGCTTTCGAATCCTTGGCAGTAGCAAATTGATCAGAACTCCTACTCCAGATGGACCAGGAGGCTAAATTCTTGGTGGATGTTCTTCAGACAATATAAGATCTGTGGAGGGGGCTTCAGGAGCTGTAGTTCTAGGTAGGAGTAACCAGAGCATAAGAGAGTGCAAAAGAGATTTTTTGAGAAATGTTACTTTCTAAACATCTCTTTTGAAGAGAGAAAGTTCTTTGGAGGCAAATTAGATTTTATAATCACAAAGGGCTTTAAAGACAGTAAGCACACCATAACTTATATGGGTGGTTAATTTAAATTAGTTAAGTCCAGGAACAATGTTACTCAGGATTCCTTGAAAAAGGAAACAAAACTCAATTTGTCAAATGGGAAGAGGTTGTAGCCCAAGAAGTCTGCTAAGCTACAGGACTCATCAAGCCAAGCAAGGACAACCAAGCAATGGTCCTGTCTTCATCTTTTCAAATCAGGAAAAGAAGGAAGAACTACATTGAAGTCAATGGGTACTGAACTTGATCAAGACAGCAAGAGAACACGCCCCCGCTCGCAGAGTCCTGGCAGACGTGCACGTGTGAGGGTGAGACCATTGAGGGGGTCCGCATGAAACATGTCCGTAAAGACGATAAACTTGAGGATGACCTCAGCGCATGGGCATCGATGCTAACGGAACTACAGGATCCACGGACCTCAGACAAGTTAGAAAAAACAGACTAAGAAGGAATCAAAAGGCCCCTGAAAAAGTGAGTAAGGTACAGCTCTAAGGGGAGCACCAATGAAGAAACTCTGGGTTGCAGGCGATGCACATATACGGTATAATTAAACTAGACACGTGAAAGTTGGACACAGATTGAGAAGGGGAGGGGAAGGAGGGGAAACTGTTATTTACTGGCATGGATCAACGAACAGGGCTAGGACAGCAGACTTCCTCATTGAATGCATAATGTGGTTGTAATGGATCGTGTCCGCTGATGTATGGGGTGTTGGGAGGGTGGAGGAAGGGGGGGGGAATTGCTCGATGATGCTCCTATTTTGAAACCACCTGTTTATGAATCTGAAATGCCAATAAAGATTTGTTCGGGAAAAAAAGACAGCAAGACAGGCTATTTCTTTTAAATCAATGCCTTGCCTCCAAACACAGGAGTCATCCTTACACCCAAGCCCAACAACCCTTTCAAAAGGGATGCTTTGTGGTTGGGAGTGCAGGCCTTGTTGGAAAAGTGTTACAGCAAACAAATCATGGACGGAATGCTGACAATGCAAACATTCTCCCCCAGTCAAAAGATCTGGGTTTAATCCATTGTTCTTTTGCCCACTACGCCACCTCAGTTTGGACCCAGCCATATGCAAATCAATCTTGACACTGTACCCCATGGGAACAGTCCAGACCGAACTGCCAGGCCAGGTCCTCTCTGGACCGGAAACAAGCATCCTGGGAACGGTTTAAGGGTATGTCACCCTTCTTCAGCCAGGCCAGCTTGAATCCAGTGAAACAGTGAGCAAGGGACCCACGTCTGGGCATACCCATCCCACTTACGGCGAAAATTGTTGCAGCAAACAAATGATGGACGGACTGCTGACAATGCAAACATTCTCCCCCAGTCAAAAGGGCAGTCACTCCAGTCCCATTGGCAGAGATGGGCACCAGCATGCATTCTATTCATTCTTTGCGAGTAAGGCCTTGGGAGAATACAGACCAGATCAAAATCTCAAGAGAGGGAAGTCTTGGCTAAAAAAATATATATATATTCCATTTCAGGATGGTGACCATACAGTAAGTCATTCTCTTGGTTTCAACAAACATTTTCTCTCTACCATCAATCTGCAGGATGCTTATCTCAATATCCAAATTCCTGCGGCTCATCTAAAGTTCCTTTGCTTTGCAGTAGGAAATCTTAATTTCCAATCCAGAGTCCTGCCCTTTGGGGTACATTCCACCTCACATGCCTTTACCAATGTTTTGACTCCCTTGATGGTGGTCCTTTATCAAGATGGGATTTGTGTCCAGCCCTACCTCGATGACTGTCTGGTGTTCTCATCATCCATGGTGTTACTAAATACTCAAGTTGAAAGGTTTCTGTTGGTACTAAAGAGACATGGATTTTGGTAAATCTGAAGAAATAGCGCAATGAAGCTCACAGGGCCAAACCTTAATTGCAGTAAAGCTCGAGATAGACAGGGGTTTGGTAACTGTTCCAGAATGAAGAATTCAGAAGATCTAGGATCATATTACAAGTCTCATTTTGCTAGACTTTCTGACTGTATCAGTCTGGTTGCAGTTACAGGGGATTCTGGCAGCAACTGTATTTTTGGTTCAATGGGCCCGGTTAACCTGAACAAACTAATGAGGCACATTCTCCGGCATTGGACACTATAATGCCAGGGCTTGTCACTTACGGTTCTGACATCTCAGGAAAGAAAGCAGGACTTGCAATGGTAGATAGAATGAGGAAACATTTTAATAGAGGTTATTTTTGTCTCCTCCTGCACCAGTAATGCTATCATCAGATGCCAGTGCAGTAGGACGGGGGCTCATGGCTACAGTCTAATCAGATTCAAGAGGTGTGATCACAAAGTCCAATGGTCAAATCTTCCAATTGAAGTGAACTGGAGGCACTTTTTTAGCACTTCTCTCATTTTCTTCTCTATTGTTGGGCAGATCAATCATTGTCAGAACGGACAAAATGACTGCAAAGTCCTACATCAACAGACAGTGGGAGCGAGGTCTCCATCACTTCCCAAGATATCAGATCAAATTTTTGTTTGGGCAGAAAACAAGGTCAGCTCTCTGAGCACAATCTTCATTCAGGGAGTAGTAAATATTTTGGCAGACAGAGTAAGCAGGGAAATTCCGCTCCCCCACAATGTTTGTCTGAGCCCTAAATTGTTTGTACAGATGTGTCAGGTTTGGAGATTGCCAGTGATAAACTTGCTCAACTTGAGATATACTGCTCTTCTCCTACTCTTTTGTACAAGGGCCTCTGGAAGCATAGGGGGTAAATATGTTAACTCTAAAGGCTTTCTTTCTAGTTGCTATTTCATGTGCCAGGAGGTTAGGAGAGCTAGGTTCTCTGTCATATAGACATCAATTTTTCAGAATGTTCGAGGAAAGTATAATTCTACGACCAGGGACAGCTTTTATTTCTAAGGGGAACTCACCTTTCCATAGAGATCACACGCTATTTCTCCTGGTGTTTTATCCAAATCTGGAAATTGTGGAAGTGGAAGTGAGACTTCATTCTCTAGATGATAGAAGGGCCATAGTATTCTATTTGGAAAGAATCTAGGACTTTAGAGCCTCTTCTACTTTTTTTTGTTAATTTTAGACTAGTCAAAAGGAGTTTGAATCCTACAGTTCAGACACTCGGCAGCTGGATTCACTCTTTGATAACCTGAACCTACAAGTAGTTATTATTCCTACTGCCTTGGAAATCCAGGGCAGGTCGACCAGAGGAATTGTACCTTCTTGAGACAAATTTTAGGGAGCTCTTTAGCAGAAATTTGCAGAGCATCTATGTGGCCCACCCATTCTACTTTGTTGAAGCATTACAGAAAAATGAAGGAAACAAAGGGGGTAGATGTTTGAGTAATGACTTATAGTTGTCCTGGTCTTTATGGCTTGGGTATATCTCAAAAAGGATAATTAAGCGAAGTGAGAGTGGTGAGAAGCTAATGCTCCAATTCCTTACCGGTAATTGCATTAGTCTGAAATCTCTATTGCATTGATGATCTGATTTCCTCCCTCCTGCCCTGTTATGTATGCCAGGCCAACTGCATGCTACACGTTTGAGACAGCTAAACAAGAAATGGTGGGGCTGGGTCTTTTATGGAGGAAGCATTGGTGCATGGGTGTATCGAGAAGGCACAACTGCCTCTCAGACTGTTATTAATCAAGGCAAGAAAAGGACTCCGAATAATGCAACTACCAGGAAGTAACTGGAGCAGACACACAGGTGCACACTTGAAGGAACTGAGCAATTTCACAACTTAATGCAATCGATGTGAGCTACAGTATGAGATATTTGTCACTAGAACATTATAGCGTGTAATTTACATAACCTAGACCGAAAACGTTACTAAACTTAATGGTTTTTGTGAATATTACCTGTCATTACTTAAAAAAAATATTTTTGATGTTATTTTCCCACATCGACACACACACAAGACAACTGTCTCCTTTCAAAGTGCCACATAGTAGCAATCTAGCCAAATATATTCGCCTCTCAAGTCTCGTCTGAAAAACATGCCTCTGCCAGGGTCGGCAGACGTCACTGCCGGTGGGGCTGTCTACTGTCAGGGAGCACCGAGACGTGTGAACGCTGTCGCTGGCACGAGCGTCTCACAGCTCCCCCTCTTTGTACCTGTGACAGAGCTGCTACCTCAGCCCCCCTTCCACGCTTCCGGCCCACTGCTGTCGCATACCACTTCCCCTTAAAGCAAAGGAAAAAAACAGAGTTTGCTCTTAATTGCTGATGGAAACACCGTCATATTTTCCACTAGCCGAGCTTGAAACAATTACCGAACGAAACCGTCATTAATTTTTCCACAACATTTTGAAGAAGTGTCAGGAAACAGCTGCACTAGGCCTGATCCATGTCTTGTGTGCAAGCAAGGCAACGAAAAACGCTCCGCATCGGTTCTTCGTGAGCCAGTCTACCTTAGATAACGGTCGTGCAGGGGCCATCCAAACTGGCACGCACCTGCAGGCGTCACTGATTACCACAGTCCTGGCATGGATCTGGCACTCCGTGCTTCACCACGTTGCTGCCGCCGAGGTGCGCACTGACGCACGCTGTTAGACGCTCGAACTGGCAACAAGTGGCGCGCGCACTGCACAGGGCCAGGAGCAGGCTTTCCCGGGCTGTGGTCGCCTCCTTCTAGGAAAGTTTGCTTCCTGCTGCTTGCTCAGCTGTATCTTTCTTGGCCCCGATTCAGTGAAGCTCAAGTCTTCCATTCCGAATACATTCACCAGTGGGGCTACATAAAACACAGTTATAATCTCTTTTTCCCCCCCCGAACTACTAAAATAAATATATAAATACAGTTGCCGTGTTCTCCTGTCTCGCATGCCTTCGCTTCCGTTGAGGTATACCATGTGGACGGGGCCTATCAAACTGCACATTGTACGTTTTTTGGCAAAAACAAGTGGAACAGTATACCTCATAACTCCAAGTATGCAACCGCTGAAATTCTGCACAGCTTCAGCGCAGGACAGAGTAAGGCCATCTGGCGAAGGCTCGCATGAACCCAAGAATCCGCCTCACATTCAAACGTGCAGTCTCCAAACTTGGCAGGGCATCAATGTAAGGGGTGTGGGAGGTTGGAGGCCCATTAGTCTACTGTGGAGTTTGGTGAGGTCGCCTCAGCCTTCTTAGCGACTGCTGAGGTACAAGAAGACCTCACTCAAGAGCAAACTGGGCAACTTGGCGGCGGCACCCACAATTTCCCAATTTTGCTTCACACACATAGCATATATAGTCGGTGCTTTAAATTTTCTAGCACTCGGTGCCGGCACTTTTCATTAGTCAGGGAGAGTACCGGTACCCTGATTGGTGGGCAGGCTCAGGTTCCGTATCCACTACAACGCAGGACAGATGACGCTCTGCTTCTGGATCTCGCAATCACACTGAGCCATGAAGTCGACTTTTGCAGAGACGCTGAAGTCCAGAGGCGCCCCTTTGCAATTCCTCACACTGCAGGGGTTTGAGAGGGCTTGTGTCTAGCCAGACCTTGCACTGTTGATTAAGCTGAAACGACCATTCAGCTACAAATGCTTTAGCACCCTAACCCCCAGCTCCCTCTCCATCAGGTGCCTGGGCTGGTGCTGCACTGGCCACACTTAAGCGAGTGGCAGTTCAACACAATCATCTACCTTTTCTTTTCATGTTTGTTTTTTTCAGCGCACGAGCTGCTTCCCCCCAGGAGCTGCTGCCCCAATGGATGCATTTACATAACAGCGAGGGATCCATGGGTGTGATAGTAACCATGCCCAAAGAGCAATGCATAGCAGGGAATGCTGCAGCACTCCAAAAAAGACCTCCTGTGACAACTGGCAATGGATCTGGATGGGGGGAAACGAGATGATGAACATAGAAGGAAGGGAAGGGATGTAAAAAGGTGAGGTGACAGCTGAAGTTCGGATTGGCACGTTTTTTTCAGTTAAACCAGATATTTGTTCAGTTGTTCAGTTCTGAAATCGGACCTTAAAGATGGCATTTTAACACAAATTAGCGCAGAGTTCAAAATCTGCTGTAATTCTTGTTAACTTTCATTATCGTTTATAAATATATATGTATGTATTTGGAAATAATTTTGCACTTTTGAAGTGATTGAATGATTTATGCTTTTATTTACTGTTATATATCATATTATGTATCATGTCTTGCCCTTTGCCCCGCCACTAGCCCCGCCCACTTGACACACCTCTAGCTCCTTTTAACCACTTGGATGCTAAGGTGTTTTATGGCTCCGCATGCACTTTCCATTGAAATCAATGGAAACTCCATGACGAGTTACCCTTGTCATTAGCACTGAAGGGGTTAAAGAGTACCTGCACTTATTTTTTCCCATTTAAAGCACTGTATATAGTCATGTGAAACCAAGTCAAATTTTACGGAACACCTCCAACCCTGGTATAGTGTCACAGTTTACAAACGTACTACTAAAAGGCAGGAGTGCAATATTCTTCAAAATCACTGCTGAAACAAAGGTAGCCAGAATTCCAATGCAAATTGGAGTGTGGGTGGGGTACTCATGCAAACATACATGGGTCTCAGCCCTCCATATGTATGTATGTATATATATATATATATATATACATATATATATATATATATATATATATATATATATATATATGAACAAATGGGTACATTGCACTTGGAGTATAGGTAAGATGACAGAACTCACTGCCATGGGACCTGGGGAAAAAGTGTTTTGCCCTGTCAGGTCTTCTCATGAGAGTGGTCGTCAGGGGGGGCAATCATGGGGGGCCCTAGGGCCTGGAATGGCTACAAACAGGTTCTATGCTGGTGTTTGGGGACAGGGTTGTGCTGGGAGGTCTTGTAATGGCAGATACAGCTTTGTGTTGCAAGATGGCTGCTACAGTTCAATATTCCGAACTGCTTCAATCAGGCATTCCCCAATCAAAGATGGCAGCAGGAATAAAGGCCATTACAGTATTGGTTCTTGGTCCTGTTTAAAGTTGCAGTCTCTGTGGTACTGCTTTGTCTGGCAACATTTTATGCTGCTAGGGTATTCCTGAATTCATATTTGTTTACTCAGCCAGCCGTCTCTTTGTATGCCCCTTATTTGTGTTCTTCTGTCAACTTGCCGGTTTGAACTTCTATTCCTAAATTAGGTTTTTGACGCTTCTGTATTATTTTTGCTTACGTCATTCAGGCACATCTGCCAGTTTCTGGTGTAGTACATGCTTCCAGGGCCTTCCCAGACCTAGGCACCATTAGCCTTGAGGAAGCGTGTTCCCTTGTCTTAATTTCCTTGACATTTGAAGCATTAACCTTGAAAGACATATGCTTTTTGTTTTATTGTAATTCATGGTCCTGGTGTGTTCCGTTGGCCCCTTCCGCCAGCTGACTTATTATCTCTCAGCCTTTGCTACGTCATTACCGTTTCCTTAGGCATTATCTCTCAACCTGTCTGCTATTAGCAGATATTTGAGATCTAGGCATCAGAGAGGCTTTTGGATCATCTGCGAGAGACACACTACCCCACATGTAAAGCACATGCAGAAGCAACTCAATGAACTATCGGACAAACTATTTTTACCAGTTACCACAAAGTTGCCAACAATGAGCCAGTAGAATGACCGAGCAATGTTGGACAACACAAGGAGAGATGTATGCAGCAGTAAAGGGAGGTCGTGTCACACCTATTTCTAAATTATGTACACATATTGTTTTGCCAGCATCGATATATTCTAAAAAGTCATACAATTCCATGCCATGTTCACATATCCCCAGGTTCACGTTGTGCATATTGAGCTATACAATACCATGCAGAATTCACATTTGTCCCGATTAGGTACACACTCACACGAGGTAAATATTTCTATGGCTGTAACGCCTTGTCTCACTACGAGTGATTTCTGAAATCCTCGCAGCTTGCCTGCACGAGCTTTGCTTGAGTCACTCTCTGCTGTGTGGGTAGAAGTCCTCCAGACCATGCCCTTGTAACGATAGATAGTGAAACACCGCACAGTGCTTCCACCATCCTTGGCCTCAGCAGTGCCCAGGTAGGCTTCTGCGAAGTAGAGAGCAGGCATTAATCTAACAGGATATGTTGGTAGCGGGAGAGACAGCCTGTCATGCGGCTTCTTGTTAATTGTACCATACACTTGAGCCCCAGGAGGACCTGCCTGGACAAGGTGGATTTGCACAACGCTGAAGTCTCTAAAGCCCACAGCCAATGAACTACTTACGAGTAATGCCTGAGTCAATCCCAGAACAACTCAATTTTCCAGACTCTGACAATACATTTTCTACCTTTCTGATTAGCTCCGAGCACTTGAGTGTAACAGCCTCTGCTCATCATAACTAGCTAGATTATGAGGAGAAAAGTAATAGATGAACCCTTGTCAGGGGTGGTAGTAAGCACTATATAAATGCAAAATCAAGTCAATAAAAACAGATAACGTATTTTCAATCTGACATAGAGAGCCTAAATATATTAAGCAGGTGATCACCCTAGTGGTAGGGAGGTGAGTATAAGGCATCGCTGAGTCATACAGAAGAAATACTGTTTACCGCTCCCATGCAGATGTAGGCATGACTTGGCATGGTTATAATCACTGCAGAGTGCTTATATCAAAAGGCATGGCAATATCATGACACCATTGCAGTTCTAGGCGCAGGAGGGGTGCAGTGGGTGCTTCATCCCCCGTAAAATAACCATGTTGTAATTCAGAAGATGAATGAGCAATAAAGATGCCTGAAAATGTTGTTTTTATCTTGTTACATTTGCTGTGCTTGAGAGACAGAGGTGAGATGTAAGACTACGTCTTCTGACCAAGTGTTGCCTATTCTTTTAACATGGAAGTTGTTGTTTAATTTATCTGACTGCGAAGTGAGAGAATTTTGTAAAATGAACTCTATGACAGTCTTGCTGGTGTGAAAAGAAAAGCTGCAGCATGTCATTTTCTCAAACACACAACACATTTGAAAAAAACCTACGAATGATCTGCACAAATATTGCAAAATATATCAACGGTTAGAAAAACCCCAAATGAAGGGGATGCACAAATGACAAATATTCTCTGAACCCTTATTTCTACACATTATCGCTTGTGCGTTATATAGTTTTATCAGTATAAAAATGCCTTTGCAAATTAAGTGGTCAATTCAATGGAAAATGTGCTGTCTGTAAATGGCACTGTGCTACCACACAATGCTTTAGTAATATATTTGCGACAGTGTGCTCCAAAATGCACAACCCGCTACATAACACACTCATAACACTTTCTTGCCCAATGGACGTGGCTCATTTCCTATACTTGTTCTTTGGTGACACTTCGATTTTTCACAATTTCTATAAGTTCAGTGATGTAAAATTGATGGCAGCACCCCCACTCAGAAAATTATTAGAGCACTTCTGAGGTGGCATAGTGAGCAAAAGAGCGATGGATTAAACCCAGATCTTTTGCCTCGGGGTGAATGTATGATTTATTTAGCATTCCGTCCATCATTTGTTGCCGCAGCACCACTGAAAGCACTATGTGTGTGTCATTGAAATTTACCGTACCAGAGCATGCAGAATACTTGGTTTATAGTTGGCAAACTATTGTATACGACACCCTGGAAGGAGTCACCTATAATTATTTAGTCATATTATGAGCATGCCATGCACAATAACAGCAAAGAAACAGTAAAAGCCTCTTATGCACAGTTACTTGTGGGTCCAGCAATTTTCCGGCATCAATGAAAATGTCAAGCTCACTCTGGTGATTAATACCCTTGCTGGAGAGAGATTCCAAATTTGTCTAGTGACAGTTTTGACTCATCATAAAGCAGTGCAGAAGGTGAATATGCCTACTGTAAAGAACATGTATTATGTACATCACATAATTGTATTTTATGTAAATAGCTCAGTGAGTTAATGCCTTTGTCAGAGATATCCTTTTAATACTTGCAGTTCATAAGTTACAATCCTAATGTAGCACAGTGAGCTACGAACTCTCATCAGAGAGCTGCATACAGACTGCACAGTGTTTATTCCCCAGTCTTTCATTATTCTAAAGGCTTTCCTTTTCAATTTAATCCTATTTTAACTATTTATTGTTTTTTTTATTTGAATGTTTTATGAATTATAACTGAATATCATTATAAGCCTTGGAATTGTATTTTGTAATGTATCGCTTTAAAGATATTTACGTATCGAAATAAAGCTTTTACAAACATTATTCTAATGTTGCTAAAAAGAGTTAATTTGGGTAGAAATAAATTATGATTCATAGAGCTAATCCCAACCACTGTGCTATGTTTTAAATCCTGAGTTTGTGCGTATCCAGACCAAGCTTTCTTAAAATGTAATGCCTAACAGTATGGATGACATGTAGCTCCAACACCTTGTTGTCCTCACTGTTTTATGTGAGGTGTCCTACACACTGATTCACATACGAATGATTCATTGTCTCTGAAAAATGTGTGTGTGATGTAAAATGCTCTGACACCCTTCACTGGCAGGACAATTGCTATAAAATTAATGAAACACCAAGCGACAAAGACTGTGGAGAGATGAGGGGCACAGTTAGCGGGTGGTAGTGAGAGAAACGATGAAGCAGGTGGTCATTAGCGGGGTGCCAACAAAGATTGTTGCACTGGGTGCCACAAATGCCTAAACCAAGCCCTGCGCACCGATGTAACCAGTATACATGGACTGTAAGCCACAAATATTCAAGTAGCAATATTTTGATGCAAAGAGCTCATTTTCCTACGGTGTGCTGCAAGATTCGATTGAGACTAAAGATAAACTGCTTACTTCCAATATGGCCACCATGCTGATATTGGACAGATGTGCGGTCCTTGAACCTGAATGGGTGGACTATTAGCACAGTGATTCCTGTAAATTAAGCAGACTCCCATTCTAGCATCTAGATGCTTTATAGCATCTGGGGCAGAATCACTTACAATTAGTTTTTTGTCCAAACTCCAAACATACTATACATACACGACAGTGCAATGACAATCCTCTTTTTCATGAAGTGACAAGGGAACCTAAAGTGAAACGATTTGACTGTTCCTTGAATCCTGATTCATCTTGTTAACCCTGACTGCAACACACGACCACCAATCAACTGTGTCACTAGAGGCCCAAGGGTAAAGTCCCCCATTATAATGTTCACCTCAAACTTCATTCTGAATTGTGTATGCACACAGGGACACTAATACCCGCGCAGAATACCATTCCTTTGAAACTTACAAGCTTTTTGCCACATACCTCAAAGAATCAAATACGAAAACGGAAAGAGAAGATTGAATCAGATTATCTCTCCCTCATCAACTGGCTGCATAGAATTTTGGTTACATATGATGAGACATCGTTTTCATTGCCTTGAATACTTGGAAATAATGCTGTACCAACAGAAGAACTTTGGATTTTGAAGAAATCAGAATAAATTACTGGACATTGAATTCAGTACACGTGGAACATGCATTATTAGAGTGCTCAGAAAGGATTTAAATGTATCCCTCATCAACTGCATTGGCTCTTCCGGCATCATTCATGGTACAAAGCTCTCATTTAGATGTACAAAATTGGACACATGCTTTTAACCTCTGTGAGTGATATGAACGTCAAGCCTGCATCTCACAGAACTGCCTTATAAGAGTCCTGCACAAAGATCAAGGTACTAGGAAAGTGGTTAGCACATTCCAACATGTTTGAGTTGCCTCAGACTTTAACTGTTCTAGGAGGCATTTCCCTCTATAAAAATTCACAAAAGGCCATCTTTGAAACTCAGCAGACACATGGAGAAAAAGTGACACAGGAGCCGAGGACATAGAGCCTGATAAAACACCTCTTTGAACGAGAGAATTATTTCAAGTATCCAATCCAATCTAGACAACGCGATTTACCTCCAAATCTTAGGTACAGAGCAAACCAAACTATTAATATAACAGGTATATCCTCAGAAGAATAACATCCACACTAGGGTTAGCAGTAGCATACACACCCTTGATCAGCAACACACCCACTCAACCAAAGGTTTCAGTCGAACAGTACCCCGCTTTATTACAACACACAGAGACAAGCTAAATTTATTAAACTCAACATAGATTTGGACTGCAGGTCACAAGGTTTCCCACACATAAGCAGGGAAACTCTACACGCTCTTAGAGATTTTGCCCAGTGTGTGACCAATTATTGAAAAGAATATAACACACAAGCACTAAGACACCTAGTAACAGTTAAACATTAGCTAAATAAAGAAAACAATAACAAAAGTCCAACAGTGAACTAATTATGACAGCAGCCGATACCAGTGCAGCACAGGAGTCCCATGTGGCAGTTTTTGAAGATTTTCACAGAACATCCTTATTCTTGTTCCTGCAGAAGCCCATCAGCAGTTTACTTCAATAATGTACACATAAATGTACCGAATTGAGAACATTTGTTTCCCTTTCCACCAAAGGATGCTCCTCAGATTTATAATCTGAATCAAAAATATATCCAGTCGCATCTTTTGAGGTCCATATACTTCCTTTATAGATGGGATGGGATTGATTCCACCTCCCTTCCTCTAATCTCCATTTGTTGGAATGCACTTCTAAGTCTCAGTGGTTCGCCTCACTAAGGAATGTAGGACAGAATTGCATAAGCACCCTAGATGTTAGTGTCCGGTCTCTCCCAAGAAATGGGTACCACAAAACGTTTTATTTCCCACCACAGTACGCGTACCACAGAGTTTTTCTTTATCGACTGAGCCAGAGAAAGCAATCAGTTATTAAAGATTGGAAGAACAGTTGATTTATGTACTAGGGTATTCGATGGAAGAACCCACACAACATTGACATACTAAGGGCATCAGTAAAAAAAAAAAAAAAACTAGATCTCTTTTTAATTTGCACCATGGTTAATTTCTTAACAAACTGGACTCAGTCACTCTGGAATCACATACAATAGCAAATTGTATTTACTGATGCTACTGTCTATCAAAGAGGTCTTATTTATTTTCTACACAATTCAATGACGAATGTGTTACTTAGGCGGTTTAGATCCCACCTCTAAAGTGAGTTGGTGGACTCGCAAGCGTGGTGGGTGGAAGAACTGGCAACTTACACAGACTCTCCCACCCTGGACAACAAGCTGTAAATGATCTCACAGTGTTACAAAATGCATCATTCTTAGCTGAAACTGAGAGCTTGTCTCTTTTTCACTCATATTGAAATTGTGTGCACTAGATACCAAAAACAATAAAGATCGTAAACAGAAGCTCCCTTATAATGGGTAGGCATTCAGATACCCCAAAAAGCAGGGAACAAATGGTGCTGCAATATATAATACTCCAGTAAAAAACTATATACGTAAAATGTCCCACAATTTCAAATAATTTACAACATACAGCACAGTGTGCAGGCATGCACACGTATAAATAGCAATTGGAGCAAGCACAGTAATGCTGACGCACATCTGTCAAATGTACTCTTAAATATAAATGTCCACTTTTTGTAAGATCTCTGCACGATACTCAGCAAAGGGAGAGAGGAGCCACTCCCATGCTCTCCAAGATTGGGAGATGAATCCTATTACATTAATAATGTTTTTGCAAGCACACCAAATAAAGCAACACCTTATCTTCTCAGTCCATCAAGAAAGTCTTCTTTAATTCCAGATGTCTTAATTCCAAATAGTTAATTCCACTAATTTGTAATAATGATGCAACAATTTTATTAATGCATAGAAATATGTTAGCCACAAAATAATGGAATGTGCCATACGCTAACACGTATGCTGTGTAAAGGTTGACTGTTCAATGTTTGGGTCAGTTAATACCTTGATTACTTATTTCGCTTAAAATGAGTTTAAATAACATGTGCAGTTAGCAGTGTTACATTATAAATAGAACGCTCTGACAAAAATACTGGACCAGAACATTTTCGCAAAAGAAATATGAAAAACTGAAACATCAACAGTACATCATGCAGAAGTCATCATCAATGGCAATAGAACCTGAGGGCTGAGGTACCAGCAAATATGGAGAGTTGATGCATAACTCCACTGTGAGCAGCCCCTGCTTGACTGTGACAGCTAAAGTTGTTCTTTGTGGGCAAAGTGCTTTTTCGTGAGTCGCTGACCAAGATGTGGCAGCACCAACATGGAGACCACTGGAAAGTAAATGTGGCGAGACCTCTAGATGTGCTTCAGCCTGGGTCTCCAGCAGCCATCCACAAAAGACCCATGGCAAAGCAGACATCAAATACAGAAGTCTTGTTCAGATTTCCCACTTGTTTTCGCTTGCTTTTTACTTCAGCGCAAAGCCGGCAAATGCATCCAGATGTATCAGGCATCACATTTACAACATGGTTGGCCTTCATCCAGCAGTTGCTTTCAACTGTAGCGAAGGGATCACTGCAAACCTTTTAACTTTATGCAGTTTATTGTTGTGCCTCCGTTTGACATAGGTTGCTCTTTGTAAATCTAATTTCTGTAAGCTGTACTCTTGAGTATCCACTGCGATAACTGGTGGCGGGGGTAGAGAGATATATTTCCCGTCTAGTGGAACATTTGCCCTTGCGCGTATTGAAGACTTGGTGGTGCATACTATCATGAAATGTGGGGCGTCTGGAAATGCAAGGGGGAAAGGGGTTGAATCCAGGATTTGTTAACAACACAGCATGGCCAGGAGTGATACTTGGTGACCCAGAACAAAAGCAGATGTTAAGTATACAGAGAACCACCAAAAGTTCAATGTTTCAGTGATGACATTCAAAGAGTTCATATTCCTCAGGAGGACAATAGCTGACACACAGGCGTTGAATTCCAAATCACAAGACTGAGTAAAGGATGCAAAGAAGGCAAAAGAGGCATGACAGAGTATCAGACCTAAGCAGAAACCTAGTGAGACCCACATAGAATGTGTGAAAAAAAGATGTACAAGAAGGGAGAATGTGAGAAAATACCCCTTTTTGCATGGTCATCCCCGTGGTCATCCCAATTGTTTGCTAATTTTTATTGCTGTTTTTTAAATCCTGCACACTGTGGCACTGCTGTTCAGCGTCCAGGGTCTGTGATTTGATTCTGAACACATGTAGAAATTGGCTAATACCGGATTGTCTTATTTAACTTTCTTTTTAGGCTGTAGGATATGGTGTAGAAAACACAACAGTGGCATAGAAAGTTAGATGCCAACCGTGGACTGCACAACTTATTATCCCAACCACTAATATAACAAGGAGAACATGGCTTCAGGCCTACCATTGTAGCCTGATTGCTGCAGTTTAAACCTCCAGCCCGAAAAGTCAAAGGACCCTTTAGACAGGGGAAAACATTATTTTTAAATATTAAGAAGTCGACCCTATGTAGACCTTGAAACGTACAAGGTAAGGCACATAGCACTAAAAGGACATATGCAAAAATGTAATGTCCCCAGGTCCCTGCAGAGATAAGTCACTAAAAGCTAGTTTCACTGTGAAAGGCCCTTGTTGTCCTATAATAAAAACGAAGGCACTGATTTAAATATTAATCCTGCAACTTGGGTTTAGGCCAGCCAGAAATATAATTCAACCACTTTTTGAAATATTTAATAAAAAGGCAATTCAATTATAAAGTTGGATTTTTAATAAATATTTTGGAAAGGAACATTTTAGAAAAGTGCAGCTTTCAAGTACTTGAATTTAATGAGGCATGAAAACTTCACCCAGAGCACAGATAGTAGGACGAGCCTGGGACCCTGCACCTGCGCGCCTGAGTGGTACTAAACCTGGCAATATTTGGCAGCCACCGGCAACCCCAGAACATGGCATAATCCCTGCTGATGAGGGGTAAATACCCCGAAACACGTGTCCAGGGATGGCGAAGATAGCGAAGATAGCAGAGAATCGAAAGAAGATGCATCGCGGAACACGAACTACACTTACCACAGTCCTTAGGGGCGATCCCGCTGGTGTGTGAGTAGTGTGCGACCCCACCCCCATTTGGGAGTGGAGAGGTGCTTACTTCTTCTGGAAGTAAGACCTGTTAGGATGGGCATAGGAACTTAATTTCATTTAAAGGGGCCTGCCATGTAACAAGTAAATGTCAAGTGGCCCCTGGAACGTTCAGAGACCTTATCCCCATAGTCAGGCTAGTACCAAAACCAATAGGAGTAAAGCTACCTTCAGGTCTGGTTTTGAGTGATCACAGAGGTTGACTGGGAGATGGGTGTCCGCATTTGGATTTTGGGAATAAGGTGCACTATTGGACTGTTTGAAGTAAGGCAATCAGGAACTTCAGAAATAAGTGGGTAGGGTTGCCCCCAGAAACCTTTAACCCATTGGTTCAAGAGTGCACATTAGTCACTACCATGTACTAGCCTGGGGCAGGTGTAAAGACGAAATCTGCAGGCAGCATGCTTGGAACACTTTCTGGCCCTCCGAATAATCAGAAGAGCATAGAACCTGCTGTTTGTGAAAATTGAGGAGCTCTGAAGAATTGAACCTGCTCCATCGTGTACCCAGAACAAAGAAATGGGCTCCAAGGGTCAGTTGGCTGACCTTCCAGTGTGGCTAGAGATACATAAGAGGCCTATTTTCCTGACGTGCCCAGTTGGCTACTAGCAACTGGACATAGACTGGACCCCACTTTTGGCCTCTGCCTAATACCCTGTTTGTTTTTTAAGTGCCGCCCATGAGGTCCTGGGGGCCTAAGAAGCGTACTCCTCTTTTTGTTTGGGCACCAGAAGAAAGTTTGAAAGCTTCTCAAAACGTTCCCTCCTCGCTCTAGAGCTTCAGCAGAACATACCAGGAAAAGTATCTGACAGGCAGTTGCACAACACTGGAATGGATTTCAGATTCGCCCTGCTTAAATTTCCCATACCTTCCAAAACGTTCCATTCTGATTGGACCCAACTCTATTCAGATATCTGGTCTTTGGTTCCACTGCGGCAGCCACAGTTCAGTGGCAATTCGCTAGAGGAAGATTTTTTCCTCAAAAAGTGAAAAGGTTTCCTTCTGCGTTGGGTCCTAAAACAAATTTCAACTTTTTTTTTTTTACAGTGTCAATGTCGCTTTCTGTAGTGGGACTTAACATGTTTTCTACTATTTGACTTCCAGATTGCCAGAGGAACCAATCCACTAGGTATATCCAACCTTGGTTAATGGTTGGCCTGAAATTGTACCTTAGTCCCAGTCTACCTTCAGTATTGACTAACATTATGTGCTTGTTTTTCTTGGTGCCCTTTCCACTTAAATCTTTAAAAATGTATACGTCAGGTTCCCCTTATTAAATTTTGTCTTTTTGGTGTAATTTTTCTAATTAAATTTTTTCTCTATATTTATAAATTTAAGTATGATTTATATTGTGTTTTGGCTTTGACTTTTTAACTGTTTGATACTTTTAAAGGCTTCACACATTTTCTCCAAGTAAAGCCTGTCTGCTGTGTGCCATAGATAACATGGGTTGAGGTCAGGATTAAATTACTGAAACCTTTGACTGGACCTAACAGATTAGTGTCTTTATCACTTTTGGTGGACTATCATCACCCCAATTAATACTTCACTTTCTAACTCAGAGAAACTAAATGCACCCTCTTGAGCAGAAAAACACTTCTGATCTTGTGGACCTAGAAGACAAGAAGTTGGTTGTACCTAGGATCTTATGCCTTGTATCTTGGTGCCTCACTTCAACAAGGTTAATAACTGACCTACAACCTCTAAGTATTGCTGAGCTCGCATTGTAATCACAACAGATATCATTGGAGACAAGAGATACAGCTGCCTCAATTTCAGGGTATGTTTATAGGTCAAAGTTGAAAATAACTTTTAAGGTAAAGTTTCTTAAAATAGAATTCCTATCAGAAAGTGTAAATCACCTTAGGCCATAATAATGAAGACTAGCGCAGTTATTTCCAGTTAGCTTGACTCCATCACAAATCTCTTAATCAGAGATGTTGTGCTTGTTTGGACAATCACCTTGTTCCTCTTTAATGTTTAAAAGACACTACACTTTTGCCAAAAAGCAATGTTTGTCTTTCAGGTAGTAGATCTCCGCCTATCCTCCGTCTTTGAACTACAAGGGAGCTTATTGCCTCATATCAGGCAAAATTAGCTCTATTCGCTTTGCGGTCTCTATGGTTGGTAATACATTTGTGGATTTTTTGGTTGTAATGATGCCAACAGAGACATGTGCTACCCCATTGGAGGACAGGATCCTGTAAGAGCTGATCCCTCAGACAGCATTGTACCTCATATATTAAAAGATACAACTAACTGGACCTACTAGAGAAACTGAAACCACAGTGGGAAATGGATGTGGGGACATTACAGGACGTGGAATGAGAAGAGGTGATCCGTTCACTACAAGAGATGTCAATAAGAGCGACATTTAGGCAGGTGCAGCTGATAATACTCCATGGTTCATCTAACCAGACAACGTTTGGCTAGAATCAGGATAGCCTCAGGTGTTCACTGCTCCGGGGAATGTGGACAGAAAGGTAGCTTCGTCCACACTGAGCCGATGTGCCTGGTGCTCTTTTGGAAAGGGGTTGGGAACTGCCTGAATTGTCTCAGGGGTCAACGAGGAACCCAACAATATGTTGTGTCTGCTGGATGTCTGGAAGGACGGTACTGTGCATAAACACCAGAAGATATTCTATAGGTTGGGGCTTATGGTGGCAAGATGGAAGGTAGCCAGACTATGGGGGGAAGCAGGTGCTCCTGTTGTGGAAACATGGGAAAAAGGCATGGACTGGTGTATTATGGCAGAGAAGTTCACAAATGAGAGGCCGGTATGTCTGAGGAAATGGGAGAAAATTTTGCCTCAATGGAAAATTTACAAGGATATCTTATGAGAGGCACTGAGATGGGTGCTCGTAGTACGAACAGAAGATCCTCGCTATGCCAAGGGAAAAGTGTGCATTGCTCTGAATATCTGGGTCCTGCAGCTGGCTATACTTTTTTATATACTTTAAAAAATGTATGTGTCTATTATCCTGTGCTTCAATAATAAAAAGATGTTATAAAAAAAGTAATGTCTCCACAAGCACTGATGCTAAAGAGCGGTACGACTTATAGGCTTTTCTCCCTTCTCAGTGGCTGCCTCTGCCTGCACGTTGACCATAGTCTTCCAGAGGGCCGCGCAGGATGACTTACTCAGTTGATATTTTAATGTCACAGGCATGGCCCCCTTGAGGATCAGCAGCTTATAGCGGGACGCCTCAGCCTCACTTGATGGCTGAGAGAAAAGGGTAATTGGCACTAAAATGTCTTGTGTCGGCCCATCCTGCATCATCCCATGAACATTAGCTGTCATTGTTCAGCCCCGGATTATGATTTAGATGCGCTTGTGAAGACAAACCTACAAGGACATGCAGACCAAATCTTTCACATTAGCAAGTGCTCCCATTAAGCACTGCTAAAACCAACATAAAAACAATGTCTCGTTCACCCTCACAACACTGTCATTGCTTTGCGCTTGGCATAATATACACGCAAGCTTATATTGGTAAGGAGGGCATGCACATCCTTTGTACTGATGCAGATTTTAATGATTGTTGGTTCTGTTTTGACCTTTGCTGGGCTGGACAAGGCAATGTTTCAGTTTCACTTTACTGGTCTGGATTGTAAACCAAAATCAGCTGTGTCAGAAATGTTCAAATCAGCCCCTCACTGCTGGATGCTGCAGCTAAAATGGAGCCATTGGTTCATTCACGGCAGCACATCGTGCCCTTAAAGCAGCCTCCTTGCCGCCAGCCCAGTGGAAAAATGCCAGACTGGCAGAATCACCAGTCCAGGTCTGGGAAGGACTTGTGAGTTGATTCAGAGAAGACAGGCGAGGCTTTTCATCTTCTTCAGCGGAGCCTCATGAGGTCCAAGAAAAATGTATCTCGATCTTCAATGGAGAATCCAGACTACGGAAATGCACAGTGCTACCATGCTAATGGCAATTATTCTAACTAACAGTAACAATAATAACATAGGAAGAATGTATGATTCCCTCAGAAAAATTGATTACCTAAATTATGGTGAAGGTAAATATATATACGGCAAATATAGGTTTACTATTCTTAACTTCACATCTACATAGCTTGAAAATAAATATATTGTCAAGGTAAGTATACATGGAGTTAGGAATAGAAAGTGCTCTCAGTATTTTGGTACTCAATACCCTGACTCTATTATTTGTACCACAATATTTAAAACTCAATATTGTGCTAGCATTTCCAGGGAAGATTTACTGATTTCTCATATGAGAAGCCAGACTACTGAAAAGTACAGCGCAGCCATGCCAATGACAGATTGTGCTGATGAACAATTACAACAACAATATAGGAAGGATGTGTGCATCCCTTCAAAGAAAGCCAAGAAAAGTCAGAAAAACCTCTAACCTGGAATGACAAAGGTGTGCCTTGTGAAGACCTTCAAAGCAAGCTGAGTATGGACACACCACGACAAAGACACTGCCTACACACTGCCCTGACAAGTGACCTACTCTCGAATAAAAAGACAATTCCTTTTACGATGCGCGTAATAAATACTCTGTGGATGTATAGAGATACATCCTGTCTGACGAGTACTAATGAATGTCATGGTTTTATAAACCTTAATAAGCATGGCTAATTATTGTAGAATAGAGCTACTATCCCTGACAAGAGACAAATAAGAGGGTGCGGCAAGTGGAAATTATTGACATAGCCTCCAGCCTCAAAGGTGACCTTTTGGAAAATATGGATGCCAATTAGGGGTAGGCAGGGTTTGCTTCAATTACTTGGAGGTAATTGTATTACTCAGACTCCTGTCCTCGCTTTCATTCGTTATTTAGAGAGGCAGTCTTACCTCCCAGACACACCAATCAGAAGAAACTTAACAGTATAACTGTCCCTAAGGCATTCTGTTTATGCCAAGCCACATACCTAAAATTGGACTGGTATTACAGGACAGGTGGTAGGGAAGTAATAAATCATACTGAGGAAACGAGTCAGAGTAATGCAATTATAGGTAAGTTATTGAAGCATTGCCTCCTCCTTCCCCTCGCTTGGATTAATTACATAGTGTGACTAACCCAAGTAAAAGTACCAGAACAACTGTAATTTGGTGCTTCAAACCTTTTATAAACATAGAGAGTTTTCTCCTATTTAGCCCATAGAAAAAAGAACTTCCGGAACCACAAATCATTTAACGTCCAATTCCTGCATTATCCGATAATACTTTACAAATGCGGAAGGGGTGACCCATGTAGCTTCTCTGCAGATGTCCACTAATGATGCTCCATGAGCCTCTGCTAAAGAAGATGACATTCCCTTGCTTAATTTCCCTTGAAGACATAAAGAAGAAGGAAGATTTGATTCCCTGTAAGCCAAAGACATCAGCAATTTTATCCACCTGCTTAGGGGTTGGATTGTAGGTTTCAAACCTTTTTTTTGCTGGTCTGTAATTTATGAGGAAAGATTATGAGTGTCTGAAATCCATTACCCTATCAAGATTAATTAGAAAACCTTTTTTTACATCCAAAGAGTGAAAGTTCACACCTTCTGGGTTTTCAGGATCTGGCTAATATGTTGGAAGCACTACCTCCTATTCAGTATGGCAAAGAAAATTTACCATTGAATTGGTACAGCTGAAGGTCCTGTATTTAAAACAATTCTGTCCACAAAATCTTAAAACAGGGTTGTTTACAAGCAGGGATCTTAACTCCACCAAAGTTCTGGCAGAAGTGACAGCAACCAGAATAAAAAGTTTTTAATGTTAACATTTGATATCCACCTCTTCTAGAGGTTCAAACAGAGGTTTCTTAAGGGGCCTCTAAAACTGTAGACACGTTCCAAGATGGATTTGAAGGCCCTTCTGGGGGGCGAATGTTGTTAAATCCCTTTTATAATCAATCAGAATTCCTTTGTCGGGTTGTCCCAAGGACCTCTAAATACCCTTATAACATCCCACTGTATTTCTTACGTTGAAATTCTAACGCATAATGCAAATCCCTCCTCTAGGAAAGAAAGGTTGTGGACCAGCTTCGTGGTTTGAGATATTAAATTCTTGGCCCTACACTGTTAACTTAACGTTACCCAATGTTTAGTGCAAGATCCTAATGTAGAAGGTTGCCCAGAAGAATGAATAGTTCTGGCTAGCTGATCTGAAAGACCCTCCTCCTTTGCCCTGACCTTTCTACTTCTAGTCCGCTAGTCTGAATCTTGTTAAAGAGGTGACACTGAGAAGAGGAAAATTATGGGTGATCGAACAATGGGAAGGAGCCACTCCTGTTCATTCCTCATTAATATCAGGAGACAATACCAATAAGAATGGGGCCAGATTGGCACAATCAGAATTGCGGCAGCACTTTCTCATTCTTTACTCTGACTAAAAACTTTAAAATCAAGTGGAATGGTAAAAAGCCATACAAAGGACATGAGAGAGCAATTTTCCAAGCCCTGTACTCCTTTGCCCTTGCACATAAATGAGGTAGATGAAAGTTCTGAAGGGTTGCAAATAAGTCCAAACTGCTTTCCCTCAGATCTGACAGACTTGTATAAAAATCTGGGGACTAAGACAAAAAACCTAAGAGGATAGAATTCTACTACTTAATCTGCCTGCCACGGAGTTAGAGGTGCCCTCAAAATGTAGTGCTATGAAAGAGGAAAGTCTATTTTCCGCCCAAGAAGACCATACATGCCGAATCTGGTGAAATTCTATCCATGCTCAACAACCCATCCCACTGGGATCTGTGGACTAAGAGAGCCTGAGGCGATAATGTCACACTCTTCTGAATATTTCGGACCTAGCGCCACCAGTGCAACCCTTGTTTCATGGTCTGAGTTACTGGAATGTTTTGTGACAGATCCTGGCTGACTGGATTCCAGAGGGAAAACTGATGACTTACCACTCTGTTTAGTTGGAACCTGGCACACTGAACCAGAAATACGGTTGTGCTTGCTGCAAGATCTCCCTAGATCTGTAACGACATTGTCAAAGATGCAGTCTCTAGATGACTATGTGTTCTTGTAGTCTTTGGACTCTTTTGTCCATAAGTGTTACTGGACCCAGATTTGTCCAAAAACATTCCTCCAAAAATATCTTTCTTGGGAATACTAGCACAATATCCAGTTTTAGATATTGTGGTACAAATAATAGCACCAGAATATCAACTACCAAAATACTGTGAGCAAAGGACTTTTTCAAACTACTGTCAGCCTTGCAGTGTACTGGATCATTTTGCGTGCAGTTCTCTGAATTTACTGCTAATATTGCAATTAAAGGGGACAATACGGAGTCTACCATGATGTTATGTGGGATAAAGTTCAAAAATTCCTCCAAGGAATAAGTCTTAGGTAGGAATGTTGGTAGGTTGGACTGGTCTACCTTGTATCATTGCCTTAGAATTAATTTCCTGAACTACTTGTGGATCAGAAGCATCAGAGATGGAGGCCTGATGTATTATGATAACAAACATTTCGAGTCAGCAGGTACCAAGACTGGATCAAGTCCCAAATTATCTGTATTATAATGCAGCACCTGTGTTAAGTCCTCACTCTACAAATATTTTCCAGAAAATGAGGTGGTCAGATCTTCCTCTGATGACTGATTTACGAGAATGGATCTCCACTTTTCCTGCTTTGGACCTTTTCCTCCTCCCCACTGCATTTACCTCTAAAACCTTAGCGACTGCTTCACTTATCATCTGCTGTACCTGTAATGCTGATAACAGTGCCGGACCACAGGGAGATAAAGATCTAGAACCTCATCATCATCAAAGGAAGAAATAACTACAGTGTTCATCATACTTTTTCTTTTTCCCTCCATCCTTCTACAGTGTATCACTGCTTGACAAATGACCTAAGAACCCAAAATGTCCTCTATACCCAAAAGGTAGTTACTTCTCCACCAGTCACACTATTAGGGTAAAAGCATAAAGACCAATGAAAAATGGAGCTGAAGACTTCTTTCCCTTTCACATCAGCGCCTCCATTGATCAACCAATTGCTTTCTTAAAATGTGAGCTACTCCATTTTTTTTATTAGGTATGGGGCCACTTCCCTCTTGGCTGGTTTCTTTCAGTGTTAGGTATTGCACCAGAGGCGCCCTGCTGCCTCCTTTGCACGCTCAGTGCTCCCTCTGACCTGGGAGGGCTTTCCACTGTGGACACGGCCCACCAAATGACATCTTGACGGGCCACAATTGTCAATCAGCTGCTGCCAAACTTTGACACAGTGATCAGGATCAGCACCCAAGAGAGACCGCTTCGCCCCGCAGTGCAGCATCGTCTTTGTAAGTTAAGACATAGCACCGCAAAGAGTGCTCCGCAACTGACAGCATTTCTGCGAGTATGTCAAGAAGACACAATGAAAACAGGATATGTTCGAAAAGGGAGGGGCTTATACTGTTAATTTTCTTCGGATTGGTGTGTCTGGGAGGCTGGACTGTCTAGCTACGTGATGAGTCTAAGTGAGGGGGAGAAGGAGGTAATGCATCTGCTGTCAAAGGCCTGCCCTTGGGCACCCCGGGCACTGCCCTTGCAACCCCTGGACTCAGCGGTCATGAAGACAGCAGCAGAAAGAGAAACGATTCTACCAGCCCGTGTACTTTCTGCGGTTTCCATTCTTTGTGCGTTGTCTAGCCCTTGAGCAACAAATAAGAGTCTGGTCAGGATCTAAGATTTGGAAAAGTGGTCACGCTAGCGATGTCACAGGCATTTTGGTGACTTGACAACCATGGCAGAATGCAAGACAGACACTATGCTTCCCTGCTGTTCTAACATTATTATATATTAGAATATATAACATTATTATATATTACTGTGCAATTGATTCTCCAAATGTCAATTTTACTCGAACAAATAGTTTGAAGTTCATCGTAACTACATCTTGCAACATAGACAAAGATGCAAAAATCTGCCACTCTTTGGCTTCAAGTACAGTTCTTGGGGGTAAAGCACTTCAACCTGCTTGTAATTCTCTGTAGTAACCAAAAGAAGAAACAATACTCTAAACTCTTAAGTAGATAAATAAACAAATAACTAGATCCCTATAAATAGCAAGGGGGCATGCAGGAAATGGGACTCGTGTTAATGTCCATATGAGCACTCACAACAAGCACCAAGAAACTGTTATATGAGTATAAGGCCCATCCTGACATACAGATGAGTTATTTTCATAACAGGTGAAATCCAACCCCACAAAAGAAATTGAATCAGGTTCTGAATGTCCTTTGACGTCACGCTGCACAGCTTATAGACCAACCACTGCCTAGGGAGGGAGAATTCAGTGAGCCAACACACAGCAGTAGGAGGGAGTCGCTATTTGCATTTGTTCACTTACCAGGTCCCTGTTCCTTGCATTTTGTTGGATGAACGCTGTTCAGCTGGGGTCACGAGCCCTGATTTCCTGCTTAATATGGCTGTTTTCGGCCTCTTCACGACCGGAAAAAGTGCATCCACCTATTTTGGAAGCCAAGAGGAAATGTGTTAGAGATCGACCGATGAGAATGACTGCCTGTTCATTGTGACTGCAAGCAGGCATTAAAATTGAATATTAGATACAGTGATGGTTGGATTAAGGGCCACCGATGGTTACTTAATCAGATGAAGCATTTGGCTCTTGAAAGGCATTGTTACAGGCACAGGATAATTGAGTAACAAAACACAAATGCCAAGGCGGCTCCTCCACAATGGCAGAGACCCATCGCCCCACTAAGAATTAAAAATAAAACGACAATAAAAAAAATGTTATTTTAATTTTTCACTGGCTGCCGAGTGTAGGGCGGGGCTAGGCAATCCTCTCGACACTAGTTAGGGACTGTGAGGAGGAGTGGAGGGCACTTGTAAGTGCATGTCTGTTTCACCGGCCACCTTAGGCCAGCCAAACAGACATGACCACGAAGAATTTCTCCATGCACAGGCTCTCGTTCCCTCAGTGAGAGCCTAGCTAGGCCAATCAAACCAATCCATGCGCTGCTGTCACAGGATGTGAGCAGCATCTGGATAGGGTGGGGAGTGTGGGAGCCTGCCCTGGCCCAGATCTTCTGGAAGAGGAGCACCAAGGCAACCCGCAGATGGAGCGACAGCGGGAGAAGCAGGCAAGTGTGTTTTCTTTTTTCATTATTCGCTCCCGTGCTACTCCACCATTTTATTTTGGCAACCGCCGGTGCTGGACAAATCTCCTTATAGATGGTATCTAATCATCAATAAAAGCATGCCAGTAGTATTAATAATTTCCAATGGTCACCTGCAAACACAGGCTTCTTTGAAGATTTCAAGACATAAAAAAATGTTGGAAGCATATGTTTTGGCATCAAACCTATGGGCTACGTAATGCTGGAACAAGGTTTTTCAGGAAATCCATCTGGAGATAGTGTGAGAGGGCTGTGTCAGGGAATCATCATAGCTGAATTGTTAGGCGGGTTATTTTCTATACATAATGTCCAACTTTTCAGAGAACTGAAAATTGGATCCTTGAAAGCAAAACGTGCGATTAGCATCACAGTATGAAAATCATCTGATTACATGTGAACTGAAACATCTGGGCTGCTTAGCGAGAGTCCAGGTCTAGGTCACGAATGCTAAATATTACTGTACATAAAAAACAAGTAAAAAAGTGTTAGGGAAGTGTAATCATATTTCAGAATGGCGGGTAACGATTTGCAAATGGCAGCTGTCTCTGCTAGCATAACCCTGGTTTATCTTGATGGAAGTTGGATCTCAGTCCGCCTGCCTTAGCAGAGAAGAAAATGCCTTACATATTACATTTTTCATCACAGGGCAGACATCTGCTTCAAGAAGCCTTACTGCGGGTACGATGATCCTCTCCCCAGTGACACCTCTGGGATCTCATGCACAAGATGTGCGAAAATATTGTCCCACTGCTTTGAATGCTGATGAGAAGACTTGAGTCTAAGGAGTATTAGGAGTGGGCCAGATGGTGGTGAGGTATTTACCACACGGGGAAGCACTGACACTGCCGGACTAGATATTTACCAAAAAGCGGGATATACCTCCGATTTTGAGTTTTCACATGATAAAAGGGGCATAACATGCTTAATTTGGTGCGTATCAAACCGAATTCAGCATGTATGGGCATAAACTGGGTTTTTGAATTTTTGGCAAGTTTGACCTTCCAAAATTTACTGGGGTAAAATTTCTGAAGATGCGGTAACAATGTTGATTCTCAGACCTCTGATATGTGCAATAATAAGAATTACTGTATATATCAGAATGTAACTTGCGACTCGTGATCAGGACCTGGGTGACTTCATTTGGCGGAAGACATACAGTTGGCCCGGTCTGGGTCACATTCATTAACTGACTCATTTCTCAAGTACTTTGGGCAATGAGATCAACTATACTTTGGCTACTTGGATTGTCCTATCAAAAGCACCCACATATAGCTCAAACCGCTGTCAACTAATGCCACCCATGTACATTTAAAATCTGGTAGCAGTCTTGGAGAACAGAGCAATCTGGTCAACTTATTTTTAATTTAATGCTACCGAGATTAAAATTGATGGCTAAACTTTGCCTTTCCAAGCAGGAGCTCCCAGTTTTTAAGTATTGGCAAAACCGATGAGGGAATTCAGCCATACAAGTGGCATTTATAAATAAGTGTTCACCGGAAAGACCGGAAAGACACATGTTGGCTCATGCACACATTCACAAATCTCTGCAAGGACCAGCAGATTTTTCCTTCACAACTCTGAGTAGGCAATTGCTGCTGACTACCTTCGAGTTTTGGGCTTTCGAAGTGAAGCTCAAGTGCTATGGATATGGATTATGGGGCAGTTCCGAATCCATGTTCAGTGGTTTAGAATCAAAATAATATAC
Organism: Lissotriton helveticus; assembly: GCF_964261635.1. Taxonomy (NCBI): domain Eukaryota; kingdom Metazoa; phylum Chordata; class Amphibia; order Caudata; family Salamandridae; genus Lissotriton; species Lissotriton helveticus. Next base: position 1,272,808,201 of record NC_136067.1, on the reverse strand, counting down.
ATTTGACAGTGGAAATCAGAAAACTCCAAGGGACCCCTCTCTGACTTTAGCCAAAACATGTTTGAAAAGTTGGGGTGCCAAAGGCTTCATTGTCTTTCCATGTAGACACATTGCCCATCTTACTGAGTACAACTCTTGTGATCTGCTTGCAACCGATGTGATGTAACCGACCCAATTACTGATAGTTAAAGGTAATGTGCTTTCTGTTTATATTTTAAAAACCCAATAATACCGGAATCAACTGTTTTTCTTGATTTCTTTTAATGGGATGGATCCAAAACTACAGGCAAGGCTAACTTCCACCAGACTTGTAATTTTAGGGGGACGACCAGGGATTAATTTGTGTCCACAACTTTCTCCGAAGCCCGCTGCCATTGCTGCCCAATTTCGGGGTTGCCGAATATCACGGCTGCGTAGCCTGGAGGTCAATATCATACCTCTACTATCCACCATCATACAATCCTTGCCCTTTTATCTCACTCTTCTGGGTTCTTTTCCTTCCCTCGTTTCTCCCTTCGTCACTGCTTTTTCCGTCTTTCTCTTACTTCTTCTTCCCACTTTGTGGTTTCACTCTCTCTTGATCTGGCTCAATGTCTTATTAGAAAAAATAAGCGCTGATTCCCAAAACTTAGTGCAAGTGGGTGCCACCTGCAACCACCGGCTTAAATTAAGCACTGGGAATGACACTCTGAAATGACTTTACTAAGTGAAAAGAGGGACGGGTCCTTGAATGGGCATGATCTGGTCAACCATGGAGGTGGGTGGGGTGGTGGAATGAGAGGGAGCGGGCCTCATAGCCAAGCACTGCCCAGGCAGACCCTCCGTCTCAACCGCAAAAACAAATATCAGAGGACGTCGCTGGGAGGTGTAAAGCCCCTAATGAACATCTTCTGTGCAGAGCCTCCCCACAATGAGCTATAAGCCTGTTCTCTGTAGGGGTATCCATCTTACTGTGTGCTTACCATGTGATACTGGCTCTTCATGATTGCGTTACCGTGTACTCAAAAGGCAACTCACACCCACAGTCAGTATAACGACACATTCCCTCGTCTGCAGGCTGCCCCAAGGACTCTTACTAAAACCCAGCAGTAGTGATCACAGTGCGCATGCACTGACCAGGCTGTGTTGACTTTCCGTATTAATTGGCTACTTGGAATAAGGTGTGAGAAGTTGGCCTGGTAGGGGATGTTTCCAATTCTGGAACCACCTACTACCTGACCAAACAATCCCCTTATGGTGTCTGGTTGTAAGTCAACCTTATTAGACAAGCTATCCTAGTGGTAGCATGGACTAAGCAGCCTAAAGGCTTAACTTAAGAGGTCGTGTTAAGCGAGCTGTTTTACCACATACAATCCTGTAATACCAAATGAAAGGACACCACACAAGTATATATTATAAAAATATATGTGTTTATTACTAAAAACAATCCCCAGTATTCTTTATGAATAAAGGGGCACAAGCGTTAAATCAAAAGCACTGTTTAAACATACAAAGTTGCACAATTATGGATGAGGGCAGGGGCCACTCGAACCATATACTAAACAAGTGGTATAAGAGAGGCCACTCGAACAGTGGTTAGGCCTAGGGCCTAGGGAATCGCTGGGAGCAGTCAGGACAAGCAATGCTGAAGTCGGGAATGGCCCTCGGGATTCGGGAGATGTGCGGAAAGCGCACGCATGCACCAATGTTAACCAATGGTGCGTAAAAGTCAAATAGTTAAAGTTTAAGGACACTTCCGCTGAACCTAGAGGAACAAAACTTAACACACAGACCCTAGAGGTGTGCACCAGTGTGGGAACACCGGCGGAGCAAAGTTACCTCACCCACAGGAAGTGGGTGCACAGGGTCGAAGTGGCGTCGGGTTTTGACACGCAGGCTCTTGGTGCTTGAAGCTGAAAGGGCTGCAGGCAGGGTGAAGACGAAGTGTCCGGTGGAGTCCAAGGGTGGACTCAAGTTGTAGAGTACCTGAAAGCAGAGGGGACAGAGTCTGGGTCACTCAGCAGTGACCAGGGTGGAACCAGGACGGAACCAGGCAATGTCGGGCGCAATCAGGTGGTCGTCGAGGCGCTTCTCTTCGCTGTCACGTGGGCTCTGGGGCATCTGCGACGTCCAGGAGCAGGTCACGATCTGTCCCACGCAGGCTCTCACCGTCGGTGCAGTCGGCTTCCGGTTTGGAGCAAACAAGCCTTGGTAAGAGCAATCCACGCGGGATTGGAAGATGGCGTCTCACTCGGACCAGGAAGGTCAGAGTCGGGGCTCCCTTTCAGGGGAGCTGGTGTGGATCTGGAGCAACCAGAATCACGAGTCTTTCTTTGTAGTTCGTCGGCACAGGGACCACAAGCCAGCTGGCAAGTGACCGGGCCAACGCGTTGAGCCAAATCGTGCCAAAGGGCCCCACGCAGCACTCGTCGAGTGTGGAGGGCTGAACTTCGGCTCAGGAGTAGCTCAGGGTGGGGGCTTCTCAAACCCCGGTGTACAGCTTCGAGGGTCACTCGTGGGCTGCACGGTCAGCGTCTCGTGGTCACTTCAAGATGGCGTGCCCCACGCTTCCGGTCGCCTCCACGGGTCTCAGCTTTGCAGGGACTGTGGATCGGGCTGTTAGAAGCTGGGCAGGCTTGATCTCGTCGATCTCAGTCGCTCGAGTTCCGGCGGGAACTGCAACTAAGTAGACGTCGAGGGCTGGATGGTGCCTGCTGCTGCAGGGTGGTCACTCCTTGACCACAAGGGAGATTCTTCGGGCTTCCACGTTGAGATGGAGGGCGAAGGGTCCAGAATATCGTTTCAAAATGTTTCTTCCAGAAAATCTGATGTGCATTGGCACTGCTCCCACTCTTATTCGAATCTGGTGGGCGTGATTACCTGCTAGGTCCCCTCCTATGGGTGGGACCCAGGAAGTGGGTGGATACACCCCCTTCCTTTGATCCAGGCCGCCCTGGCACGAGGGCTGGAGTGCCCCAGAACCGGTTTGGCCGGATTATGCAAGGGGCAGCCTTGTGCGCCCCAGGCAGTGTCTGGTTTCTTTCAAACCTCCCTGCTACAATACACTATCTCCTGTCTGGAGGGCGGTGACACCCTCCTGTGACAGGAAACCCTTTGTCCAGGACCCCCTTGACTGGGTTTCGGTCAGCTCCAGGGGTCCAGACATTTGTCTGTGGCAGAGGCATCCATTTTGGGGATCTTAAGGCCTTTGGAGAAATCAACCGCATTAAAGTGAAGTAACATGTCTTACCCCTCTAGAGGGGTGGAATGCCATCCCCGTCGCCAGAACTGGCGAGGGGATGGTATTCCAAAGCGTATGACACCTTACACGACATGTTTTGATAAAGCCAAACCAGAGTTGCTAAATAACCGCGAGGATTATAAGGCACTTAATAGTATATGGTATGGCATTATCCTGAAACAGCTTAGGGATTTGTTCCCGACGGCTGCAGACAGGCTCAGCTCATGCTAGAGCTCCATCTCACATAAAAACCAAGCACCCAGCCTCCAGGATTGGTGAGGCCTGTCTATAGGAGTGGCTCACAGGTTTACATGTGTCCAGATATAGGTTTTAGACATAGGTATACTATATCTAAGCAAGGGGTGTGTACACCACCTTACCCCAGCTGAGTGATCAGCCAGTTGTGTCAATTTAAGAACCAGCCAGGGGTGGCAAAAGATATGCTGCAGCCCCTGGTAGGCCTTAGTGGCTCCTGTGCCCTGTGCACCTATAGTGCATTCTACAGGGGCTGACAAGGAGTCCATTTCCAATTGGTATGTGCCTATAGCACATGTGTCATTAATTTAGTGAGAGAACAGCAGGCTGGGGGTCTGATCAGCAGGCCCACAGCCTCAGTAGTCGAAAACCAGTGAAGCAAAAAGCAAAAATTTGGGGTGACCATAGGATAGCAGACCCTACTCTCCTACACAACCCCCCCCCAAACGCAGGGACATTAAACTAACCTTGACCAGATAAGTCTTCATGTTCTAAGTGGAAGTACCTGGAGAGACCATCTGCATTACCATGGTCAGTCCCTGGGCGGTGCTCCACTGTAAAGTCCATCCCCTGTAGGGAAATGGACCACCTGAGCAGTTTGGGATTTTCACCCTTCATCTGATTAAGCCATAAGAGGGGCTTATGGTCTGTTTGCACCAGGAAGTGAGTTCCAAACAAGTAGGACCTCAACTTCTTTAATGCCCAAACCACAGCAAAGGCCTCCCTCTCAATGGCTGACCAACGTTTTTCTCTTGGGGTTAGCCTCCTGCTAATGAAAGCAATTGGCTGGTCTTGACCATCTTGATTAAGTTGTGAGAGTACAGCTCCCACCCCCAACTCAGAAGCATCTGTCTGAACAATGAACTGTTTGGAGTAGTCAGGACTCTTTAGGATAGGTGCAGAGCACATGGCCTTCTTCAGGTCTTCAAATGCCTTTTGACAGCTAACTGTCCACTGAACCTTTTTTGGCATCTTCTTGGATGTCAAGTCATTTAATGGTGTCACTATAGACCCATAGTTTTTCACAAACTTTCTGTAATACCCAGTCAGGCCCAAGAAGGCTCTGACTTGTGTCTGGGTAACTGGAGGAGCCCAGTCCTGTATGGCCTGGATTTTGCTTTCCAGTGGCTGAACCTGGCCTCCACCTACTAGGTGGCCCAGGTATACAACCTTACTCTGCCCTATCTGGCACTTTGTGGCCTTGATAGTTAGGCCTGCCTTTTGCAGGGCCTCCAAAACTTTCTTCAGGTGGATCAGGTGATCCTCCCAGGTGGAGCTAAAGACAGCAATATCATCCAGATAAGCCGCACAAAAGTCATCCAACCCAGTAAGGACTTGGTTCACCAACCTTTGGAAAGTGGCAGGTGCATTCTTCAAACCAAAGGGCATTACCACAAACTGATAATGTCCACTAGGGGTAGAGAATGCTGTTTTGGCTTTTGACTCCTCAGCTAGTCTGATTTGCCAGTAGCCAGCTGTCAGATCAAAGGTGCTCAGAAACTTGGCAGAAGCCAATCTGTCAATGAGCTCATCTGCTCTTGGAATGGGGTGAGCATCTGTCCTAGTGACAGCATTGAGACCCCTGTAATCCACGCAAAACCTCATTTCTCTCTTACCATCTTGGGTATGAGGTTTTGGCACCAGGACTACTGGGCTGGCCCATGGGCTCTCTGATGGCTCAATCACTCCAAGCTCCAACATCTTTTGCACCTCAGCCTTGATGCAATCCCTGACATGATCAGGTTGCCTGTAGATCTTATTCTTGACAGGCAGACTGTCACCAGTGTCCACAACATGGGTACACCAGTCAGTTTGGCTGGGTGTGAGTGAAAACATTTGCCTGTGAGCCTGCAAAACTTGTCTGCAGTCCCTCTGTTGCTGGTCAGTGAGGCTGCCTGCCAAGGCTACTCCATCAACTGAACCATCATCAGGGTTCTGGGAAAGCAGGTCTGGGAGAGGGTCACTCTCTTCCTCCTGTTCCCCATCTGTGGCCATGAGCAAGCTCATGTCCTCCCTGTCTACAAATGCTTTCAAGCGATTCACATGGATTACCCTGTGGGGGCTCCTGGGTGTTCCAAAGTCTACCAAGTAGGTGACTTCCCCTTTCTTCTCAATAATAGGATAGGGTCCACTCCATTTGTCTTGGAGTGCTGCTGGAGCCACTGGCTCCAGTACCCATACCTTCTGTCCTGGTTGGAACTCTACCAGCACAGCCTTTTGGTCATGCCAAGCTTTCTGCAATTCTTGGCTGGCCTCCAGGTTTTTGGATGCTCTTTCCATGTACTCAGCCATCCTGGAGCGGAGACCAAGTACATAGTCCACTATGTCTAGTTTGGGCTTTTTGAGAGGTAACTCCCATCCTTCCTTCACCAAACACAATGGACCTCTCACAGGGTGGCCAAACAAAAGTTCAAAAGGGCTGTAGCCAACCCCCTTCTGTGGGACCTCTCTGTAAGCAAAGAGCAGGCAGGGTAAAAGAATGTCCCATTTCCGCCTGAGCTTCTCTGGTAATCCTTTTATCATGCCTTTAAGGGTCTTGTTAAATCTCTCCACAAGCCCATTGCATTGTGGATGATATGGGGTGGTAAACTTGTAGTTTACTCCACATTCCTTCCACATTGCTTTTAGATAGCTGGACATAAAATTTGTCCCTCTATCTGATAGTACCTCCTTAGGAAAGCCCACTCTTGAGAAAACTGCAATGAGGGCTTTTGCCACCACAGGTGCTGTGGTGGTCCTTAGGGGAATAGCCTCTGGGTACCTGGTGGCATGATCCACTACCACCAGTATGAATCTGTTCCCAGATGCTGTTTGGGGGTCCATTGGACCCACAATATCAATTCCAACTCTCTCAAAGGGGACCCCCACCACAGGTAGTGGTATTAGGGGGGCCTTTGTTGTGCCACCTGACTTACCACTGGCTTGGCAAGTGACACAGGAGCGACAAAACTCCTTGACATCCTCTGACATGTGAGGCCAGTGAAAGTGTGGAACAAGCCTGTCCCACGTCTTGTTCTGGCCTAAGTGTCCTGCAAGGGGAATATCATGGGCCAAGGTAAGGAGGAATCCCCTAAACTGCAGAGGTATCACCAACCTCCTGGTCATGCCAGGCTTGGGGGCTCTAGCCTCTGAGTAAAGGAGTCCCTCATCCCAATACACAGTATGGGTACCTTGGGCATCCCCAGCAGCCTCAGCAGCAGCCTGCTGTCTGAGGGGTTCAAGGGAAGGGCAATCTAACTGAGCCTGCCTCAGGTCTGCCCTTGAGGGTCCCCCTGTCCCCAGAAACTCAACCTGGTCAGGTTCAAGCTCCTCAGAGACAGTCTCCTCTTGGACTGCAGAATCAGTTTCCTCTGAAACCTGATCCTCAACCTGGGGCAAGGTGGAAGGCGAGGCCTTTCCTCTCTTGCTCCTTCTCTTGGGTTGTGGCTGGTCTATTGTCTCAAGATCCACCACTGGTTCAGGAAGGCACTTCTTAGCCTGAGCCCTTGTCATGGCAAGGACATGCTCTGAAATCCCTAGCATTTCTGCATGAGTCCTGTACTCCACTTCTGACCATGCTGAGCTTTCAAGGTCATTGCCTAACAGACAGTCTACTGGTAGGTCTGCACTCACCACAACTTTCTTTAGGCCATCAACCCCTCCCCAGGAGAAGTTCACAACTGCCACACTATGGGAGGTAGTGGAGTTGCTTGCATTGGTTACTAGGTAGCTCTCTCCTAGTACAATCTGTCCAGGGTCCACAAAGCCAGGGGTCACCATGGTGACACTAGCACATGTGTCCCTGTAGGCTTGAGCCAGTTTCTCATTTATTAAGGGAGTCTGCCTGTATTTGCCCAGGTTAGTGGGGCTTACTGCAGTGGGCAACTCAATGTCCACATCATACAGGAGAACTGCCTGTGTAGGGACTCTGACTAGGCCAGATCCTACTTCAATACCCAGGGTCAACCCAGCTACACCCTTGGACTGTGTTCCACCACTGCTTACTGTACTTGGGGTTGCAGTTGCTTTAGGAGCTGTAGTGGTGGGAACTGGATTTGCCTTGGTGCACTCACTGCCCCAGTGTGAAACTGATTTGCAGGTATTACACCAAGGTGTCTTTGGACCTTTGTTCTTCTTCTTCTTGTTACCATTTTGGGAACCACCCTCCTTACTATTAGTTTGGGGGCCTGAAGACTTCTGGTCTTTTTCTTTATCTTTCTGATTCTGATTACCACCCTTCTGGTCTGTTTTCTTCTGGTCACCACCTTGGTTCTGGGGTTTCTGCTTAATCCTTGTTCTGACCCATTTGTCTGCCTTCTTTCCCAATTCTTGGGGAGAGGTCAGATCAGAGTCAATAAGGTATTGATGCAACAGCTGGTTTGTACAGTTATTAAGGATCTGTTCTCTCATCATAAGATTGTACAATCCTGTATAGTCTGAAACTTTACTTCCCTGTAACCAACCCTCCAAAGCCTTAGTGGCACACTCCACAAAATCAGTCCAGTCTTGAGTCTGTGCTTTCTGGGTGTCTCTGAACAACAACCTGTATTGCTCAGTGGTTAGGCCATACCCTTCAATGAGAGCACTCTTCAAAACAGAGTAGTTTTTGGCATCCTCAGGTCTAACTGTGAGGAGCCTGTCTCTCCCTTTCTCAGAAAAGGAGTACCACAAAATTGCAGCCCACTGGTTCTCAGGAACCTGCTGTACCATGCAGGCTCTCTCGAGAGCAGTCATCCATTTGTGGATGTCATCCCCTTCTTTGAAGGGGGGCACAATCTTGGTCAGGTTTCTATTGTCATAGGCCCTGTCTTTTTCTCTTGGAAAATTGCTGCCACCAGTGACATCTAAGCCACTTAATTTCTGCTCTCTTGCCAAGGCAAGTCTAGCTTGAGCCAAGGCTACCTCCTCCCTCTCTATCTGGAGTTTGACAGCCCTCATTCTGGCCCTATGCTCTAACTTTTGAGAAGCACTCATGCCTCTCTGTGATTCTCTGGAGGCACTAGAAAGATGAGAGTCTCCTGAGGGAGATCTCACTCTTCTGTTGCCTGGGAGAATCATTTGTTGGGATCTGGGGAGGTGCTGGCCCTCTCCATTTCCCAGTAGGTCCAAGTTGGCCTGGCTAAGCCTACCAACTGGAACCTGGCTACCCTGATCCTGTACTTCTAAGTCCCCAGCATCTGAGTCCTCATCCAAGTCATCATCATCCTCCTCTTCAGGGGGATCAACTGCAGGGGGGTTCCCTCCAGTTCCTGTATCTAGGGAAGCTGCTTTTGCCCTCTCTAAGTCATCCTGTTCTAGGAGTTCTATCAGGGTCAGGCAGGTGGGGCTTCTGCCCCTTTTTAACCCTCTTGCTTTGCACAAGACAATCAAGTCTCTGCGGGTTAGTTTGTCATATCCAGAAGTTGCCTGGGTAGGGTCAACTGTCACAGGACTAGACCCTGAGGCCTTTCCTGTGTCGGACATGGTTACTAGTGAGGTGTAAGTGGTGCACTTACCTACACTAAGTGTTTTCCTACTGGACCTTGCTAGTGAGTTGTAGTCAGGGGTGTGCTACTCCCTTCAACCTACAACTACTAAGTTCAGTAGAACTTAATATGCTAAGCTTTTGATTTTATATGTACCTAGAGGTACTTGATGTGATCTTTCAATTTGATATAAAGATTGCAATGGTAAAACAACAGCAAGCTCAAATCCGCACCGCTGCTCACCAACGTGAGAAGTTGGCCTGGTAGGGGATGTTTCCAATTCTGGAACCACCTACTACCTGACCAAACAATCCCCTTATGGTGTCTGGTTGTAAGTCAACCTTATTAGACAAGCTATCCTAGTGGTAGCATGGACTAAGCAGCCTAAAGGCTTAACTTAAGAGGTCGTGTTAAGCGAGCTGTTTTACCACATACAATCCTGTAATACCAAATGAAAGGACACCACACAAGTATATATTATAAAAATATATGTGTTTATTACTAAAAACAATCCCCAGTATTCTTTATGAATAAAGGGGCACAAGCGTTAAATCAAAAGCACTGTTTAAACATACAAAGTTGCACAATTATGGATGAGGGCAGGGGCCACTCGAACCATATACTAAACAAGTGGTATAAGAGAGGCCACTCGAACAGTGGTTAGGCCTAGGGCCTAGGGAATCGCTGGGAGCAGTCAGGACAAGCAATGCTGAAGTCGGGAATGGCCCTCGGGATTCGGGAGATGTGCGGAAAGCGCACGCATGCACCAATGTTAACCAATGGTGCGTAAAAGTCAAATAGTTAAAGTTTAAGGACACTTCCGCTGAACCTAGAGGAACAAAACTTAACACACAGACCCTAGAGGTGTGCACCAGTGTGGGAACACCGGCGGAGCAAAGTTACCTCACCCACAGGAAGTGGGTGCACAGGGTCGAAGTGGCGTCGGGTTTTGACACGCAGGCTCTTGGTGCTTGAAGCTGAAAGGGCTGCAGGCAGGGTGAAGACGAAGTGTCCGGTGGAGTCCAAGGGTGGACTCAAGTTGTAGAGTACCTGAAAGCAGAGGGGACAGAGTCTGGGTCACTCAGCAGTGACCAGGGTGGAACCAGGACGGAACCAGGCAATGTCGGGCGCAATCAGGTGGTCGTCGAGGCGCTTCTCTTCGCTGTCACGTGGGCTCTGGGGCATCTGCGACGTCCAGGAGCAGGTCACGATCTGTCCCACGCAGGCTCTCACCGTCGGTGCAGTCGGCTTCCGGTTTGGAGCAAACAAGCCTTGGTAAGAGCAATCCACGCGGGATTGGAAGATGGCGTCTCACTCGGACCAGGAAGGTCAGAGTCGGGGCTCCCTTTCAGGGGAGCTGGTGTGGATCTGGAGCAACCAGAATCACGAGTCTTTCTTTGTAGTTCGTCGGCACAGGGACCACAAGCCAGCTGGCAAGTGACCGGGCCAACGCGTTGAGCCAAATCGTGCCAAAGGGCCCCACGCAGCACTCGTCGAGTGTGGAGGGCTGAACTTCGGCTCAGGAGTAGCTCAGGGTGGGGGCTTCTCAAACCCCGGTGTACAGCTTCGAGGGTCACTCGTGGGCTGCACGGTCAGCGTCTCGTGGTCACTTCAAGATGGCGTGCCCCACGCTTCCGGTCGCCTCCACGGGTCTCAGCTTTGCAGGGACTGTGGATCGGGCTGTTAGAAGCTGGGCAGGCTTGATCTCGTCGATCTCAGTCGCTCGAGTTCCGGCGGGAACTGCAACTAAGTAGACGTCGAGGGCTGGATGGTGCCTGCTGCTGCAGGGTGGTCACTCCTTGACCACAAGGGAGATTCTTCGGGCTTCCACGTTGAGATGGAGGGCGAAGGGTCCAGAATATCGTTTCAAAATGTTTCTTCCAGAAAATCTGATGTGCATTGGCACTGCTCCCACTCTTATTCGAATCTGGTGGGCGTGATTACCTGCTAGGTCCCCTCCTATGGGTGGGACCCAGGAAGTGGGTGGATACACCCCCTTCCTTTGATCCAGGCCGCCCTGGCACGAGGGCTGGAGTGCCCCAGAACCGGTTTGGCCGGATTATGCAAGGGGCAGCCTTGTGCGCCCCAGGCAGTGTCTGGTTTCTTTCAAACCTCCCTGCTACAATACACTATCTCCTGTCTGGAGGGCGGTGACACCCTCCTGTGACAGGAAACCCTTTGTCCAGGACCCCCTTGACTGGGTTTCGGTCAGCTCCAGGGGTCCAGACATTTGTCTGTGGCAGAGGCATCCATTTTGGGGATCTTAAGGCCTTTGGAGAAATCAACCGCATTAAAGTGAAGTAACATGTCTTACCCCTCTAGAGGGGTGGAATGCCATCCCCGTCGCCAGAACTGGCGAGGGGATGGTATTCCAAAGCGTATGACACCTTACACGACATGTTTTGATAAAGCCAAACCAGAGTTGCTAAATAACCGCGAGGATTATAAGGCACTTAATAGTATATGGTATGGCATTATCCTGAAACAGCTTAGGGATTTGTTCCCGACGGCTGCAGACAGGCTCAGCTCATGCTAGAGCTCCATCTCACATAAAAACCAAGCACCCAGCCTCCAGGATTGGTGAGGCCTGTCTATAGGAGTGGCTCACAGGTTTACATGTGTCCAGATATAGGTTTTAGACATAGGTATACTATATCTAAGCAAGGGGTGTGTACACCACCTTACCCCAGCTGAGTGATCAGCCAGTTGTGTCAATTTAAGAACCAGCCAGGGGTGGCAAAAGATATGCTGCAGCCCCTGGTAGGCCTTAGTGGCTCCTGTGCCCTGTGCACCTATAGTGCATTCTACAGGGGCTGACAAGGAGTCCATTTCCAATTGGTATGTGCCTATAGCACATGTGTCATTAATTTAGTGAGAGAACAGCAGGCTGGGGGTCTGATCAGCAGGCCCACAGCCTCAGTAGTCGAAAACCAGTGAAGCAAAAAGCAAAAATTTGGGGTGACCATAGGATAGCAGACCCTACTCTCCTACACAAGGCAACAGATTCTCCTGGGTGGAATAAAACAAAGCAAATTGGGCATCACTGAGAGATGTTTTGCACTCAGGTGACAGTGATACTGACGCGACAAGCATCAGATCATTTATTTGTCATACACTGCGAGCGAAACAGCCTCATTAGGGATCCCCAGCTGGGCTGATGGGCCAGCGAAGAGCATCCTTTTCAATTTGCTTCCAGAGGCTGAACCACTGCAACCATGCTCACTTTAGTTTGGAAAGGTGACGCTTGGGTACATCTCACCATTAATGACTCTCCGCGCCACTGTCCAAACAAGTGCCATCGCTCCTATAATGTGGTAAATGTTTGATGAAGGCTGCTTTGAGATTGGGGCTATGGCCTGTAAATGATATGAATAATCTTTCTTTAACTCACATTCTACACTATGGTCCTCATTACAAGTTAAAAGGAGCAATAACCCCAGGGAGAATACCACATTGCAATAACAGCTGCACGCGGTACACCACACTGCTTCACATCCCTCCACTTCAAGGAGGAGGAAGATAACTTAACTAAAAGGGCCAGGGATCAGCAAATTGCATCCAGGATGGATTTTGAAATTCAGAAACCTGCATGTTTTCTCTGAGTCTGTGTCCAAAAACTCATAATGGCCGTCAATTGGGGTGGAGATTCAGGCCAGCGTTGGTATCTCAAGCCCGGGTACCTCCTGCTCCAATTACCGGCAGACTCATATTATGGACTTATGTGTACAATACTCGTGTGCGGATCCTGCTTCCTAGATGAGAGCAAATCTGTCCAGGGAAATAACCTACATCTCAATTTTCCAAGTGTTGGCCCAAAAACCCAGTGCTGATACCAAACCATATGTAGATAAGGGGATTCATCAAACCGTTGAGCAACCAGCCAAACCAGTGGTAGCGGTATCCTGCAGTTAATTTGCAGTTCTCAAGGGACCGCTGCTAAATATTGTTATGCGCAATAACAATGCACCCCTAATTCAGACACACAATGTCATGGGCTCAGCAGGATTAAATTATGAATTCTCTTGATGGAGAAGCATGAGCCAGCTAGGTTTAGCATCACCAGAGAAGGAGTCCAACCACAGGTCAAACAGAGCGAAAAAGGAGTCTCCTACTGCTGACAGAGTATGTAAATTGACCAATTAAATTAAAATTATACAGAAACATCGCCCTATCCAATAAACATCTGCACCCCACATAAAACATTGTAAAAAGGTAAATGGAATTAGTCACAACAGAGTTCAGGCAGTAAAAGCATAACGATGCACATTTTGACCAAGTAGAACAGATAAACACTGATGTCGACTAACCAAAAATGCCACAAACCATGGAAGTGGCATCACAACCCTTTTCAAATGGTAACAACAAAGGGTTGACTCCCTGCCTCGCTCTAAGCCCATCAACAACCTCCTCTTTGAGGCTGATGGGCTCGGAGGGGGAGGGGAATGCAAACTACAGCAAGTAAATATGACTCCTAGCACCCGGTTTACTTCCTGTTTCTGCTGCTGCCTTCATGACGCCAAAGACCAGGTGTATCAAGTGCAGTGCCTAGGTTATCAAAGGGAAAGCTAGGGATAGCATCTGCTTCCACATTCTACTTCTAATTTATATTCATATATAGGGGAGTCTTTCATTGGACCCAGAAATATGTTGAAGCTGGGGTATACCATTTTGTACGAGAGGAAGCGTGAAAGATTTAGAAAATGTACCTGAGATAACTGATCCTCGTCAAAGGGGTATCCAGGAATGGGAATGAACAACAGTGGTGGCTGCCATTAGGACAAGTGGTGGGTCGACGGGTGGGGGGATGAGAGAGGGGTGGGAATAAATACCCCAAAAAAAAAAAAAAAATAACGTACTTACCTGCCGCTGCTGGTCACCGTCTCAGTGTTCCTCTGCTCAGGTCCAGACTCCCGATTCCCAACGGGCTGCTGCACACTGCACAGGCTCCTAGACGTCAATCAAGATGCGGCCAGCATGAGAACAGCATCGTGATTGGCCTGAGTGGGCTGATTTAACGCTCGCTCAGTTCCTGGGAGCCTGTGCCTCTGCTCCACCCGGCTGTGCAGCACAGCTTGGGAGGAAGAGATCTAAGTGTGCATGTCGGTTTGGCTGTCCTTAGTGAGACAAATCGACATGCGCACATACAGTGCACACTACTCCTACTCCCCCTACTGTCATCATGGCCCTGCCATACACTTGGCTGGCTCAAGTGCCGTAAAGAAAAAATTAAATGATAATAAAATAGTTTAATTACTGTTTACGTTTCCCTTTGCTGGCTGTTAGCGGAGGGGAGGTGGGGGGGGGTGAAGTTCCTCAGCAATAACGAAAGAGCCGCCACTGGTGAACAAGCACTTATCTGAGCAAATTAAGGAATGTCTGTCAACCTCACAAAGATCCAAATGGCATTTGCATAAAAACATGGTTTTAATTTATGTTGAGCTGAAAATCACCATCATTGGTCAACTGGAATACAACAGAAGCTTCACAAGAGCCAAAGCAGATTGCAGAAAATGGAAATTATGCATCTGAAGCGGGGGAAACACCCTAGTGATTGACGTGCCCTATTCAATATTAGTCAGAGTAGCTTTCAAACAGACCAACCATCTGCCCAAGTGATACCAGGACACCTCATGGTTTCACTACGGACCAGTTTACTCTCCGCAGGCCACTGTACAATTAGGGAGAGGTGTTGAGTCTCATCCATGGCACAGTGAACTAACGCATACTGTTGCTATGCACTCTCATGATCACAGTGTTTCCAACAACAACAAATACTTTGAAAAAACCTTTCTGTGGTAACACACATAGCCTTGGTTTGCATCTCGATTGAGGAAACTCACTGTAATTGCACTCACCAACATTCTTGAGTGGTTGTAAAATTTAGCAATGGTAAGATTATAGGAGTCAGAATATATGAGTTAGTAGGTCATCACCCTCAAGCCTTATGTGGATTTTTTTTTATAAAGGAACAGATCTCTTTTTCCATTTACATGCACACTCGTTTGCTATTTGTTTACTACGTTGTCCAACTTCTTACTAGGACTTTTATGTTGTTTAGGGTCAGGTGGGCTTTATTAGCAGCAAATTTAAGTCTTCTGCAAATCCTGTGATTTAAGATTCGCCTTTATCATTTATTCATGGTCTTCAGGTAAAATTTGAAGATGAACGTATTTCCCAAATAAAGCAGTGCCTGGAAAATGTTCATGTGTAGCTTCATAAACCCTAAGGCTGCTCATGCATATTTTAAGAGACAGAATGGATGGATGGACATGAGACCTGCTAAACATCCACACAATTTCAAGACCAATATGTTGAATAATATAAAGCTTGTCTTGATTGCTCCCCAGCATTTGGCTGTAGATGGCTATTATCCAGGATGCATGGCTTTTGGCAAATTTACCTCGCTTCTCTTTAGTTACTCGATTATTTGTTGGTCAATTGTAGGGTCATCTGCAATTAGACACAACCACTTCAAAGCATGTAGGGAGCCTGGAACTTGTGGATTGTCAATGTCACTTCATGTCCTAAATTCCCTAAATATGTGCTATATTGGAAAAAATCTATCTTGATTAACTCCATATATGCACAGGCTGACTTAGCTTGGTAAACAGTTGAAGACTATGGAGCCAGGATAAAAAGTCAAGTTGACAACGTTTTTTTAAAAAGTGTTACACACCGGAGCAGTGCAGTGCCACATTAACCCAACATTTAACTTCCATAATACCAGAGCAGGCTCTGCGGTGCCACAATGACTCAAGAAATGAACAATGCCCTAGGCATGTGGTGAGAGTTGTTTGGCTAATTGTCAGTGCTTTAAATTGAAAAATCGAAGTGCAGGTACTCTGTACCAGAGTACCTGCTTGTTTTTGAGAAGTGCCGGTACTCTCCAATTAAAAGTATAGCATTTCTCTTGAGGAGGGCCGGTATTCCCCCTCTCAAAATTATAAAGTGCCGGTACTCCGTACCGGAGAGTACCGGCCCATTTAAAGCACTGCTAATTGTGTAAATTGCAACACTGACTTTACTACAGATTTCCTTTTCCTTACACTTATGAACATTTCTCACTAGAAGTAAGATGCAAGACTCTGGGAGTGGCCACCGAGTTCTACAGAGCCTGCTGGGTCCTTAAATTCACTGACACAAATAGATGGATCAACTGATTTTCTAGAACAGTAAGAAAGAGAAGAACCTCCATCAGGAACAATACACTACAGATGAAGAACCACAAACTTTGCACTAGAAAGATTCTGACATGCAACGACCTTTGGCTGTAGGAGGGGCACAAGACCCTTCAACTCCCACCCTACGATACTGTCATAGTTGACACAGGATAGTCAGAGGCCCTAAAACCCAATCCCTCACCGCAAACCTCTAGGCACAAGCAATTCAAAGAACACTCAAAATTTAAAAAAATGATAACCAGGAAGGTCCTAAGAGCCAATGCAATTTACGGAATACCACCCAAACCAATGTGGTCCGGGAAAAACATTCCTATCTAGCAGAGAACCTCCGCTGTGTAAACCACCGCTGCAGACCAACACCAGCACAAAGAGTCAACAAGTGAAATAATTTGTGAGTGCTATGCTGTAGAAATATCAATTCATATAGCAAACAGTACACTGAAGTGATGAATGACACTTTAGATATTGTAATGCCCACCAAAACATTTCATGCGAGTATGCATTAATTTTTCTGAGAATTTGCAGGTGGATGCATTTCACATCCACCTTATGCTAGATATTTTTGGCTGTACCTTTGTGCATATCATTTTACTCCCTCTGCTAATGCAGCAGTGACGCGAGGTTGCTTTTAGCGTGTTGGGTTTTGCTAATGTCGCACAACGGAAATGTCAGAACCTTCCTGTTGATTTACGCAGTAAGATGTCCTAGATATCTCCTTTAGCCTTGTGTCCCTTTTTTCATCCTTTCACAGACTTCCTGGCCCGGTTCACCTTGAATGCCTCGGAGTTGGCTGCGTATGCTGTACAGAGCGTGGCAAGTCACGGCCGGATTAAAAATAGAATGAATCACCAGACGCAATGTTGTGACAAGGCAAAAGCAAAGCTGTTAATGAACCTGGAGCATTGGAATAAAAACTTTCGGCAGCACCTTCTCAGAGCCTGGGTAAAAATAAACTCTGTGTGAACTTGCTCCCCGCAGAGCGCCATCTCGCCTTGGCGGGGGCGGGGCGGACACAGTTGGAACACGGAAGTCCATGAGGCGGCTCCAGCGGCCTGTCCCTGACCTGAGGCCTACTGTGGGCGCTCGAGGCTGTAGTGTCCTGCTAGGACACAGTCTAGTTGTTTTTGGTGTAGCCTTACACTGTGCACCCACCCACCACAGATGTCACTGTGTCAGGTGACGCTGAGAATAAAAGTGGCAGAGCGCACGTGCTCGAGGCCAGAGTCACAATCCCCTAACTGATGTCTGTGTCACTCATTTATCTTAGCATGTGGGCCTAGGGCCCCAACACCACTTTGGCGACAAGG
Source organism: Lissotriton helveticus (assembly GCF_964261635.1). Classification (NCBI taxonomy): domain Eukaryota; kingdom Metazoa; phylum Chordata; class Amphibia; order Caudata; family Salamandridae; genus Lissotriton; species Lissotriton helveticus. The sequence goes on along the minus strand of NC_136067.1, from coordinate 1,272,790,794 downwards.
CAGAGCCGTGCCCAGGCGTGCAGCGGCCGCAAAATGGAGGAAATGAGGGGGAGACTGCTGCCCGCATAGAGGGCACCCCCGTGAAGGTCGGAATGAGCGCGCCGAGCGGAGCCCACCCGCATCGGTCGCGACAGCAGGAGGACGAAGCGAGGCCCAGCGGGAGCCTACCCCGCACGTGGACCCCCAGCGCAGGAGAAACAGCGGACCGACCAGAGCCCACCTGCGCCGGCCGCAACTGAGCCCGTGAGCCGCGTGACCCGAGGTGACCGGGAGCCTACCCCGCACCTTAGGGGCGCAAAGAGAAGTGCCCGGGAGAGAGCGGACCGACCGGAGCCCACCCGCGTCGGCCGCAACAAGGTGACCCCGCTGAAGTGAGGCCCGCGGGCCGAAGGTGAGCCCAGGCGCGTAGAAATACCTGGGGGAGCCACGCAAGCATGAAGCGACCCCCCCTTATGGTGGCACATCAAAGCGGAGCCCACCCGCATAGTTATGGCGCCGAGCCAAACTCAATAGCGGCCCACTATAAACACTAAGTGAAGCAAGGCCAGCGGAGCCCACCCGCGGACTGCCTGCAGCGTCCACTGTCCCCCGCCGCGCAGCGTGTATGCTGTGAGGCTGCAGCGGCGGGAGTGCATTACGAGTGGAGCCCACCCGCTGTGGCCGGATAAAAAGTGATGGCGGCTGCCGGCTAGCGCTGCCAAGAAATGCACAGACAGCGGAGCCCACCCGCTGTAGGGAGAGATGCTGCCCAGACTGGTAAAGAGAGCGACCGGCAGCGTTTGGAGTGCTGCCGGGCGCTGTGAAATACTGCGGAGCCCACCCGCGCAGCAGGATAGGCCGACGGCTGCGAGTAAACCTCGCAGAAAGAGGAGCAGTGTGCAGCGTGAAACCGTGGCTGCACTAATCCCCCCCGCCCCGGGCAGCGCGTGAGTGATGAAGCTGCTGCAGGGGGGAGGAGAGAGGGAAAGTGCAGAGGAGACAGAGCGCGACCGGCAGCGTGGGAAGAGCTGCCGGGCGCTAGTGCAGGACACGGAACTCACCTACATAGTGAGCAGTGCCCCGCAGCCACTACAAGTAGAATCCCTGGTGGCAGCTCCTGCCCCTACCCGCGCAGCATGGGAACTGTGAAGCTGCCGGCGGAAGAGGGGGCGAGAGAGCCCAGAAGGAAGCAGGACTGTCAGCCTGCGAGAGTCCCCCTCCCCAACGGTAGGCGGAAAAGAGACAGAGAGCGAGCAGCCTGCTGAAAAAAAAAAAAATAAAGAAGACTTACCTGGCATCCTCGAGGCCGGCCCCCAGCACACCAGTGAGGACAGAGTGACTACAGCACCACCTGCACCCACGCAGCACACGGCCCAGCACTGGCAGCTCCATCTGGAGGAGGAAAGCTCCAGAAGAGTACACAAGGGCAGAGACAGCGAACCAAGCTATCCCGCGCTGCCATCTAATGGCCGTTTGCAGATACTGCAGTAGAGGAGGCAGCAATCAAGCCTTGGACAAACCAACAAAAGGAGCTTAGTAGAAAGCAAGCCTGCAGCAACGCGAACGGAGACTGCGACCCACACTCACTGCGGAGGAGAAGTGTGGTGACGCCTGGTGGCCACAGGTGCTCACCGCAACCGCCGGGAAGAGAACAGCATCACGAGGCTCAGCAGTGGGGATTCAAGGCCGTCCACCACAAGCAGCAAGGTTCAAGGACAACCGATGGAAGCACGCAGGAGTACCGCGGACGGTACACAACAGCGCCCGAGAGCAAAGAAGCCGCACTCAAACAGGACTCGAGGGAGTGCGCAGCAAGTACCCAAGTACTCGCAGAAGCGTAAGTGCGCAGAGTTGCGCGCCACGTGGCAACAAGGCACCACTGCAACAGGACAGCGCAGCACTGCACTGGAACGTGCCAGGAGTGCCAGAAATCCACGTACACGGACAGTCAGTGAGAGAGGGACGCGAGGTCACTAAACAGCCAGCGTGACGCTGCACAGCGCCACACCAGCGCCACAGGACAGCACACAAAGGCCCCAGAATGAGGGTGCGAAGTCTCACAGCAACCAGAGCGCCATCATCAGCACGTATGACGGCATGCCCAAGCGAAGGTACAAGGAGTGGTGACGCAACCCTCCACAGCGCAGACGAAGCGCGCCAACGCTACAAACACTGCAGCGGTGAATAGCGATCACACAGAAAACAGCAAAGCATGAAGACTCATGTCAAAGATGGAGCCGCCCAACAGTCTGGTCGCGAAGAAGGAGGTAAAGCCAGCCACCCAGTCTGGTCGCCAAGAAAAGAAAGAAGGAGCAACAGAGAAGATCGCGACGACCGGTCCAGTCACAGAAGAGAAGATCACAGTGTCTGAGAGCCATGACCAGACCAGAGAGAAACAGGTGGAGTGCACACTGCCTGGAGAAGACTGGTCGAGAAGACAAAGACAGCAAGAAGGGCACAACGCCACAAAGAAAGGGAAGAAGACAAGAAGCCAATTCGGCAGAGAATTGCAGAAGTGCAACTGAAGAAGGAAGCATAGAGCCAAAGAAACCCGACAAAGAAGGAGAGTCATGATGGGAATGACCAAGGAAGGGTTTCCTGTTTAAAAGCAAAAGAAGTGATCAAGTAAAAGGAAGATACGACTACAGGTCTAGTCACCAAGCCAAGTGAAGACAGTGTTCCACCGCATGGACAAGACCAGGGGGAAAACATGTAGAGGGCCCGCTACATGGAGAAGCCTGGTTAGAATGAGCAAGTAAGAGAGAAGACTGGACCACGTCGAGAAAGAGCACGAAGAGGAAGAACGGAGTAACACAACATCACTCCACAGAGGAAGATAGAGAACCACATTTAGCACACAGGAACATCGATGATGTCAAAGGAGCATCACACCATCCGTGTGGATCCCAGCAATCCAGACAACCTGCATTTGATGAGGCTGACCACAGAAGAACCGTATGCGTGCCCCGTGAACCTGGAGCCTGCCGAAGCAGAGCATACCCGAGCACTAGACAATCTACCCTTGGGGACTACACAAGACTTGACTGTGGCCCTGTCCGAAGTTCCACAGCGACCTGCACAGACCACACGGTCAAGCGGCAGTCCAGGGGACAAGGGCCTCGGCGGAATTCCTGTGCTAGAGGAGTCCGTATGGGAGAGGTGCAGCAGTGGCAGCTCCACGACAGGCAACAGAAAGCACAAAGGCCCCAGGTGAACACCTGGCACCGGGAAACAGTCTGAAGAAGGCACTGAACCCATGTCCTAACGGCAAGACCATCCTGGCGGATGACATCAACACCCTGAGGCAACATGAGCGACTTGGCGGTGAGTCCGTTGGCAGTTCCTCAGCGACCCCTTTGCGCGGCTCATGCTAAGCCCCGCACGGTCCACCCGGTCCCATCGTGACAAGCAAGAGGGTCCTCCCAGGGACTCTAGTGAGAGAAGAGTCCAAGCAGGAGAGGCCAGTCTTCGAGGCTCCAGTGAGAGAGGAGTCAGGCAAGAAAGGCAAGTCCGAAGGTACTCGGCCAACAGGAGGTGTGAAAGCATCAAGATCAGCGAATCCTAAGAGAGACCTCTCGTGCCGCAGTCGTCTTCAACAACCAACAAGCGTTGTCATTCACCGGACACGGAACACCTGCGAGACCCCTCAAGGGTCACACCTATTCTGCTCCAGATACCCCAAGTGTTGACCACTGTACATAACCGCCAACGCAGCAAGACAAGGATGATCTGAAGTACACCGTTGAGGTGAAGCTCATCTGACTGACTTTGTTGTCCAGGAGTTGCAACATCTCAAAGCCGATCGCCTGAAGAAAATCCGTTAGGGCTGTGAATTGTTGTTGTTCTTGTTTTTTCTTGCAGGTTGGACATTCGTTTTCCTTTCATTAAATTTTGGGAGGAATGTAGTGTCCTGCTAGGACACAGTCTAGTTGTTTTTGGTGTAGCCTTACACTGTGCAACCACCCACCCACCACAGACGTCACTGTGTCAGGTGACGCTGAGAATAAAAGTGGCCGAGCGCACGTGCTCGAGGCCAGAGTCACAATCCCCTAACTGATGTCTGCGTCACTCATTTATCTTAGCATGTGGGCCTAGGGCCCCAACACCACAGAGGCCTCAGCGCGCGCCTCTGGTCCCCAAAGGCTGCCAGCAGGCCGCAGTTCGAAATTATTGTCACACGTCACGTGATAATCGTTTACACATGGGATTAAAAGATACTCATTTGGACACGGTCATAGGAAGGGGAAAGAACATGAATATTTAGGGCAGGTCTGCTGGTCATCTGTTGAGAAGTAGAACCATTGTTAAATAATGGGGGGAGGGGTTGGCAGAGCAGGGTGGTGGCCAGAAAATAAAAATACCCCAACCTTTGAACCCAAGCTCTGATGGCACCAAGCGAGGCATGTGAGCTGACCCCTCCCTAGAAGACCTCCGCTGTCTCTTCCATCGAATAATTGATCTATTCATCCTATCAATCTCCCATCCACCGGCAGATGGCCACCAGTTCACTTTTACATTTTCTTTTCCATTCATTCTTTCATCAATCATTCAATCTTTCACCATTCCATAAATCCACTGGCCATTCTGTCCATTAAGCCATACAGTAGTCAATGATCTATGCTTGCATCTATCTATACATCTATCATTTGACTTATACATCCTTCAGTAAAGCCTTCGTACATCAATCAACCCTTTTTCCCATTTCCGTTTTCCATTTCTCCATCCTCTCAGGTTTCTATTTACTATGCAATCCTTTCATCCACCCATTCTCTCAGATTTCCATTTACTCTATCCATCCATCCATGCTCTCAGATCCCCATTTACTCTGCTATCCTTTCAATCCACCTACCCATCCGTGCTAGAAACAAAAGTTTTTTTAGGTTTCAGAGAAGCGCCGGGCGCTCTGCCAACAGTGGACGCAGAGTGTTTGGCTAACAATAGTATGGTGGTGCAACTGGGAGAGCGGAAAAAACCTTTCTAACCACTGTGAAGTATGTCAGCGAAGTACTGACACACCAGCAAATATAAACAGGAATACCCTATGCACACAAATCAAAATCTCATACAGTCGTGTCTATGTAGACACACAAAGTTAAATGACAAAGCCAACAGAAATAAACAGAAATCTTCTGTGCGGTATCACTACAGTTCAGTTCTTTAATTTTTTCCTTCAGAACCAGCCGACACGTGTCATCGCTTTGGAAATATGTTTCCGCGAATCCTCAGGGCTGAATAGAAGGCTGTGTGAAAGGGATGAGGTCGCTCCGCCGGTGATAGTTCCGACCCGGCAGGGCCTGTGACCTATAATGTCACTCCAAAGTATTAGGAGCTGAAAAAAACAAAAAGGGGATTATTGATGAGTTCCCCAGAATATGGATCGTCAATTCGAGACACCGTTATATCAAAGAATCCTTGCCCGGTAAAATCTCAGTTGCGAGGTGTGCGCCCCAGGCGTGGTTGTTGGATGTTCCAAGTGCGTCCACACTTGGAACACGGCGACCCGGGAGAAGACTGATCAGCCCTTCTTTCCGCTACAAACGAAATCCAAACCTTCAAAGGAGTCACCTGCTCCAGAGGGATTACGGAGTCTTTGGCTCCCGGGCTCACAGCCCCTACAATCGCGGAGATTTCCGTAACGCGATTACGCAAATTCCGCCCACCCCAACAATTTACCCTTCCATTCTTTCATCCAATAATCCTTTCACTCACTCATCCATCTATCCTTTAATCTGCAAATCCTCTCACTCACCCATCCATCCTTTCACCCACCCTCTCATCCATCCATCCTTTCACCCACACATCCATCCTTTCACCCACCCACATTTCACCCACTCATCCATCCAGCCTTTCACCCACTCTTCCATCCTTTTACCCACTCACCCTTTTAATCGCACATCTATCCTTTACCTACCCACCCACCCTTGCATTCTTTTATCCATCCTTACACTCATTCATCCATCCTTTCATCCGCAAATCCTCTTGCTCACTGAGAATAACAGATTTCGACTGTGTATAACATTGGAGTTGTGCCATTAATGTTTATACAACTGTATGACTTACTGAAGTCACTTTTATAACTTATTTTGGGTTGTGCTCTGTCAATCAAAAGTTTTTGGCACAAAATACTTTCATATTTACTCAGTTGGAATTGCATAGTAAATGCATTTTTTGCTCATTCATTTAAAAACTTCAAACCAATTTAAGAAACTGAGACCACAGTTACTAGGGGAAGCAATAGCCTTTGGGGAAGTAAGGCACTGTAAAGGCATCTGCTTCTTCTGTGCACTGATGTATTCTTGGAATGGAATACACTGAGCTGCTGGTTGCAGTGTGGTTCAAATGGACACTGGTGAACCAGCTCACGTTTCCTCCAGTTCCTATGGACCAGAAGGGATCACCTTGTAATCATGTCCTGAGCCCAAACAGGAACACACACTCTTCAGGCATCCACATGCAATCTCTTTATCTGCACTGCTCTTTGTGGAAAAATACTTTACATAATCGGAGATCTTACAAAAACACAACCCGCATCTTCATCCTGAACACACAAGATCCTTTCCATGCAAACACACAGACAGGCCTGCCATGCTAGTTCTGCTTGTTATGCCTCTCCCTTTGCATCCCAGCACCCATTCTCTATCTGTCCACAAGCCACAGCCTCGGAACATTGTTTTGAAGCTCTAACGTTATTTGCATGACATAAAATCAATATACAAGACTGATTATGTAACCATTAACATCACAACTCTTAACTCAGCTACTCCCTTCCGTCAGCCAGCAGCATATGGGTATTAAGTGCCTGCGTTTGCACTTAGCAGCATTGAACCCAAACATCACCCACAGAGAGCTCTTATAACTTAAATACCACTCTTCCAGCTTACAGACCTCTCTTCCAATGTACCAATCACCCTTTTTTGACTTACACATCAATCTTCTAGTTTTAGCATCAACTTCTCACCTTACTACGTACCTTTCTAAGTTACAGCTCACTCTTTCAATTTTTAGACCATTCTTCCCGTTTACAGTCCAGTCTTTCATTTTACAGACCACTCTTCATATTTACAGACCACTTTTTTGAATTACGGGCCACTCTTCCAGTTTATAGACAACCCTTCTGTTTATAGGCCATGCTTCCAGGTCTAGGCCACTCTTTCAGTTTACAGACCATTCTTATAGTTCTTAGGCCACTGTGTCATGTTACAGACCACTTTTCCAGTTTACAGACTCCTCTTTCTGTTTATAGACTGGAGTTCCAGTGTATACGCTACTCTTCAGTTTACAGAGTATTCCTCCAGTTTATACACTGCTATTTCTGCTTACAGACCACTCTTCCAGTTTACAGATCACCATTCTCGTTTATGGAGTATTCTGCCTAATCATCCTGCTGATACCACTCTAACATAGCATCCTCACCCCCCCTCCTCCTCCTCTGACCTCTAGTTCGCTTCTCCCCTCTACCTCTCCCTCGAATATCGGAAATATTGACCCATTAGAACTTTTATCATGTTACCTTTATTTTTCGTCTTTAGCATTCAAACTGAGCCCTTATCTACAAGTGTTCACTTTAAATGATTTGCTGTATTTGCTTTTGCTCTTCCCAAAGTTATTTGTAATAGGATGACGTCCTTCCTCTAGCATTAGATGAAATTAAATGAAAAGGTATTTCTAGAGCACACGCATATTTCAAAAGAGTGCCCCAGTGCTAAATCCAGGGATACCTGCCACAGCGCTGATCATTCCATTAAATTTGTTGAAAGAGACAGGTTTTTCGTTTTTAGGGCTCGGACTCCTTCCCAGTGAAACTGGGAGGAGTTTGAGAACTAATGTTAAAGGAGAAAAAAAAGAAGAAGTATCTCCTAGGGCCTTGGAGAGAGAAATTCCAGACATTCCTTAGCGTTTTCTGGCATCTGGTCAGTGATTCGTCTTCCCTGTGCTGTGTATGTAGTAGCCTTGAAGTGATAGGCTGTAAGTAATGTACGCGTGCCCGATGTGGCATTTTGTGTGCGAGAGCGAGCATGGCAGAGTGATTAATCTTAATTACGAGCTGTCAGAGTGCCCGTGTAATGCAAGCCAGATGATGCGAACGCGTTCACAGCGGTGAGCGCGTTCAATGTTAAATGACGAGAGGCAGCAGGCGAGGCTCACAGAAGATGACTCATACATGCTCGTCCACACTGTAGTTCTTGTTTTAAGTTGCTACGGGGTGTCTTTTTTCTGCCTCTGCGTGACAGTCTGTAAGAATAATGAGCGATGGTGTGCTGACTGTTTAGCATTGCGTGGTGTACTTTTTGCCGGGTTTATTTATTTATGAATTTGTATATAGCGCGGACTTTACCCATCCACCCCGACCTTCTAGCCTTCTCATTAATCCCCTGCTCCAATTCCTGCGTCTTTCTGGCCTCCTCTCCGCGTATCCACAGATTGCACCTTGCATCTCCGCAGTCTGCACCGCCACCGTACATCAGCCGGCACTTTTCAACATCCCTTCAGCTTCCTTCCTGTAACCAGGCACCCTTCTTCCTGCCTCGGCTCCCTCCTTCCTGCATCCCTTCAGCCTCCTCCTTGCGTCCTTATCCCCTTCTTCCTGCCGCCTCGCACCCGCCTTCCTGCATCCCTGAAGAGGCATTCCTGCATTCAGCACTCTTCTTTTGTGCACGCTTCCTTCTTCCTGTATCTTTTCACGACCCTGGCTCCACTGTCTCACCCCCAGACCCACGCGGCACTCTCGGCTTCAATTCTGTGTATCCCCTGCCCCCCCACCCCCCCACACACACACCCTCCCCCGCCAGCCCAGCTCCCAGTGTCGCAGTTTCATCTGCGCCAGTGTCGCCAGATCCCCATCATCCCCGGCACACACACACAGATGCCGCGCGCCATCACCGCGAGCCTGCAGTGTCGCAGCACTGCCCCTCATCAACAAACCACCTGCACCTGCCGAGGGGCAGTAACAGCACCCACCATGCACGGGGGGGGGGGTTTGGTACCCCGCAAGACTCGCCATCTCCGTCGCGCGACAATTGTTTATTGTGCTTCCACCTCAATGGTGCTCCTTCGGGACTACAAAGTCCTATTCCAGCCCACTCCAGATGGGCCTTGGGCGAGATGCCTCCCGTTTACAAATCGCGACATGTAAATATAGAGTGTGCGGGGTAGCAGGCCGTGCTGTCTATTGTATGCGCCACAGTGAAGTGCATGCGCCCTAGGGGATCCAACACCGGCCTTTGTGTGGAACATTGGGGGGCGGGGGGCAGAAGATTACCATCCCCTCTAGCCTCCAACGCGCCACCTGCACAGTCAGGACACTGCCAGGCTAGAACGGCGGAGCCGGTATGTGCTTGTGCCTTGATTGACTGCACTGGGCACATGAACTATGTGCAATGTCTTCGGGTGGGAGGCAGTGAAGGAGTTAAATCTATGTGCAAAACTAACTGGTGAGGTGGGCTACAAGGCTACTTCCTTCCATCCCAAGATAGACCACTGGGCACAAAACAGACACAGGCCCTCAAGCAAAACGGTGGCACACAGGAATGTCGAAAGGTTCACCAGTCCTGTAAAAAAGTATGTTTCATTCCGCTGTTGACAGGGCAGGGGTGCGAGCAGCCAATGAGCACACGTTTCCCCTGTGTGCTCTCTAAGGGAGTTTGGCATGTCTGCATGAGCATGAGCACGCACCTCCACCTCACAGCAGGGCACGCCAACCTTCATCCTCAGAGAGCAGCAGAGCAGATGCGAGTGTGGCAGGCCAGGCAGCCCTGCAGGCAGTGAGAGAAGTCGGGCCCCGCTTTGGACGTACATTGCCCCACTTCCTCTAGACATGTAGCCCTCTCCCACCCACCCGAAAGAATATAAACACATCTAAAGACGCCGGACAGGGAACCTTTCCAGTCCAAATGCAATAGATTCGTTAGAGTTTGGGGCGATTGGTACCATAACCATTGGCGTGTTGATGTGAGCTACTATGAGGCGATTATTTGAGATTGTTGTTTTCTAGATCGTCGTATGAATGTTTAAACCATTACAACGCCTAGAAGCAGTCCCGTTTTAAGTAAAAACGCAAAAGCTCTGCAATATAGTGTAATGTCGTAAAACATAGGCATGACGTGGGGTACGTAGTCCACCATAACAAAACACATGATGGCATGTCAGCATGATACGACATACCATAGCATCGCATGACACGACTTAGCAGGGCACATCAAGGCACGACCACAAAACATAGAAACACATGACATAGAAAAATAACACTGAGTATCATAACTTCAAACATTACAACAATAGTTAAAGTGACATAACAAAGCACAACATACCAGTACCACATAACACAGAACAGCATACTACCAGTGGCTGTGGGTGTCCAGGGGTGCAGCAGGTGCAGTGACACCGGGGCCTCGAGGGTCTCCCTTAACCCAGACAGTGCTGTATTTTACTACGAGTGGCGGTGGAAGTCCAGGGGTGCAGCAGGTGCAGTGACACCGGGGCCTCAAGGGTCTCACTTAATTTAGACAGTGCTGTATTTTACTACCAGTGGCTGTGAGGGTGCAGCAGGTGCAGTGACACCGGGGCCTCGAGTGTCTCCCTTAACCCCGACAGTGCTGTATTTTACTACCAGTGGCTGTGGGTGTCCAGGGGTGCAGCAGGTGCAGTGACACCGGGGCCTCGAGGGTCTCCCTTAACCCAGACAGTCCTGTATTTTACTACCAGTGGCTGTGAGGGTGCAGCAGGTGCAGTGACACCAGGGCCTCGAGGGTCTCCCTTAACCCAGACAGAGTAGTGAGTGCAGAGTAGTGAGTAGTGAGTAGAGTAGTGAGTAGTGAGTAGTGAGTGTAGAGTAGTGAGTGCAGAGTAGTGAGTAGAGTAGTGAGTAGAGTAGTGAGTGCAGAGTAGTGAGTAGTGAGTAGAGTAGTGAGTAGAGTAGTGAGTAGTGAGTGTAATAGTGAGTAGTGAGTAGAGTAGTGAGTAGTGAGTAGAGTAGTGAGTAGAGTAGTGAGTAGTGAGTGCAGAGTAGTGAGTAGTGAGTAGAGTAGAGTAGTGAGTAGGACATCACAGGCAGCAGCTGTGCAAGCTTCTTACACTCACAAAAGAGACCACAGGCAGCTGAGTTGCAAGCTTCTCCCACTCACAAGAAGGACATCACAAACAGCAGCGGTGCAAGCTTCTCACACTCACTAGAAGGACATCACAAACAGCAGCGGTGCAAGCTTCTCACACTCACAAGAACGACATCACAGGCAGCAGCAGTGCAAGCTTCTTACACTCACAAGGAGACCACAGGCAGCAGCGGTGCAAGCTTCTCACACTCACAAGAAGGAAATCACAGGCAGCAGCTGTGCAAGCTTCTTACACTCACAAGGAGACCACAGGCAGCTGAGGTGCAAGCTTCTCCCACTCACAAGAAGGACATCACAAGCAGCAGCGGTGCAAGCTTCTCACACTCACAAGAACGACATCACAGCCAGCAGCAGTGCAAGCTTCTTACACTCACAAGGAGACGACAGGCAGCAGAGGTGCAAGCTTCTCACACTCGCAAGAACGACATCACAAGCAGCAGTGGTGCAAGCTGCCCTTACACACTCACAGCAGGTCCGGTGCCAAGGCAGCAGCAGCAACAGAGCAAGAGTCCCTTACAAAGAACAGGCACAGCACAGAGATGCACAATGCAATCTTCTCATACTCCCAGGCAGCAGCGGTGCAAGCTTCTCACACTCACACGAAGGACATTACAGGCAGCAGCTGTGCAAGCTTCTTACACTCACAAGGATACCACAGGCAGCTGAGGCGCAAGCCTTTCCCACTCACAAGAAGGACATCACAAGCAGCAGCGGTGCAAACTTCTCACACTCACAAGAACGACATCACAGGCAGCAGCAGTGCAAGCTTCTTACACTCACAAGAAGGACATCACAGGCAGCAGCAGTGCAAGCTTCTTACACTCACAAGGAGACCACAGGCAGCAGAGGTGCAAGCTTCTCACACTCACAAGAAGGACATCACAGGCAGTAACGGTGCAATATTCTCACACTCACAAGGAGATAACTGGCAGTACACACCACATGAACACACTCCATAACACATAGCAACAATACATTGGCATTTACAATGCCATTAGCTCAAACTCAAATAAATCCGAGCCCGATTGCATTTCTAATGCTTGTTTTTCATGAAGATGGATAGCTCAAATGAGGTACGAGGTTCCAGGGGAACATTATTCCAGGCCACCGAGCCACGGTAAGAGAAAGATCTGCCACCGGACCTGGCCCGGCAGATTTTAGGAATTCTGGCTACATTGACATGAGCTGACCATAAATTCCTGGGAGGGGCACAGGCACAAATCCTCCTATTCAGGTACACCATTCCTTTGTCATGTAGAGCTTTATGAGCCAGGACCAGAGTTTAAAAAAGAATCATCCTTTAGGTAGGAAGCCAATGAAGCACTTTCAGATGCGGGGTGAAATGGGTTTTTGGAGCGAGGTTGAGAAGAGTTGTAGACACCGCATTCTGCACCACTTAAAGTCTATTAAGGAGCTATTTTGGAAGACCCAATTATAGTGCATTTCCATAATCAAGTCCGCTTTCTTAGTTTCAACAGACAAAAGATGTAAGAATTTTTTTCAACTAACACAAACAGGAGCCAACAAATGCCTGAATTTGAGGTTGGAAAGAACAGGTACTGTCAATTTTGAATCCGAAATTCTTTACCGTGCTCAGTTGAGGGCCAGGGGGGCACCCATAAGCCAAAAAGTCCACCAAAAATTACGCGAAGTGTGGACAAAAAACACAATCTTCATTCTGTCAGGATTACCTTTTAATTGGCTGATGAACATCCAGTTGAACTCATCAGAAAGCCAACTTTTAATAGCTCCTCCATCAAGCTCTTCACCTTTTTCACGTGTGAAAATCAACTGGTTGTTGTCGGAATATGATGTTACCTTCGCCCCCAATGTCTCAGCTAACACAGCCAAGGGTGTGAGATAAGCATTGCTAAGGTAGGGTTAAGTGCCGAACCTTGAGGCACTTCAACTGCCAACTCACAGATTGGGCATGAAAACTGAGGAGTCCAAACTTCTGGACTTCTATTATTCTAAAAGGAAGCCAGACACTTCAGATGTGAAGTGTACGGGCACCACATGGTAATGTTGCACTATTTAAGATTGCAAATAAATAAAATAGACCAGCATTCCATCTCACAGACCCCTCTTTCATCTAACGGACTACTCTTGGAGTTTATAGACGGCTCTTTAGGTTTACCGATCATACTTCCATTTCAGCTTTCCCTAATCACTGCATATTTTATCCACTGCAAGGCCTCAACCTTTATGCCTGAACTTGACTTTGACTGCCAGGAGACCTGCCTCGCTTTCCAGCTTTTCTGCAGTGTCACTTATGAATGCACTGAAGAGCAATAGACCGAGAACCGCACTAACATGAGAAATGTCCCTAAAACAACACTCGTGAAATGCATGACTGCTGGCATGACGCCTGATTCCAACATCCGCATTGGGAAAGAAAGTCACACTGTCAGTAAATCATCCTGATCCACCGGTCCACTGGACACAAGAGGCTTTGGGCTCCTGTGAATGGCTTCCTATGGCTTTTACAAATATGGACCGAGGTGCATTTGGGAAGTCCTTGTCCGAACAATGCATGTGCTGTGATTTGGATGTAAAACAAATAAGGCAACCATGAGCAGAAACCTGCCTGGATTAACCTTATGCTATGAATTTATCACCTCAGACAGCCCCGTCCCATATCAGGCATATATACATCTTCTTCCACCCGCGCCAGGGTTGTCAGGGGTTGGTTCTACTCATCATATGTCATCAGAATACTGAGAGCTGAAATGAAATCCCAAAGTTGGGCTTTTGGATTGCTCCCTTAACATCATTACCATTCCTTTTGCACGGATGTATGACGTTCCAACGCATGCTTTTACAACGCATGCCATTACGACCCAGGTTTTACAACGCAAGTCGTTACAACGACTTGCGTTGGGGGGGCGCTGGATAGTGAATAGTTTAATTTACTATTCCAACTCCAGTCCCCGTGGATAGTAGGGACGGTGTTGGATAGTTAATAAACTATTCCCTATCCTAGAGCGCCCCCCAGCGCAATGCGTTGTAATAACTTGCGTTGTAAAAGTTGCGTCGTAATGGTAGTGCGTTGTAAAAGTTGCGTTGTAAAGGATGTTCCCCCTTTTGCACCCTTCAGATGTTACCAATGCAAGCGCCATGAAATCAATTCCTTCTTGAGGGACGAATAATGCCGCGTTCAACACAGAAAGCACCCAACCGTGCTAACAATTATTATTTTTGGGTCCAAAAGTAGATTCCCACCTGTGTGGATCAGGAGCCAGTCTTTAAAAAGCTTTTTTTTTTTTCCTTAAATCATTAAATCAAAAACTACCCAACCGCTTATTGACTTTTTTTCAGCTTTTGCAGGACTCTATTATGGCAAGCAGAGGTGTGGCAGGCACCATCGTTTTACTGAAAAATACACTTGCATCACCCCCTTGGCATGATATTCTTGATCTTACTTTCCACTGGAGGAAAGCACAGTTCTAAACTATAAGTGTTGTCCCTAAATCCTTGTCCAGGCGCAGCACCAGTAATCTCAGCTAGATCTCCTAATCCTGCTGGCTGACCTGCCATCGAAAGTCAGCCTCCGTCATATCCAACCCCACCGAAATTCGCTCGACTAAATTCAAACACTTTGGCAGGCGAAGTCTCCACATTTGAGACTATTCTTCAGGAACCACCTCCAGCTCAAACTTGAAGACACCCTTTAACAATTTCCTCAAGGGCTGAAACAGTAGGTATAGTGCCAGAATAACATAGCCTAAATCTAGTCTGACAAAAATATAGTATTGTAAATGTTGTTTACAAAATTATTGCCTGATTGGAGATAATATTAGAAACACGACTACTAATATGGAGCAATAATTCAAAACAATATTTAGGCCACTATATTTATGGCAGGCAATATTTTTATCTATATTCTCACATACAGACTCACCTACACACCAGAGCCAACGGTCCTCAGGCAACCGAACGGTAAAATAAGCGGCTTGGCCTGAATTACTTCATACTTTGACCTTCCACTGGCCTCAGTGCCTATCATCCATTCCACTGCCTAAAAGCACTCTGATGGTACAGCTGCCAACCTACCCACACTCATCATAAAAACTTCATATTGAGTAAAACTAAGATATCAGCATATCAGTAGCACCATCATCAAGGTATAAAACAATACTACTTTTATTTTACCATCATTGTTGCTGTTTCGAGAGGTCCTTATCACGGACTGTGGTGAGCCACACAGAGTAGAAAAAGAACAAAAACCTGCTGCATGTCAGGCAATTGATGTAGAAAAAAAGAACCGGGCCATAACGGAGTATTGGACCTGGTCCTTTTTGAAGGGATAACCCCAGCATTTTGCCTTCTGTTGATGAACCAGTTTTTGTTGGCATTAGGACTCTGTGTAATTTTTCCCAGCTAACTAGTGCTAAAGTGTTTGTGCTCTCTCCTTTTAGCATGGTAAAATTAGCCTACACTTAATTGACACATTTAATTTACAATTAAGTGCCTAGTAAATGGTAGTATATGTACCCAGGGCCTTTAAATTAAATGCTACTAGTGGGCCTACAGCACTCATTGTGCCACTCACTTAATGCAGCCTTTTAAAATATGTCTCGGGCTTGCCACTGCAGATAGTAGTTATTTAAACTGCCTTTTTGAGCAGGCAAATATTCCTGTAGCCAGGCTTAAACCTTCCTTTTCTATACTTATAAGTCACCCCTAAGGTAAGCCCTAAAGGCTCATTTGCCCGGGTACATGTCGTACATGTGAATTTAGGTTTTAAATGCCTTGGCAGTGAAAAACTCTTAAAGTCGTTTACTACTGTTCTTAGGCCTATCTCTCCCATTGGCTTAAACTGGGTTAACTTATTACATTTAATTTGCACTAACTTTGGATTGGAAGCTGGTAGAAATATACTGTTTACACTTAACATGAATTTTAATTCAAACACCTCTTTAACGGTAAAGTCACATTTTAAGGTAGAATTCTGAAAATTAAACTTTTAGAAAGTTTGCATTTTCTTGCCTTAACCATTTGTGTCTTCTGTCACTGTTCGGGGTCACGTGACTGTGAATGACTCTACTTTTGGGATTTGTGTATTGCTTCTAGACAGTAACACAAAGGGTGCTTTGGTGTGGACATGAAAGGCCACCATGACATGATGACCAGGAGGGGTTGCACCAAGCTCTACTTACTCTTTAAAGAGCTTAAACTCCTGCACACACAGAGGAACATGACTCCAGGCCTGCATTGCCTTTTGTCATCCCCAGACAGTTTGGAGCCTTGACAGGGGAAGGACTTTCCAGAACTAGATGGGCGGCTATGAGGGTAGGAGAGGGAGCCCCTCCCCCAACACAGCCTATGGGCTGGCATAGGTTTAAATATTGGACTTCCAGTGCCACTCATTTGAACACTCCTGGCTGTGTGGAAGTTACAGAAGGAGAACTGCCCTGCTGTGAGAGGACTGCCCTGCTGCTCGAAGGACTGCCTTGCTTTCTTAGAAGCGAGACTGGACCTGCTTACTTTCATCCCACGCTAACCAGGGTGACTGCAAGGATTAGTTGGCTGGCCTCCTGTGTGAGCTACAGGGACACAACAAGCTTCAGAGACCTCCGTGCAACTGCCAAGCTGACCAACTGCACCTGCCTGGAATAGCAGCTGGGTCTGACTGAGCTCTGCTGGCCTCTGCTAGAGGGAGTCCCTGATCCCCTTGAGGTGCCTTCTTAAGTCCTGGACCCTAGGCTAGCATCAAAGCATAATCCTACCAAAAAAAAGCTAAAAATCCTGAAATGTAGGCTCCTGCAACTAGGAAAGGGCCAGTTCATGCCAATATGGTTACACCCATGACGATCACCAATGCAGAGTTCTGTGAGGCCTGCTCTTTGCGACACCAGTGACCATCAGCGATGACTGACAACGCGAGAACTACATTTTGCGCTATAGCAACGACAGCCTGCAATGGCCGCCAACACAAATCTACAGCAACGGCTGTCTGTGATGCCCGGCCAGCTCTTTGCGCGATAGCGACGACCATCCATAACACCCAACCTGCTCTTTGCGTTACATCAACGGCCGTCCGTAACACCTAGCTTCCTTCTTGAGGCCTTCTCTAACACAAACAGAACATTGTGTGCCGGACTTAGAAAGTAACATTTCAGAGGGACTAACCTGATCCCTGTATTCAACAAGTGTTCCATCATGGTCGACCTGAACTTGTGGCTGTTCCACGGTCGAGCGTGACCACATTAATGCGAGTGGCCCTTACTGCTTCTAGGCCCTGTTTTCACTAAAAACGTTAACATTGGATAGCTATGGCTCTACTGGTTGGATTTTTGTTGTTCTTGTGTCATTCTAGTTATAAAAATGTACTCTATTATTTTTAAGTGGGTTGAGATTTTTCTTGTGTTGTTTTTCATTTTATTACTGTTTGTGTAAGGCATAAATACATTAGACATTGCCTCTAAGTTAAGCCTGACTGCTTTGTGCCAAGCTACCAGAGGGTTAAGTACAGGTTAATTTAGTGGCTTTTGTGGTTTACCATAACAAGGATTGTGGTTGTTACCTGAGTGGGGCTTTCACCCCCCTTAACCCATAACCCAGTTTCTTACATGGAGCATGTTCTAGGGATGTGAGGAAACACATGTCCACAGGAATTAGGACAGCAAGGGTCACCATACAGCACATAGTATAGCGCATAACAGAAATATCACAACCAGTGCATCAACCTAACCACTAGTGCATGGTAATTATCTAGGTCAATATTGCTAACCTCAATACATTGACGTACAAATGATGATGTAGTAGAACTCCAGTGCAAGAGGCCTATCAACAGATTTATCTTGTTATTTTCTGGTTAAATCAATTTTTTCATTTGTTGGCAAAGTGTGGAAAACAAAATATGATTATCGCCTACCTATGTCCTCCCCCTCAATGAGACAACCAAGTAGGGACGTGAGCTGCCTATATGAGTGCATCTCATGACCCCTTTTGGAGTGGTCTATAAAACAGACCAGCATTTCCACCTACCGCCCCTGGAAATACTGCTTAGTACTGATACAACATGTAGTGGGGGAATTTTCCTCCATTATAAATTGGACCCAGAGAGTCCCCTAAGTAAGGGGAATCACAGAGGACGTCAGGAATACCACATTTTGATCATTCCTTATTTTCCCTGGGATTTTGCCGAGACATTTCAGCTGCTCTCCGCATCCGGGGCATTCTGGTGTGATTCATCGGATCTGTGGAGTTACTACTATGTTGTAATCCTTGGGGGGGACAGTAAGTACTGTCCCACTGAGACTGCCAGGGGGGCTCATAACAGGCAAATAGTCTCTGATATTAAGAAAGTACTTTTCCATTTGATGCTCAATCAGTTCTTACCAAGGGCCCGATAGGGCAATAACATTAAATTCCATTGATGATATGGCAGTGTTGATATATGTTCGCATGGTGTCTAATGTTAAATTATTACATGGTAGAAGTAGGGAAACTGCATTATTGACACATCACTTCTCAAGTGTGCAAATATTCATAATCACAGTACCAGATAAATGCCCCAGAGGAAGAAGATTCGACTAACATCTGCTACAAACCCACCTCCATGATTTGTTGACATAAGAGGGACATGCTGGAAAAAATATAATCCCTCCAATGATTCCGACTGGTTGAAAAATTAGTGTAAGAGCTTGATCGTCTCGCAACCACCATAGGTGAGTCACCTCGCCCAGCTGGAGAGTTAGCGCCGCCTTTATAAAAAGTTTTTTAGTATTTCTATTTGTCTGAACTAAAGACGGCCAGCATCAAATTGCCACCTCCTGACTGGCTCCAAGACGTTATGTGATAACAGACACAAACATGAAAAAATGTCACCCCCTCAAAAAAAGTCTGTTTTTGCAACATACCACAATTAAATTAGCTACATCTACCTTCCATGCCACCATACAGGCTCCCAAAATGCCCACTCATTTTTGAAAAAACTTTTTTCGCCATCTCCATAGGGTTGCCAAACCTACAGATGACTAAGTGGGCAACATGCTTGCAGATTTACTGAAAAAGACCACATATTTACAGTCACGTGAAATTGTGTGCCTCTTGTTTTATTCCTCAATGAGAACAGACCATGGGTCCTCACTAAAACGTGCATAGGCACAGGCGACAAGGTTTCGGCCTGCTCAGGAATAGAACCACCGTAGGACAGAATCTCTACTTCTTACAGAGAAGCTCTCCTGTTTATCACACCAACACCCCTTGACTACCCCCACAATATACCACCCACTTACAACCAAACACACACTTCAACAAATGCACCCTAGTCAATGTTACCAACATTGCTGCTAACCACAGACTCCCCAGAAGGTCACTCGATGCTTATACATGCTGCTGAATGCTCATGTATGATATATTTACCTTCAGCTGGCCCGTCCTGCATCGCGCTCCTCTTCTTCAGGCACAGGCTCCCAGCCTGCCCAGTGGCCAATCCTGAAGCTGGTCTCGCATGAGAGCAGCTTCAGGATTGGCCTGAGTGCTCTTGATTAGCGCTCCAGGACAGACTGTGTGTCTGTGCCGGCTTTCTCCAACGCGAGCAATGCAGCTGGGGTTGGAGAGAGCTTCACTGAGCACGAGGGTTCGGCCCAGCCTGAGAAGTCTGGCTAAACCATCATGCACAGTGAAGGAAGTGCACTACCACTCCCCTCTGTGCTATCAACCCCCAGGTTGAGCCCCCAAGACTCGGTAGGAAAGGAGAAGTAATGTAATGTAATGTAATGATGTCTTGTAAAGCGCATGAATCACCCCACATGGGGTATCTCCGCGCTGTAGACCGCTGGGGAACCCGTCCTGGCTTTCCCTGTGAGATGGTCCCTACTGGGTATCTCCAAGGTGAAACCAGGCATCCCCGGCGTATGTGGGGGCCGTTGTGGAGATGAGGCAAGCTAATGCCCAGAGTTGCCGAGTGTGATCCCTGGTTAGAGTAGGCACCGAGGCGAGAATTATCGAGCCCGCTGACCCTGGTCCACAAGTGTTGTTTTATTTTTCCTTTCCTGCCATCTTGGGGGGAGGGGCGACGATTCTCCACCATAGCGGAGGAGCTGCTGCTGTATGTTGGTAAGCATTGTGTTCTATCTGTTTCGGACACAAAGTTTAGTGAGAGTAATGCATGCTTCGCAATATATAAACATTTGTGTTGTTTCCCAATACAAATGAGGCTTTCACACAATCTAATTCTGAAAAATGTGTTTAGATTCCAATGACTTGAATCCATCAACACCTTTACGGTGAACACTCCTGAAGTAAAAGAAGTGAAGCCTCAATAAACATTGTAATGCAGCTTTCCACTGTCCAGATGTGTCTATAATGCGAAATAATACTAGGCGTATTCGGAAGTCTACTAATTTGCCTTCACATAATTACACAAAACTTCAGGACAATGAAGTGAAATTGTGCATAATTATGCAAAGTACAGATCTGCCATTTAACACTATATTTAGCATAAAATGCGTCCTCACATCCATTTTGGATGTGAGGATGTGTTATGCCTAACAGAAATAGCATAAAAAACATAAATGCCAGCTGCTTGTGTGCTTATTCCCACACTCCCTGGTTATAATTTTGCTGCAAACACAGTGGCATTACACAACATGGCATAATGACAGCATTTTGAAAAATTAACATAAGAAGTGTAATATGAAAGTCCCAAAAATACATGAATAATGCTACATATTTTTAATGTTGCATGGGCCTACATTATGCACCTGTATCTTAATTAAAAGAGTCAAGTCATTGTTAGCACGAGGGCAGAGCCGTTTGTTTGTGTAATTTTTTTCAATTACTTTTTTGTATTCTTTCAGTAAAAAAACTGTTTTCCAGAAGAACCTTCTGTAGAAGCTGCATTTTCAGAGTTTGAGATTGGGGTGCCAAACTCCCCAGAGGACGGAAATGGCTCTTTAGTATAGCAACAGGCATTCTCAACGTAATTTACTTAGTCATACATTTTCCTCTGTCATGGATGTTATGTTATGTATTGTTATAAAGTGCATATCCACCCAGGAGGCCTTTTGGTGCTGAGTGCCAAGCAGTAAACTGGGCTAAACTGGGATAATCCATATCTGAAGGTATTTTTCATTATTTATCACTTTTGCTTTACCTCCTTAGAAACACTAGGAGGAAATTCAGAGTATAGTGTCCTCTACTTTCACTGACCAACCCCCGTACCCTTTCTGGGCTAAATGAGGAGCCGTGGGGGTCATCGGAGCTGGACCTTTGGCGGCGGACCTACAGCACGGCCTGATATGAACTTCTGAAGTGTTTCTACACCGATTCAGCTCCTAAATCAGAATGAGGTCCAAGGACTAGAAAATTATGAACTGAATATATTTTGGGTAGGTAACAAATGTAGATAGGTAGAAAAAGTGTACATTTTTTCAGCCTAATAACGCTTTTACCTACTGAGATGGTATGTATGGTAAGCACTCGATGGTAAAGGTCAGGAAGTAAAGATATATGTCTTATCAAGAATTCAGCCTTTCCGCTCTAGCAGGATGTGGGAATGTGAGAGATGGTAGAATGGGCCACACCTGTTGGAGCTGAAATGAAACTGCAAAAGCTCTTGGCGATAATAGGCCATTACTAACGTCTTTTGTCATTTATAATCTGGCTGGGAGAAGGTGTCAAAAGGGAAGTGACTGCAAATATTCTTCAACGCCCTCCACAGTGCTTAATTTGAGGTGGTGGTTTCCGGTGCTCAGCCCCAGAACTTTTCATGCGCACCAGTTAAGGACACATTCATTCACAGGGAGATTAAGTGATTTGCTAGAATCACAGGATGTTGAGCTGACACTGGGATTCGAACCTGGTTACGGTGCCCCGAAGTCAGCACCCATGGCCATTACGCCACCTCCCCTCCCCACTTTCATGGTTAGTAGTTGGTTCTGTTTTGGGTGGCGCCAACAGGAAAAATGAGCTGGTTCTAGCTACCTCTTGATGAGAGCCCCGGCACTTATTTTTTTACAAATTAACCACTGACCCCTACCCCCATTTCTAATAATCACACTCTGGATACTTTTACATGTTAGGAAGGACTGTCTGATCAGAATAGTATGTTTGGCAATCATGTATTTTATTGCATTTTTGAAATGGTACAGAGCTTAACTGCAATTTTTAAATAAGTTTGGACATATTTAAACATTGCAAGTTTAATAGAATTATTGTGAGAGAGCGCTCTGATTTTTTTCCACGGAGGGAGGGCAACATTCAAAGGTTTGAAGACCACTGCCTTAGACTTTCTTATGTTAAGTTTCAGAGCACTGGTGGTCATGCTTCGGAATACAGGTAAGCGAATGGGCATATAGCCAATTTTGCCCCAGCATAACTTTTCAAACCGGAGAGGTGATGGGTGGCATGGGCGTACGTGAAAACATCCACTTTGTTAAAGAAGATGTGCTGCAGGTAGTGGTGAAACAGAAATACAGGGGAACTCTCCAGTAAACATACTTGGGTCAGTGGCCCACTCCTAAAAGCCCTTCATGATTCCAAAACTAATCCCCTAAATGCATCATCATTGATTTAATCTACATTTTCCTGCAAACCCTGCAGATTCGTTTTCAGAATATATAGCTCAGGCTTGAACCATATTTCAAAGGGGCTAAGTTGATGTATATGGTATTTGCATAGGGTGAACCTAGCAGAAAGGTAGGAGAGTGCTGCACATGGTCAAAGTTAATATGGTCAGTGTTCGTACGTGGTGAGTAGTTTGTCTATCTGAATATTCGTAACCCCCAGTTCCCATTTGACAGGGTGGTGACATTACTATTGCCATTGGGGAGTAGTGTGGCTCACTGGTTAGAGGCGGCAGACCCGGGAGCAGAAGTCGGCTCGGGACCAGGGTTCAATTCCCGACGCGGCAGGGTCGTGGACTTGGGTCAGCGGACTCGATAATTCTCACTTCGGTGCTTACTCTAATCAGGGGTTCCACTTGGCAACTCTGGGCATTAGCTTGCCTAATCTCCACAACGGCCCCTTCAATTCCGGGGATGCCTGGCTCCACCTTGGGGACTCCCAGCAGGGACAATCCCACAGGGAAAGCCAGGACGGGTTCCCCAGAGTTATACAGCACCAGGAAACCTACGGACGGGTAGCAGTGCGCTTTACAAGCTCAAATACATACATACATACAAATACATACATACATTGGTGCAAGAGTCTTGCATCCTCAGTTTGATCCAGCTGTAGTATGCACAGATTTACATGCGCCAGTAGGGGTCCTCCATGAAGTCCTACCAAAATCTGCTCCATTTAGTTTCACTGCATCCAAGATGGCCACTGGAACATCCTTACCACAAACTCACCCAACAGACGAGCAGTTTGTGAATGGGTTCATGAAGGGAATGGAAAGGGAGGAAAGACAGATGATAAGAAGTAAATGGAGTTAGGGAAGTGGACAAGAAAGGAAGGGGCGGGACGTGCTTCCGAAAAGAAGAGAAGGAAAGAGTCTCATAGCGACTCACGACACCAGACCCTCGCGCAATGCGGAAAAGCTTCTGCTTGAGCCCCCGTCTTCAAAAGGGAAAGATCGGTGGCACAATCCTTCTCAGGCAATGCGGTGAGAATCTGGAACTCACTTCCCCCATTGCTCCGCTCCTCTACCCGGATCTTCAAAGCTGATCTCAACTCGCTCCTCTTTCAAAGACACTTTCAGAACTAATACTTTCATGCTCAGGCCCCTCTTGGAAGTTCACTCCTTGTAAATTTGTCTTTTTTTCCCCTGTTCTTTCCTCTCTCCTGTGTGCTTTGTTGGATTGTGTGTTTATGTAACCTTCATTTTTAGTTTGTAATGTTGTATTGTGTTTCCACTGTTCTCTTGTAACGTAACTGGCTCTGTTGTACAGCGCTCTGACACCTGCGGGTAATGTCCGCGCTTTATAAAAATGCACTAAATAAATAAATAAAAAAGACACTGCTGTCTTCATCTACACGGAGGACCAGTCGTGCAACACTATAACAATGGCACTGGCGCTGATCTTCTGTGCCATCCATCCTCACTGTAGAGTTGATGACGGGTGAAAGGTCAAGAGGTCAGCAGACACCACGCACCACATTGAGAAATGCTTTATCATGGCTGGCAAGGGTCCAGGCCCCAACAATGGCGAGAGGGTTCCTCTCCTGCGCATTCCTTCCGGTCGCGGGCTGCGGCCTAGCCCGGGGCCTGCGACCGGTGCAACAGAATCGGAAATAAGTTTGTCTTTTTTTTTTTTACGCAAGCAGCAGGGCTTTGCGCCAACGGCAGCGCCCTGACCTGAGACAGACTGGCGGGCAGCTGCTTCCAAACTGATAAAGAGGCCTGTGCAGGCTGCCCAGACTCGTTATCAGCCGGTGATACAGGCAGGCATCCCCGCACTGCCCTCGCACACTGACAGCCCCGCAGCACAGCACATGCATCCCAAACCGATAATGCAAGACAAGTAGCCAGAAAAGTCAAGCTCAGCATCTTCCCGACGATCAAGAAACCGGGCTTTTTAGCTTAGAAAATGAGCAAACGTCTACTCCCAGCACGGACAACCAACGACTACAGAAGCCTGCAACCGTCACACCTACTTGTTGCTTTAAAAAGCGGTTGTCAGGCTTTCATCAAGGAAAAATATACTGCTGTCCAGGGCAGAGGACAGGCTGGAAGAAGTGAGGAATAACGGACCCGAGTCTTCGCCTCGCCCTTTTTTTTTTGCAAGAAAGTTTCGAAGCAGGCCTGAAAATAAAAGGAAAAATAAGTACAGAACAAGTGGTCTCAGTGGAAACTGTGACCACTTTTTCTGTACTTTAATTGGCCACGGTCCAGTGATTTACTGTGTAACGCAAAATGAAAATAAAAAGGAAGCCTGAAAATCATGGCGCATGGCATTAAAGAGGGGTTATAAGTGGGATTGGGATGTGGGGGAGGAGGTTCTCATAAAAGCGGCATGGTCTATATACTTAGGGCGTGGCTTAAACACATAAACCTCAGTTCTGTGAGTGCCGCAGCATCCCAACCAACTGTTATTTTGGACGGTCTGAGCTTTCTGTTATTTGCATCTTGATATATAACACAACTGACATACAGCTCGGGACTATTGTCTTTGTCAGGGATTGTTATCTGTTTAAGATAAACGAGTAGCAACAATGAATTTGTTATAAATAATATTCATTTAATTCTGAAATTGTAAGACTACTCATTAAACATTACTGAGGCCTGTGGAAGGGGTCAATGGTCTTCACAGTGCCTCAAACCTTCCTGTTATGGTCACTCTGTTAAGCATGTACATCTTTTTTTCTCTCCATGTCCCATTCACCTGCATATCCTGCACTGCATCTCTTTCCTCTTCAGCACACACTTTTCACTCTTTTCTGAATGCATTTCCATCACTTCGTCATTCCCAAACCCGCAATGCACCCAGTGACATGTAAGAACTGCATTTTCATTAAGAATTTTCTTTTTCACTTTGCCAATATTTTGACAACTGTGCACCTCGTTCACAAACATCTGCACAGAAGCTCAATTGCAACTAAAATACATGACCTTTGTCCGTGCGCTCTGACGAGAGGCCAAGGATTGGATGAGCATCTATTCTGAACATCTTTTTGACCCAGTGGCAGGCACTGTGAGAAATCTGCACCACCTCCAGCCTCCACTCCACGGCACTCACTCGTGTTCTTTTTAGAAAAACCTGAAGACGACTCAGTAGAATGTATGCACTATACAAGAGTAATATGCGACACACAAAAAATACAGAAACACAACGTCCTAGAAATAGCTAACACTCTTATGGGAATGCAACATTAAGTAAAACGTGAATCATAAACAATAACTATGTCACTGACATGGGTTACCTTCACTTTTTTTACATTCATTGTTTAGAAATTTAGCAGTGTTTTTGCCAGTTAAAGACACGTGTGCCCAATAGGGACCTGCTTCAATGTCTGTTTTTAATTACTACTGGATCAGAGACCCAGCCCACTTAAAGCCCCACATTGAAGGAAGCCTTAATCCAATTCTGCCTCTCCCTGGAGACAGTGTCTAGGCAACAGATACTTCAGTGTGAGTACCCTAAAGGGCAGACTGGAAGCTCTCATAGGCGATGTGCAATAATAATTGTGAATGAGCAGGTTTTCGTCGTATAGGATGGTAATTGTTCCACTGAAATGCTGCTGAAATGGCCCAGCTGGTTAACACAACATTGCAAAGATGTGAATGAAATCTAAAAATCACAAGTTCAAACCTTTTTGGTTCCATCACTCAGGTTTCCACCACTGAGTCTGGTAAAAAAAATAATGCCCATTAAAAGGTACAGTCCAGTGTGTAATGTGCATACAAAATTGATCACTAGCATTTTGGACAGAACCTCATTACAGGTGTTGAACTTTTTAGTTTATTATTTTTATAAGAAATTTAAAGAGGACTGGTAAAATGTAGGTGTTGTTCTTGTGCCTGCATAAGTTTCCATAATTTACCAACTGCAACATCTTGTCGAAGACTCACCACAAATAAAGGTCTAATTTTGAGTTTGAAATATGGGTCAGGTCACTCTGTCCACCTTATTACAACTGCCACAGGATATAATGCGCTACTAATAGGGTGGAAGGGATATCCGTCACTTCTGTGGTGGAGTGGGTTATCTACTAAACTCTAAATCGGGTGCTCAGTCCTGTACTAAATGCCATTGTTACAACCTTTCGCTAAGGCATAAGGTAAAAGGCTGAAGTAAAATCAGCACTTCAGATAAGCAGGCGATGTCCTCCTCTTCCTTTCAGTGGTGCAAAAGGTTCAACTCCCCCATACCCATTTCCATGAGTCAGGGTCAATGGCTTTATCATCATCATACTCAAAAAGAGAGACAAAACCCAGGACAACTGATGATTGTAAGTCATAAGAGGCAATACAGAAGAGGAATATTTTTAATCATTCCCTCAAACAAAAATCCAGGCTGGTAGCTCACAGGTCTTCCACTAGCAAATCCACAGATCCTGGGCATAGAAATCAAAGGGGGATCCCATTCTGGGAATTCTTTGGAAGTTGTAACCACATGAAAGAAAGGCTGGCGCTGAATATCTAAATTTAAGATTAACTCCGGTCCATTCCCGATGAAGTCATTATGAGCTGTCATCAAAGTTTACAACGTTTCTCTTACTCCAAAGAGGAGCTAGTGCACATTTACAACATCTCTGGCAGACAAATTCTGCAACACAAGTCCCTATACTTTCTTGTTACAAATCACGATCAGCAAAATTAGGTAATCTACTTTAAAGGCGACAATGGCTCTGGCTGTCATGGCCCTGAGCCTTGCGACCAATGACAAGCTGACTGTACGCAACAGCTTCATAACCAACATTTCTTCTACAGTGTTAAGATAGCTCTTCAACTAGCTTGTGGGTAGAAATGCCTAATGTCTTAGGCCATGCAGTGCTTACATTTTAAAAGAATAAGTGCCAAGGCTCTGCTCAGAAGCTGAGACATGCCGAAAACCAAGGCTGCGTAGTCTTAAATCTACCAACCTCATGTCTCTTTATTCCACTATCAGACACTCCTCGCTCATTCATCTAACTCTTGCGGGTTTCTGCTTTCTTCTTTGTGACGGTTTTCATGTCTTTCTCTTCCTCCATCTTTAAGCTTTGCATATTTTTCACTCGCTTGCACTCTGTAAATGTCTGATGCAGAAAAATAAGTGCCGGTCCCCAAAAATGAGTGCCGGTGCCCCCACTGACATTCTCAGGCTCAAATTAAGCACTGCCCCCATGTCAACTTCTCCTGCATCCTCCCGATAGCAGGCAGATGCTCAGTTTACCTGTAGTCAGTAGGGGAAATCACGGATCTGCACTTATCTTTAAATCTTCCTCTTACATTGAGGAGTACGAAGAAAAGAGAGGTGGATAGTCAACAGATGGTGTGCAAGGGAGCTACAAATAAGGGGTGTCTCAATTTCCTTAAATGGCAAATCTAAAGAGCCTGGTCTGAGCATTACAGTGAGAAATCAAGGACGTGCTGAGGGAAAAGTTGAGTGTGAGGCAGATCAGTTAATGTGTTTCAGAAGGTCGTGTTCAACTCTTCCTCTTACCAAAAACGAAGGGGTCACGAGACTGATTATGGCAGTATTCACTCCAGAGCAATTGTAGGGTGAAGACAGCCCTCTCCATGATTCCTCATATAAATCATGTGGCAGTGATCCAGGTAACCATAATGTCTTGCATAACTCATTGTCATAGAGAAGAATGTCGGTGAGGTGGCTGGGAGTGCTTTATTGTCCTGCACCTGAAAGTGGCATGTCTGAATGAGAGGTGAGGAGCAAAGGACAGAAGCCTTTATGGGCATAACCATACATACACTCCAGGAAATAAGTCAAACTGTTCAACTGGGGTCTGTAAGGCAGGAAAGCATGTTGTGGTAAGAGAGCTGCAGCATGAAAAGAGAGATAAGTGTATACAGACCTGCCAATCTGCGGGGAAAACTCACTGTGTGAGAGGAGGTAACCAGGAAGGGGGGGCTGGGCTGGGGGCGGTACCTTGAGCCCATCACCGTGAAGAGATTTACAGACAGTAACACTCTTTTGTGCGTTCCTCACAACATTTAAAAGTTGGCAAGGACACTTCTACCAACTGTGTCCCCTTAGGCTTGATTTTGCTACGTTTTGAGGTGTTTCCTAGGTTGGTGCAGCATATTTCCATATTATGTTAGTGTCTCTTGATTGTGGGCGATCGCACTGGGTGCCAAGCTTCAGGGGCGCTGTGTTTTGAAATCTTTTATTGGTTTAAAAGCAGTAATTTCCAAGCAGCAATAAAAATGTCAAAATAACACTGATGATTAATGTTCCTGCTGGACAGAGATCAGTGTTTTGTTTAGTGGGAGTTTTGACTCATAATAAAGCAGCAAGATGTGCCATGCAGGTAACAGAATTATATTTTATGCAGATAGCTCAGTGGGTTACTACTTGTGCCACAGAAATTCTTTTGTTACTTGCATGTCATAAGCTTCAAACCCAATATAGCACAGTATGCTACAACTGTCGTCAGAGAGCTACATGCAGACTTCAAGGTATAGGTTAGTAGGGTACGTTTTCCCCAGCCTCATTATCCTAAAATGTGGCTTGTTTGGGTAGAAATACATTCTTATTAGTAAAGCCAGTTTCACCCACTGTTATGTTTTACATCCAGAGTTTGTGCTTCTGAGGACCAAACACTCTTAACATTTAAAGCCTACAAGTAAAAATATGACTACTACAGCTTGTAATCATCATTGCCTTGTGTAAAATTTCCTTTACATTGATTTTCTCATGTATGATTCATTCATGTATGTTTGCTATAAAGCGCTCCAACACCCTACACTGGTATGAGTAGTGCTAATAAATAAATAAAATACATGTGAGAGAGGGCCCATGGAGAGATGAGGGACAATGTTTGAGGGTGGTAGTGAGGATGTCTGGGGAGAAAGAGGTCATTGGGGTCACCAACAAAGATTGTCCCACCCGGCGCCACCATGGCTAATGCCGGCACTGGGTGGTCTAGCCCTCGCTTTTCATAAATAAGCCGGGCTCTAGCATGTGATAACAGAGAACACCAGGTTGTCTCACTGGTGGATCCTTATAAACTGACCTCCTTTGTTCATGAATATAGCCAATCGTGACAGGCACAACTGCATAGCTGCCAAGTTTCCCAGGTTCATGCGTCTTGTGCTGCTCCAGCCCAGACTTTTTCCTCTGAATTCTGGGACTTTGAGTCCTGTTTTATAATGAAATAAACAAGTCCCAGAAGTCAAAGAAAAACCTGGACTAGTTCACGACATCACACTTGGCTCTGTGAAACTTGGCAGGGCTGCAACTGTAAAAACAGTACAACAAAATACAACACAGTATAGGAATTGTTCAAGAACGGCCAAGTAGAGAAATCATATAAATATAAATTACTGAATAGTTATGTGTCATTATATTCAAAAGTGCTGCATTTACAGAAATGACTAACAAGCAACACAATGATTCTGAAAACTCTGGACAAATATTGGGCTCTGATCACTTTCCTAAACACCAGCAAAAAGGAAAAGGCCGACAGTCCAGAACACTTCCTTTTCCACCCTATAGAATTCTCCGCTTGGAAGATGGATTTTTAGTGGGGCATGCAAGACAACCTCAGAGCCTTTGGGCAGCGGTCAATTTGCAAAAGTAAAAAAAAAAAGTGTAGAGGCCCAAAGTTTTTCATAAGGAGCCTGCCACTGTTGTGAAACATGCAGTGGTTGCTGAATTCCAAGGCTGCCTTGTTTTGCTTCCACATCATGCCTCTTTCTTTCTCCACCCTACACTTTCTTTTTTTTTTATCTTACCCTTGTAGGTTCTTTTTCATGCCTACCTTCACACTTTGTCTCTCTTTTCTTGTCTTCCTCTTTCAATGTTGCTTATCTGACTTTCGCTTTCTTGCTGGAGGTTAAAAGTCCGAGATTGAAAATAAATCCCGGTTCCCAAAAGGTAGTGCCAACTCCCAGGACCCTCCCTCGGCACAAATTAAGCTCTTCCGTGGGATATGCCACTGTGGAAACCAGCTCTGCTGATAAGAACTGAAGGATTCCTACGGTTTAATCCGAAACTTTGCAGGAACCTAACGCATAGTGTGTGTTGTGCTAAACCCGCAGTCCGACCAGTTTCAAGGAGGTGTGTCAACAAAATATTCGAAGCCAGCCCCTTTAAGAATTCAACTCATCTGGCTTTACGCACCGTCGCCCACGGCGCTCCCACCTACTGGCATGACGTGCTGCATAAATCTAACAATTACTTTTGAGTCATAATTGTGCATAATTGAACCATCTTTTGTAAATTGTCAATCACGCATCTCCGCCACCCAATAACTTTAAGATTTCCCTCGAGCTAGAAACTAAAGGTCAAAGGGAGAGGCAACCAGAGCAAGAAGAGAGGAAATCAGAGATATTCAAAGAGAGAACTGGAGAAAGAAGTAATAGAACAATTAGAAATGGTACAGAAAACGAAAAGGAGACAAGGAGAAAGGGTTGAGGAGAGGCAGAGAAAGTGAGGGATAGAATTAGGAGCGATCGGGGTTGAAAATAACAGGGAGAGAATGAGAGTCAGAGAGAGAAGGTGAAGTAGAGATAAACAAGAAAGGGACAGAGTGAGATGGGGAGAAATACGAGGGAAAGACAGTGTGATAGAGATATACCTATTAAGAGAATCGCTGGAAAGACAAAAAAGACAGACAAAACGCCAGGCTGACAACAGCTAGAACCAGACAACACGCGTTTCATATACCATAGGTAAAAAAGGCTGTTACATGGGCAGTAAATAAAACAAATTATACAGCATGAATATTTGGGCACTGTCTCCCTCTCTACATTAAAAAAAATATATATATTCTATTTTTTTTGTTTTTTGCTCAAGTTAAAGAATAAAATGGTGATACTGCAATGACTTCATTTTCATAAGAATTATTAAAGCGGGTGGCCGTTTACAGCAAGTTTTTGCTTGCTTGGTATATTTGCCATTTCTTGTGAAAGAGGTGACACATCTGCGAAGATGATCAAGAAACTAAAAATGCTGTGAAACTTCACGCTAGAAGAAAATGTGCTTTCTTCACCTATCTCTTGCTTATCAAAAATAGGAACTAAACCAAACTATAATGCCCTTTAACATGCCTCCTCCAAAATAAAATGCAAAGTATTCGTCTTCAATAAGGACATCTCAGTGCCAGGTGCCGGGGTGATGGTCACTAATTAACGTGGTACTAAGTGTCTTGTAGTTAGGCTTGTTATGAGTAATATCCTGAGAATCCACTTATGAAATGAATAGGGAGTAAAAAAAAAAGACGTTTGTGTCTTACTTTCTTTTTGTCTTTCAGAGGCTTACAGAGGATTAGGGTGTCTTCTCTGTAACAGGGTTGCCTTGTGCAGACCTAATGCGTACACTGTGTGCTGGGCTGGAAACAATGTGCGATTAAGAACTGGAGCCTGATTTCAAGTTACACATAATGAGCCCTACAATGTATACATTCCCCCCTGACCCATGTAAGGTTATTGTCATGGAGTGCACTGTTAAACAAATATCAGAATTTAAATCATACGTGAAGAGACAGTGGAAGACAGTGTATCAAAGTAACTGCTGGTGTAATGTGAGCTCTCTGGTTGCTTCGAAAGAGCAGCTACAGTATTCTGAACATTTTATGACCAAGGTCCTTCTCGGTGCAAGGGACAAGAAAGGGGCATAGAATATCAAGAGAAAACACAAACATGCCTGAACTGTGGTATAAGTGGAGAGACCTTAAGAACCCTAGGCTTTTGACTGAAGTGTTTTGCGCAGAAGACCCTTGAGAACCTCTAAGCCTAGTACCAGTGGCCCAGGACAAGGTTTATATCCAAACTATTAAAACATCTGTTTTGTCCGTTGTTAGTTCCGCATCCAAAGGCTGTAGCGGAAAGAGAGGGATTTAGGTGATAAGTCAGCACATAAAAATATTTACATATTATAGGTAAGGTATTAGGAATGAAAGTGGAAAGAATGAATTATTGTGGCAAGTGGGAGTAAAAAAGATGTGGCGAACATGAACACTGGTCTCATTCCTTTCGTGTAGAAAGATACTGTGGTTGACCATGTTGAGTGTTGCTAAATGAGCTATTAGACCGAGGCACTGTCACCAACATTACTTCCAGGGCTCGAGTCGGGGTACCACGCGGGTGGACGGCGTCCCCCCACTTATTTTACCAGGTGGTCGCTGTCCCCCCTGCCAAACAGCTGGACTTCACTCTTTGGCCTCTCAGGGGCGAGATCGGAGCTCACAGGCTCACAGCACGCTGCTCACGCGCTGGCTTCTCAGATGCAATCGCAACAAACTGTGGAGCCACAGGCATAGAAAGGAGACGACCAAGAACCCATGCGCTAAACACAGAAGAACGACTGCCACCCATGCTCGAGCCATAAAGGTACAGGAGGGACTACCAAAAAGATGGTGCCATGAACAGAGGGAAGAGATGTTTTAAGATATGTGACACTGCGGAACTGAATGCCAGCCGGTTGTAGCACAATGTAGGATATTTGGGAGGTGGGTGGGGGAATCTTATGTGCGATTTGGTTGTTATAATTGTATTGCCCACAATAGCGTTCTTGCTCATCTCATTTTATGTATCTTAACATGACACTTTTGGTAGAATATTTATTGTACTGGCCGGCAAAACTCAATACATTTTGTTTAAAAAATAAAAAAAAAATGAACAGAGGGGTGAGCGAGGGGAGGCAATGAGCCCGATGGTGCAAGCCACCTTCCGTGACATCACTTCCTGTTGTGACGTCACTTCCGGTGACAGCGTCCCCCCACTTATTTTTTTAGGACTTGTGCCCTGATTACTTCATTGTCCGAACTCCTCGTCACAGTCCTGGTTCATGTACATGCAGTACTGTGTACGTGACGACTGTGACCGGGAGGTTGTAGACTCGGAGTAATGAACTTTACCAGTAAGTAACCGGACATAAACAGGACAGTGTTGCCAGATGCTTAGGTGCTAGATTTAGGGTAAGCGAGGATATTGGGACTCTTCCAACACTTCCTACAGATAAATTACCCACAGCATGTTTTAGGCAAATGCAACACTGTTCGGAAATGTCAAGGAAACCCTTAACAAACTTTTCATAAATACTTGTAGTGCTTGAAGGATAACCAGCAATTTGATTTGAATATATTGTGCCTGAAACTTTGGTCACAGAGGCATACCACGAAACATAAATACTGCAAGATCATGCTACTGAAGCAGAAAAGTTGAAACTAGTGTGTTGTCAGCCAAAACGACATGAGGGTAAAAAGGGCAGTGCGAGAGCTTTAAACATTACCACATTGTTTGATTGACCTCTAATGAAAATGGCTTCGGTATTCGAGAACAAAGAAGTATAAACGCAGGAGTACCAATTCGATGAAAACCCCATTTTAAAATTCAAATCTTGATTTGTCTATCAAGCAGGCATGTTTTCTGACAGGAATTCCTTACTAAAAATCAACAAAGGTTAGAATGTTGTTTGCTGCTAATGCTATTTCTGGATGAACAACGTGCCAATAGACCAAGATAACTTAATCCATTGAAAGTAAAGAAAGTGACCAATGTCTAAAGAACGACCTAGCTATTGCACAACGAGTTTTAATTAAACATAAGAAGTGGAAAGAAAACGTGTCTTGGCCGTGTGTCAAGGAAACTCTTCCCTTAGGGAGGGGCAGGTGCCAGCCTCGCGCGCTCGCGCGCACCAGGCTCCCAGCTCTCTGAGGAGCGCCGGCGCGCGCTATTACGTGAGAAAACACCAGGAAGTAGCGTGAACATGGCGCTGGACAGAGGCCTTCCGGGGATACTCGGCTGGTGAGTCACACACTAACAAACACCTGGACATGCACGCAGACGCGCGCGCGGACATTTCGGTAACACTGCATTTGGGAATAACATCCTCTTGAGAGGTTGGGAGAATCATTACTAAGAAAGTCAGTGTGTAACAAGAGTACAAGTCACGGCGTTTAATAATTTACTCTGGTGTAAAGAGTCATTGTTGTGTTTCCCTGGGACCTCGCTCCGGCCAGCGTGACGGTGATCCAAGAATAGGACAGCAAGGCACCAATCAACTTCCGGGGCACCTTCTCTAGTCAGTGCCCTGGATAAATGAAACAGCCTACCTATCTTACTTCTCATACAGCCTGGTATGATTTTTTTTCTTCCAAAGGCAACGTTAATAGATAGTTTTTAGGTAGATAATCAGATAGAGTCCAGAACCCAATTGGTTTAAGCGAGATAAATCCCACCCCCGTCATGTTCCCTGGTGTGGGCTGGAGGGTGACCAACTGGCATGGGTGCACATTCAGGACATTGAAAGTAAAAATTCACGACAAAGGGTCAAGATTCAGGACCAACATTCAGTACAGAAGGTCCAAATTCAGGCCAAATAATATGCACTGCTTGCCCATCAGTTTACAGTCCAAGTTCTTATGCAGGACCTAGAATATCAAGTCACAGCTACTTCCAGATTTTCACCAATTTCCATAGATAGCCTCCCATGCCTTTCACTGCATGCCCCAGATATTTTGGACAGCAAATGCACACCCAGAGTACATTGCAAAACCTGCCCAAGTGAACACATACCAAGATCAGGCAGATTTCAAGATATGGTAAATACAAGTGCTTCAATCCACCTAACATCTACCGTTGAAAGTGGTGGAGAATGCAGATAAAACCTGCACAGCTAATACATCAGCAAATTCAGCTGTGGTCAACCCTGTGACCTTCAGCTGAGTTTGTCATCATGATGTGGTCTATTTTCTGAACTGTACAGGTAACATGTTGAATATACCGTCAATGACTGCTGAAAACCCTTTTCTTTTGACATAGGTCAACCTACATATGCCAGAGTCCGACTACATCTTATAGGTGGGTTTCTGAAACTTTTTTCCCCAGATCACTTGGAAGGAAGAGTCCACTGTATAGCTCACATCTAGAAGGATTTTGTTTCTATTGAACGGATTAGTAGTCAGGTTTTTCTATTGGATGAGTAATAACATGAAACGTGTTTTAAATGGTACTAGGTAGGACATTAATGCAAAGTAAACATCTAGATTAATTAAATACCTTCACCTTATAACTCTCACAAGTTCATGCAAAGATTGGCCTAAATTCATTCTGATTTTTGCTAATGCTTCCAGCATGGCTCCTTGACAAAAACAGAATGCCTTGCCATAGGCAGATGCTGGAGTAAGCAAACCCCTGCTGTAACTACCCAAGGGCCCATTGTAATTCTGTATGTGACTATCAGCCGACAGTCTGTGTGAAGTCGGGTAGGTGCTGCCGCAGCCTCTATAGTTTAGGACAGAAGTGCAAGCTGGTCCCGATAGCGATAACAATTAAACTCTAATTAGGGCTTCTCCAAGGGAACAGTACAGCTTTATGCAGTCCCCCAAATTAAGGACAAATGGTGCCTGTAAAAGGAATGAGAACGGACAACCGACATCATGCCAAAATAACGGACGGACCGTGAAATTTACGGACGGTTGGTCACCCTAGTGGGATGAGGCTACTGGGATACTGACTTGCCATCAGTCACATCTAAAAGTATTCCCTGCAATGACGGTTAGAGCCCCAACTAACCATTGGGTGTTTTTATTGCTTTCAGTAATCTCTGCTGCCTTCCTGTCTCATATTATATAATATGATCATTTCAATGCCATAACAAAAAGCAATGACATTCCCTATTTAATATGGACAAGTGGACGCCAGCAGGGGTAAAAATGCCATTATCACATCCCACACCCACCAACAACTACAAGGTAGGGGTATCCAGCAACACTTCCACTTCACGTATGAGCCACGAGAAATACGCATCACATGACGGTAAAAAGGCAATGCAATACAAGAAGAATTTTGCCTTCAAGGAAAAATTCTATAAAATTAGCCCAGTGTTTTGAATTATAGAATGTATTGTAATAGAGTTTTGTGTATGTTTCGAAGCTGTGAAGCCAGTGATATTGTGTTACACACTTTAGAAGTAAAATGCACAAAAGATACTGTTACGTTTTGACATCAAATAAAAAAAAGAGCTTTCCATGTATAAACCTGCTTACCGCGCATTATATGCAGCTGGGTGTGTGTAGGTAGTTATATGTGCCATTTTTGTGTTGTCTACAGACATCTATGTACAACCTGAAGAGATTTCGAATTCAAGCAGGGGTGTCCAACCTTTCATCTTTCCATGGCTGATAAAATGGATATCACAGATTTGAGTAAGATCCGACCTCAGAGGAAAGAAACCATTAGTTTAGGATATTTTAGGTCTTTAATAGCTGTTTAAGGGGTAGGAGGAAGTAGGGGCAATGCAAATTGCTACTTTTTATCCAAAACCGTTTTCTCAATTGATCTGATTTAAGAACATCACTGCTGTAATAATCCAGACTACCTTTGTTTCTAGAGCGATACAAAAGGGGATGATGGACGGAGCATTTGAACAAATCAAACACTCACCCCCAGTCAACTGATCTGGGTTTAATCCATCACCATTCTTTAGTTCACTCAGCCACCCCAGTTCAGACATGGCTATATGCAAATCAGTCTGACCCTGTGCCATATGGGAACAGTCCAGCCCGAACTGCCAAGCCATTTGTTTCTAGAAGCACATGGTTATGCTTTCACCTAGCATTACTGCAAGAAGTCATATTTCATAATCCCTTTTTCTCCTACTCAAGGATTTCAATGTCATATATACACCACACCATCTATAAAAACAGTGAGTACAATTTCCACAGACTTAAGGCTGTAGCATTTTCTTTTCTTCCCTGTTACTATTTCTAGAAATCATTAATATTTATTACTCTTCTGCTACTAATGTTCATATATGGGATGCATGCTTGGGTGTTTTGGTTCTGTGCAGGTCCACAATTGAATGGACATTACATACCCTTAATCCTTGAATGTCAATACATGGTTGATTGTTTGACGCAACCGGAGCCTCTCAGCCCTCCTCTTGATTGCTCAGTGCAGGACATTTAGAGCTATGTTTAGTTTCTGATCCAGCTACTGCCTTGATGAACCTCCAAAGCAGCAATACCAAAGACACTGCCAGGGTTAGCAAATGTCCTGACAGCTGTAGCTGATACCGCTGGATAACTCAAATTTTTATGTAGAAGATACACGATGGATAATCATACTTTATATTCAGTTTCTGTGCTTCATCATGTGCTGTTAGCACCAAGATCTTTACAAATATGAGTTGCTTTCAGGCTGTGGTACTTGCCAAGGATATCAAAAGCACGAGTGCACGATGGAAAGTGGAATTCAGAGTACCATGTAGGACCACTGAATGTAGCCAACATTCTGTGTTATAGTCAGGGTCACTGGAATTATGCGATTGTGCGGGCGCAGTTATTTTTGCACAATTATATATTTGCTGCATTTGCCACATAATCAATCCTCTGCATAATTTGCAAATTTTAACAAAATCAAATTTTGTTTTTAGCTCAAATGGTTCAAAAGTTACTAAAACAACAACACATGTTTAAAACATGAATGAGGCGATTGCTAACTATCTCGTCGCGAATGAGGGATCTGTCTCTAGTGCCGGGATGTTGTGGGAAGCTTTGAAGCCCACCCTGCATGGGGTGGATATTGCCTGGTGTGCGACGGCTCGTAAGCGGCGCAGGGCGGAGTTAGTGCGGGCCGAGGCTGAGATAGAAGTGCTTGAGCGCAGAGTCGGGGGATGGGTGAGAGACAGGCGTTGGGGCTGCTGCTCTTGGCGCAACAGTCCTATGCTGCTCTTCCGTTGGATGAGGCACAACAGGTTTGGTTGGCGACGCGTAGCAGAATATGTCAGTGGGGGGACAAATCCGGCAAGATGTTACATCGGCTCAGTTAGGGCACCTTCCATGCCCAGACCCTTCCGGGTATATTAGACTAGGCGGGAGCTCCGATTAGAGACCCAGTGGCTTTGGCGGAGAGTTTTGCTGCGTACTATGCGGACCTATATGCCCCACGGGAGTGCCTGCCGGAGTATGTGGTGGACAAGTTCATAGCAGACTTGCCGCCTAAGGCGGTGTCGGATGAGGTGCATGACCAGTTGGAACTCCCTCTGCCCGATGAGGAACTGGGCACGGCCCTGGGCGAGCTCAACTCCGGGAAGGCTCCTGGACCCAATGGGTTCCCGAGCGATTTCTTCAAACAATTCAATATACAGCTGGCCCCTCACCACCGGGTAGCCTAGGAGGTGGCCAGGGAGCAGGGTAGACTTCCCTCAGATTGGAGGCATGCGGAAGTGGTGGTATTTCATAAGCCAGGTCGGCCCCCAGAGCAACATGCCTCCTACCGTCCCATTTCTCTTCAGAATGTGGAGGCCAAAGTCCTGGCCAAAGTGCTGGCTATTCGGCTATTACCACATATCTCAGCGCTTGTACACCCGGATCAGGCCGGATTCATGCCCCAGCGGGCAGGCACAATATACGGCGGGCACAGGTGGCGATGGCGGCTGTCTGACGGACCGGGGAGCAGGCGGCGTTCCTCTTGGCTGACATGGGCAGGGTATTTGACTCTTTGAGCTTGGTCTATTTATTCACGCTGCTGCCCCGGCTTAATCTCGGCCCCCATTTCATGTCATACCTGACGCTCCTATACATAGACCTGACAGCATCGGTCCGGGTGACCGGTGCGATCTCTTCCAGTTTTTCTATCAGGCGCGGCACTAGGCAGGGATGACCCCTCTCGCCATATTTATTTGCACTGGCTATGGAGCCGTTAGTGGCGTGGGTGCGCAGAGATGCTCAGCTAAGTGGCTTTGAGTGGGCTCCGGGGCTGTCCGATAGGATTGCCCTATATGCGGACAATGTCCTTTTTTTTCCGACAGATCTGGATAGGACGGGGCCACGCCTACTGCGGATCATGCAGATCTTCGGTGAATCATCAGGGCTGTACATGAACCCCCGCAAATCCAAGCTCTGGGTTCTAGGGGAGCAGACGGAGGTAGGTGATTGGGCATCTACGCTTCAGGTGGCGGTGGGGGGCCTCAAATATATGGGTGTGTTCTTCTCGGAGGTGCCGGCCAGCTCCTGGGAGCGGAATCTGGTGCCAATATGGGAGCGAGTTTGTGCAGATATTAAGACCTGGTCGCGTATGCCTCTGACACTCTACGGCAGACCAGCAATCTTTTAGATGGCAGCTCTTCCTCGGTTGCTTTACCAGCTGCAGAATTACCCGTACCCGATCCTGCCTAAATGGTTCCGGCTCGTGAATTCTGTGCTCGGTCAGTTTTTGTGGGAGGGCGGAGCTGTGCGTGTAGCGTTGCGCACATGCTTTCTTTCCACCTATTGCGGAGGATTGGCGACCTTGGATATCCTCTCATACTACCAGGCCTCACACCTGTTGGTCCTGAATGAGTGGTGGTATGGCGACAGGGGGGACCCGGCGTATGCATTGGAACGCTATCTTATGGGGTCCCACACACTACACACTATTTTGTACTCGGCGTCGCTGAGGGGTGCCCTGCCATCGGTCACACCGGTAGTGTTTTAACTTTGGAGGCAAGCACTGCACCGGATGGGGTGGTGGAATACTTTTACCGGGGAAACCCCCCTTTGAAATAACGGGCGTCTGCCCGACCTCGCAGCACTACAGGGCTTCCGGGGATGGGATGCCATTGGAATCTCGACCCTGGGGGATGTTCTGAAGGGCACGACACTCAAGTCCTTACAAGCTTTACAAGCAGAATTTGGCATGCCCCGGTCCCAGTTCTACCGATACCTCCAATTCCGCCAGGCACTCTCCCCTAGCCTGGAGGGATTAGAGTCTCTCCCTGAGTTTTATTCTTTGGAAGCAAAAGTGTTTATGGGGGATTTGGAGACAAAGAAGATATCCAGAATTTATCAGACCCTGGTCACTCATTGCTCCCCGACGCTGCAGAGGCTTCGGGAACATGGGAGGAGGACGTGGGCACGCTTGAGGAGGAGGATTGGAGGGAGGCTCTGGCCGCCCCCAGGGGTGCGGCCATAGCAATGCGTCTCCGCCTCATCCAATTTAAATATCTACACAGGGTCTACTTCACTCGGGTTCAGCTGTGGCGGGCGGGACTGATTGCCTCCCCGGAGGGTCTCCAATGTGGCCGGGAGAAGGGCACGTTTATGCATACAGTCTGGTGCTGTAGCTCCCTAGACCAGTTCTGGAGGGGGGTCTTGGCCTGTTTGTCAGAGGTGTTGGGGTGGGGACTCCCACACACGCCACAGTTCGCCCTGCTACACGTTATGGAAGGGGTAGGGGCAATGTTTATAAAAGACATCTGATGCAGCTTGGCCTCACGCTTGCAAAACAAGATATAGCCAGGGCATGGAAAGATCCACAAGCCCCGTCTGTGGCGGCGTGGAAAAATGGTCTAGACTTTTGTTTGGGATTGAAACAACCAATCTTTGTTGCCAGGGGATGCCCACGAAAGCATTATAAAATATGGAAGCATTGGGCAGAATACTGTGGCCTGTGGCTAGAGCCTCCTGTCGTACCAGAGGATCTTCCGGGGGAGTGACTAATGGGAGGTATGGGTCTGTCTTGAGGTGGGGCGGGGGCTCGGGGGGGGCGTGTGTACATATGCAGATATTCTTCAGTGTTATGGAGGTCGTTTGTAGCCTGGACTCTGTGGACCTTGTGCGACTTTGGGGGAGGGTGTGAGGGAGGGGGGGGGGTGTTGGGGGGCGGGGGTTTATTGGGGGGGTGAAATGTGGTTTCATATGCATGGTCATGTCGTTTATTTGTTCGTTTTACCATAAGAAAAGTCGATTGCCTTCCGGCTGATGTAAAATTTGATACTGCAGTTGTCTCTGGAGTGCAGAGCCCTGCATCACATGTGCAACCTGACAATAAAATATGTAAAAAAAAAAAACAACAACACATGTTTCTGATCAGTGGTAGGCCCTTTGCAAAGGTTGACAGGTCACATTTGTGGAGCTTATTGCTGTATTTGGGTGTTAAACCGGTACTAAAGAGGTGTAAGTAATGCCCAGACACTGTTAACATACTTAAAATTGACAAAATAATGAAGTAATACTATATAAAAAGAGGCATTAACACCAAGGTACAAGGTACATGTCGCAGGGTCATGACAACTCCCTTGTAGGATGATTCTTAGTTGGAGAATTTGAATTAAAGTTAGTCGATGGATTTGTCGTTGTAGGGGTCATCTTGCTGCTCTGTGTCGGTCTTGCTGAGATGAAATGATTGAGTGGTCGATTTACCAGTGAAAGGTACAATTTGCCTGATTAGGTAGTGAAATGTGTTTGAAAAGGACAAGGGAGATAATTGAATTGAAGTGTTATGTTTTTATTGTAGATATGTGTAAACTTCTTGAACTAAGAAGCCCTGATGAAAGCCCGTAAAGGAGACAACGAGGCTTGAAACGCGTCGGCTGAGTCAATGTTTGATGTTAAATAATATTTTTCTAAATTAGCCAAAACTGATGGTTGATTGCATATGCCTAAATATGTGTTGGCATAGGCAAGGATTAGTATACATTACTTGTATATTGGTGTAACGTCAATGTTGAATAGTCTATTGACATATCGTATGTTTTATGTGGTCATTTTGTGATTGTTTCATGGCAAGCAATTTTGTTTGTGTAATCCGTAAGAAATGTCTAATGTTTGTGTAAAAGTTTATGTGTGATTCTCCAAAGAACAGGAGGGAATCTTTTTGTAATTTCCCAAAAAACTAAAGAAATAATAATGGGTAAATAAACAACCCAAATCACAAAAGGTATATGGTGTGATTTTTCTAAATAAAAAATAGGACCTTTGGTAAACTTTTTCCTTAATATTTACTTTACGGCCCTACCAAAGTCCTGTCCAAAAGGGCCTTACTCCTCTCTTGGGTTCAGGTTCAGAGCGGGTTTTCACTCGCGAGAGTATTTGGATACAGAAAAATAATTAAGTTATAGTATCCACGATTGGGAGAAAGGTGGTTTTGTTAAACCGCCAGAATAACATGTCTGAGAAAGATACCCTCTCTTTTTCGGAGGAACACATTCAAAACTTAGTTACCGCTCCCTCTCCCTTTTCTGCAATTTCATTGAGTACTGAAGCAAAACAACAAAAGGAGGTTGATGGTCTCATCCGGTTGAGCAAAAAACATATTCGAACAGAATTACACGGGCACTTCCTTTTACAAGGGCTGGCACAATACCGTGGGGGCTACAAGTGAGGAACACTCCGGTTATCTTTATTGATGACCCAGAGTATAAGAAAGATTCAGTGGGATTAGCACTAAATGTAGCAGGGACCTAATGGTCCATACCATTGAAACAGCTGCAAGGTTGTGTAAGAAAGAATTAGAGGACTTGGAAAAACTAACACAGGAATTACAAAACAACCACTCAGATAGTGAGGCTAAGGCATTGCTGGAAAAATCAAAAAGGAAATTGTCACCTTCAAAGATAACACTATTAGTTATAAAACATTTAAATTTGAGAAGGACAGTAAGGCTTTCAGTCTTAAACAAGCTTATCCATACTTGGAGGAGGATTTTTATACATCGGGTGAATCCCGCAGGGCCCTTACTAACTATCAGGGGCGCTCAAGAAATAGATTCACCACATTCTCTGAAACTTCGTCTTCTGAATCCTCAACGGATTCTGATTCAAGGACAGGTCAGCAAAAGAAGCAGGGGTCTTTTTTAGAGAAAGTACAGGCAAAAAGCAAAGTAAGATTCAAACAGCAGCCGTGGGAGATGCGAACACGGAGGCTGTATTACAAATCGTGAAAGAAAGCTCTATTGTCAATCTGTCATCAAAAATTTTAACTAAAAGTGAAGAATCCCTATTAGAACTGGGCCTCAAGTTTGTTCCAAATAGAGCCACTGATTATACTAAACTAAAACTAGAAACCCTGGAATTTTGCAGAAAAATTCGCCTTAAAGCATTTTTTCAGAACAAACCCCCAGATTCATCATTGTCATGTTTTGCGAGTCCTTAAAAGCGATTATTAAGGAATCGCTATTAAAGACTCGCAAAATGGGATTCATGTAGAAATCGCAATATTATTTGCGATTTCTACTGCTTCCTTATTTGCGATTAGCAAATTGCTAATTGCAAATAAGGAATGACTCCCCATTCATTCCTATGGGCCTAAGGGCCCATAGGAATGAATGGGGCGTCATTCCTTATTTGCGATTAGCAATTTGCTAATCTCAAATAAGGAAGCGATTTCATGGGTGCCAGGGGTATCCAAAGGACACCCTGTAGCACCCCTGGAATGAAAATGTAGACTGATGTTGCGCACACACATGTCCAAAGGACATGTGTGTGTGTAACATACAACTTAGAAAAATGCACTAAAGTGCATTTTTCTAAGTTTTCGCTATTCACCACGAAGTTACTCTTCGCGGTAAATAGCGGCCCCATATTGCGAATTCGCAATTGCAAAAAGGTTCATGAATAGCATTTAAAGAATCTCTAATTGAGATTCCTTAAATGCGATTCTTCGCAATATAGCGATTTCTAGTATAGCGATTTTTGCATTTGGGATGATGAATCCCAAATGCAAAAATTGCGCTCGCAAAGGGCCAGATTCTCAGAATCTGGCCGTTTGCGAGCCGATTTTAGTATGATGAATCTGGCCAAAAGAGTATAAAGGCAATTCAGAAACCACGGGGCTAGCAAACAAATCCAAGTTTGTTCCCCCGGTGAGCGGGGTGCCAAAAGCTGTAATTGCATATGAACAAGCAGTAATGTCCTCTTTGGTACAGCTGGAGAAACATAGCAAGTTTTTAAAAAAAAAACCATGTCCTTTGAACAACAGAAGGCAATTAATGACTTGAAAAACGATGGAACCGCAGTAATAAAACAGGCAGACAAAGGGGGAGCTCTTGTCATTTGGCCTAAGGAAATGTACTTGAAAGAGGGAGCGTCTCAGGTTGAGAATGAGGAATGCTATAGGAAAATAAATGAAGACCCTACTATAGCCATACAAGAACAAGTATCAGGGATCCTGACAGAAGGGTTAGAAACTGGGAT
Organism: Lissotriton helveticus; assembly: GCF_964261635.1. NCBI lineage: Eukaryota > Metazoa > Chordata > Amphibia > Caudata > Salamandridae > Lissotriton > Lissotriton helveticus. The sequence continues at coordinate 1,272,746,252 of NC_136067.1, read as the reverse complement.
GCTGGGCCCTAAAGAATTTGACTATCTGACAAAGCGGTTCCCAAGGGTCCCAGTGCTTTATTTTCTCCCGAAGATACATAAAAGGCTTAATGATCCTCCAGGCCGCCCGATAGTCTCGGGGTGTGACTCCATTTTGGAACCATTATTCAAATACGTGGACATTTTTATTAAAGCCTTTTCTCTCTGAGGTACGCTCGTACTTAAGGGATACAACCGATTTCATTGGAAAAGTGGAGGGTGTACAATTTAATGAGCAAGAACAATAGATGGTGTCTTTCGACGTCATATCGTTGTACACCCAAATTCCACAAGAAGAGGCACTAGAGGTCATTGAACTGTACCTAGAAAAGAGGACAAGGCCGCAGAGGGATAGCACTGAATTCATCTTGAGTCTAGCAGCGGTTGCCCTGAAAAAGAATTACTTTAAATTTGGGAACTCCTTTTACCTCCAGACGAAGGGGACCGCCATGGAATGTCCTTTTGCCCCGGAGATGGCGGTCCTCTTCATGGCACAATTTGAAGAGAGATTCATCTTTGACAATAACCCATTCCTGAGTAGGATTAGTCAATGGCTGAGATATATCGATGATATTTGGTGTCTTTGGTCCGGCTCAAGTGAAGATTTAGATCAATTCTTTGGATGGCTGGGATCAAGTCACCAAGATATCAAATTCAGCTATTTCAAGAGCAAATCAAAATTGACCTTTCTAGATGTGGATGTAATTCAGAGTGGAGGAACTCTCTCAGTAGCACTACATCACAAAGACACGGACAAGAATACGATACTACATTACAAGAGTGCACACCCCAAATGCCTAAAAGAAAACCTCCCTTATGGGCAACTACTACAAATTCGAAGAAATTGTTCTTCAAAAGATGATTTAGAAGTTTATGCGGGGAACTTCTGTGATCAGATGCAAAAGAGAGGGTATCCGAGAAAAATGCTCAAACACGCGAAGAAGCGTGCATGGTGCACGCCAAGCGAGGTACTACTCCAAAAGAAAGAAAAGCCAAAGTTGGATAGGCTTGTTTGCGTTTCCACGTTTAGCCCTGCCACCAATAAATTCAAACAGATCATTTTGCGTAATTGGCATTTATTAGAAAACCAGGAACTACAATTCCCAAAACCGCTCATTGCAAAGAAAAAGAACAAAAGTATAGGGCATGAACTGGTGAGGGCTGATGTCTTCCCGAAGGAAATAAAAAAAGATTTGAGTTCCCAATTTGGGATGAAGCCAGTGGAGGGTCATCACAAATGTGGAAGTTGCATAGCGTGTGAGTCCACGATGGAAGGGACCGAGTTTGTGCACCAGGGAATAAAATGGAAACATACAGCATTTACTAATTGGAAGACAAGAAATGTTGTTTATGCAGTGATTTGCCCGTGTAATAAGATCTACATAGGGAAAACAAACCAACAGATAAATCAACGGATAACACAGCACAGATCAAGAATTAGGAAGAAAGTTAGTACAGCCCCTATGGTAGAACTTTATCTAAAGGAGGGACATTCAGAAAGAGATTTCAAATGGACAGTGCTAGTAGGCTTGAAGAGCTCTAGTACGATGAGGGATGTGGAAGTCAAACTTCTAGCCAAGGAAGCATATCTTATAATGAAATATAATAGTGTGCTGACAGGCTTGAATGAAATGTCAGAATTGTCAAAAATGTGATATCTGAATATAACGTGTCTCACGGTGATCAAAGATATGTAATGAGGTCTAATGCACCAACAATTTGTAAATGTGTGAATTGGATATAAGAATATGCTGGATTGGATTTGAGACAATATACCTCTGAAAAACACTACTGGTAATTTGTAAACCGACTGATGTTAGTGAGACCCTCCTGAGCAGCAACATGCAAAACACTCTAAGGATCAATCCCTCAGTGGTTGGGCACAAATAAATAAGGGAAGCAGTGTACGTTGTAGGCATGTCGTTATAAATTGAGAAATTGCACTAACACAGATGAACGTAATGAGCGAGGCTGTTGTTACCGAAAAAGCACGCGTTTATGGAGAGAGAACGGGCCTCCACAAAAGCCTTAAGCGGGTGGCCCTTTTTTGTAAGCAAGGGTAGATACTATGAAGAATGTTCGGGCTTCTATCGGGGCTCGATTGCCGCATGAACTACAAGTCCCGTGAGGCTAGGCGCGCAGCTACTCGCCAGAATTCCCAAACACAAGTCCGTGGCCGACACTATCAGAAAACTTCATTGGCTCCCAATCAGAAGCCGGATCAAGTTCAAAACTCTCTGCATCGTATACAAGGCATTGCATAAACAGGGACCTCAGTTTCTCAAAGATCAGCTGATTCCCTACTGTCCCCCTAGGGTACTGCGATCCACTACTCTCAACGACCTAGTGGTGCCTCGTACCAAGACCGTCTCCTGGGGAGACCGTCGGTTCCTGGCTACGGCCCCAAAACTGTGGAATACCCTACCTCAGTCAATTCGGACTAGCACCTCTCTCTGGTCCTTCCGTAAACAGCTAAAAACTTGGCTGTTCAATCATTAACATCTCAGATTATACATAAGCAGTTGGTTTAAGTAAGTAATTCTTTATTGTTTAGTTAATTAAAACCATTACAATGTAAAAAATACCACAGTATTTAATAACAGGATATTGACACTACTGTATAAAAGATAAAGTCTATAAAATCAGATGTCAATCTAGCTTAACGATATGCTTGTTGAGGGCCATGGCTCTGCCACAATGAAAGGAGTTCTTGTTTCAAGATCGAGTCTTTCCCAAGGGCCTCGTTTTTTCTCGAAATGGGTGATGAATTTGACTGTTCTACATATCAATTGTGGATCCATTGAACATAGGATTTGAACAATCGCTGACCGACAGGTGCGTACTCCGTGTTCATTGAACTTAGGTTTTAGCCAACACCGACGAGCTTGGTTCATGGCTGAACAGATACAAATCAAGTGAATGAAGTCTTGTTTACCTGCACCACAAAGTTCGCATTCTTTACTTTCTTGGGGCCTCCATTTCGGTTGATCTGCATTTGTTGGAAGGTTGCCCAACCATAAGCAGTTGGAGAATCTGTTGCAGATGTCGCAGCACCGAGACGCCCACGGGCATTTGTTCGCGCTTAATCAAATGTCATAAATAAATAAATAATGTGCAACAAACAGGAAGTAATTAAAAAGATACTTCCGAGAGTGCTTGGAGTTGCGAGGAGATGGTAATGGCACCCGACACCAAAGAAGAGACCTGTTCGTGAATCGAGATATTCCACGCCATGAGGTAAGAAAAAAACGGCGATAGTAGTGCACGCACGATAGCGCCATTGAGCAGTCCCCTTGGCCGGCAACACTAAGGACTTTGTTGTTTCCATTTTAGGCAAGTGAGAAGTGCTAGCAGAGGGAGAAGCTGGTGTCCCTGCCCCTCGAGTGATAAACGTTAACCCCTTCGACGCTCATGACGAGCTGGGCTCGTCATGAGGTAGCCTCCTTGCACGCTCATGACGAGCCCAGCTCGTCATGAATAATGGGTTTTTGCATATTCCAGCACAGCAAGGGAAAATGTGCCGCAAGGATGCGGTTAATAAGAAATAAGGGCTGGCTCACTATTTTTGAAGTTAACCAACAGTGATAATGGACCAATAAGTAATTTTGGCACAAGCTCAATCTGAAAATTGAGTGGCTTTTTGTTTGGTTCCTTTTAGGAGAATAATAAGTTGCAATAGTACGGATGGGTACATGAAGCCATAAAGAGAGGCATTAACACCAAGGCACAAGGTACGTGTCGCAGGGTCATGACAACTCCCTTGTAGGATGCTTCTTAGTTGGAGAATTTGAATTAAAGTTAGTCGATGGATTTGTAGGGGTCATCTTGCTGCTCTGAGTCGGTCTTGCTGAGATGAAATGATTGAGTGGTCGATTTACCAGTGAAAGGTACGATTTGCCTGATTAGGTAGTGAAATGTGTTTGAAAAGGACAAGGGAGATAATTGAATTGAAGTGTTATGTTTTTATTGTAGATATGTCTAAACTTCTTGAACTAAGAAGCCCTGATGAAAGCCCGTAAAGGAGACAACTGTCAGGTTTTCACCGCCTTGCGCCTGCCTTGCCCGTTTTTGGAACTACATGTCCCATGATCCTCCGGGGTCTTTCCAGGAAGTATTTCAGAGCTGGAAAGACGCTTCCGGGTGCTTGTTATCCTGAGCCCAGATCCCGGCGTGAGAGCGGCTGCTCTGCGCGCCAGTTCCTGTTTGCTGCCTTTCCTCTCTCGTTGGAGCGGTGAGTCGGGTGTCTCCCAGGAGAGATCGATAGATCGCGTGGGGCAACGCTTAAGGTAAAGCCTCATCTGCTCCTGCGTCTCCGTTGTACTACGGTTCCCATTGGTACACGAAAGAGACGTGTCTGATCAGTCTTTGTTTTGCACTCTTGTTCGCTATTTGGTGAGAGCCTTCCAGGGGGTTCCTAGTGCTTCTCACATTTGTACTTTGCCTAATTCTATACTGTTCTGAGGATAAGAACGGAGCTTATTGCACTTTGGAGGCGCTGCTAAGCGGAACACGGTGGCGGTCGAAACCACGTGTTACCGTTTTCATTTACTTATGAACTGGGTTAAGAACTAGAAGTGGAGCGCGGTAGTGAGGTTAACTACGCGTTACCGCTTGTATTTACTCACTTCTCTGGTATTAGAGCACTGTGGTGGTCGCAACTACGTGTTCCTAAATACAGTGTTGATTTGCTTCTTTAGTTTCTTTTCTCACGACTGTAAAGGAGCGGAGTGTTGTGGTTCTTGCCTCCCACACACTTCCGTATCCTGTTACAGTAGATTGTACTATGAATATGCAACACTTCATGGCTCTGAATGAACAAGGTGTCCTTTAACCTGTCTGGGGGTATGTAGTGTGTGTTGGTTTGTTGCCTTCCCATTTCCATGAGAAAGGTTGCAGAGCACATAATTCATTCACTTGTTTGCTTACTGTTTCCCTTAGGATATCACCCTGATTGTGTTGGAGGTCTTATTTTTGAGTTCATGAATCAGGTCCCAGGTTTTCCTTTCATTATTATGCAGGTATATACATATGTGCTGTATAGAGAGACTTTATGAGTGTAGCACTGTGGAAAGTACTGCCATTACTGAATACGTCTTGTTTCTTGTTACAGGTATCCTTTCCCTGCAGATCCTTTCCTTTTCCCTTCCCTTGCTTTGTTATTTTAGTTTGTTATTTTTCTCCCTCACCTAATGGCTCGAACACCCTGTGTCTGTACTTCAGGGTGTTGGTGACATTTGGAGGTGGAACCATTATTGCAACAACTGGATCCCGTGGAGATAAACCTGACAGAATAACAAGCCCAAGAAAGCTGCTCTGCCCGGTCCAGTTGTTGCATAATGGCCACCATGGATGATGTAATGCAGGCTTTGCTTTTGGTACAACAGGAGTTGGCAGCTTCCAAGGCTGAAGCTACAGCGTTACGTGAGAAAGTAGATAGACTGTCCAGGAATCCTTTTGATGCTTCCCCAACACAGGTACAGGTTACGGTCCCTCCCCCTATTCCTTTAGCTAGTCCGGAGAGGTATTCAGGGGATCCGGCAAAGACGCAGGCATTCCTGACCCAGATTATGCTCCATTTTTCGTGCAAGCCCTCTTCTTTTCCCAACAACCATTCCAGAGTGGCATTCACTATTTCATATCTGGTGGGCGATGCAGCTAATTGGGCTGTGCCTCTGGTAAGAAACGACGATCCCCTTCTGTCTGATTGGTCGGCTTTTCGCACTGAATTCGAGAAAGTGTTTGATAGGAGGGCAACTACGCTAAGTGCAGATAGAGAACTCCTGGAGTTAAAACAAGGAAGGTCTGACCTTATGACTTATTTAACCAGGTTCAACAGATTGGTGGCCGAAACTGCATGGCCTGAGGAAAAAAGAATGTCCCTGTATTATCAGGGTTTAAGGGATGGGCTTAAAGATGTTATCGCCCAAATAGATCCCCAACCCACCACTTGTGTGGATATGGTGAACCTAACCTTGAGATTAGACGGTAGAATGTCCGATAGAGGAGGGGACAGGAGAAGGTGGGATAGGGGGCCTACCAGAACAGAATGGACTCCTCGCAGGGCCTTGCCATCAACCGAGTCTACCCCTGAACCCATGGAAATAGGAGCGGTCCGTGCCCCCTTATCCCGAGAGGAAAAAGAGAGCCGTCGTGCAGCTGGCCTATGCATGTACTGCGGCAAGAAAGGACATTATGTTAGGGAATGCCCCTCAAAACCTAGGGTTGCGGGGGGATGGAACAGAACCAAGCGAGTGGCGGTCACTACCGGCAGCACTCAGGAAGAGGAAGGTAGCAGGGTTGAGACTAATCCGGGTGTGGCTCAGCCATGGAAGGTACCCTCGCTGACTGTGTTGGCTTTGCACGACTCTGCATCTCATATCCTGCTACCAATGAGGCTGGAAAGTCAGTTGCAGGTATACCAGGTGATGGTGATGATCGATTCAGGGGCCACTGGGAATTTCATCAACAGTGGGTTGGTGACCTCCCTTTCTTTGACCAGAGTACCCCGAGAACGACCAGAAGAGGTTTTAGCGGTAGACGGGAAACCTTTGATCTCAGGGTTAATAACTGAACAAACGGAAGTGTTGTCTCTGACAGTAGAGGTGAGAGAAGGCAGACATAGGGAAGAGCTGTCTCTCAACATCATTGAAGCTCCTCAGTATGAGGTGATTCTAGGGATGCCCTGGCTCAGTCATCACAATCCCTCCATCGATTGGAAGGAGAAATCATTGCGATTCTTGTCTGAGGAATGTAAGACACACATGGAAGAATCCACCGACGCCGTGTTTTCCCCCACCTGTATTCCCATGATTGCAGCTACTGCAGCTGAAAAGGAAGTGATATTGCCAGTAGAATACCGTAGTTACAGGGACGTCTTTAGCGAGAGTCAGGCTGAGACGCTACCTCCACATCGTATGTACGATTGTAGAATAGATTTGGTTGAGGGGGCCACCATTCCGTCATGCCGGGTGTATGCATTGTCTGAGCCTGAAACTGTGCACTTGAGGGAGTATTTGGACCACTATGTAGACATAGGATTCATCCGACCATCCAGATCTCCAGCAGCCTCTCCCATGTTTTTCATAAAAAAAAGCTAATGGCGACTTGAGAGCCTGTGTCGATTACAGGATGTTAAACAAGAACACAGTGAGAAACAGGTACCCCCTACCCCTCATCTCGGTGTTGTTGGATCAGGTGCGTAACGCCAAGGTTTTCACCCGACTGGATCTGCGGGGGGCATACCATCTGGTCCGCGTCCGAGAGGGGGACGAATGGAAGACCGCATTCAAGACAAGATACGGTCTGTATGAATATACAGTAATGCCATTCGGGTTGTGTAATGCCCCTGCAGCATTTCAATATTTCTTGAATGATGTCTTAAAGGACATGATCGACATCAGTGCGGTGGTGTATATAGATGACATTTTAATCTATTCCCAGGACACCTCTGCTCACTCTCGCCATGTAGAAGGAGTGCTACAGAAACTGAGGGAACATAAACTATATTGTAAACTCAGTAAATGTGAGTTCAGCGTTGAGACAGTGGAATTCCTGGGTGTCGTGCTAAGTCGGGAAGGGCTGCAAATGTCTGCAAGGAAGATACAGGCTATACAGGAATGGTCCACACCCACCAGTGTAAAAGAGGTTCAAAGTTTTTTGGGCTTCGCGAATTATTATCGCCGAATCATCTTGCGGTTTTTCCAGGTGGCGGTTCCGCTAACCAGACTGCTCAGAAAAGGGGTTAAATTCATGTGGACCTCTGAGGCGACTGAGGCTTTTGAGTACCTGAAAAAGGCCTTCGTCACCGCTCCGATATTAGCACACCCTCATCCTGAACACCCTTACGTGGTGGAAGCCGACGCTTCGGATGAGGCGATAGGCGCTGTTTTGTCACAGAGGGATAAAACCACGGGACAACTACATCCGGTGGCATATCTGTCCAAAAAGCTGAGCGTACCAGAAAAGAATTATACTATCGCCGAAAAAGAATTGCTAGCGATAAAAAGAGCATTCCAAGAATGGCGACAATACCTCTGGGGGGCCAAGCATCCCATAACTGTCTTTACGGACCATAGGAATTTGCAGTATATGAAGACGGCCAAACATCTCACGCAACGACAGATGAGATGGATGTTGTTCTTCTCGGAATACGACTTCACAATCACTTTCAGACCTGGAGCTGAGAACCTCAAAGCAGACTCTCTATCACGTAGAGATCAGGTTGAGGGTTTAGGGAAAAAGGACACCATGTTGGCTATTGTGAGTCCTGAAAGGGTGGTTTGTGTGATCCAGGCCGCCTCTTTTCTGGATATTATTCGGAAAAACAGGACTCATTCCGCTTGGATCCGGTGGGCCACGAATGGAGTAAATCGTACTATGAAACAAGGACTACCTTTTCAGGACGATAGGTTGTACCTTCCCACCGGCGATATGCAAAGAAAGGCATTCAAGTGGTGTCACGTATCTCCATTGGCAGGCCATCAGGGTCTACAGAAGACGGTACAGCTTATGGAAAGACATTTCTGGTGGGAAACAGAAAGGAGCGACATCTCCACCTGGATATCACAGTGTGAAGCCTGTGCGAGAGCTAAGACTATGCCAGGGAAAAAGAAAGGCCTGCTCATGCCTTTACCTTCACCTAGAAGGCCATGGCAAAACATTAGTTTTAATTTTGTCACTGGACTACCTCTAGAGCAGGGTAAATCAGCCATATTGGTGGTCATAGATAGCCTCACTAAATTGGGGCATTTCATCCCTTGCGTTAACCTTCCTACGGCTGGTCAAACGGCTCAACTATTGCTTACCAATATCGTCCGCTTGCATGGCGTGCCTGAGGTCATCGTGTCCGACAGGGGGCCTCAATTCGTTGCCAGGTTTTGGAAGGCCTGGTGCCAGGCCATGCACATACAATCCTCCCTTTCCACTAGTTTTCACCCTCAGACCGACGGACAAACGGAGCGGTTGAATCAAACATTGAAGAAATATCTCCGTTGTTACGCTGATGACGCTCAGGAGTCATGGGTGTCGCTTTTGTGGATGGCTGAGGTGGCCTATAACAATGCATGGCATAGTTCTGTTGGGGTTTCTCCGTTTCTTGCTACATATGGGTTTGATGCACGAATCCTTCCGGTACAGGTACCTGAGGAGGTGATTAGTCAGCCTACAGTACTGGGTCAAGTGCGGAAAATACAGGCTATACACAAATGTGTAAGGGGACACTTGAAGAGGGCCAAAGCTGAGTACAAAAGATGGGAAGACAGACACCGTGTGGCAGGCCCCTCTTACCAGGTGGGAGACAGGGTGTGGTTATCCACACATAACATCAGATTCAAGCTGCGCAGTGTGTTCCATCCGCGCTACATAGGTCCTTACACTATAATGAAACAAATCAACCCGGTGGCCTTTAAACTGAAACTGCCTGGTTCACTGCGGATCCACCCGGTGTTTCACTGCAGCCTCCTGAAACCCGCTAGGTCTGCCAGGCGTAGGGCCCCTCCGCCCGTGTACAGTGATGCGGGGTTGGAGTATGAGGTTAGGACCATTAAAGACTCTAAATGGAAGCAGGGGTTTTGTGGTATTTGGTTTCCTGGAAAGGCTACTCGGCTGAGGACGATTCCTGGGAACCGGTGTCTAATGTGCATGCCCCTGCGGCGATCCGCTCCTTCCATCGCAGATGCCCTAGGCGTCCTGGGCTTAGGAGGCGCTAGGGGGGAGGGTGTACTGTCAGGTTTTCACCGCCTTGCGCCTGCCTTGCCCGTTTTGGGAACTACATGTCCCATGATCCTCCGGGGTCTTTCCAGGAAGTATTTCAGAGCTGGAAAGACGCTTCCGGGTGCTTGTTATCCTGAGCCCAGATCCCGGCGTGAGAGCGGCTGCTCTGCGCGCCAGTTCCTGTTTGCTGCCTTTCCTCTCTCGTTGGAGCGGTGAGTCGGGTGTCTCCCAGGAGAGATCGATAGATCGCGTGGGGCAACGCTTAAGGTAAAGCCTCATCTGCTCCTGCGTCTCCGTTGTACTACGGTTCCCATTGGTACACGAAAGAGACGTGTCTGATCAGTCTTTGTTTTGCACTCTTGTTCGCTATTTGGTGAGAGCCTTCCAGGGGGTTCCTAGTGCTTCTCACATTTGTACTTTGCCTAATTCTATACTGTTCTGAGGATAAGAACGGAGCTTATTGCACTTTGGAGGCGCTGCTAAGCGGAACACGGTGGCGGTCGAAACCACGTGTTACCGTTTTCATTTACTTATGAACTGGGTTAAGAACTAGAAGTGGAGCGCGGTAGTGAGGTTAACTACGCGTTACCGCTTGTATTTACTCACTTCTCTGGTATTAGAGCACTGTGGTGGTCGCAACTACGTGTTCCTAAATACAGTGTTGATTTGCTTCTTTAGTTTCTTTTCTCACGACTGTAAAGGAGCGGAGTGTTGTGGTTCTTGCCTCCCACACACTTCTGTATCCTGTTACAGTAGATTGTACTATGAATATGCAACACTTCATGGCTCTGAATGAACAAGGCGTCCTTTAACCTGTCTGGGGGTATGTAGTGTGTGTTGGTTTGTTGCCTTCCCATTTCCATGAGAAAGGTTGCAGAGCACATAATTCATTCACTTGTTTGCTTACTGTTTCCCTTAGGATATCACCCTGATTGTGTTGGAGGTCTTATTTTTGAGTTCATGAATCAGGTCCCAGGTTTTCCTTTCATTATTATGCAGGTATATACATATGTGCTGTATAGAGAGACTTTATGAGTGTAGCACTGTGGAAAGTACTGCCATTACTGAATACGTCTTGTTTCTTGTTACAGGTATCCTTTCCCTGCAGATCCTTTCCTTTTCCCTTCCCTTGCTTTGTTATTTTAGTTTGTTATTTTTCTCCCTCACCTAATGGCTCGAACACCCTGTGTCTGTACTTCAGGGTGTTGGTGACATTTGGAGGTGGAACCATTATTGCAACAACTGGATCCCGTGGAGATAAACCTGACAACAACGAGGCTTGAAATGCGTCGGCTGAGTCAATGTTTGATGTTAAATAATATTTTTCTAAATTAGCCAAAACTGATGGTTGATTGCATATGCTTAAATAGGTGTTGGCATAGGCAAGGATTAGTATACATTACTTGTATATTGGTGTAACATCAATGTTGAATAGTCTATTGACATATCGTATGTTTTATGTGGTCATTTTGTGATTGTTTCATGGCTAGCAATTTTGTTTGTGTAATCCGTAAGAAATGTCTAATGTTTGTGTAAAAGTTTATGTGTGATTCTCCAAAGAACAGGAGGGAATCTTTTTGTAATTTCAAAAAAACCAAAAGAAATAATAATGGGTAAGTAAACAACCCAAATCACAAAAGGTATATGGTGTGATTTTTCTAAATAAAAAATAGGACCTTTGGTAAACTTTTTCCTTAATATAAAAAGAGTACAGCATAATTGCCTTTTATTGCCGCATAATTTACTCAACCCAGCCTCATAATTTGGGCCTCTGCTGCTGCATATTTCCAGTGGCCCTGGCTATAGTTCTGTCCAGATTATGTAGTGTACCACAAGAGTAAAGGGAACCTCGACTTCTCATTGTGACCCAGGTTCTGAAAATGGCTATGCTGCCATTGATAAAAGCAGTAGCTCTCACCCAAACTCTGAATTTAGTTGCGTCCCTGGATGAATCAAACTACAGTGGATGGTTAAATGCATGCAGCTCTAGGGCGGGAACACAATGATCCTGGTGGCATGAAGTAATGTAGTTAACCTTATCCTTAGAGCTGACATCGGATTCTGCTGCTGTCTTGATTTTGGAGTGACATCTGCTGAACTAATGTTACAGCAAAGAAATGATGGACAGAATTCTGACAATGCAAACGTTCTACCTCAGTTAAAAGATCTGGGTTAAATCTATTGTTCTTTTGCCCACTACAGTTTGGACCCAGCCATATTCAAATAAGTCTTGACCCTGTGCCCCATGGCAACAGTCCAGACTGAACTGCAAGGAGAGGTCCTCCCTGGACCGAAAGCAAGCATCCTAGGACGGGTTTCAGGGAATGTCACCCTTCTTCAACCAGGCTAGCTTGAATGTGGTGAGCAAAAGAATGATGGATTAAACCCAGATCCTTGTGACTGGGGGTGAATGTCTGCATTGTCCAGCATTCCGCCCATCAATTGTTTCTTTTGCAAATGTCGCCCTAAGTGGGAAGGATATGCCCAGATGTGGGTCCTGTGCTCACTACACCACTGGATTCAAGCTAGCCTGGCTAATGAAGGGTGATGCCATGAAACCGGTCCCAGGATGCTTGTTTCCGGTCCAGGGAGGACCTGGCTTGGCAGTTCGGGCTGGACTGTTCCAATAAGGAACAGGGTCAAGACTGATTTGCATATGGCTGGGTCCAAACTGGGGTGTGTGGTGAGCAAAAGAATGATGGATTAAACCCAGATCCTTATGACGGGGGGAGAATGTTTGCATTGTCCAGCATTCCGTCCATCAATTGTTTCTTTTGCATATGTCGCCCTAAGTTTGAAGGGTTTGCCCAGACGTGGGTCCCTTGCTCACTACACCACTGGATTAAAGCTAGCCTGGCTGATGAAGGGTGATGTCCTGAAACCGGTCCCAGAATGCTTGTTTCCGGTCCAGCGAGGACCTGGCTTGGCAGTTCGGGCTGGACTGTTCCAATAAGGAACAGGGTCAAGACTGATTTGCATATGGCTGGGTCCAAACTGGGGTGTGTGGTGAGCAAAAGAATGATGGATTAAACCCAGATCCTTATGACGGGGGAGAATGTTTGCATTGTCCAGCATTCCGTCCATCAATTGTTTCTTTTAAATATGTCGCCCTAAATTTGAAGGGTTTGCCCAGACGTGGGGTCCCTTGCTCACTACACCACTGGATTAAAGCTAGCCTGCTGATGAAGGGTGATGCCCTGAAACCGGTCCCAGGATGCTTGTTTCCGTTCCAGGGAGGACCTGGCTTGGCAGTTCGGGCTGGACTGTTCCCATAAGGAACAGGGTCAAGACTGATTTGCATATGGCTGGGTCCAAACCGGGGTGGTGTGGTGAGCAAAAGAATTATGGATTAAACCCATATCCTTGTGACTGTGGGTGAATGTTTGATTTGTTCAGCATTCCGTCCATCAATTGTTTCTTTTGCATATGCATCCCCTGAACTAAGGCTGAGCTAGTTGGGGCCAGGCAAAACTAGCTTGCTGGCATTTGTTGCCACAGCGCAGGCAGGGGGTGCCAGATACCACTACATCAGCAAACATAGCTCATTTTCAGTGGAGGGGCTAATGTCAAAAATGAATCTTGCCAAGGGTGGCAAAATGCTTGCACCGACAAATAGCCTACAGTGGTGGAGAAGCAATGTATTTTTTTTAGGGAACCCAGTCAGTATTTAATTTGAGGTAGTGGTTTCCGGTGCTCGGCACCAGCACTTATTTGTCAACACCGGCACTTATGACAGTCTGCCACATGGTGGCGATGTTTATCTAATTTATAGAAGAGCCCAACAACAATAGTTTATTAATTCAATACACATTAAAAATAAATAACAACGGTCACCCAAGCCAATCATATAGTGCCTGGAATAGTCTGAACTCACACTTGTAGGAGTGTGATGGTTACCTGTTTTGTAGATAATCTCATCGGTTACGCCGGCAGGTGCAAGCTGCAGTGGCCTCGTGACGAGGACCCTGGCACTTAAAGGTTTACAAATTAAGCACTAGGGAACTGTATACTCTGAAATCCATAGTCTCAGCGATGAAGCACTTGTCTCCTGTGCATGCTAGACAGAGAGATATAACACGAAAATATGTCCCTAAGAGTTTAGAAATTGAATCAGTCTGCTCTTCCCAGTCACCCCTGCGGCATTTCCCCAGCTTAGTGCAGAAGCACAGGCCCCAGCTCTTTATTTTTTATCGCACATACACACTCAGTGCCGTCGCTCTGGCTCGAGTTGAAGAGGACACGATGAGCCACCGCAGCAGCGGCTTTTCACATCTGTGGCTGAAATGCTGGCCTGGAAAGACACCAGCGTGCTTCCCGGATCTGCGGAGGGAGAGGCCCAAAACATCTCGCAATCGGCACAGCTGAGAGGCCTTTCCGTCGACGCCAGCCCACAGGGGACGCCGGCGAGGATGTGACTGCGTTTTTCCATAAATAAATAGATCATGGGAGGAACAGCAATGTCACCGGCTCTTGGTCTGGCGCGAGAACCGTCTTCGAAAATACTCAGTGTTAAGCCGACTAAAGCAGAGTGGGCCTGCAATGGACTGCACCTCCAAAATTAAGGAGGGGCCTGCTGACATCAGTTCCGGGTGTAAAAGAGGGAAACTCCTGTGTTTTGGAAGGTAAACAAAATCCAGGTTCGTCGGTACACAGAATCCTTGGCCTAACAGACACCGGACAAAGGTTTCCCCAACAGTTTTCGAATTCAGTAACTATTTACTAAATTGCAGGATCACTCCTATTACTATGATTTTTACCACAGTCAAGTTTTAAGATGCCTCTGGCCATCGATCTCTGGAGTTCAGAAAGTCGTATGTCACCTGCATGTGATGGACTTTTATTTCCAGAAGAAGAACACTCTCAGGATACACTGGGCTGTAAACAGAGAGGTTCATCCTCTAAGTGCTGTGGCGGGAACAGTATCAGTGATGCACATCACCCTGGTATGGATTCAGGTAATTAGGAAAATGGCCTCATTGCTATGAAGGGTCCACTGTGCTTGTCAAAGGGGAGTCTTCAACTACATCTCATACAAGCAGGCAAGAGGAACCTCAAGTGCGCCGTAGTGTTTACTTCCGGTGCATCAGGGATAAAGAGCAATCGTCATGTTCCTCGTAGCGTGTTTTGTTCTGCTTTGATGCTGAACAAGTTCTTTTACTTTAAGTCATTCTTGTTCCAATGGCATCCTCCTGGGCCAATGAGAGGCGTTCCGGGATTTTACGACAGTCCCCTACATCCAGATATACAGCACCAGCATTTTTTTGTGGGGTGAAGGTGCCCAAGGAGCATGGAATTCAATTTTCGGTTGAGAGGGCTTTCCCACATTGCTTGAAAAAGGATCATCATGAGGTGAAAGGGGGTCCCATGGACCCCTCTCTCCCCCACGAACTTCCCCTGCCGACTGGTGGAGTCACTCACTGCACCTGCCTGCAGGGGGATCTCTGACCCTTTTCTAAAGTGCAACTGGGTTGCCGCCTGCACAGAGAAACACGGAGCAGCTCTGAACCAGCCACTCTGTATTTTATTGAATGCATATCCCCTAGACAGGGAAGTGCTAATCTGCGACTGCCCTGGGGACAGTGCATTCATTGTAATAAGGTGCACTTTCTTAGTTTGCGCCTGGTGCATCTTGTAGCGCAAACAGGGATAGTGCTCCCTATGTGCTCCCTCTCTTTTTTGACTTTATGTTTTTTTTATGCGTGCAGGTTGTTCTTGGAAGTCATCTCATAAATAGTTAGCATTTTCAAGCTTGCATACAGAGGATTTAATGCAATAATTAAAGCATAAACTGCATAGAATAACGCTGCGAACTGAATCACCTCAATTGCTCTCCGATTTGAAGGAATGCGTCCGGCAGCTTTTACATTTTTGCAGGTTACAGGACAGCTGAACAATTTTCAGACTGGTTTCATCATACTCCTACTGACACAGCTCATGCATGCATCCTTGATTTTTCTTATATGAGCATGTGTAGTTTACATGACAAGCCCCACCCAGTTGAACATTGTTAACATCAGCAGTTATTTGCTTGTTTCACTGAGCATCGAAATTAAATGGATCAGATCCCACAACCGGTACTGCATGAATAAAAATGTGTGGCCCAGGAGTTATGGCTGCGGTTAGACATCCTGACCAATGCAAAATAAAACAGAATTCCTTTCTAAAAATGCTTTTATCCACCGGTTAACCCTCGTCATGACCGCGCCCGTTCCGTGGAACGCTCGCACGCTGGGCTGATTCCCCAGCTGTGCTGAGCGTTCCATGGGAACAAGTGTGGCCATGACGAGCTCAGCTCGTCATGAGCACCGGAGCGCTGTGGCTCATGACGAGCTGACCTCGTCATGAGCACCGGGGCGCTGTACGTGCCCCCAAAACCCCCCAGCACAGCGGGGTAATGTACCCCGCACGGAAGGGGTTAATTGGATTTAACCATTGGCCAATAAGATGCCAACTTCATCATGCTATCTCAAACCACGCCCCACAGGAAGTAATTCCTATAATTAGTAGTGGGAATTCGTTACGACTGCCAGCAAACAAAGCTTTGATATTGTAACCCATGAAAAAGTGATATGTCCCGCTTTGTTCAGAGCAGAGGGCAGGATTATTTATCTCCAGATAATCCACAATTTGTAAACTGATGATGTGAACATCTGTTGGTTAGAATTCAACTTCCAACCACAAAAAACATACTCAACAAAACATCAACATTTTGTGTTTTGTGTCCTATATTTCAGAAACTGATTTTACTAACACTAACTGATCTGAGTTCGAAATCCCACAGCGACATGGTCACATATCACATTCTTATTAGCACCTTACAGTAGCTGCTAAAATAAAGACTGAGATAGACGTGAATTATTTATTTATTTCTGCGATTTTACATATGGTGTAAAAGGCCTAGTGGCATAGCAGCGCTTGCCTGGTGACACGGCGATTTATTAACAACCAAGATCTAAAGCCAGGGAGCTACCTACGGAGCACAAATTTTGGTGGTCATTTTGGTTTCAAAGTAGGTGAAAATTGCGTGAGAACCTTGCTTCCACCTAGTGGTGCCAATCTGAAATCTGGCAACTTACCCAACAAGCTCCCCTCTCCCAGGTCCTCTAAAAGAGCTCATGCATGACACATAAGTCACCAAACTCAAACTAGTTTCCAGTGAACAGTAACCTGAGAAACAATAATTTTTTATTTCCTGATATTCCTTTTTTTGCTGCTGTGGAAGATTTCACCGTCTTCTTTGTCCTCAGCACTTCTCTTTTCCTTGATCTCCCAATGGTCGCTCTACCATTGTGTTTAAACCAGGAGGGAAAGTGCTTGGTAATAACATTTTGGAGTAGATACAAATTGACCCTTATGTCTTCTAAAGATAATTCAACACCAGACAGAGCACGGTCATAAAGCTAATCCTAACAGTCCCCTATATACTTCATCATGCACAGAGTGCAACCGAAGGGTAGATGTCATATACCCTGAAGCCACACATGCTATGTGCTGGTAAGTGAAAAGGGTTATAAGTCAACTGATTGATGAGGGAAGATATAAGGACTTGCCAACACACATAATCTGTAAGGGTATAAATTCACTACACTGAATGGTAATACTTTAGCTACTACACATAACCTTTGTAGTAGCAGGCCTACTGTATGTGAGTATTTGGAAGCTGGGCCATCCTTGCAGTAAAGGATGGCCCAGAATGCAATTTGACATCCTTGACTCTTATGTCAGAGCTCAAACTAGTCATTTTCAGAAAACAACCAAAATTGTAGGTCCTTTAGCAAGCGTTCTGAGGACTGCAAGTACTCTGGGATGGGGAGTCAACGGAGTAGTTAGCAGACTCCACCTAAAGAAGGTAGCAAGTTGCAGATAGTAAAAAAAATGGGTCATTTGTTGAAACAAAGACCAAAGCACTCAGATATGTAAAACATGAACTACTGTTGACCATTGTTGAACGTTTGCAAGTAAATTCATCACAAGGAAACTTTTTAATCTCTGTTGTACAAATTATTTTCTTACCTAAATTAACTGGAGAAGACTTGAACTTTGCAACACCCTCCTCATTTTCGTCCACAAACCCTTATCAAGTTTCTTCCATAGGCAAGCATTGCTTTTGTGCTTGTTGGAAAATCCAATCTTCAGGGAATTTTCTGCAGTGGGGGGAGTTTTTTATAGCGCGGACTCGATCCGAAGGTATCAGAGCACTTTATATGAACGGGTACTAATTGCCTTACAAACTGACATGTTCATTTTTGTTAGGCACTGGGAGATTAAGTGATTTCTCCAGAATCACAGGAAGTTCTGCTTCCCTGCAGAGACTCGAACCTGGTTCAACCAGCTGCGAGGTCGATGCCCTAGCCGTTAGGCCACATCCTCATTCTAAGAAGCACAATATAAATGCAATGCCAGTATAATATTAACCCCTACATGGCATCATTTGCAATTTAAGTGTCTACCCCCACATCACTGTGCAAGGAGCTGCCTGCAGTAGCTTTCTATTCATTCGATTTTGGAACAGAGTCCAAGTGGCAATGAGCTACCATTCGTTGGCCAAAACCCTCGTAGTAGTGTTCAACGTGGCCACCAAAAGTTCTTCAGTACCTTGTCGAGAGTATGCCACCTTCTCGCCGCATTCTGTCTGCCAATAAGCATTCTGCCGTCTGCACTGTACCATGTAAACGAACCATGCAGCAGAGATGCAGGTGGTGAAAAAAGACAGTGGGGATAGGGTAGGAGACACTAGCCCCTTCCAAAGACAAGCATTTGCAATGCAATAGGTTTCAGCTATTGTCATTGTAAATGACAATGCCTTTTATTTATCTGTTTTGATAATTCACACTTACATAAAAGGCATTGTCATTTACAATGCCAACAGCTCAAACTCTTGTAAATGCAAGAACTATTTAATTTCAAAGAAGCGGCCGCCATTGTCTCGGGCTGCTTGGAAAGTTAAAAGTGTGCATGGCGTGCTGAAAGTTGCAGGAAAGCATGTCGTGCTTGCAGTAGGAGAAACTCAGTAAAGAAAATAGCGCTTACAGACCAAATGGGACATACCATATAACATATAACAAGAGAAGTAAAAGGACCAGTCCTCATTGGAGGTTACAAATGAAGACACGGCGGTACTAAGGAGGAATTAACAAGCCTATTACCAAATCAGAAGCCAGCATTTACGAAGGACAATGACGCAAGCCAATGGCAAATATGGGCGGAGCTTCAAGTCTATACTCGGATACTGCATTGCCTCGCAGAGGAGCGCATGCGCTGCCCAGGCTCTACATAAAAACAGAAGCAGAGGCACATGGGGAACCCCGTGTAAAGAAAACAAAGAAGCAGGGGAATGGGAGGGACACGCCTGTAACAAACAGTGTAAAGTACTGTTTCATTCTTCCTATCAGCACGATTCAGTGGGAGAACCACAATTTCATATTTCTGCTGAATATACACGCCTTTCTCAGAAACCTTTGTAAACATAAATGAATGTTATCAGTTCAGTATTTTTGTTCCTGCAAGGTTTATCAGCCATTGACAAAAACAAATTCAAAGCACGGCTTAGAATGACGTAAAACAGCAGATCTACCACATCTAGTGCTTTTAATGGCAATACAGTGGCAGTATTTACTATACTGATTGAGGTGGGACTTAAAGGGCAGTTAGGGGCTTGTGTGGAGGCATTCAGCTAAATAAGCATTTTCTTTGTACATTCGAGGCGTGTGATCTTTAAGCCAAGCAGGGCTCTTTCCAGCAAAATTTTCACACGTTTGCAAAAAATGCTACAGGTTTTGAAAGCGCACAATACAAACATCTTATAGCATAACAAAAATGTGAAGATATAGCATTGCAATTTAAACTGTATCATCACAAGACCTACACTCTAATCCTGTTTACCCAACTACTCCAATCTAGTGTGCTTTTAAAACAGATTAGTTTATTTGTCACTCTGCCAAATCCCTTTTCTGATCCAAATGAAAATGACACGGAATATCCTTTATGTCCCACATCCATACCTCGGGCCCTCAGACTCTGGCCCTCTACATCATTAGGCTACCGAGAGGATTGAGCTCAAGTTGAGTACCCACTTTTGGAGATCTCTATGTGAAAGAATTTTGCCTAAAGGGCTCTTCCGGCAATTAAAGGCCCAATCCAGCGTTCAGCTAGGGCCTTAAACAAGGGAGCGGGCCTTTAATGGCCGGTAGAGCCCACTACGGAGGGCTCTAAGGCTATTAGAACAGGGGCAGAATGTTCAAATTTGTAAAACAAAGGCCTCAAGGAGCCTGAGGGGATGGAAATCCGCTCGGGCTCCATGAGGCCTTTTGTTCACAGCAACAGCTGTGAACAAACATTAGAATGTTGGAGCTCCAGGCTTCTATAGGCCATTAGAAGCCCGGAGCACTCAATTGTTTTCAATAGAGCTCCCAACATTCCAATGTTGTAATAGAAGGTTCAGCTTTTCATCTGCCTGAGGCTGATAAATTAATTACCAGTGGCTTGTGTACTGAAAACTAGTACCCATCGTCTGTATATTGATTGGTTTATAAATATCACATATTCTGTACAAAATACTATACAGAAGAAATATTATCCATACTCTGAAAATAGAGGTACACAGGGCCTACCCAGAGCTGCTCACACCACTGTGATTAGACTGCAAGACATTGCCAAGTATTTTATTAGCATTTTATATCTCTATAGTTCTCTTATTTAGAAAACGTTTTCCTTAGTTGCAGTAATCTACACTATGTAGAGTATGTGAGCACCACAGCGTTTTCATACAGTAATCACTCATTCAATGTTAACACGTGTTTTTTGTGAAGGTCTTGTGGTTTTGCATTGCTGCTGCCGGGCACTACAATTCACTACAATCTTAATGGTAAGGATTTGATCCGAATTGGACAATTTGAATGCTGAAGCTGTCCTATCAGCATATTTCTGCAGCAAGGGCGCACACTCTCTGAGCTTTCTTGCCAGCAATAATGGAAAGCGAACACCCCCTATCCTGTGCACTCTTGAACATGCACGTGGGCAGTCTCTCAGATACAAAAAGTACTGAAACCTACCCTTGTCACCTGCCCCAAGGCTACCACACATACTACCTGGCAAATCTGTTTTTTCCAAAATAAAATGCAAGTGTGGTGGACAGCGAAGGGTGTCCCTTGTATCCAGGGTTGGATTGGGATTAAAAATCGGCCCGAGCAAACAAAAAAAAGTGACCCACATTTGCATATTGCCTTTACGCAAAACCCTGTTATGGTAAAAACGTATTAAAAAGGGGGAGGTGGGGTGATTAAAAAAATGCACGGATTTGTTTACAATGGTGAAACGCACCTGAAAACAAGTGAGGCCACTTTTGCTCAAGCCCCCTGCCACCGCTCAATATGCATATATTAATAGGTCGGCCCAGTGAGAGAAAGGGAGTGACGCCTCAATGCAGAAACTGCCCAAATCGCCCCCCAAGGCTGCTCAAAAAAACAACCCACAGCTGGAATTCAGCTACCGGCCCCTCGGGCATTGCCCGAATACCTGCGTTACCAATCCGACGCTGCTTGTATCTGAAATGGACATTCAGGTAGTACTGCCATCTTGTCTCCTCCAGCTCTGCCACACAAGTCAGCCCATGACAATAGTGATGGGCAAACACACGTGGGAATACTCAGATCGCCACTTACAGCAACATTCAATATATATAGGTTTTTAATTCGCTTCTGGGGTCCCGCTTGTGTCTGCTGCACCTCAACCTACTCAGCCTGGCTGCAGAACACTCGGTTACCACCCCCGCTCGTCGTGGTCTTTATCCCTTACCCCTCCCCCTGCTCCCCCCCCCCCCTACTCTTACAGGCACTGGGAGGGAAAGTAAAGGAATCGCCCGCGAGTCAAAAGCCCTAGCTACGCCACTGTTAAAGCATACTTTTTTTAAGGGACAGGGTGGTTTTCATTTATTTAATGTGATTTTATATAGCGCGAACATTACCTGAAGGTGTCAGAGTGCTTTACAAAAGAACCAGTTGCGTTACCTAAGGACTTTAGATTACATGAGGTACATAAGAGATTCAAACAGAAAAAATTACAAATGTAAAGTCACTCAAGGAAGAGATACAAAAGGATAAACTCTGAAATCACTTAGGAATAGTAGTAAGTACAAGTGATTTGCTGAGAGTCACAGGGTATTCCGCTGATGCTGGGATTTGAACCTGGCTCCCCAGTTCTTATGTGATAAATCAGGCCGTCAGGCCACATTTTCGTATTCCTTTTGCACTGTCAAATAGCCTCTAAGGCAGCAGCTGAAACCCAGCGCCTGAATACACTGTCTATTGGCTGAAAAAGAGGGCCGCACAAGCACGCTTCACTCTGAAAGAGCCTGGCCCTACTGCCACTAGAAGAAGTTCCAGTTCTCAGTGCAAGCAGCGATGTGTACTCAGGGGACCTTGCCCATTATTTCACCTGTCCTGCCTCCCCTGACGAATGCCCAGGCGACCCCATTGGTCATGTGGCAACCAATGGTTGCTCGCTGGGCAGACCGCGAAATTTAAAATCTGGCCACTGTTGGCCACAGAACATGACAGGTCCAATCTGGCCCACTTCTGTCTCTGGTGCCTGCAATCAAGCGCCTTGGTCCCTTGCCTAAAAGAAACTTGGAACTGCTGGTACTCTGTACCAGTGAGCACTGGCCCGTTTAAAGCACTGACCACAACACAAAACATGACAAGGCAGTACGTTGCACATCCATCAGTGATCAAAATCGTACAAGAGGCAGGATGCATGGGTGACTTTAGGTACATTTCCTTTGGAAAACCTTCATGATGGAAGACCGTTTATCAGTCTAGTTTGTGCTCACAGCAACAAAGGTGTTAATTTGATTATTTCTATTCCTTTTCCCCTGTCTGTCTATACACTCCCCAAATAGTTGGCCTAGACCTATGGCAGAAGAAGGGGCTAAGGGAGGTGATTCAAGCACTACTTAAGTGTATGTGGACCTTTTAGTTCCTTTTCAATCAGACCCACATGATCACCACCCAATTAAATCTTGGTAAATGCCAAAACTTTACTACATTATGCTGAATGTTCTCAAAATGTGTCTGCTGTATTTTTATAAGGGCGCACCCATTTCGTTCTCATTTGGGCTCTGGTTGCCGCACTGGCACCATGGTAGCAGGAAGCAGCAATGCTGAACCTTTCTGTATGGATGGGGATCAAGAAGGAGCGCAGCTGAGAAAGTCAAAACAAACTATTCTCTGGTACCGGATTCTGTGCATACCTGTTAACCTCTTGCCACCACAAGCATTGGCAAAGTCAATAGGTCTTACCTTGGTGACAGCTCTTAGTTTTGACCATGTTTTTTAGCCATTTTACACAGCAGTGCAGCCTGGCAAAAAGTTTGAAAAAAAAGTGCTATGACCCAGCCAATGCTGGCCGCGCCATACCATTTTTTTTTCTTATGGCAGGTGGGGGCCAACACAGACAATGGGAGGCAAGGAGGGTGACAGGAACAAGCAACACTGACAACAGGAGGGTGGGAGGGAACAAGCAACACATACAACGGGAGAGCAAATAAGCATTATGACACAGCCAGTGATGGCTGCATCATAGTGCTTTTTAGGTCGAGCCTAGGGAGCGCACAGCTTTGCTCTAGGAGTGACCTTTTAAATCGGTTTAATTTGTTTCCCGTGCAAACACAACATTGTATAGAGCAAAACTCACCAAACAACAGGACGCTAGAAGGTTCTGCATATACGTTATTAGGGAGGTGTGTGGCTCATGCCCACGCATGTTTCAAGGTATATCTTGTTCAGTAGAAGTTTAAGATATAATCATAAGAACTCACTCGCTTTGCATTTTCGAATGGTTGTATTACTTTGGTGATTTACGGCCTACTTTATTTTGGTGGCCTAACCATCGAATCTCCATGTGGCAGAGGCCCTTCCCATGGCAGTTGCAACGGAAAATGTATTACTGACAGATACTTCAGTGGGCATTTATCTCCCCCACCCCCCAAGAAATCACCTGGATGAATAGTACAGGAGGTACCTCCAGAGAAAAAAGACTGTGGCAACTCCGTCCTATAAATGAGGCACACTCCACATTTTGAAAGTCCTGTTCTATTTTAGAGCGGCATTGCTCACATGATTATCATTCTAACTCTTTTCATTCATTCACAAGAAAGGGCTATTTGCTGTGTGGTCCTTTTGTATAAGGGCTTGTTATTGTTAATTTGACTATTGTCATATGTGCTGCAGCTGCGGCTATTTCATTTATTAAAGGCACAATGCTTACTATATTTATTAACAACTTTGACTTCTGTTTCTAACTATCTTTATGTGTTTATATTTTCCTTAATGATAAATTTGACATTTGAATAAATATACAGACTGAGAGCCATCCATTCACCCAATTTCCATCTATCCATTCTTCTCACCCTCATTGTCTCCCTCTCTCCATTTTTGCGTTAATCACACCACTCCATCCGTCCATCCAGTCCTTATGTTATCCATCCATCTGTCCATTCATTCAGTCATCCAGCCACAACCCCATTATTTATCTTGCAGTTACGCCCATCCCGCCTTTACCCCTACATCAGTCACACCCTCCTCACACTCATTCTCTTCCTTTTCCATTCATCCGTCTATCCTTGCATACAACCATCCGGTCCTCCCATTAGCACGCTCCATTTATCAACCAATTTACTCCCACAACTACTTTGTATTTTATGTTTTTAGCAGGCTAAACATATTACCTTCCTGTTATGTCCTTCCTTAAATATTCGCCTTTTCTTCCCTCCATCTTTCCACCATCCAACACTCCTGCCCTCTAACCCTCATGGTCTCCCACTCTCCGGTCTTGCATTCATCCCTTCCTTCACACTCTTCCATCCCTCTCTCCATCATTGAGTATTTCCATACATCCTTCACAATGCTCTACAACACATATTAAAAACGTTAACAAAGCCAATAGCTCTGTCTAAACACTTATAACGCCCAAAAGGCGAGACCTGTTGGCTATGCCAATGTTTGTTATGTCCCATGGGGGGTTGGGAGAGAAGGGGGGACAAGGGAAGCGAACAAGCAGCATGGACAACAGCATGTGTGGAGTATCACAGACAAAAGCAGTGAACAAGCAGCCAGACAACGTGATGGTGAGAGGGAAGATGCAATAGGTACAACGGGAGGGTAGGGGTCATCACTGACAAGGAGAGTGAACAATTAAAATGGGCAAGGGAGAGTGTGCGGCGAGGGGGAACAACCCACATGGACAACTAAATTGTGGGAGGGAACCAGCAACTAACGTAGTAGCTCAATCACTGCATGAGCAGCAAAGGCACACTAAGCAAAATGAAGCAATCAGTACTTGGTCGGTGCTCCACAAAAATCCGAAACAAAAGAACAGGACATGACATGTCCTGGCCAGTTAGAAGGTAGCCAATGAAAGTGATAATTGAGCCAATGAATGGTAAGTAATCAGTGGGCTCCAAGTCTATTATACTGAACAAAATGCCTCGCAATTGTGCACTGTGCGCTGTCTTAGGTGATACCTAAAAATGCAGGTAAAGTCAGGCATTTAAATGGGTGATCCCATTAAGATCAATGGGGAATTAACACTTTTTGGGAGGGTGAAATAACTTTGAAAAGCGGTTGACACAATTAGTCTGAAGGCACTCTATTTGTCATGCTGGTGAATAGAAGTAAAAAGCAAGTGACACCCGCCAAATGTGTTGAGTTGACAGGTATATGCAATGCTTTTGCCGACTTGGACAGTTTATGTGAAAGTCAAACAGCCAACACCACTAAAAATTTCTAATTGTCTTTCAATTAGCTTCAGTTTTAAAGAAAGACAATTTAGTTGCTTTTTTTTTTAAAAAGGACTGTCAGTTTGCTAAAGCATGAAAGAGAAGTGCAAGTGTCTAAGACAGGCTTCCACAACGATGGCCTCCAGCTTTCTACAAGTAGCTCTCCTCTGTTCAGGCCAAACTACTAAATTAGATGTTTTTGCTTTGCTGAATTAATTATGTGTTACCCAGAATTGACAAGCCTATATTTGAGACATAAATATGCATATTTTTCGGAAGTCATAAGCTACTGTTTGGAGAAATAATGTTGAATATACAAAATATATTTAAAGCTCAGTGTTTTGAGTGTTAAATTATGCAGTGTTGGAAAGACATATTGCTAATATTACCTTGGTGCCAGGGGCTTTGCAGCTATGGCTGTCATATATTAAACATGTTTTTTTCATATTGATAAAGGTTTCTTTTACATTGCTGCTGGCAACCCTGCCTGATGCACTGAGGTGATCACTGCTAGTAATCTTGCATGGGGTGGCCAATAATGTAAACTGGTCTCATGGGCTCACTATTATAACACCGATAATATTAGGAGTTCGAAATGAGTTTCATTAAACATAATAAGCTCTTATTACAAAAAAAAGTTGGATACCCCTGGTCTAGGCCCAAGAAAGGACATGCGTTCCTCGTGTGAGTGCCCTAAACTTCCTCGTCCGGAAAGGTGGGACTTAGAGCCGTCAGGATGGCTGTGTCTTTAAGCCAATCAGCTTTGACCACTTGGCCCCCAACGCGCGAAGTGCGCATGCTCCGCACGCACGCACCGAGCTCGCGTGCTTGGCCCCTTGACTCTAAATGGACGAGTACAAGGTCATCGTGACAGATGACCTCAGGTGTTTCCACTCCTGCCGTGCGTGCGTCTGAGCGTTCGCCCAGAGACTAAGGAATGATGCTCCTGGAAGCCCTCACCGGCGTCAGACGAGCTCCTTGTGCTGCGTCTAAACCTCCAGTGGGGCAAATTGTTGGAAAGAATGACGTCCGAAGGGGAGTGCACCGCTGCGGCCACTTCGACAAACATGCTGTTCTTTTTAATTGTGCATTTTCCAGCACGCCCCTTCAAATTACTTGTGCATTAATGTTCTGGACAACCCCATTTTCACTACAGGGTCCGATCACAGCATAAAAACAACCCTAGGCATACACAAATTATCAACCTTGGAAGCCATACTCGCAGAGATATCTTCCAAAGAAAAGCGCGATGGCAATACATGTGGAAAAGCATTTTACCAGCGACAACTTTGATTATGCCTTACCAGATGCACAGCTTGACAGCGCTGATACACAACGACGCTAAAACTATAAAACACGCACGACTTGAAAAAGGTGTAATTATTTTTCAACCAAAGGGCACTCATGTTATTGCTGGATGAAGGATGAAAGGTGGACTCGACCTCTGTTCTGTGGGTCGTGCCCCCACTGATGCAAGCTGCACCTCATGACGAGAACAAACAGGCAACACCTGTCTGGGTTTGTTTTTGTTTCCGTTCACAGCGAACCAGGCCTGAAAGTTTTGGCTGGACTGTACCTATGGAGCATGTCCAATGCTGATTTGCATGTGTTTTTGGGTGTGGGTTCAGACTAGTGACAAACCTGCAGGGAGCATGCTCTGGTGCATGACTGGCGGTTTCAGGTGGGTGGTTGGTTGCCTTTTAGGAAGCCTTGTGCTGGTGTTCCCTCAAGTTCCACCGAAATCTGAAAGCAGTATGGTGTAGTGGAAATCGAAAAATGTATTAAGTGACAATTCCAGCCCTGACTGCTGGATGAACAGCAAAATACAGAGACACAAAAGGTAACTCAAATGAAAGGTGGTTGAATTATCCCAGGCCGCACTCGGTCACGCCGAATGCGCTAAACAGCAAGTAGGTAGAGGCTGTTTTTGTAACTTCTGTTACCCTAGTTCTCTGCTTCAGGCAGATGAATGAGAAAAAAACAGAATGCCATAATGCAGTGACTGCATTGAAGAGGTTGTTAAAAAAAAACAGAATTGTTTCTCTCTAGTCCACAGCATCCTCAGCATTTGCTTCCTCAGACTGAGAAATCTTAAAGGTTTTCATCAAACAACTTTTACTGGATGCCACAACCAAAGGTAACTGACCCTCAACTACTGCCCTCCTTAGAAAATATTGGAAAATACAGCACCCTGAGCACTGTACCATACTTGGGGCTCCATTCACCAAGGGGTTCCGCACTTGAGGAGGAGGACCGCAGTCATTGCGGGTTCTGGCTGTCCTGGCGGAATGTCTATGCTGCTAGGCCTGGGCCGAATTCTCAGAGTTTTACTCAGTGGAACGCCGCGAACTTCCAGAAAAACTCTGCTGTGCTCTGCGGAGTTCTGCCAGTGGCGGAGTCTGTTAATTTGTGCTGCTCGCACTGATTTTTAGTGCCACAAATTTGTCCCGCGCTGTAAGATCCAGACGAACGGCATTATGCTTCGCACCAGAGGGTACTGCTGCTTTCTGCTGCTCGAGCAGACATTCTACTTGAGCAGCAGCTTCCTCAATGCGAGCAGCAGGTTTCTCAAAGTTAGCGGCCACGTCCTGCCACGGGCGCCCACATTGAGAAATCTCGCTAGGTGGAGGTCTAACATGCAATATTTTCTTGCGAGCTCTCACCAACTTAACGTTGACAAGTTGCTTGAGAGAAAAAACTCCACCCAGCATCACTTCAAGGAGCTTTTTTAAACTCTGTGCGGGGCAGGCAAAACTCTGCAAACTCCACCAGCAGAGCAGAATTCTTCACCCACCCCTATACTGCAGTTACCCATTGGAGAGGTCCTGCCACAAGTGCAGGGCCTCATACGGGAGCCCTATGTGAATCGGCCCATAAGTGAGGGCCGCTCATATTCGGCACTGTCTCATAATGATGGGAGGGCACAAACAGAAACCAGACCTCATTCAATGTCAAGTGGGCCACTCTAATGCCTGGTTTATGCTTATGCCTGACTGATCGTTACAACACCTTTGCAAGTCATGGATGATGGGGACCATAAGTGATGATGATATATGACCCTGAATGCAGCCCACCAAAAATGCACTATGTTTTAATACTTATAGGTCATTAAAAAAAGCAGTTATTTAAAATACCTTACTGTAAGACGTTACTGTAAGACCATTACTATGCATTTACTGTCATTGCTAAGTCCCAGTGGAATGCAGTTTAGTTTGCTTCTGGTATTTATAGTGTCCATCGCATGCCATTCAGCTGGCATCTAGCGAGGTGGGGACAGACGCAGGTAGCCTGCCAAGGACCATGCGTAGGAGGTGGTGCCATGGTAGCCCAGCCACAAACACTTCGGACAAGTTGTTGCCCCACCATTGCTACGTTCAATTTGCAACATTTGCAGGTGGTTTTCCAGTGCTTCCCTTCAGGTTGTGCTGCGTATTACAACTCTTGGGTTCGCTGCATTAAAATTCCCAAAGATAGTACATGCACACCGATTTTGATCAGAAACTATCACATCGCGCGGGAGAGCACTACACTGAACTTTTTGGCAACCGCAGTATGCAGTGATTTGTCTTTCGGGAAACCTCTCCAGGGCCCTCTAACCTAGCACAGTGGTTTGAATGTATCTGCGGATTTGACTTAATTCACTCATTCATCCTTCTTGGGCTGATAAAGTGAGAACCATTAAACATATTACTAATACACCTTTCATTCTCAAACGGAGGCAAGGCCCAGCTTTTCTGTTGGGATACACTTTTATTCCACAGGCTTTGTTTAAAGGTACTTGTTTTATATGTGTTGGGGCTTACAGAGTTTAGGATAGAAAAGAGCCAGAGGGCATATCTGAGTGGCTGAAAAGCATAAGTGATTTCAAGTGACTCATTTTAAACTTTTTCTATGGTTTCGCCTTTCCCAACTTGAAAACGCTGCACCGGCAGCAGCCTTTATGGCCTACATCCTCACTGCCACCCACAATGTCTGCCTCCCTCGCCTCTTGCCCTGGCTTTAAGATTTCCCAGAATTCTCTGCTGTTCTTTCTGCCCCGTTGCACTGCTACACTGAGAAGGACAGGTAAACTAGCGACCGAAACTGCTTATGCACACATGTTGCTATTTCACCAGCTAAGGGGATAGAATGGCGACTGTACCCAAAATAAAATGTTTGGCAGTGACGTCAACCACATAATGCGTCGGCAACGGTCATATGTGAAGGTACCTTTTTATAGCATGTTTTGCGTTTTATTTGATATCTTAATATTCCAGGATTAGTCATAGTTGTAAACCGTGCTCCTTTGGTGTTGAACACCGGTAATGTTAATGCCTGGTGCAGCAGTCTACCTTATACTGAATTAAAACACTTGTGGTTGCACAGTCATGCCATGCCTCTAGTAACTGCCCCCAACACGCCCTGTTAGTTTTACTATCCATAAGCCGCTTTGTAAGACTGCCTGACTGTCAGTCTGCCCTTGTCGCTTGAAGATATACAGGGAAATTATGCGATTATGTGGCAGAAGCTTTTTTGCATAATTATGGATTTGCAGAATTTGCCACATAATCCATCAGATGTTGTATAATCAGCAGATTGTGACAAAAAAATTGCTACTAGCACAAACGGATTGAAAGTTACAAAAAACTTTACAACTTGTCTGTGCGCCCAATGGATGTTCCATCGCAAATTTAACTGGTCATTTTTCAGTTGCTCTTTGCTGTATTTGGTTGTTAAATCGGTAATAAAGAGGTGACATTTTTACCCGGGTAGTATTACCATCTGTAAAAATTAAAAAAAGAATGACCTAACACTATAAAAAAAATATGCTGCTTTATGCCGTATAATTTGCCTTTTCTTGCCGCAAAATGCAGTGAACCCTGCAACATAATTTGGTGCTCCCTTGCCACATAATTCCAATGCCCCTGGTGATGTAACACCACATTACTGAAAGAGCGCCGTATGGAGTCTCCTCTACAGCTTTGTATGTTCTCTCAAGCTTGGCACTTTTGACTTGAGGTAGTAAGGCTGGAGTCATCCTGGGCGCTATTAGGACTTGGTGATTTTTTTTATTCGTCAGCAGCCCACCAACATGAGTCACTTGATATTTTATGCAAACTCGACCTGTTTCTTGCACTGTCGCTTTGTTGATGTTCAATTAACCCACTTCCTTTCAGCAGTCTGAGGGCACTCTCCTTGACTTCCTTTGCGGCGTAGATCCGGGTTTTGTCAAGTAGTATTTCAGCAATGGGCTGGCATATTGGTTATTCTGCTGGGCCTACAGCTTAAAGTGTTTCACGGCACAATCCATACCTTACATGTCACATACCTGCCAACTTGAAGAACAATCTCACCGTGTGAGGAGGAGGCGGGACTTTGAAAGGGGGTGAGGCCTCGTGCAGAGAAATACCTATGAGATGCTTTTGAACCCCATTCTGCCCCCAACCCCCCCCCCCCCCCCCCCCACCAAAAAAAAAGCTTGCTGAGGCTGGTGCCCATGTCCTGGGATGTTTTCACACCCCTTAATGGACGTCTGAAATTTAAAGCCTCAGAAAACTAGCTGGAAAACCATTATGTAGAGTAGGTTTCAGCCAAGTCGGCAGTGCGGCGAGTGCTAGGTAAGTGTTTTTTCTTTTTGTTAAAATGTATTTTCCCTCATAGTCATCTATCGACTCCCCTCTACCCCGCCCCACCGCTCTTACCTGCACAGGCCACTCCTGGTTTCAGCTCGTTTTCCTCGCCACAGTGTGATATCGGCTCCTCACTGGGATATCGTGTGTCACAAGGTGGCGCCGTGGGAGTTGGCAGGTATGACTTCATGTCAGAATGTCAATGTCAGACTCTTACATTCTTGGCACTGCTACTAAAATATTGTTTGGTAATTGAGAATATGGCGCTATGTCCAGATGCCTGCTGCTGGTGTCCTGCTGCTTCTCTTCGGTAACAAGGGCATTTCGGCTCTTGTACTACACTGGAAGGATGTCACTACCCATTCCATCCCCTCCTCTAAACTCAAAAAATACACTGTCCGGTCCATGAAATGAACCCCTTTCAAAACACCCTAAGACTCCACTAAGGTGGACAGCTGTTCCAATTGTAAAATAATTAACAATTAACAGATGTGCAGCTTCAGACGGAACTCCTGCACAATGCCATGAACTCCAAAATGGTACCTCAAATCCATCCTAGGAAAAGCATGCAGTGCCCTAAGTCAAGGTAAGAGCAGAATTCCAAGTCCTTAAAAGACTTCCTCTCTTACAGCTCTTCATTTTCTTTTACTCGTCACAGAACAGGAATCTTTGCCATTGGGAAAATCTGTTTGTGTCAGTAGACTAGTTTTCTCAGTTCTTGTGCCACATTTCTTAGATGGGAGAAATTCATTATCAAGAGCAGGGTTCTCTAAAGTCGGTCCTGGAGGGCCGGAGCCATGCGAGATTTTAGCATATCCCCATTTAGATAAATGTAGTTACATTAAATATCTGGCGTGGATCCGGCCCTCCAGGACTGACTTTAGAGAACCCTGAGCAAAAGCACAGTTATCTGAGCTGGAATGTTGCTATATTTGCAGTGGTAGCTCCTACGCTAAAGCGGAGGAGCGTCGCCTCACTGCTTTTTTGCAGTGAAAGACAAAGAAAATAAAATGATAATAACTCGTGGTATTGTCATTTTATTTTCTCCTACTACCACCCACAGCTTTGCGTGAGGGGGCAGGGGCAGGCGAGGAGTAGTAGCACCCTCCTAAAGTCATCTACAGATTGAGAGTGTGTCTGAATTTGCAGAAGGCTCCACGAGGTGCTGTTGCGCTGAGAAAGTAGAACAAGCATTTGCAATGCAATAGGTCTCGCATTTACTAGAGTTTGAGCAATTGGCATTGTAAATGACAATGCCTTTTATTTACTTGTTGATTTTTAAAACATAAATAAAAATCATTGTTATTTACAATGCCAATAGCTTAAACTCTCACAAATGCGAGACCTATTGCATTGCATGACTGGTCATCTTTCTGTTGCTTATTGCTATATTTGGGGGGCTAAACTGGTACTAATGCCTTGCAAGAGGCAAAGCATTCAGTGGTAAACTCAGTTCCTGCAGTAGGCCCTGGCATGATATAGCTCCCTCCCCCGGAAGGCCCTCAAGTTCAGGATAACCCATTCTTGTGCAGGACACTCAAGCGGATCACCCCCCCTTGCAGGAGGTTATAGGCATCCAGCTATTAAGCCCGTCTGCACGAGGCATAAGGCTCGTGACCCAGCTCTTTTGCTAACAGAGACCCACGTTTGAAGAGAGGTACTTCCTTATAAGAGGCCTGGATTTAACGTAGACAAGTCTTCCTCCCTAGGCAGGCCCGGGCTAAGGAGGCATTACAATCCCTTCTCCCTGCAGGGCAGACCGAGGTTCCTGCTGACAGGTCTTTCTGACGTGCATGATCAGGTCCCACCTCCATTCAGTATTCCCTAGGGTTCCTGCCTGTTTTTAAGGTAGAGAATTTAAGTCCTGTGACCTTTCAGTAGTGTCCCCCTTTAGCTGGTGAATCAGAAGGCACAATCTGCCCGCAAGAGGCTGCCGAGGGCCTAACCCCACCCCACCCACAAACCCAAGACAACCCCTGTTCTGTTCACAGGACAAAGCTCCCATCCGGCCATGAGGTCGGGCCCTCTCGGGCTGGCGCTGCAGGGAAGGGCGGGAGTGAGGAGGAACCGTGATGCCACTCAGGAAGGACAGACAGCGCGTTCTGGAGCACAAGGGAGTGGGTGGGGGTGGGGGTGGCTGGGGCCCTGCACGGGAGGCGGTGTGCTGGCCAGACTGCTCTTTGCACAGGACTGGATCTGCAATCGACGGGGCGTAGGTCTTTGTCTCTGTTGTACAGAGCTGACACTGCAGGGAAGGGTGCTGCTATTAAGCAGAGAATCTTCTGGAGTGAGTAACACAGGAAGGGTGGGCCCCTGTCCGCACAGCACATCGCAGAGGAGTACTGAACTGCAGGGTGGGGTATGCCTTCGCCAGCACCTCCTGGACTGGTACTAATTGGAGGCTGCAGGCTGTGGTGTGGGCACAGCCCCTTCTGTGGCCATTAAAATATAGGGGGGGGCGCTTAGAGCACAGCGCATCCTGTGGCGTGTTTATTAAGGAGGGGCGGGCTGCTTTGAGGCAGAGCAGCTCCTGTAGCCGGTTACCGAGGGGGTGTGAGCGCTTTCGGTACAGCACTCTCTGTGGCCGGATAAGTAAGGGAGTACAGCACTTCCTGGGACCAGTTATAGAGGGAGAGGGCGCTTTCAGCATAGCACCTCCTGTGGCTACTCAACAGGGAGGGGGCAGGCTGAATATGAGTACAGCACCTCCTGTGGGTGAAAACCGGAAGTTCGGGAGCGTCACGCCTGTCGTGGGGCGGGACTTCCGCCTTCTGCGGGAAGCCCGCACCCACGGTGTGGCTGGCCCAGAGGAGCAGTGGTGACGCGGGGCTTCCATGCCTGAGGGAGAGCCCCGTGGTGGCTGCAGAAGTATGGAGGTTCAGAAGTGGCGGCTGAGGCCGCTGATGCAAGTGCGGGGCTCCCATGAGTGAGGGAAGCCCCACGTGTGCCAGGTCATGCGAAGCTTAGGAGATGAGACCAGGGGAGTCCTGAGCCTGACGGAGCCTGTAGCAGCGACATAAGAGCCTGGTGAGTGGGGCTTAGTTGTACCGTGGGGGCTGGTGCGTGTGTTTGTTTTTTAGTGATTGAGTACACGTGCACTGGCTGGGGGCGGCTGCTACGGGTGTGTGTGTGCACGCACGTTCACAAGTTAACTCCCGCCTCCAGCCTAATTAACGTGGCGTCAAGCACCAGCGTACACGTGCACATCTCATACATTACATGCAAGCACGTCTTCGCAAGCGCGTGCACCCGTGCAAACCGCCAAAAGCCCTGCTCGTGCCCATCTCCTGTCCCACTTCCGAGCAAAATCCACAACAATAAGCCTTGCTGGCGACAGCGCTTTGCGCTGCGTACGCCAGGCTCGACCTAAAAAGATGGAGGAGAGCAAAAGTACACATAAGTACATTTTTCTTTTTTTTTAACCCCCCCACGGGTTTGGCTCTTGGTCCCCTCAACACCCCTCAAGTGTCGAGAGTCACTGCCCACCACTGACGTCTAGGTCTCTCACGTCCCAAGTTATTAGAGAGGATCGGCCTGGCAAATTGAAGTTCCTGGATCCAACAAACCTGGCCTTGAAAAAGGTACTGTCCATCAACCCACAATAAGAATGAACACACAGTTCTTGAAAAACAAGAGGGTTCACAAAAAGCTACTATGTGCCATGACAAAAACTCCAACAGTAAAGAACAATATCAAGTTCAACATGCAGCCAGAGCAGGTTTTCCCACAGTTATTAAAGAAAACATGATTTTTTTTTTTTCAAAAAGGACAGGCAGTCAAAGAGGATACTTGGTAGCGGCAGGGTTTCTGCTACTAAATATGCCATTAAATGTCCTTTCAATGACCACATGAAGGACAGGGCTGAGAGTTAACTAGCCTGTGCAGATGTTTTTAAAAAGGTATGCCTTTACCACAAATTATTTATGTATATATTTATATACATAAACAATGTACTTGTGAGGGGAGTCCGCCCACACCCCCAAACTTACCTTAAATGCGTGGTAAAGGCTTACGTTGTAAAGGCATATGTGTTCTAAAAACGTGTGGTAAAAAATACGTGGTAAAGGTACAATGTGGTAAAAACCTTGTTGTAAAGGCTGTTATGCAGTGTGATTTTGTGCTTGCAACAGTGAATGAGAAAGGTATCATTTTCAAACATAAAATGGCTGTTTAGCTGTGTATAAGGTTCATTGTGTGTGATGAATAGCTGAGAATTGTTGCAATATCAGCATAAATTAAATTTGTCCTGACGAGGGGGCGTCTGGGGGTATGAGATACTTGCAAAATGCAGATATGGATGTGTTGACCACACATAGGTGAAATTTCTGTTACACCTTCGCAATCTTGTGAATTCTGTGTTACTCTTGTTACGCAAGACTACTGAAATTGTGCTATTACACCACGTAGTATGGAAGCACAGGAACAATCGAATGGCCAGAACATGTGTGACTATTGTTCACGGCACAAGAGCTTCTTGAGTTTTTTTTTAGCACGAAACACATCCTCACATGCAAAATTAATGCAAGGACGCATTTTGCTTTAAATATTGCGTCTAATGCTGATTTTGCATTTCACATTGTTTTTGCAGAATTTCGCTTAATTCTATAAAAGCAAATTTCGTACATCACTAATTTTGACCATACATCTTGTGAACTGTTTATTTTGTCATAGGTCAGCCACTGTTATCTGGAGTTTCTTTGTTCAATTGCTTAAAACAGGACCTTTATTGGAAATAAACATGTAAATGTAGTTTGGAATACTGTACACAGCACAGCGATGCAACCTGCACATTCTATTGAACATACAGTAAATCCTGAGACCTGCCTGTGGTTTAACTTTTAAAACAAAGAGATAACAACTGCTTTACTGACATCTTAACACCCAAATGTATGTGTTAAAAATGTGTGGATATCTGCAGGATTGGTGCTATGGCAGGGCAATACTAGGCAATGAAATAGATGCTAGAGACCAGAGTAGCAAAACGTCACTCAACCAGGGATCAAAAATAATCTGTACACAAGCCCAGTGCATTAGGTGGCGCAGAGTGCTGTAAAACCCCGTTTGTATTTCACCATGGACGTGGCATCTAGGCTTTGACACTGACCTCTAACACATAAAGGGCTCCAGGTAGGATTTTCTCCTGGGCATATATAACCAACTTGCTCAGAGCGCAAAGGTGAGCTCAAAAACTTAAGTAGAGGTGTGTGTGCAGCAAACCAGCCAGTCAGTGCAGATTCCCAGTGACACGAGTCGCCCGTCACATTGTCTTAGAACAACTGCTAACTGTCTTAATGTCACCAACCTCTTCATCGACTGCGCTCAATGCTGCCTGGCGGAGGTGAAGGGCCAGGTGCTGGCCTTTATAGGCTCACTACCTGCTGTACGCATCCACATGGGTGGACCACCAGTGCTGGCATTTTGCAAGCATCTCCCACTCCCACATCCACCCACTCCTGTGGGTAATGACATGCATACACCTGAGCAAAGGGGGCCTCCCACTACAAACCACAACATGTGTATTTGTAAAGCGCACGTTCATACAAGGGTATCTTGGCGCTGAATAACAGATGTTTATTGTTACCCAACTCAATGGCACTCATTTTATCAACCTCAGAAGGATGAAAGGCTGAGTGGACCCGCCGGGATTTGAACCTATGGCCATCAGGTCGAACACAGGCCCTTACAGTGGGCACAAAAATACACTAAGCCACCAGACCCAGCTACAGAAGCTGAATCACAGGTTTGCAACCAGGGCTGTGTGAATCAACTATGGACTTCAATTAGGGGTAGCCAAGAGTAGCAGCCGTTTCCCCCTGCTTCCACTATGGTACCTATTACAGATCCCTTCCTACCCAGGGACAGAGCAGTTATGAAGAGAGGGCAAGGAAAGAAAGTGCCTTTGTTCCAGTTTACATTTTCTAGTTTCTGCTCCATTCTCTAGCTCCTCAGCAGCAAGTAAGGGGCTCTCGAGAGGCCAAAAAGCCTACAAGAGGCCAATCATATTATGTAATAAGGAAGGAACGCCTAATGTCACTGCTGCTGCCCTGGGCCCTGCTTACCCTTAATGTGAACTGACGTCCATGTGAACTTCCCTGCTCAGGGGATTCTTGATTAGCATCATTCCTTTGCTACTGCTTTATCGAAAACACAACACGCTGTGAAAGAGAAACATCTGAAAGCACCACCTGCGTTGATATGGAAGCTCTGAATCAAGTACTTGTCTAATAAATGCCAAACATTCGCATTCGCGTGGCTTCCTGCCTTCCTCTAAACCTGAAACTGAAATGGCATACTCATTCCAAAGCCACTTACACTTGAACACATCACAGAGGCTTCAGGAACAGCATACAGCGTCAGTGCTCTGATCTAAGAATCACGGTTCAGGAAATGCAGTCACCAAGGGAGAGTGACTGGGTGCCAGCCCTTTAGTAAACAGACCCAAGAGAATAACCAGCTAATGCATACTACGGCAAGCCTCTGAAGGTTGCCAAGTGCCCTGATGTGACTCTTTCGTCTTGATCAGACATCAACCGCGAGATTTACCTCGGAGCCAGGGCCTGGAACTCGGTACCATTGTGGTCTGTTGCAGACTTGTAACTTTTAAAACTTTTTTACAGAGTGAGGAAGGGCGGGGCTTTGTGCTGAGCGCAGCCTGTGGCACCTTTACTCACTGCCTATCCCTTCCCTCAGAGAACAAGCATTTGCAATGCAATAGGTCTCGCATTCGTGAGAGTTTAAGCTATTGGCATTGTAAATGACAATGCCCTTTATTTATCTGTTTTGATAATTAACACGTAAATAAAAGGCATTGTCATTTACAATGCCAAAAGGTCAAACTCTTGTAAATGTGAGACCTTGACCGCCACGGGCTGCTGAGAACGGGACGGGATGCTTGGAAAGTGCAAGCCTGCATGGCGCCCTGAATGTTGGAGGAAAGCGTGTCGTGCCAGCAGTAGGTAAAACTCATTAAAGAAAAAGTGATTAAAGACTAAATAAGACATGCTATGTAAGAAACGAAGTAAAAGGGCCAGTCGTCTTGAGAGGTTACAAATGAAGACAAGGCGGTACTAAGGAGGGACTAAGAAGCCTATTAACCAATCTGAAGCCAGCATTTAGGAAGGACAATGACACAAGCCAATGACAAATATGGGCGGAGAATGGTTGGGGCTTCAAATCCATACTTCAATACAGCATTCCTCGCAGCGCATGCGCTGCCCAGGCTCGACCTAAAAAAGCCACCCATATCCTGGGGAGGTTTTACACCCCGGAATGGACTGTGGCTGAGCAAACGGCACACAATGATGTGAAAGCCTGCTCTCTGCAGGGGATCCCAGCTCATTATGCGCGCACCATGTGATATCAGCTTCTAAGCAGATGACCTATGAAGGGAGCTGATATTGTGTAACACATGATGGCACCCTGTGAGCTGGAAGTTCTGCCGTTGGCTTCCAAGCAGGAGAGCTTATGAGGTGGGCATCTTCAAAGAGGAATGTAGATCTCTAAAGCAAAGGAAAGCTAAGCCGCTCCATATCATATTTTAAGTGTGGGTGTGAGAGAGACAGAGAAATGGAGCTACTATCTTTATCATACCCTTCTGTCTCTGCTACAACACGTGCCACATTTAACGCTTCTATACCAAGCCCGGTAAGCACCTCTGGGCGAATATGGAACCCTGCATACCCAGCACAGTGTTACAATCACGAGGCTACAGTCCCATGTCCTACTTTAAGAGGGGATCCCAGTGTTGTGAAACAATATACACTGCACTCGAATGATGGTGTGACATAGGACTGACCATCTAAACTAAGGCATCCAGCATCTTCCCAGACCTAGAAACAGCTGAATAATTGCTTTTTTGTGGAAAACCCCATATCCGATGAACAAACTTTAGATAAGCAATTAAAAAAGCTCTCATACATTTAGGCGTGCACATTTCTTGCATGTATCGTTTTCATGATCACACCCTGTGCAAATAATATAACAATAATGATGATGATAATAACAACAATAAAGCAACTAAACAATGCATTTATCAGTCATCACTTGTATCGTTGTAAAATGCAGAATTCTACACTTAAGTGACATTTTGTACCTGATTCAGTCAATGTCGCCTGTCACCCGAGGCAACGAGCGTCTGCTGGACAAGCACACCGCGGTCTGCAGAGGCAGGCATGAATGAAGGCACGCACGTGAGCCGTGACAGAAGCCACGGCGCCCCAGTGCCACCCCGGTACCCTCTGCAGCGCCAG
This sequence comes from Lissotriton helveticus, assembly GCF_964261635.1. Classification (NCBI taxonomy): domain Eukaryota; kingdom Metazoa; phylum Chordata; class Amphibia; order Caudata; family Salamandridae; genus Lissotriton; species Lissotriton helveticus. The sequence goes on along the minus strand of NC_136067.1, from coordinate 1,272,706,893 downwards.
CGGCCACCCTCTGCAGGTCACCGGGGCCTGTCATGTGCACAGTGACGCGCGCTCAAGGAAACCCTCTCCCTCCTCCCACCCGGACCTCCATGCCCCCCCCCCCCCGCGTTCCCACCACTAATAACATAGCCGTACATTACCTGCCCCACCTCACTCAGCACGGCAGCCCCATGTCCTCAGTCGTCACGCCAAGAATGCGGCAGCCGCAGCCTGGAGATTCCCATTGTCCGCTCGCTGAAGCCATCCGCACAAAAAAAAGGAAAGAAAAGGGAAATTAAGCAGCAGCCAGAAATCCACATCAATCATAAATCAGTGACTGCTAGGGCGCATGGTAGGAGACTTACTGATGTAAGCGAGTCACCAGAGAAAATACCCACCGGTGACGCATATCCCGGCATAAAAATAGCAGCAGGGCCCCCAGAGGGATTATTCAACAGCCTACATTTAGACTTCCTTCCCAGAGACCTGCAGTCAGTGTTGCTGTTGTTAGATAGCAGGGCAGAGCGTCCACAAGGCAGCACCAGAAACACTGACCAAAACACACGCACACCTGCCTCGAACCGTGCCATTTAAAACGGCCCTTCAACTGACATGTTTCTTTCTGGTATTAACAGGGATGAACACATCACAATTCTGAGAATATTGTGCCGTTATATGAGGTTAAGTAATGCCCCCTCTCCACACATGTTTATGCATTCAATTACTTTTTCAATTGTGTAGTCGTGGGGTGCTGGCTTTAACTATGTACTTCTTTTCTAGCTCAGTAATTTGGTTAACGAATATAATAATATTTTAATGTGTCCAGCAACTGGTGCAGGCAGACCAAGACAGGAACACTGTAAACATACAAATCATTGTGGGCTTACTGTCACTGAATTTACTGACAATATCATCCTCCCACCTCTGTTTTGCAGAACAGTTCTGCCACATAACTATGCATAACTATAATAAACTGGTGCCAAAATGAGAGTTTCGTGCTAAAAACAAATTCACTGGCACAATACAGCAATTTGGGCAAAACAGATTAATTCTTGATAGAAAGAGCTTACATGAGTGTCTAGCAAAGCATGTTTCCTTGATACATAATCATCAAACAACACAAGTCATAGTTCTCGAGGCAATATTTATCTCTTGATCTGTGAACATCACTGGTTAGGCATTAATCACCCCAGGACATCTCTTACTCTAGAGATTGTCAAGATGTCTCAGTCTATTGCCCTTATAAAAAGCAACCTAGCTCTGATCTACACATTTAGGACAGCACAGGACCAACAATCACCTTGGAAGACAACAGAAAAAATGTGTGAAGAGCGAGATGGCACCTCACGGGCGCACCACCAATGGGACCCCTGGTTGGTACTCACCAGGATGGCCCTGTTCTCATCATTGGTGCCATCAAGCTTTAACGTAAAAGTATCTCAAACCCAAAGTAAAAGGACAGTGAATGGTGCAGTGGACACAACTTATATGTGACAAAACCGAACAACATTCAACATTTAACATACAAGTTACTGTGCAATCAGGACAATAAACTTTTACTCATGTTCCTTTCTTTGTTGCAAACAGTAAACACATAAACATAAAAAAAGGAGGATGTGGATACTACCTATCGATTCACACCCTGTAAGAAAGGAGGATGTGGATACTACCTATCGATTCACACCCTGTAAGAAAGGAGGATGTGGATACTACCTATCGATTCACACCCACAATCAAATCTTGAAAAGGTTTTAACACTTTCAATGTTGCTTCTTTATTTGTATATACTTTAATATTTTAATGTAATCATTTTAATATTCTCATTTTGTAACATAGTCGCAGACTACCTGAGTAGGATTCACGAACCCTCGGACCACAGGTTAAGAACCCCTACTCTCCAGAAATATTGTCTGACATATTGTGTCCTAAACATAGTTTACAATAATATTGCTCCACTGGGTGTAGGTTTTCTGTAAACTTTAATGGGGCAACATTTTTGTAAACCATATTTAAGACAAAATATTTTTGTCAGATGATATTCTGGCACCAATTCCCCAAGAAACAGCTTGTGCAACAGTGACCACTTATATTGCTTACATCACATGGATGCCAGTGAAGATAACCCTCCCATTAGCAATATTGTCTTACTTGTTCTCACTTTGATTGATTGATTGATTGTGGGTTTCTAAAGCGCTAGAATCGACTCCCGAAGGAGTATCTCTGCGCTGTAGACCGCTGGGGAACCCGTCCTGGCTTTCCCTGTGAGATGGTCCCTACTGGGTATCTCCAAGGTGAAACCAGGCATCCCCGGCGTATGTGGGGGGCCGTTGTGGAGATGAGGCAAGCTAATGCCCAGAGTTGCCAAGTGTGACCCCTGGTTAGAGTAGGCACCGAGGCGAGAATTATCGAGTCCGTTTTGACCCTGGTCCAAGACCCTGCCGCGTCGGGAATTGAACCCTTGTCCCGGGCCGTCCTCTGCTCCCAGGTCTGCCGCCTCTAACCAGTGAGCCACACCACACCACACTTTGCAACTACCGTTCCCCAATCTACTGTACATTGCATTGCTGCTTTCTAGCGAGGTTTGCCCTGTATACAAGCTGATACATCCATATATTTTAGCACTTTATTATTGATATACCTTACCAGGGACATGCTAATGTTGGACAGATGACTGACTGGGGCATAGCGACTGACTAGGGTCAGCGTGTCACTCTGTCATGTATGGATGCAGACTTTTCGAGGTCTATCTTCTCGACTGATAGCCAAGTTAGAGTTTTAGTGCTTACAAGTTAAACTGAATTACTACGCAATATCAGTGTATCCATTATGTTAATTTTGGGCTTATTGGGTGATTGTTGACTACAGCCAGATGCGATACAACTGCATTTACTGAGGTTTACAGGCACTTGCTGAAGAGCCGTGAGTGGTGCCTTTGCAGTGTCTTGGTTTTTGGCAGTGTTGGTGGAGGTCATTGTTATTTGAAAAGCAGAATATTTGTCTGGTGGTTTATTTTCTTGGGAACCCCAGTGGAGGATAAAGTCACAGAGGAAGATGACATTGTCAGAGCCTATTAATTTAGCTGCAAGGAATTCAATGGACTCTTCAATGAAGATGTTGATTTAACCGGGTAAGTGATGAGGGGGGGCAGATAACGTTAAACCTGAGGTTAGAGGTATCTTGTAAGATTATTTACAATGATAAACACTCAAAGGATTAAAACCAGGAATTGGGGCAAAGCCTGCAGCTCAGAAAGTTTCTGTATGTGACCGCTAAGTCCCTGCCTTGTTTGCTTACCCAGTCATTTCTCAGAATGGAGTAGAAAGGGGGCAGCAAGGGTGAAAGAACACTGTTTGTGGTATCATTCAACCAGGTTTTGTTGATGACCAGGATGTCGATATTGTGGTTGATGATCGTGTCTGACGTCTCGAGGGAGTGTTTCACTGCAGAGTGGCAGTTATTCACCATGAAAGTATGGGAGGAACTGGCGAGTTTATGCTCAGTTTGTCCGATAGGAGGATTGGTAATATACATCAGATTTGCAGATAATTTGGGCTTTTTGGTGGGCATGATAAATGGATCTCGGGTATGGTTTCAAGATAATGGTGGGGATAGAAAGACCGTTTAGTGTTTGAGTTTGATCTCAGTGTCGGAGGACTTGGTGTTTTCATAGCTTTTTACAAGTGTGAGTGTTTTGTCTTCTTTGAGTGGGGAGTGAGCCCGTTTGGGTCTGGATGAACAATTGTCCCTAGGGAATGTGTTTGGAAAGGGGTTCTTGAACTGCGTCGGATGTGGTGGGTAGCATTTGGGGGAGGTTTGCAAATTGCTGAAATGAGAGAAGGTCTGGGTAAGGATGTCTAGTTTCTTAATGAGATGAGAAATTGAGGACAGGGGAGCAGAGAGAGAGGCCAGTGGTGTACTGGGTAGGGCTGAAGCTGGTGGTGTTTTTTGTGGTAGGTGTTGGATACGCTCATGGTGTCAATGAGTCGGTGTGGGTGTAGAGGGAATAAGTGGAGACATAAGGTGAGAGGGTTAAGGAAAGTGATTGCTTCTGTAGGAAGCGATGGTGGGGAGTAGGACAGTATATGTGGGATGAAGGTGTGTTGAGTGAAGTGGTGGCAAAGTCAGAGATGTGAAGGGTTGCATGCTGAGCAGACTTGAGGAAGTGGTAGCAGGGTAAGAATGTGAGAGACCCAAAGGGTTGCGAAATTAGTTAGTTGGGAGGGGCTTGAAAGAGGGAAAGATAATGCCAACCAAGGCCAGGATCTTTGAGTTTGCTTGGTACACGATTTTCCAGTTATCGAAGATGGATATTGCGAGATTCCCAGGTAGGTCAAGAGAGGGCAGGGTAATTTTCATTTTACATCTAAAAGAGATATTTGACACTGAGGAAGCTCGAAACTTATTTTGTATGGAGATCTACCAAAGGTCGGTTGAGTGTGTAAAGAGGACAAGGTCTGTTTAAAGGGCTACTTTCCGCATGCAGTGGGACTGGTCTGCAAAAGGAATTAAGGGAAATCTCTCAACAGATTGTGTTTCAAAATTTTCATCAAGTATTTAGAGAGGTTTAGAGGGTAGGTAATCTTGAAAAAGTTAACATCCGATTTAAAGAAGCAGTTTGAGGGTGATGCGGTGTCAGGTAATGTCATTGTCATGATTGTGCGGAATGTGGATCGGGAGGAAAGAGTAAAGGATCAAGTCATGATAATACTTTAAAATTCGATATATTGCTGCCTTAGTGACTCCCGAGTGAGAGTTGAAGTAAACAAAAAGGAAAGGTCAAGTTATAAAGAAATACAAATTATTTAATATGAAGTTCTATTTAAGAATCATGTCCTGGCCTTTGCAGAATGTTATAAACGAGTCCTGAGAGTTGGTATTTTTCACAGGAAAAAGTGGTATCCCCAGGAGGGAGGGATACATAGGGGTATGAGGATTGTATCCAAAACTAGATGACCAACCCTAATTGGTTCTGTTAGGGAGAAGGAGTCAAGTTGGGCTTCTTTTGGTAGAGGATTAGCCTTTTTTATTCAGTTGGACCTGTTTTGGTAGGAAGTAGTTTTTTTGGGTATATTTTCGACAAAGTGTTGTTCATTTTATATAATTGAGAACAGGGGCTCTTGGCAATTGTGCCCTATGTAGGTGTATTCCAAAAGGCTTTTTTTATTTAGTGTAGTGGTAGGGAGCTTCCTACAGCAGTTCCTCATTTCTTTTTATTTCCTAATATATGTGTGCCATTGAGAAGTCTTCTTTACTAGACATCTTTTATTGTCATGGATCTGATGGAGACCTTCTTCTATTTTGAGTAGCTCTTGTGGGAGTCTCCATCAATAAGTCCTCTTTCTATAGTGGTGGACCTGAGGAAGTCCTGAGGAAGTCCTTAACAGTTAATCCCTTTTCTGTTATTGAGGAGCTCTAGACAAGCATTCAGGATGGAGATATACGTTTTTTAAAGAGATTTAGCACCATGCTGTGAATTCCCCAGGCATGAATCAGAAATGATTGAAAATGCCCGCTTGTATTGAATGCCCAGCTCCTCTAAATCCTCTTTACCAAAGTGGAGCCCCAATGAGGGCAAACTTGGATTGAAAGGAGTGCAGCTCCCCACAGAAGCACCCTGGCTCATCCCTCCCTCCCATAGTCTATATTCATCAGTTTAACTCAGTTTTCCCAACGCCTTACCAACGCTTTTCTCCCAACTGTTTGAATGTTTCTTCGCAATCTCTGCCCTCTTACCACACCATAATTCCCTCCTCAGTTGCAGAGAAAAGTGCTCAAGCAGACTTCTCATGCCGTATGGTGTGGGTGAGAAGTCAACCTCCGCCACTTCTGCATACATTGTCTGAGGCTAACCACATTACAAAGAGACATGCTCTCTTCCACAATAGCCACTAAAATGTTCAAATATTCCATTTGACTACCTACTTCATCTAAATTTCCACAGATGTAATATTAATACTTTATTCGCTGCCCTTTCTGCTCAGGGTGAAAAATGCATTCTCTCAAGCAACTGGGGGACAGTGGTGCATGCAGAGGTAAATCCAGTAATAACTATATACAAATATGCTACAGATGTGATGCCTCAACAACTGACCTGCTGCCCAAAAAGTAATGCATCATGTTGCGACCTACTGAATCGCAAGCGCTTGTTGCAACAATCACACCAGACTCAGGGGCATAGCTTGGTAAGTAAGACAAGGGGGGGTATGCTTCAGATTTTTCGACACTCAAGCTTGCGTATTTCTTTAACCATATGAGAAGCAATGCATGAGGGGGGCTTAAGTGGCGGTGGAAAGAGAAAGGAGTGTGAATTGTGAGTGGTGCTTAAAACACAGAGGGGCAAATTTACAAAGGAATTGTGCCACAAGAATGTCACTTTTATCGATGTTCCTGTGGCGCAGTGCCCTGCACTATATTTTCAAAGCAGCGTTAAGCCACTTTAAATGGCTTAACGCTGCTTTGTAAATATGGTACCCTTTCACGCAGGTATCTGCAGGAAAGAGGCGTGCAATGGGTGTTTCTATGGGTGTTCCACTGCAACAGCCAATGCTTTTTGACCCTGTCCCAGATTTACACGGATGTGTAAATCTAAGGCAACACCAAAAACTAACGCCATGCACACACAATTGTTAGATTGCCACAACAAGGAGAAATACTTTTATTTCTCCTCGTTTTTGCTTTTCTTATGTGTTCTGCATTCTATAGTACACATAGAAGTAGCAAATCGCCATTATTGATTGTTTATGTGCAGGAAGGGACTCCTTACTGCACATAAACTATCATCCCTGCAATCAGGGCCGGACTGGCAGTTGCGGGCACCGGGCGATCCCCCGGTGCGCGGCAAGGGTGGGGGCCGGTTTTGGGCCCCTGGGGGCCAATTTCTGTTACAGGGCTGTTTTTGCAGCATAGCTGCAAAATCGGGCCTGTAACAAAATCGGCCCAGGCAAAGACCTCGGTCGCACCCCCAACCCCCCCCCCAATGAGGGCAAACTTGGATTGAAAGGAGTGCAGCTCCCCACAGAAGCACCCTGGCTCATCCCTCCCTCCCATAGTCTATATTCATCAGTTTAACTCAGTTTTCCCAACGCCTTACCAACGCTTTTCTCCCAACTGTTTGAATGTTTCTTCGCAATCTCTGCCCTCTTACCACACCATAATTCCCTCCTCAGTTGCAGAGAAAAGTGCTCAAGCAGACTTCTCATGCCGTATGGTGTGGGTGAGAAGTCAACCTCCGCCACTTCTGCATACATTGTCTGAGGCTAACCACATTACAAAGAGACATGCTCTCTTCCACAATAGCCACTAAAATGTTCAAATATTCCATTTGACTACCTACTTCATCTAAATTTCCACAGATGTAATATTAATACTTTATTCGCTGCCCTTTCTGCTCAGGGTGAAAAATGCATTCTCTCAAGCAACTGGGGGACAGTGGTGCATGCAGAGGTAAATCCAGTAATAACTATATACAAATATGCTACAGATGTGATGCCTCAACAACTGACCTGCTGCCCAAAAAGTAATGCATCATGTTGCGACCTACTGAATCGCAAGCGCTTGTTGCAACAATCACACCAGACTCAGGGGCATAGCTTGGTAAGTAAGACAAGGGGGGGTATGCTTCAGATTTTTCGACACTCAAGCTTGCGTATTTCTTTAACCATATGAGAAGCAATGCATGAGGGGGGCTTAAGTGGCGGTGGAAAGAGAAAGGAGTGTGAATTGTGAGTGGTGCTTAAAACACAGAGGGGCAAATTTACAAAGGAATTGTGCCACAAGAATGTCACTTTTATCGATGTTCCTGTGGCGCAGTGCCCTGCACTATATTTTCAAAGCAGCGTTAAGCCACTTTAAATGGCTTAACGCTGCTTTGTAAATATGGTACCCTTTCACGCAGGTATCTGCAGGAAAGAGGCGTGCAATGGGTGTTTCTATGGGTGTTCCACTGCAACAGCCAATGCTTTTTGACCCTGTCCCAGATTTACACGGATGTGTAAATCTAAGGCAACACCAAAAACTAACGCCATGCACACACAATTGTTAGATTGCCACAACAAGGAGAAATACTTTTATTTCTCCTCGTTTTTGCTTTTCTTATGTGTTCTGCATTCTATAGTACACATAGAAGTAGCAAATCGCCATTATTGATTGTTTATGTGCAGGAAGGGACTCCTTACTGCACATAAACTATCATCCCTGCAATCAGGGCCGGACTGGCAGTTGCGGGCACTGGGCGATCCCCCGGTGCGCGGCAAGGGTGGGGGCCGGTTTTGGGCCCCTGGGGGCCAATTTCTGTTACAGGGCTGTTTTTGCAGCATAGCTGCAAAATCGGGCCTGTAACAAAATCGGCCCAGGCAAAGACCTCGGTCGCACCCCCAACCCCCCCCCCCCCTCCCGAGGGGGCCAGCCGAACACTTTGCCAGGGCTGGTTTTGGTTCCCAGTCCGGCCCTGACTGCAATGCAAGCACCCTTTCACTATGGTGCAAGGGTGTCTGTGTTGGCGCTAGGCACCATTGCAAGGGAATACACAGGGGTGCGCTGTATTCTTGTAACGGCGCATCCCTGCATTTTTTAAATGATGCAGTGAGGTGCTGCAAAATTTGCTACAGCGCTGCGCCATTTCTTTGTACATATGCCCCAGTATTTTGTACAATAACCAGGTTCTAAGACCTTTAAAACAGAGATGAGAGTATATGTATCTGTGTTTTTGTTTGAGTGAGTATTTAAAAATCCCAGGTGAAATTCAAGACACCTTATCATACACGACTGAAAACTCCTGTACCTAACTATTTATTAAAAAGTACATTTTTTAGAGGGATATAACACCCCAAACACCTCCACCCCTTGAAGATACGCCTATGACCAGGCTAGACTGGATATTGTTCTATTGACTCTGAAATTGATCTTTGTCCATCATCATTACAGCCTGTTAGACCTAAGCCTTGGACTGAAGTTCATTATGATCACCGAATGTGCTCTAAAACAAAACCCAACATGGAAACACTGGCTACGGCCTGTTATGATGCGATAAATGTTATAGGACACATACATGCATGCACCTGGGCTCATCTGAGTTTGCATGCATCGTCAGATACAATTGTAATTATATGATTATGTGCACACACCTTAAGTTTATGTAGAGGCTATCTGAAACATACAAGCACCGTTAGTATTGAGTCAATTCTCTTAAACCACTTGCGCTCACACAATGTGTGAGATAGTTTTTAAATAAACATTGATGAGATACATGTGCACTGATTTGATCTGATGTGACAGTGGTTATATAACCAGAGAGTGTTGTGATACTGTGTCAGCCCCTTAGAAAATATCACAAAATTATAATTCCTTTCATTTTGGCTAGCTAGATATTGTCTGCTAAATTGGTACAAGGCGCTCACTTTAAAAGTCCCAAGGTTGCTAACTCAGATGATCTTAGGCATCGAGTTTGTTGGACATATTTATAGCCGCGAGGCAAAGAAGTCACTGAGTCTGGAAAAATGAATGTCTTCTCATGTCACAATATCCAGTTTTTGGTTGGGCAAATAAGGAATATAATAACCTGTGCATTATGACAGGTGGCTCTAAAACACAAATGTTTTACTCCAAATAAAGGGCGCTTCTTGCAGGAGACAGCTCTGTATTGTTTTTGTATATTCTATTTATTGAACATCTCAAACAGAAATGATGAGAGATTACATCTAGTAGGCCAAGAGAACTCAGCAGTGGATTACAAAAAGAGCCCGTGATATAAGATACGGTGATAATCGAGACATTGCAAGACAATAATTACAATTTTAACTACAGTACGCACTACAGTGTAGAGACTGTTCCTCGTATACCATGTATAAGGGGTGTCAACTCATAGGCAGTTGTAGAGATGGAAGGACTCCCTGAGTTCAAGGAGGTGCTGTATGGGAACTATTGGAAGGTGCCTTAATGGGGTGGAGACTCACATTAGGACATTTCCAGTGGTGATTTGCGAAGAGCTGCAAATATCTGAATCCCTTAGGCACATAAAGTTTTGAAGCAAATGGGGCCTCGTGTGATATTGGGTTTGGAACTAATGAGGGCAGTCGGCCTGAACAACATGAGCGGGAGCGAGACCATGGACGGATCTGAAAAGTGGACAAGGAAGTGTATCACAATTGGTCACCCTCCGAGAAAAATAAACTTGCAGCTTTCTGAACATGTAGTGATAGCTCCTTTGGCCCTTTTGTACCTCTCTTGTCACCCACATGCTCAAAGTGCTTCAAGTCAGCTTTCCAACACTATCCGCAGTATATAAGGCAATAAATGCTTTAGCTTTCAACGTGGACAGGTACATTTTGATAGACTCTTCCTGATGTATGTAGTGGAGGTGGAGGCTGTCTTTGGAAGATTCAGCTGCATGCCACGAGCGTATTTAAGGATACCTTAGTGGTTGGAAAGAGGTAAATAACAATGAGTAGGAAATTGTAGCAGCAGGTGTTGGCGACTACAAGGCAAATGACGAACTTGGCAAAGTTAAAAGGGAGGATACGATTTTGTACAGACATTTAAAAAGTTGTAGGAGCAGAGGTGGAGCCAAGGTAATTAAGGGGAGAATCTCACTTTCAAATAAGAGGAGAACATTGATGAGTGCGAAGGTGGTTGAAAATGGAATGGATTTAGGGAAAGTAGATCATTTAGGTTTCATTATCAGAGTAATTACGCATGGAAAATGTAGCCATTTAGTAAACGATGACAGAGAGGCAGCAGACACCTGGAATTAATCTAAAAGGAATGGAAAGGAGAGGATTACACTGCCATGAACAAAGAGGTTGAAGCAGAAACCAAAGAACAGAGCCTATAACAGACCCACAAGGAGCCCCCAGTGGTAGCGAGATGATGATGGAGCCAGAGGTACCCAGGATATTTAGTAGAACTCCATTCCAAGTTGCTCAGTAATTGGAGGTGGAGATGTCGAGCCACAGATACAGATTCCGGCTGGAATCTCCACTCCAAATACTGGCCATTCCGAGTTACCAGGTCCAGAATGGGGAATAACACATTGGCCCTAGAATTATTGGATCCAGATCCACACTGCGCTTCCATAATCTGGCTGCATTTGTGCGCATATTTTCCGCCAGCTTTTGGAAAGACAAACATTTACACAAAAGCATTTTCTTTTACTGGGTGTGTGCCTACATCTGGTAAAACTGGAAATGGGCAGGGCCGTCTGCCCCCTGTGGATACCACTCTACTTGACTCAGAACGCGGGCCTAAGTAGAGATGGTCTACAATGCAGCATGAAAGCTAGGCTAGTGACCTGGTGACACCCAGCTATAACAGAATTGTTAAATGTATGTTATTATGAATAGTATGAAAGAAAAATAAGAGTTTGGGAAGATGAATAAGTAGGAGTGGGGTTTTAGTAGGCAGAATCCATGAACATAGAGACAAAAACTAGTGCAGTTATGGTGGACTTCAATCGGTGGAAGTCAGATTTACAGGGAGTGCACAGGTAACACTGCTGATAAGGTAAGTGGCAAGTTTGTTACAGATCAAGATCACTGACAATATCGAGGACAAAAATATTGTGTGGACAGAATATTGTGTTAAACATATCGAGGATCAAAATATTGAGTAGGTAAGTAGCTGCATAGCTTCACAAAAAATCTGGGAGCCAAACCAGTGGGGAGTTACTAACTATATATGCCAGTAAATGCATGGCGATTCCAACTTATGGTGCTGGTATTTGGGGCATGGCAAATGTGCAAGGTATTCAATGGGTGGAAAACGTTTTTTGAAAAACCTTTTGGAGTTCCCCCTAAGTTACTAGTATTGTATTTGTCACGGTGAACTGGGAGTCCCATATATCTTGGATAAAATTAAGCTGGCCCCCTCTTACTCTGGCATTCAATGGCTTTCTATTTGGAGACTGGATGAAACTGCCTTAAATAAACTCTTGCTAAAGCACTGCTTGAAGTTACATCACTCTTTAGAGATCCCATGGCTAGCATTTGTTAAGTCTTACAATAAATCTGCCTGGAAAAGGCTCGGAGTTAAAGATGGGTTGGTGGATAGTGCTAAACCTACTGTATCTACATATAATTCGGTGCCCACCCATGAGGGCTTGCAACGGTATCTGTCCCTAATTCAGAATGTCCTGTAAGGCTTTGTTTTAACCAGATTTCGTCTAAACCTTTTACCCATCTTGGTGGGTTAGCCCGATAATTGCTATACGTTGGTGGATTTAAGTCCATATCCATGTGATGTTGTCTCACCCTAATAAAACCTGCATATTTTTTTTATTTTTATTTTTTAAATTTTTATTGAAGTACTTGACATTCTACATCAATCAAACCTGCATATGACACTTTTTTGTAGTTACCATGAAATATCGAGAAGAAAAATTGTATCGCCCCTTTTTAAATTTTCATTTTTCGGCATTGCAGACCGGTTTTATTGTTTTTGAAACAATTACACTGCCCCAGGTCTGTTGTGCAATAGCTTATATTCTTTGGCAAATTCAAAAAATTTGGAAACGCACTAGATTATTATGATGATCCATGTATGTTATGCGTTTGACTATGTTTTTTAGGGAAATCTGTATTTAGGTACTAAGGGTTTCATTATATTGATATGTATTATTCATAGGAGGCATATTTAAGTGTTGTATCCCAAAGCTGCTATTTTTGAAGTATGTTTATGCTACTAAAAAGTAGTGTTTAAAGTTTCTTGAATTGAATTGCGTTGGTAAGTGCAAATAGGTAAGTATAGGGTTGGCACCTTGCTATTAAAACATTTACAAATAAATGGGCTTTATGAGACGATTTGATGAGCCCCACATGTCTTACCTTTGGTGAAAACATTGATCATATTTTGTTTGCGTGCCCAGGATATACTGGTCTCCTCAAAAAATGGATTAAACCTATTTGCTGGTACCTGGGGACTTGAAGTAGGCTTACAGCTCTTAGAATTCTTAGATCAGATACAAATTTACTGTATGTTTATGTTGTCCCTAAGTTCCTGGGGCAGGTGTAGGTAACAAGAGCTAGGGCTATTATTGCATTAGAAAAAGCAGCCAAAATAACCTCTTCTATTGCAAAAAAAGGACCTGATCCAAAACAATGCACTTTTGAGACCACATCTATGTACCTTGAATCTCCAAGGTAGACCACATCTATGTACCTTGAAGATATATTTATCTTCAAGGTACATAGATGTGGATTTAGGAATTGTAAAACCTTGCTTTCCCATAGAAACTTACCTTCACAATATTCTTGCCCTCGATATCCTTGACACAATATTTTGTCCAAATACAACACAGACCAACCTTTCAGGTGTTAGAGAGAAAAATAGAGTGAGTGAGACTGAGTCTTAGTGGTAGTGGTGTTGGCCCTAGGTCAGCAGTTGATTATGTATTAGGATGCCAATAATATAATGTTTTCTTCTTAAGATTGCTTACTTATGCACCACCAGGATTAAAAGTCCTCTAAATGTTAGCTGTAAATATAATCCATATGTTTGGTTCTCAGTTTACTGACCTTGGAAGGATGAAAGGCTGTGTTCACAACAATTTTGATGCAGAGAAGGTCCACACTAACATAGGGATCGCTTACATAAGCAAAATAGGTTGATTCATTTATGTTTTATTGACTTAGGTGAGATTACATTCTCTGAGGTGCAGAGGGGTTGGCCGAGTAGAAAATTGGAGCAAGAGCAGAAGGTGAGGTGGGAGGGAATGTTGAGGTGGATGAGCGAACTGAGAGCGGAGCTGGTGATGCACATTAATGTGGAGGGAGCATGAGAAGGGAAGAGAAAGATGTCTGACTGGCTGCATGTTCATCGGGAAAAAGGGAACAAGTCGTCTGCATGTACATGAAAAGCCAGGACGCGGACAGGAGAAAGCCTTATTTGTGAGAGCTGGCAGCAGTGAAAGCCAACTTCCATTTGTAAATATTTAAATGTAACAATATTTGAGGTGTAGGTCATGATGGCGATTCTTTCACCAGTTGTCTAAAGAGAGGGCATAACTTTGCTATTTTCCACCCTAGTAATATGCATTGGCGGGAGAGGGCAGAATGCATTGATGCCACATTCATGGTACCACTCAATGATCAGGAAGACGAAACGAGAAATCAGAGTTTGGGAGGCAGGCGCTGAACGACTGACACGATCCATAGATTCACTTGAGAGCCTCCATCTTTAAATAGGAGTGAACAGAGGGGGTAATGGGAAAAAAGAGTGAACTATGGTCATTATGTGGCTGGGAGAGTGGTCAGAGTTGAGTTAATCAGTAGTGGGTCCAACCACCGTGAAGGCTGGCAACGTCAGGGATCTTCGATGGGAGTAGGAGAATGGTCATGAGGCCATGATTTGAGGCAATGGTGGCTGCTTGAGTGTCCTGCAAGTTTATGGAGCTGTCATGATTAATGCCACCTCAGGAAATTGCAGGGACAACAAAAGTATGATATATGCTAGGTTGAGCTTGGAGAGGTCTGGGGTACATGGATGGTAAAGACGTATTATGTTCAGGGTGGTGTATCATCCCACTGCTTTATTTGTAAAAAAAAAGTCCTGGGCAACAGCAAGTTTTGCTCAGAAGCCCACGGCCGGCACGATCAAACTACAAAGGTTGTCATGCCAAATACCAAGGCTGCATAGTCTTGGTGATTCCAATTCATGCCTCTTTAATCCACCACCAGAGACTCCCTGCCTCTTTATTTCACTTTTGTAGTTTATTTTTTATCACTCCTTTCTCCCATTGTCACAGTTTTTCCCCAAGTTTCTCCATCTTTCCTATTTTTGTGTTTTTCTTTCTCTTGCTCTGGATCAAAGTCTGTTGAGGAACAATAATTGACAGTCCCCAAAAATAAGTGCTGGTGGGCCCAACCTGCAACCACCTGCTCAAATAAAGCACTGGTCATCCAAGGTAGGCTCGAGTGAGATGCAAGTCGCAGCAGGAATGGCCCTGGGGCGGGTGGAAAGAGAGTTGTGTAGGGCGAGCCTATCCCACTTTCTTTTTAGGTTTTGCCCTGGGCGTTGGCAACTGCGTAGCAGTTGCCCCGCCCTCGGCGAAACCTCATGATTCTACATATGTACTTTGGTTCAGCCTCTGTCTACCATTGGCTAGCTCCATAAATGGAGGCTAGCCATTGGGAGACAGAGGCTGCCAATCACGTTTTCTCGTGAAAACGCGATTCGGAGGCGTTTCTGGGACTTTTTTTAAGTCCCGCCCCTTTGTCCCGGGCCGCGCTGTCATTGGCTGCTGGCCCGGGACACCCCCGTGACGTCAGCCAATTACAGCACGGCCCGGGACCTGACTTGTTCTGTTTTGCGTTGTGTAGAAAATTAAATCATAATAGTTTAGTTGTTTCTTGGATATGCTGCACAAAATAAACGTTAGCGTAATCTCATTTCACAATATTTAGCAGCAGTTATGTCAATGCATTGGCATTAGTACAGCGAGTATTCTGTTATTAGTAAGGCCTGGATTCAAGGACGCATTTTGTCCTATCCACTCGAAGGTCTAGTTCAGACTTCAGTTTCGTGACTTGCAGGACTTTTGTTCTTAGATCGGCCTGGTTTCTAAGTTCCACCCTTTGGTTTGGAAGATGCCCACGAGTAGTTTCTAACACTACTACTGGCCGTGCCACAAAGGGTTCACGTCGTGGGTGACTCGCAGACAAAGTGCAGAGGAACCATAAGCCTACCTTCAGGCGCCCATACTTCAATTTAACACGCCTGGTGCATTTGATTCTCAGTGTTTGTGTGTGTTGGTGTAAAGAGTGACGTCACGTCCGTGTGCTCTTTTTCAGTGACTTTGGTATGCTACGCATGAGCCCAGAGCTTGTTTCTCCGTCGCTATCGGCGTCCTTTTACTGTAGCGCCTCATCTCGTGTATGTCGGCGATAGCATTTTTTATTGTCCTTCCTGTAACCTTTTGCGCTATTTTGGATCTTTCAGTGTAGGTCTGACGTGCCCTTCTAATGACCGTGCTGGTTAAATAGGAACACTTGGTCCTACTGTTGTTGCTGACGGTCCAGTTTCATGATGTCCGGTTGGTACAGCGCGTATTAAGTGTGTGCACTCCAAGCAAGTCGTGCTTGAAGCTGACTACATGGGAGGAAACACCCCAGCCATAGCAATACCTTCGGGTCGAGTGGGCGCTATATAAAACTGCAAAACAAAATATATATATATATATGAACTATGCCTTCTGGCATTTCTCCACGCAGTCCGGTTTATTTCACTGTGGGGGTAAAAAGTTAGAGGCTTATTAAAATTCCTCCCGCTGTCTGCCCGGGCTGGAAATCCCACACATGCTTCGCGCCGTCCAATGGGGCGCCCTCGCCGCGCTCTTGTTTCACTGGCTGCTGCCGTACCCTGCAGACGAACCTCCTGCCTGGTGCGCCTATCACTGGTGCTGCCCGGAGGTAAGGCTACTCTCTCCCACTTGTCTTGCCGAGTTGGGCTCCCTCTACTTCACTCATCTGTTTCCCTGGCTCGGGCCGAGGCTGATCCATGGATCGACGGTGTGTCCTGGAGACTTTCTCGAGGTGACTTGCTCTGTTGTCCTAAAACACACGGGCGATCCCACGGTGCTGATCACGAGCAGCAGTAGAAGGAAGCACAGGGTCAGAAATCTTGCATGAACTACTAAGCGCGGGGCGAGTTGCTAATTGACAGACTAAAAGAAAGCCTCATCCTATTCAACAATGCAACACATTTCCATGTATGTATGAGACCGAGCAACATGGCCGGTGCCCGGCGGAGCTGCCTTCCCTCTAGCCTTGTGGGCATGTGTCCCTGTCTACCCCACCCTGCCAGTAACACTTCTGGTCACTCCACTCTCTCCTCGCGGCTTCCCCTGTTTCGTTCCCGCTGTAAAACCCTCTTGTACTCCCCTCACATGCGTTTCTACCTCGCCACCGCTGGCACGTTGCACGTTCCATGTGTTTCTCTGCAGTCCCTCTCATTGTGTCACCTGTTCTCTACAATCTGCTTCGCGTTCCTGCTTCTCTCGTCTTTCTCTCTCCCCTACAGACCCCCCCTCTGTTTCTGTAACTCGTCTCCTGTTTCTCTTTCCTCCAATGTTCTAATGAAATCTCTCTCTTAAGCCTCTACCTTCTGTGTAGAGTTCATCTCTCTTCTGGTTCTCTCTCCTCTCCAACATCTGTTTCTCTCTCCGCTTTACTCTCTCCTTTCTGCTTCTCGTTTGTGGACGATTCGCCACACCCAGCCCCTCTCAACACACAGGATTATCTCTAGCTTTCCTTTTGTTTCTCACACTTGTGTGAGTGACCCCTCTTGCACTCTTGGGGCATCACTGTTTACTTCCCTACCCCTTCTGTGTTTCCCATAACTTCTCACCAGCAATGCTTCTCACCCCTTATCCTATTGGGTCTCTGTTCTCACGCTCCCTTCTCCACTATTACATGGATCTGACCCCCCTTTACTCCATACTTTACCCTCCCCCTGCACACAGATGCAGTTTCAACTTTGCGCCCACGGGATTCCTCCCCACCCACCCCCGTAGAGCAGGAGAACACTCTGCAGCCCTAGCCCCTTCTTTTGTTTTTCCTCTTCTTTAGGGGTTCACACCTCTCTCTCTCTGCCTATCTGCACTCTCTTTCTGCCCTCCGCCTCGTGTCCCACTCTGTCTTCCCCCACAGACGGGTCTCTTCAGTTCGCCCCTTGGGTACCAGAATCAGGGTGCCTTGTGTACGCTGCTACATCATTGTGATTTTTTCCTTACAGTATCAAGCGAGGTACATTGAGTCTGCAGGTTTATTCTTAGTATAACTCAATGACGTTGCCTTTGAATGGTAGTACATCAGACTAGTCTTGATTTATTTTGCTCCACATCAAACTGTACAATGTTCTTTAGTATATCGCAATGCAATGAGCAATTCCCGTTCTCTTTGTATGAAGTCTACCACAATCTGGGCGCATTGTTCCCTAGTACATCGCAGTACCCTTATTTTATACCCCATGTTGAATGAATTGTGTTTACTGGTACATCACAATGCCTTTTGTTTATATTATAACACAACCACAGACAGACAGACAGCATGCTACTCCACTGGGACTCAGTGTTATTAGGGAAAGATGTTTAGTAGTTAATAGTGTATTACCTCAGTCAGTTTCACTGTTAGGGGGGAGTGATTAGTGTTTTGTTTTTGTTTAGTGATTAGTTATGTTTGGTAGAAATTAGAAGAGCGAGCTGCTTACAGTATTGGCTGTGCGCGGACTTTTAGGTTGGGTTTATGCAACCGGCTAATATGTGTTTTTAGTTTGTTTGTTACACCTTTGCTTGAGTGAATGCGGCGCTTGTTCAGGATGCATGTTGGTGGTGGTGCCTCTGAAATAACCCGGACGTGGTTGGAAAAGGTTTGGTTGGTTGATCTTGTATGAGTTTATTTCTGATTCTGGTGCTCTGTGGCGTGACTTGTACAGTCAGTTGATTCCAGAGAGGAAGAACCAGGTCTTTTCTGCCTTCCTAAATGTCAGGTGAGCTTCAACGCACCCTTCATCCACTGGGAGTGAGCACCATCGTTTTGCTGCTTGCACAGTGAAAGATGTGCAACCAATGGTTTTCTTTTTGTAAGTCAGAAAAACCAGTTGTGGTGTCATTCTACAGCGAGGTAATCTTTTCAGGTATGTGTGTTGATCTTTTGATGGAAGGTTGGTGCTGTTCTATTCATGGCTTTGTGTGGCATAAACAGGGTTTTGAAGGTGGCTCCCTTTGTAATGGGCAACCAGTGAAAGGCCTTCAAAGCAGCAAGATGTTCTCTTATAGGTTTATGTGCAGGAGCTGTTCTACGGGCTAACTTCTGGATTCTTTGTAAACACCTCAAGACACAGAATCTTTGGTTAGGCTGGTGGCATAGTTGTCATGGATGTGCTCTGCATTATGAAGTCAGGAGTATTGCTGACATGCCATATATTTTCAAAAGCTAATTTTGCTGGGGCAAAGTCAGACACTTATAGGAGTACTTCTGGGAAAGTTATGTTGGCTCTTAAAGGCCAGTGCTGCAGAGGGGGGGAGTTGAGCCTCTTATCAGGCAGCCTGGACAATTCCTTTATAAATGATAATTTGGTCATGATATTTCTGGCAAACACTATTGTTACTAATGACCACTGTCTATGAGGTTGCCCGAGTGGGCGAAGCAAAGGTATGCAGTCCCAGAGTGCTGCTGGAGAGTCATGGGGGCATTGCATCTACTTTGACTCTCATGGTGTCTGCTGACCAAGTTTTCCCCTGTCAGTTAAATACTAAACCCTCTCGCCCACCATAACAATGCTGGATGGGAGAGGAGTGGGGAGTGGCCAGAGCAGGTGGATTAATTTACAAATATATTCGAAATTCTCCCTTCTTTATTGATGTGAGCACAAACACGCATACACTCACAGCAATGCATATTGAAAAAGAAGAACTACTCAACATATGAGCTCTTACACCTGTTTTTTCGATTATCAGCCCTCATGTCTAACAAGTAATGGGATCTTAGGTGAGAATGATGGCAGCACATTCCTGGGAGAGAATAAAAGTGACACGTGGAAATGCTTGATTTACTCAAAATCACTAGCAGTGCATTCCATGCTATCGTTTTAGCTCATCGCTATCATTTCAGAAAGAACCAATCACTTGGGCCTTGGTTTTGCTCCTCGTCCCCCCCCCCCATTTCTGTGTGTGTGTTTGTGCTCTGTGTGTGTGTGCAAATGCAATAGGTCTCGCATTTGTGAGAGATATAGCTATTGGCATTGTAAATGACAACGCCATTTATTTATCTGTTTTCAAAACCATCACATAAATACAAAATTTGTCATTTACAATGCCAATAGCTCTAACTTTTACAAAAGGCGAAACCGTTGCATTGTAAATGCTTGTTTGTACTGCGACGAAAATGTAAGGAATTATGGTGAGGCAGTTAGCGTGGCGTGGTCGTGCGAGATCCAAGCTTTAACTGGAAACCAGTAGTTTACAATGAAAGTGTTAATAATAATTAACGTGTTCATTTATGTAGCCCTTCATACTGTACACCTGCTATTTATAAGCTTTGGAAGTAACATATTTTACTATCAATCTGTGGTGCACAATTTAACCACGCAGAAGGATAACACAGCTGAGTTATCGTTGTTGGGATGTGAACTCAAAGTGCAAACCACTGCATGTTGCATCCGTGCAAATTCAGCTCACTGAGCCATCCTGTCAGAAAAGTTCAGTGATTTTGGACAGATTGTGTATGACATGATTAGAACACAAGACTCTGGAGAGAGGAGTTTAACTCGGGAAGCGTCGTTTTTGGCATACTATTTGTAAGTATATCATTCTAATGTGGAGACTGATACTAGTGAAAATACAATTATATCACCATTCAAGTCTGCAACACCTATACACATGGGCATCATTTTGGGGTCGCCAGGTATCGCAGCTGCGACCCCTGGCTAGTCGCCTGCTACCCCTGACATTGACTTTACGTCCCTAGGCCTCAGTTTGCTAAACTAACTTTGGGATTTTTCTGTCTGAAAAACAGCAGCTACTTTGGGTAGCTTAGGACAGTTCACACTTGAAAGATTACATAGTTTCAGTTTGTCCCATCAATTCAGGTTTTGCTTAGAAACACTTCCCATAATCCTAAATATATTTTTATAACAAGGCCAGTCTACTTCGGTGTACTATAATAATCAAATAGTGTTCGTTTAGAAAGATCTAAAATACTTTAAATTGTACCCTTTAGTATTGGCTGTGAGGATGTCATAGTACCAGCTGATTTTTCATTTTTTTTACACTGTCCTGGGCAATATAATACGAGCCATGTTGGTAAAATATTTGCAAGCGTGGCAGTTCTAACTGCATCAAAAAAGGAATAAATCACAAGGCCTCGTGTCAGTAGTCAGTCCTGGCTTATTTTTTATCATTTTACAACCACGTCCAAAATGTCACTTCCTGTGGCTAAATCGGGGCCAAATGTCACTCGATACCAATTTCTGTGATGTCATCGGCGCTATAGATCATGTGATGTCTTCTCTGCGATGTCACAGAGTCAAAGGCCATTTAATGTCACATCCGCTGCCCCTGGCATTTTGGTGAACCTACGTCTAAGCCTATACATTCATTAGACAAAAACCTAGGCGATTCAAGTCCTAGGCGTTCGCATCAAATCACCGCCTGTCCTTTGTGCTTTGCTTTGAAGCTTTCTACAAATTTGCACTCTCGCTCTGATTCAACTGTATAGTGTCGCCCACACTCGCCCAAAACTCGGCTCCAGGCTGCACATCCTCACTTATTCCAGTATGGCCGTTAATCTCAACCAGAGCCGGCCTTTGCTAAGATAGCGCTCTAGGCATGGGCGGAGAGAAATTTGGAGCCCTTGCTGATGGTAGTGAATTAAATGAAGCAGCAGGTGGTCCCTTTTTTGTTCACTGGTCAGTCCTGGCCAAAAGGTGGGCCCAATATGCATTTTCACATGCAATTTCAATAGGAACAAGCATTTGCAATGCAATAGGTCTCGCATTAACGAGGGCTTAAGCTATTGGCAATGCAATAGCTTAAACCCTTGCAAATGTTAGACCCATTCCATTGCAAATATTTGTTTTTTTTACTAGCGCCCATGCAGCGCTTTCGCATTTAAGAAGGCCGCGCCCCTTTCTTTAGACGCGACTTGTCTAAAGAAAGGGGTGCGTCCGACATTAAATTAAAGTAAAACAGCGACATGGGGGCTTTGACAAAAAAAAGCATCTGTTTTTCAAGTTGACATACAGATGTGTTTTTTGGGTAAAAGCGCCCAAGCCGCCCTTTCACTTTAATGTCGGCTGCGTACCTTTCTTTAGACACGGTTTGTGTAAAGAAAGGGGCGCGGCCTCTATGAATGCGAAATCGCCGCTAAATGCGGACCGTGCTGCTAAAATAAATAAATAAATAAAGGCAGCCGCTATAGTTAAAGCGGACCGCCATTAGTAAAAATTTAAATAAAAGCGGGCGGCGTGCTGTGAGATAGTGGGTGGAATAGGGGAAGAGCATTAAATAAAATAGTGCTAACAAGCCTAATAACAACTCGGAAGCCAACATTTATGAACGACAATGACACAAGTCAATTACAAATATGGGCGGAGAGTGGGCGAGGCTTCTGAAAGATACTCCACTACTGCATGCCTCGCAACAGTGCATGCACTGCCCAGGCTCTACCCAAAAATCAGACAAAGAAACAGAAACAAACAGCTGAACTAAATTACACCAAATTTTTAAGAAAGTTAGATTTTTACACAGAAAGCATGCTTTTAAAGATTTCTTATAATTCTGTTAGCTTTTTGTGAGATAATAAGGTTACAAAAATGATATTTTCTAGTGCTGTGGGACTCCAGTGGAACAGCAAGATCAAAAGATAAGGATCTTATTGGCTAGCCTCATCATCAAGAGAGATTATGGGCAGGTATTTTAGGTCTGGGGAACTCGGTCCTTAAAAGGAAACTACATATAGGGGTACCCTGACCCTGTAGTCCTCGTGTGCCTCCTGGCTAATAATGAACACAAAAAATTCTGTGTCACAGTCCCATGGGAGTGCCACAAGTCCGCTGGAATTTTTTTTTAAAACGTGGGCCACCACTTTTTGTTAAAATAAACCTGGGGTAGGCCAGAGCCTATGGGTCTGCGTTTCTTTTTTTAAATTAATGTGAGGATGTGGGTGTGCATGTGGCCACCCTCCCTGAGATACAGTTTTAGCCATGGGGTCCTCATTTCCAAGGGACGAAGCCAGGGCCGGACTGGGAACAGCAACCAGTCGTCCTGGCAGGTTGCTTCTCCACCGGCCCCGGGAAACGGGAGGGGAGTGTTAGCCGCTAAGCACTGATCCCGCTTTTCTTACAGAGAGCCGATTTTACAGCACTGCTGCAAAACCGGCAACCTGTAAGAAAAGCGGCCCGCTGCGGCCACAAAACCGGCTCCCACCCCTCTGGCCCACCGAGGAAATGCCGGGTGCTCACTACAGCCAGTCCGGCCCTGGACGCAGCAAATAAAGTGCATATATATATATTTTTTAATATCCTGGGGATGGGAGAGAGCATGTGATCATCTCACCCCTTCCCCAGAGCAAACAAGCCAAGTTTTGCCCGGGAACCTCATTATCATGGACCCAATGCAAGTATGGTATTGCTGGGACACGCAAGGCTTCCCGCCTCTAGAGCATGTGGATGGGAAACTAGATCGCTCTGTGGGCAGGAGCCAGTAAGATAGGCTGCTCCTGCAGGGATGAGTGCTGGCAAGAGATCCGGCGGAGTCGCAGGGGACTTGGGCCTACCCCCCGCAGGGACCCTGAGTTGTGGGCACCTCATGCAGCCAGAAAATATTTTTAAAAAGGAAACCCGTGGTGTCAGCCAGCACACAAACAGAGCAGAAGGAGTTTAGTCTCTCAGTCAATATTCACTGTTCCAGAGAGGCGTGCCCCATAAGGCCCTATGAGGGCTTTGAATTTGGTGATTTCTTCCCAGTGGTGCCCTAAAGAGGAGCAAGGGCACCTTCCACAACTGATTTAGGCATTTTGAGGGCCTGCCAAGCCCCACCAGGTGTCCAAGCTGCTAATACACACAGCCTTTGGCCTGTGCACATAACTTTAGGGAGGCCACACTCCCTCCAGATACTTAAGCAGCCTTACATGGCCAAGCTCCTACTATGCACAGCCTTCATACTGTGAATGAGTCTTCCCAAAATGCTCACTTCTTCCAGACAACAAAACCCCATTAAGTGGTCAAGGTTATACTCCACACAGCCAACGCAGTATATACAACTCTTTACAGAGAGCACAATCCATTCAGACTCCGAAGCCCAATAGGTGGCCAAGCCCCTATTGCACACAGCTTTTCAACTGTGCACAGCTCTTCATAGAGAGCCCATTCCCTCCAGACACACAAACCACATTAAGAGGCCAAGCAAGTTGCAAAGCTTACACTGTTTAGCAGTAAAAAGGTATACACAATGTACTCTACATGTAAATGACTAAATACCTTTCCACGTGCTGAGGGTTTTGCAAACTGTTGCACGCATTGGATAAGTTCATGAGTGATGTCATCATGATTTCATCAATGCCATTTGAGAGGTTATGATTTATGTCATCGATGATGTGATTGAACATGTTATGCTTGATATAATATGAGATGTTAGAAGTTGTGAAAAACGGGAGGCGCAAGTTATAGTTAGGTCACTAAACTATGGCTGAAGAATGTCAGCATTTTTTGGAAGGTGTCAAATGTAGCATATTATTGACATTTTCACATAACTATAAAGTCCATTTAGCATTCGTTTTTTCAGCGAATATATATGTATATGTATGTATATATGTATACATAAACAATATACATATACACACACACACACACACCCATATATATATATATATCTATATTAATATATATACACACACATATGTGTGTGTGTGTATCGCTGAGTGCATCGCTGAGTGCATCGCTGAGTGCATATCCACCAAATTCACATACAACTTGACAATATGATGTTTTATGTGACTGCTGGCATTGAAGCAAAAACCATTAATCTGCATTTGGTGTAATGTTCGAAATGCGGGGAAATTATGCATGCAGTGGCGCTCAAACACTTGCTCTCTTGTGCACAAAAATAGAGGTTAATCCACTTAGGCAAGATGAAATGTGAACTAGATCACTGGGAAGGCCTGAATCCCATACTCTACATTCAAAATGGTTTGTTGTTCAATGGCAGTACCAGTGTTTAATTTGTGGGGAAAAAACACATAGGTGCAGGAGCACAATGTTTTTCTTAGGAATTAGCCAGGATCACTTTCAGGGTTGTCAAATAGCAGTACTCCCTAGTCTTCTTTCAACCTTGCGTCCAGTGGCGGCTGCCCCGGAACGGGGGTGATGAGGCGGGGGGAAGAAAAATAGATTAAATAAACTTACCTTCAGTCACCACCTCTCCTCCGTCCTCACTTGGTACTGCAGCAAGACCTGAAGCACTCAGGCTCCCGGACTCTCCCAGCCAATCACGATGCTGCATGAGTAGCGTTGTAATTGGTCTGAGCAGCATGTTTGGCCACTCAGGTAGTGCCTGGGAGCCTGGGCACGTTGTTCTCCACTGGGCTGCGCAACACAGCCAGGTGGAGAACATGCTAAGTGAGCATGATTGTTTGGCCGGTCCAAGAGGACCGACCAAACAGTCATGCGCTCTTAGGGAGTGCAAACCACTCCTCACTCAGGCGAGCTCATCCCTCTCCCGCCCGACCTGACCTGACTCCGAGTCCTGCAAGGAAAAATAAAATGAAAATAACGTCTTGTTGTTGTCATTTTTATTTTTTGCACTGTTCAAAGAGCAGTGGTGCTACACCCTTAGCGGAGGAGCCACCACTGCTCGCGTCTCTTCCTGACACCTGCTACACATCTGATCTCTCTATCTTGCCCTTCCAGGATCCTTTTAATCCCTGCTGCCTCTCTTCACTGTTTTGTTATCTTTCTCTTCCTTCTTCTTCTCCTTTTTCTGCCTCTTGTTTCTCCTCTAGGTCAAAATCTGAAGCAGAAAAATAGGTCCTGTACCCCAAATATGAATGGCTGTGCCCACCACCTGTAGCCATCTGTACCAATTAAGGACTGGCCAGAACATATCTGTAAATAAAGTTGACTTGGGAATAAAGAGCCCTCTTAATGATGGGAAAGCAAATGTGGAAATAGTTCTGGTTGCTGGTATGAGATTTCTCTCTCTCTGTCCCTCCTTCTCTCTTTCTCTGAGTGCACTCTCATAAACTGATCTCATAGACGGAAAGATGGAAATAAGTGGCCAGAAAAGGGGAAGCCACAGTGGCTTAGCAGGGTGCTATGCACCCCAATGCATGAAAGAAAAATGGGTACTCTACTTTGTCTGGCTAGCAAAAGGCAGTAGTAACTGCACCACAGTGCCACCGCATATACGGCACCCATGACACGAGCCTCTGGGGGAAGGATTCTAAATTGTGAATTGCAACAATAGATTAGGTCGTAGATATTACTACTGAAAGGATAATGAGCCCTTCCCTAGTTTAACGAGTGTAGTGGTTAGGTTGTCAATCTCAATAAGCTTTAGAAAGTCAACAGGTGCCACCTTTTGGTTTTGCCAATGAAGACCACTTGGCTTTCCTCTACTTGTTGCTGATGCTGTTCTGCATTGGCAAAAAGTACAAAATGTTTGTTTAGTGACGATGAATAGCAACATAAAAAAAAAAGAAAGCGCGATGATGCAGTGACGAGTGCACATGCAAAAGTCATCACACGTCACCAACAACCAGGGAGCAGAGGAGATCAGATGAAAAATGAAGAACTGCGGATGGGTGAAGGTGGAAAAATAACACTTAAAAAGGCAGACTGGGAATTTGGGGGTAGCAAAGGACGAGCTGGAGAGGGGCAGCAACACAGGGAGAGCAAAGGGTGGACATTTGAGAGGGGAAGCAGCACATATGGGAAAAAGAAAGACTAAACATGCACTTACATGATCTGCTAAAAGCAACATAAAAAAGTAGTTCCCTGAATGAGCAATGGAAGGATACAAGCCATCTAATCAAAAAGAATGGTAACGAACCTATGGTCCAGGGGAGGCACAACCACAAGATGAGGAAGGAAAGCCATTGTGTGAGAAGCAACCCCATCAGATTGATGATAAAGCCAATTAATGTCAAGCAGTGGGCTGACTCAAAGCCCCCTGTAATCTCTGGAATTGTCCACAATAGGCTGTTGACAACAGACAACCAAAACCTGTCTGTAGGGATATCTAAAAATAACCATTGCAAATTGATAATGTGAGGAACCGCTTTATATCCAGATGGGAGTGAAAGGTGAGGGAAGGGGAAGAAGGAATGTCAGTGTGATCTCCAAGTAGGTGACTTTAGTCCAGGTGGGCAATGCAAATGCACAGACACAGAGTGGACCTTTGCGGCTTCTCATCAAGTTCAGATTAAACTACTACAAGCCTGCAGAGATGCAAAGGTCACCATAGCTGCATGTCATGGAACTGTGAACTGTTTGTGAGCAAGCAAGAGTTTGAAGCCAGTGGGTACAGAGTATGTATCAGAGGATGTCAGGCTTTCCTCACAATTCAGTTTATCGTCGATCAACAAAAACCTACCACAAAATGTGTTCATATCTTTCATTTGCTGTATCACACAAATGCACCACTGGCAATGTCATTGTGATGGAAAGTGGACGGTCAGCGCTCATTCAAGAGCAGCTCATGGGACCCACAGCTTGTGTTAGAGCAAAAATATATAGCTGTAAAACCAAAATCTAACTAAATTTGAAAGGGAGACAAGACCTGTTCTGTGAGAGCTCCTCGTCAGTCTGTCCCCACCACAACGCAATCACCCCTCTCTCACACACTAAGGCTTTCCACATCAAATATGTGTAAACTTACTTTCATTTGTGATTTGGCCAAAACGCACTGTCGCACCCGCGCACACATAATGCACACAGTTACGCACATACACTTTGTGCTTGCAGGCACACACATAGTCACACCATGCAGACTCGGCAGAGCATTATTTAGAGGCAAAAATAGAAGGCATTCAAACAAACCCAATCATTGCAAAGAAAAGTATATGTAATTAAAGCCTCAATCCTAGCCATCTACAAAAGTCCAGCATAGGCTTTCATCACGGCTCTCGCTGTGAGTGCATGTACGCACAGGAAGTTCTAGAAACCTTCCACAAGAATAAAGAATGTGATTCAGTCCCCCTTCCGCTTGCACCTTCCCCGAGGTCAATGGAAGGGAGGTTGGAATATTCATCAAAACGCGCAAGGTGACAGCATGCTTTAATCTCTACACACAAGCCGCATTGTCAACTTCTGGAATGTATTTTGCTACGCAGAAGGTCACCCACTGATTCTTGCTGTATGCATTTCTTGTTGCCACAGAATTTTTCGCATCATCTTTGCTGTTACTAGGAAATTATCTCCCGACAGGCACTCCAACTTTTAACAGTTTCGTGCTCGCAGCTGCACAGTGGATCCTGAACCACTAGAAAAGGTCTAGTAAGAAAGCTCAATTTCATTGCTTAATTGTGATACTCAAGGGGTGTGAGCAGAAGGGGTAATCACACTTAGGGCGGTGGTGTACACTCTGATGGCAAGCTAGCCGGGAGGGCTATGCAACAAGCGATCCAGAGGAAAGAATTTCACCATGCCTCAGCAGGCCGCTGAGGCATGGCTTCCAAAGATCCCCCGGTGATCCACGCCCTTCTCTGCATAATAGGGGGATTTCATGTCACATATTTCACGCTATCTGTCACTCTGTGACGGCGGCGCTGAAACAACAAAATATTGCGATATTGACTCATCAGTCATCAGCTACGCTCTTTTATGGAAAGTCTTGCACGTCTCACGGTACTGTGTGGGCGTCAGTAGTTATACATTGCAAAGTTAATATCTCCTTGCAAGACAGGACGCTTAGGGTGCAACATTCTACTACGCCCATCAGGGCCACTCAGACCTAGCACGGGTGGTCTTCCGCCATGTTTTTCCCTCTAAAGTCGCTCAAGGCTGTAGCTGTCCTTAGTGACCCAGGTGCAGTCAATGTTCTGACAAAGTGTTGCAAGAGGCCAACTTACCCCAACTATGGCTGCCTTTTACTCCAGGGAAGGGAGGGACATTATTTGTTCTTGCTTTAAGTCCCATCACACCTTCAGTACTATACTAAAGTGACTTTAATCTGACACAGCGAGCGGTATAGGGAGAAAAGGCGCTGCCATCTTGTGTCATGTTTGGAACATTGTATAAAATGAGCATCTGGACACTATTTATTTCCCAGGTGACAAACGCCATGTCATCGAAAAGCCGCAGTCCCATGTGAAGCTAGATCAAAGGAAAAATAGAACTCTAGAAGACACCCCCATCCCAGTCCACTTTATTCCTCGTGAAAGTTGGGCATTTTAGGCACAGAAATGTTACGGGGCATTCTTTTTAGTATGGGTGCATTCCCCAAGGGTATGCGATGATGGCTTTGCTCGAGTAGTGCAGGAAGACATAGTGCACAGTGATCTAACACACTAACGTAGAGTGGGCTATAATTGAGGTCCCGCCCTTTCAAAATGGCGGCCCCAATGCAAAGTGCACAGAGAGACATTGCACTTCAGACATCTTCCAGATATATAAGGTATTAGGGTGAGCCACAACCTGAATAGCCGAGGACGCTGCCCCACCCGTGGAAGAAGCATCAAACTTCTTTATCACGCCCCTGTTATTTAATGGAGTTCATAAACTGATGACAATCAGTCTGACATAGGATGTTTCGCAGATGAATATAATGCATGTTAAAAGAAAAAAACGTGCCTGCACTGTATAATGGTATTGCACTTAATAGCCTAAGTATTACAAGATTTTTTTTAACAAATGGATGATATCAAACAGAATGCATATGCACACAAAACGTCTGCCCCAAAAATAAAACATCTTTAAAAAATCATTACAATTAAAAATGCTACCAACAAAAAACAGGCAATTTCGTGTGACTATTTTATGAGCAAGTTAAATGTACAAAAATGCATGTTGCAGTGTCTGGGCACAAACACAACTAATCCTAGGAAAACCACCCTAGTTCCGGACAAATTTAATTAGTTTGGTTTGGCAGTTCTGCTCCTCGAGAAGGGTGTTATGTGCCAATGACTGCCAAGAAGAGATGACATCAGAATTTCCGGAATGAATTGGTTTGTGAGTCTGAAGATTAGAGCTATTGAAGACTTGTTCTTAAACCGGAAGTCAAATTTCACTTGTTGACTTTCGAGTGCCGTGACGAAATGGCAGGCCTACATCCAAGGAAAGACGTACTCTTGCCAACAAGCCTGCATGAACATTTACAGCAGCATTACTATCAAATAATGTGAGTTAGAAACAAAGCTAGGTTTAAGCATGATCACACCTATTCCAACATTTCTTGTGAATATGGCCCTTCAGTTTACATGACTCCGCAGTAACAGAAAAATGTGTTTCTCAATGCTCCTCAGAAGTGTATTTTTGCAAAGCCCGCTATGCATCCGCCTGAAGCACCCAAACTAGAGAGTGCCCAGTACCTTAGGTGTTGGCATACATCTACCAGGCCATTACATTTGTAGGAGGCTGTCACGGAGAGACTTCGTACACAACTCTCCCGTATAGATATGCTTCGTACTGCGTCTATTACAATTCCTCGTCAACATTATTTACGTGTAGGTTAGCACGGGAATTTACAAAACATTTTCTCAAAATTCAAAGATGCAGAAGAAAATGCCTGCACAAATGCATAAGTAGATTTGTGCATACCATATCTAAGCATCTGCCCTGCGCAACCAGCCCATACACACTGACCCACACTGTTCCCTGTCCCCGTCCTTTCCAGTGCACTGCAGGGGTTGCTGCCAAAATCACGACAAGAGTCCTACACAGCTACAAAAGTATGGGAGCCTGACCCCCATGCCCAATAGCAACCATAAATGACAGAGTTAAAAACTGAGGAAGACAAATAGAAGGCAAGTAACCCTGCCAAAAGGGCGGCCATGGCTACCGCCATTCGCCCCTCTGCCTTAAAGGAATATTATCCTACTTTAGGTAAGGTACACACTCCTTGCTAAAATACTATGAACTTTTAAATCTCCCCGGCCCGCCACAGGTTGGCTTGAAAAATGGTCGCCAGTGGTCAGTGGGGTCGAAAGTGACAGGACCTAAAATGGCCGAGTGATCCAAGCCTTTGGGTACTGCATGGGTCTGCTGCCAGGCTGGGCCCTCAACAACCTGCCCCATAATGAGGTAACTTCCCATAATAACGCCATGTGAGCACCAAAACATGTTCATGTGTAACTTTCACTTTCAATTTTTTAAACATTCTAACTAAGCGTTCCATAAGAAAATGTACTTTCTTCCTACTTAGCATAAGGTAAACACTGCTATTCCTTATAGAATGATCACGCACCATGATGCATGCAGTGTGCAAAGTCGTTATATGTTATTGGATTTCTATAGCACTTTACGTCAGAGCTAGAGCACTGTACAATAAATTAATGAGATGGTGTAATCCATTTATGCAATGATTGCAAAATAAAAGATAAAGGACAACAGGGAGAGGGGAAAGATCTGTGGAAAAACAAGATTAAAGAAGACAATCAACATGGAAGTGAAATATGCACTAGTCACAGTATGAATGTCTAAAAACTAAATAAAAAATTATAATTTCTGAATCTCAATGTTCTTACAATTTAGAGGGAAGAGATGTTCTAGCACCAATCAAAGCCCAGAGCAGTGGGAAAAATTCTCAAGGGCAGCCATGCCAGATGGCACGACCCAGCTGAGGAAGCCGCCCAAAGGAGCCACAGAATGAACAAAGGCTCCAATCTAAGTGGCAACAGAGTACAGGCACAGTGTGTTCCCTCAAATTAAAGGTGAACAGGCCTGCCACATTATTAATTATTATTATTCCGTTGATCACATTTGGAACAAAACAGATGTAAACAACGAAAATGCGTGAAAATACAAATTCCGAAATAATCCTATTTTCTGAAAGGGAGCCCAAGGGCATCCGAATTCCACTGCCTTAGTCCTCAAGACTTTGGTGCCTGGCATATTCAGGCCATGCCCTCAAATCGTATTGACGTCTGGTAACGAGGTTTACAGGGGCTCTTTCCTCGCGGCCGCGCAGCAAATGATTCTCAATGTTCTAATAGATTGGTATTTATTTGATTACCTCCTTTCATTGGATTGTGCGTCACCAGGGGCCAAAAGCAGACCTTGGAAATTAAAAAGGCAGTAGGTGCATCAAAGGCACACACAACATACGCAGAGGTGCAAACAAGGAAGTTCTGCCCGGAGACCATGTAATTTCCTCATTTCAAAAGGTATGGCATAGGCCTGTGCAGTGGCTATTGCAAAAACAACAATTGATGGACGGAATGTTGCACAATGGCAGAACATTCACCCTCAGTCACAGATCTGGGTTTAATCCATCATTATTTTGCTCACCACACCACCCCAGTTCAGACATGACCATTTGCAAATCAGTCTTGACCCTGTGCCTCATGGGAACAGTTCAGCCCAAACTGCCAAGCCATGCCTTCCCTGGACCGGAATCAAACATTCTAGGACCGGTTTCTGGCTATCAGCCTTCATCAGCCAGGATAGCTTGATTCCAGTGGCATGGAGAGCACGGGACCCGTGATTCCCGTGCTCTCCACACCACTGGAGTCAAGCTATACTCGCTGAAGACGGCAGATAGCCAGAAACCAGTCCTAGGATGCTTGATTCCGGTCCAAGGAAGACATGGCTTGGCAGTTTGGGCTGGACTGTTCCCATGAGGCACAGGGTCAAGGCTGATTTGCATATGGCCATGTCTGAACTGGTTGGTGTGGTGAGCAAAAAAACGATGGATTTAGGCCCAGATCCCTGTACTGGGGTGAATGTATGACATTGTTCTGCATTCTGTCCATCAACTGTTGTTTTTGTGACTGTGCAGTGGCTAGCCAGTGTGAGGTTGGAAATGAGCCCCCTAGCTGCAGCCTGGATTGTAAAATATAGCCATAATCAGGGTTGTGTGGGCCTTCAGGCCTCTGGGCCCCGGTTCCACTCAGTGGCGTAGCAAGGTCAGGTGGTACTCGGTGCGGAACATTTCTTGTCACCCCCGGCTTGACAAAATGGCAAAAATAAGTGTTTAAAACACATATGTTTGCCATTTTGCCACCCCCTCAATGATAAAACCCAGGGCGGACCGCACCCACTGCACCCCCCTTCCTACGCCACTGGTTCCACCGGTTCCACTGCACCTGCTGCACTAATAGGAGCTATGCCCCCCGTCGTTGTTCACAAACGTGACCAAGAAGTGATAAAGTCTGCAGTCTGAGCTATAAAAAGATTCACACTTATTCATACAATTGTTACCCAAGGAATAATTATCATGTCTAGTGTCACAAAAAACTGGTTGAAACCATATTGGGAAAAAATGGCCTGACTTCTTTCAAATGTGGCTCTATATTACATCCCAGCTAAGAAGCTTTCATCGGCCAATCTGCATCTTAACCAACAATGTACCACCAAACAAGAAAAATATTAAAGGAGGTCTCTGGCATCACAGCCCTAAAATATGGAATACATTTAGCCCCAATCTAAGAGCATACACTAACCAACTCCATTTCAGAACCTCCTAATCACAGAACTTTTTAGGGAAGCTTTCCCTTGACCTCCGCAAGTAATATCAGCTAAAGAGGTGTTTCACCTCACATTCAGCTGAACTCTGCCTACACTCTCTGTATAATTTCGACTCCATATTTGTCAGAGATCTGTAGTGGCTGCAAGCAAGGTGACATGTCAGGGTTTTGTCAGTGGTTTAAAAAACTCTCAAATGAACAAATACTTGCAAAAAAACAGATTTAGGTTGCATCCTTGAGAGGTGTTTAGAAAGCTCTCCCAAATATGCTCTTTTGCTTTGCGTTTCCCAAGTGGAACTATTCACCAAGGGCTCCACCTTCGTGAGTGTGGAATGCCTGGTTTCACAGAACATTACTTTTTTGTGGGTTATGCACCCTTTTTCAAGCAGAAACTTTTCGGACCAGTGGAGCACCAACCTGCTGTCCCTGGTGGATCGGCTTTCCTGGTATACCAATCTCTGAACAGTGGGAGCGTCTTTCAGCTCATCGTCTTCCCTGCCTGTGGGCACTCGGTGAACAGGCACAGCTCAGGGCTGGCTGGAACCACAGGAAAAACTGGAGTGAGTTTGATGCATGGAGCGAATGTCTTTCCCTTAACCGGTGCCAGTTTGGGGGAACTTATAAAAACTATTCCTTCTTGAAGGCAATTGTGGTGATGCATGTTGACATTTGCGGTGACTGGATACTTCACGCTTTGTACCTCATACCACTGTAGATCATTTTGATTACCGTGGCTCCCCTCGAATCCTAGATTTCTTCCCTATCTTTGGCTGGAGTTACTGTTACTTCATACAGACTGCTGACATATGTAAGTAGCTTAGTTACCGCTTCCTGATGATGACCCCATTGCAATCTTGAGGAAGGGGTCGAAACATCAACAATTTCATCAAGAGAGGCCACTGATTAAAACATTTAATATTTTTGCGCCACTGTTGTTTAAAACGACTACTTTTTTTTGTCACTTTATGTTATGTTACAAAGATTTATAGAGCGCTTGCATACCCTGAGCAGACCCGTCTTAAAGCATGGGCACGCTGGGCAACTGCCCAGGAGCCCACGAGCATAGGGGCCCCATGTAGACCATAATTTAACACTCATTTTCCATTCAACATTTTTGTTTCTGTGAGTGGTTGTGTAGGCAGGGTCCATTGCACTGCTTTTCCCTGGGGTATATAATGTTGTTAAGAAGGCCCTAAGGAGTCTTAGCGCTAACTGCACTTGAACACAATTGGAAGGACACTACTTTTTTTAAAAGCCATGTTTTAAGCTCCTTTCTAAAGTATAGCAGGGTGGCAATGCCCTAATATTGAGGGGGGAGGCTGTTCCAGAGTTTGGCCAGTCCTGTGATGAAGCTTCTTCCTCCCTAGTTCATCTTTCGGAATCTAGGGACCACCAATGTCTTGGCTCCTAAGGAGCCCTTCTTCCACACAATTATATCACCTTACTCAACCATCTCTGCTCAATCCGCCACCTGCATTTTTTATATTTCTAGTGTAATTTACTGTGACCTTTGTCTATGAAAATATAAAAACAGCTGCAACTACACCCACTATAAAAAGCATAAGCTGGCTCTCTCGTACTAACTTTGGCCTCCTTCATTCATACTTTGCCCATTTACTGATGTTAAACAGAGAGTAGATATGTCAGTGTTTGTTCTAAATACTTCCATTGGAACACGTTGTTGTATACGTGTCTGTGTGGGAAAGGCAACACTGGCCAAAACGAGAACAACAGTTATGAAATCACTCCTTTAAATAAAATCAATGAGTCTGCGAAACATTCCTAATCAGTAACACCGCAGCTGTAGTGCAGGAGGCACCCGCATCTTGATTTTGCATAATATGCAGTCTATATAAAGACCGTGCAGCTGGGAGGTTGAGTGTGAGCTTTGTTTTTCAGTCTGATGACACAATGGCTGGTGCTCCGTGACAATAAAGCCTGTGCAAAGGGCTGCACCTGGTGCAACTGCCTCCCTGGCACATATGTAAATAGAAGCTGTCCTCTCACCTCTTCGGTGAGATGGCCCATCCCCAGAACTGAGTGCACCAACCTCCATGAGCATCGAACGGCTCTGGGGCATTTTACCCCCAGGGCCGTACTGACCGTATCGGGCATTGGGTGTTTCCCGCAGAGGCTGAAAGGGTGGGGGCGGTTTTGCGCATGGGGGCGGTTTTCAGCATAGCTGCAATATCAGCCCCAAGCAACAAAAGCAACAGTAATTCACACTTGCACCCCCCATTCTCCAGGGGGAGGTTCAACGAAATTGCCTGGGCTGCTTTGAGTTCCCATTCCAGCCATGTTACCCCACGCTACTAAGCCAAGAAGGTCAAATGTCTGTGGTAAAATGTGACTTGAGTCAAAGCGAGAGTCAGACATCATTTTCAGGAAAAATAAAAATGTTCAATGGATTCTCACATTCACCCAAGCTGCTTATGAGGTGATGTGTGGTGTCCCGGAAAGTCCAATCTGACATGTTTGTTGTGAGTGGTCAAGGTATCTGGCAATAAGATGTGCGAGTGATCTCGTCCACCAGGGCACAATCACACTAGTGAAAAATAAAAGTCACTGCACACAGGGGAGATTTCACAGTGTGGGAAAACTTTCTCTTTTTGCACAGGGCTATAAGTAGTCAGGTATGGTCTTCTCGGGAGTCACGACTTATGATGTTTCAGTACCCAATGTTCTTTTGAACAAAACTGAAAAACAAGACATATGGACGACAGCATGGCCTTGCTTCAGTCAGACTGATATGCAGCCAGCACCCAACATTTTGTAAACTGATCGCAATACTGAATTTGTGTTGTGATGGCAGGCGGTGGGCACCAGTATTCATTTTTGGAGACAAGATCTCATTTTTTATCATCAGAGTTTGACCCAGAGCAAGAGAAAGGCAAAACATTGTGGAAGAAGGAGGTAGCTAAAGATAGGAAAACAATGACAAACGTAGAGAGAAGTGATGAAGAAGAACTTGCAAGAGAGAGATGGAGAGACAAGATATGTTGGGTGGTGCAAGAAAGATTCATGAGGTGAAATTAAAACTAGGCAGCCTTGGTATTCGACGACCCTCACCAACATCAGGCTCCTAAGAAAATCTTTCAGCCCCTCAAATATTTTTTTCATAAACCAAGCACTGAGAACCAGAAGCAGCATGTGTTGTGTGTTGGGAGGGGGGCTATATCCTGCTTCCAAGATGGCAGAAGATTGCAGGTGCTTCTATAACCACAGTAGTGCAAGAGTGCACCTGTCAATCCCTCAGGGTGCAAGTGTAAGGAGTACCAACCACTGCTAGAAGCAAGCGGAACCCCCCCCCCCCTTAGAAGAAATGGGGTCTCACAACCCCTCACTTTCAGGACAGCATAAATTAAGGAGATCACTTATATGATTTAACTTATTTTGAAGCTTCCCTTCTGTCTATTCTGTGATTCCACTGCCTACCACAGCATTGGTTTGAACAAGAGAAGGAGTTAGAAAGACTGAACTGTTCCAGGACTAGTATCACAAGATCAAGTTAAGCAAACACGTTGTTTCGTCTTCAACGTATTTCAAGCTTGCGGTAGGGTAAAAAAAATACTGCCCTTGCATCTCACCAAGCTGACGGCGAACCAAAACTTCAATGTCCATATGAGGGCAATAAGGAACAGAAGTTTTCAGCTGAGGATGACTAATGAATCTGTGGGGTTCTGCAAAGTCAGGAACAAAGCAAACAAGGAGTTTGTTACCAGTTCAAAGGGGTGACCTTCCAAGTGTCAATTCAGAAGGTATCTAGTAAGCACTTGCACTACTAGAGAACTAGAGAATCAAACCAGTATGTCAAAAATGCCACTTATCTCCCCCTCTGCTCCAGCACTTGATGAATAGCCAGATTAATATTAGCATGCATGCTTATGCATTCAGCCCTACCGAGAGTGGAATACAACTGTAGGATTCGTCCAATAGCTCAAACCCAAAGTTATTTTGGATCTTTGTAAAGTCCTGATTTCTTGCTCATGAAGAGCAATGTTGAGTTATCTGTAAATATTAGCACAACTCATCTTTCCCCATTCCTTCTTCGGGAAATGGAAGAAAAGAACTAAGGTTCAATCTGTATAGCACCCACTATTCCAAAAACCCAGATTCATACATTTCTATACTTCTGGGGCATCATGGTATCAACTTGAAACAAGCTACGTTGCACCCCCCCCCCCACACCCTCCCCCCCAATACAACTCAATCATCCTCCATTATGAAGACTTGATGAGGAGGACTTTGGAAAGGAACTTAGTAACTTAGTTGAGATGGTTGGGATGCTGAGCGCTCCCAAAATTATTAGGATTATAAATGTCAAAGCAATCAACCCCTTGAGACAGAATCTATCGTTTTGCTGAAGCTGCATGTTAAGGAAGGCCAACCCAACCCTTTTGTCAGAGTGTCTTGTGCTAATATTCCTACTTTGTAGTAGGAAACATAATAATTTTTTTAAACAAAGAACCACCACATAACATTACAGTTTGAGACATACAATATATATTTGTGGAGATTAAAAGGTAAGAATTGAACACAAGTTCAAGTTAATTTTTATAGTATTAGGGCCTTAATAATACAAAGTCTAAAATCAGGCAATCAACTCAAAGTAGATGTTTAAAAACCAGTGTAAGATGCACTCACAGTTATTACTATGTGCGTTGCATGGGCTATTCATATAGTGTGGTGCCAGAATGTCATTGTCAGAATACAGTCTGACAAAAAAATGTTGTCCTATATATATCATCTACAAAAATATCGTCCCAGTTGGAGTTAATAAAAGAAATCAACACCCAATGGGTGTTTCCTGACTCCATTTTCTAGAGTTTCGTAAATTGTTGAAAGCCTGGCTATTTTAAGACTGCTGCTGCCTCTTCCTTTCTTTTAGCGCTGTGAAATTCCATTGGAGTAGCCATGCGCTTTACAAATGTACTATTATTATTTTTACATAACAATATCTGTGTAATCGATACTTAGGACACGAGATTTATCTCAGACATATTTTCAACTTTCTGACCACTACCTTCCAACTGTCTTCCAGCCAATCATCCTCATCTGTACTTCATGTTCATTCTCAACATCCCATTAATCCTTTGTATTCCTGCTAACTGTTCCCATCTGTAATTTATATTCATTCTCAACATCCCATCAATGCTTTGTATATCTACTGTACTTCATATTAATTCTCAACATCCCATCAATCCTTTGTATTCCTACTAACTGTTCATTCTCAACATCCCATTATTCCTTTGTATTCCTGCTAACCGTTCCGATCTGTACTTCATATTCATTCTCAACATCCCATCACTTTTGTATTCCTACTTTCTTATTTTTACCTCACATTTGCTCTCAACATTCCATCAATCTTTTGTATTCCTAGTAGCCCTCCCCATCTGTACTTCATATTCATTCTCAACATCCCATCAATCCTTAGTATTCAGTCTTTACTTCATATTCATTCTCAACATCCCAGCAATCCTTTGTATTCTGTCTTGCCTTCATATTCATTCTTAACAACCCAGCAATCCTTTAAAATCCTGCTAACCATCCCCATCTGCCATTCCTATTATTTCTTGTTGAAGGCAAAATGATGCCGATTTCCAGGGATTGTACAGTTTTCCAAAAACAAGGACCCAGTGGTGCTCTGACGCAGCAGTGACTATGAATGAACCATCCACTGTTGGGTTTTGAGCTGTAAATACTCTTCAGTAAATATTCAGTAAATGATGACTTTTCAACATGCTAGGCCCTAGAGCTGGCTGTTTTTCTGTTTGATGTATTTGTGGCTTTTTCCATCTGTCTGACTTCTTCATTAACGTTTTGAAGGGCTGTACTACATAGTTTTGGTGCAAGTTGCAAGAGTTATCTGTTGAAGGCTAGGAATCATTTTCCCCTCACCCTCCACCTGATGGCACCATGCTCAGTGGTTTCACATAGGGGTGTCAAAGGCAAAGACTTTTACCCTGATGGATCTCCTTACTCAACACATGGACCCAGGAAAGGAGGAAGCACGTCACAAGAAACTTTGGGGGGGGGTTGTCAATCAGCATTAATAACCCCTGAATTTCTTGGGTAATACAAATATTGCAGCAGCTGTAATGGTACCAGGGCCAAACTGGGTGAGCAGCCCTCTGGACCTCCAATATGGCTGAGTATGGAGCCCATTTTCCTTGCATGAGGGCCCATGGCGCCATTGTTACCCCACTTTTGTCACTGAAATTACAAGCCAGCGCCTCTAGTGACCTCTCTACATGTATAGTCCTTAACTGCAAATCAGGGATAACAGATTCCCTCACTGGTGCACCATTCCAAGACCACCAATCTCGTTTCATAGATCCCTCAGAACAACCACTCCCTAGCGTCAAGGTTCGCACTTACGTAGCTGAAAGAACGAGGTTCACGTCGCGGAGACAACTTATGTTATGTCTGGGTGGGTTCCTCAAGTCTGCCATTTTGTTTCAATGTGTTTTATTCAAATAAGTGCTCCTGGCTTGCATTGGGAATCTGGGGGCTAACGTGTGCCAAACCGTCACAATGAACACACACTAATACGTTAAACAACACACATAAAACACAGCTTTAATGTACAAATTTTAAAAAGAGAAGCAAATGATTGCATATTATTTTTTTCATTTACACTTAATGGATCAAGCGTACTATCCATTCTGATATCTAATCCTTCCCTTTTTAAAAAAAATATAATACATTGGAATATCATGGTCATGAATGCCAGCTTGAAGAGAAAAGATAAGTCCCGCCCAAAGTTTGCATAGGAACGGATACAACCTTGAGAAAAGAAGGAGGGTGCAGAACCAGGTGGCAAATACACTGTGCCGCTGTGCTGGACTCCCTGCTGACGGAACATGGCCGCCGGCTTGACCCCCACTTTCTTGCTACTCGCCCTGTCACCGATTTTGTCCCAGGTTTTTAAATTTTTTTTTTTTACAGATGACAAAGCATGCACACTGACCAGGCTGTGAGCCAAAGCCAGGGCTATTGTCTATGACAATGCTTGTTTAGGATTGACCTGTATGGCCCCGGAATCATACTGCATTGCATACCTACATGAAGGGCATTGGTACTGCATTGCATACCTACTTGAAGGGCTTTGGGTCAGTTTCCTTCAGTCGCTGGGCTCTTCTGAGATATATCAATGTAATCTTGGACCCGCACACAGGAGTATTTTGATCTTGCTCAGGTGTTTAAGTAGGACGGGTCCTGCTAGTGCTTTGCACCAGCAATAATTAAAAACTAACATGGAAACCGGTCCCTACCACTCCATATGTGTGACTTCTTAACTCTACAAGCAAAAAACACTGATCTCTTACAATGACTGCACAAACCATTAAGTTAATTAAGTCAGCAATGCAGCCTTTTTTTACATTTCTCTTTACACTTTACTTAGTGATGCATTACATACGTGTCCCAATTCACTAGGAGTCATTCTTTTTCCCAGGAGGGCTACTGTAGTTCTGTTTTTCATGCAACATTTGAGTTTTTATAGTGGCTACTGCATATAGAGCCAGAAGATTTATTTTAAAATGATAATAAAACTATTTATTATCATTTACTGTTTTTGCTGGCACTGCCGAGTTGCCCGAGTCTAGGGCAGGGTGGGGTCATCGAATTTGACGATAGCAGGCTGAGCAGGGAGGAGGAGAGATGCACACTGTCAGGACGCATGTCAGTTTGGCCGGCCGTCTTATGCCGGCAAAACAGACATGTGCACTTGGGTTTCTCCAACCCACCTGTATTGCACATCTGGGTTGGAGAAATTCCACAGGCTCCCAGGCACTGTCTGAGCGGCAAACGAGGCCAGTAAGACCAATCCTGGCGCTGTTCTCATTCTAGGTATAGCATGAGAGCAGCGCCATATTGGGTGGGGAGTCTGGGAACTTTGTGCAGTGCACGCGAGGAAGTAGCTGGACTCCTGCAGGCCAGGTAAGTCCTTTTTTTTAGTATTGATGAATCCACCCCCCCAAACCCGTGTTTCCCTACCAACGGGTTTCAGAAGCAGACGCTACTGCAAACAATTCACCTCTAGCTATGTGTATGACTGAATGGTGCGAATAGGTGGTCAAGAAGGGAAGGGCTGAGAGCCGTGGAGCTGACTCAGAGCACTGCATGCTTTTCACAGTGCCTGTCACTGTGTCACAAAGGTGTTCAAACTATGTGCTCATCTGATCCTTGGCCTCTGCTCTGCAGGGAACGCAAAGCGAAATAGTCACACATGTGCCAACTGCAATTATAATTCCACGGGAAGTGTGGGAAGCAAGTGCGAAGCTGTTGAAATACTTACAGCTCAGAGGGGAAATAAAATGCAGTGTTTACAGGAGGAGGTGTTGTGAAAGAGAGAGAAGGGTGAAGTGAAGGAGACTAAAGGAAGGGGATGCTGAAGAAAGAGTGAAAAGGCAGCAAGGAAGAGGAGGAGGACGCGTGAAGCCTACGATGAGAACTTCTGAAAGAGAGATGTGGGGAGGGGGAGAAATGACACAAGTGACTAATGTAGGGGGATAAATTGCAGGGGAAGCTGAAGTGAGAGGAACAATGGGAGTGATTGAGACACTTGTATGTTTAATTCACAATCGCCTATCCACAGAATGTTCAATTATCAGAACTGAAACATTTTCAGGTCTAACCATTCACCCTCAGTGTTGTTACTGTGTTTTCTCATTCTAAATAAAAAATATTTGCTGGAAGGACTGATTTGTGTTAGGTGTATGTATCCATTGTGTGATATGCTTCAAAGCACTTAGAAATAACGCCGAGACACCCCAATACTGTTTGAAAGGCATGTTGCGGATTCTAGCTCGCATACTTCAGGACCTGACATTTAATTTCATAGTCCACACCTCTTGAAAGGATCCCTACTTATTCTTGTCTGGACACCCCCCTTTAGGAGACTGTCAACCTTTTCATTCCACTTAACCCCTTCGACGCTCATGACGAGCTGGGCTCGTCATGAGGTAGCCTCCTCGCACGCTCATGACGAGCCCAGCTCGTCACGTAACATGCGAATCCGCAAAATCCAGCGTACGGGCGGAAATCATGCCGCACGCATGCGGTTAAAGCACTGGTCTTACAGAGAACATACACGGGTTTGCAGACCACCCACTGCTTACCATTTATTGGTTTTGCTGTCAATCTTATTTGTTTGGTGTCTATTGGATGGCTTTTCCTATTTCAGACTGTCCATCCTGTGGCTGTCCCTCCTAGGGAGCATATCCTCTTTGACATCTGTTTGGTTGGCTGGCTTCTAGGCTTCTTCTGCTGGTCTATAGGGAAATACTTTTTTTGTCTTTGTTTAAGCACTCCATGAAATTGAATGTGTTTCTTCCTTGTGTGCTTTTCTCCTGCTGCTTTGTTCTCTCTTGCTAGTGTACTTCTCTCTCCATATCGCTGTATTCACCAATGTTCTCTCCCTTGTGGTGCTTCTCCCAGACATGTTGCTCCACTCCCTCCCCAATTTGCTCCAGCAACCAGCTCATCTTTTCAAATTTTTCGACAGCACTTTTTCACAACATTTTGTACAAAATTGCTTCAATGCTACTTTTATTTTATTTACTGATACATCTCGGATAAGTAAAGGTTATGTTATATATATTTTTATAGACCGCAACAAATCACACCCTGAGTGAGATATATATCAGCGCTAGGCCCGATAAATGTAATACATCCAATTTTTAAAATAGCTAAGTTTTAAGTAGTCTCTCAAATCGGGTGAAATCCACGCAGCTGCGAAGCTCATCAAGAAGTTGAGTCCATGCTCTCGGAGGAGTGTAAGAGAAAGCTCTGCCTCCATATCTTGATACATGAATCCGAGGGATAACTAGAAAAGCCTTATCACAAGACATAAGCGTGCGTACAGAACGGTAGTAGCGTAGTGTGTCCTTCAAATACTGTGGATATTGTCCTAGTAGAGCTTTGTGGATGAGATAGTATGTCTTGAAAAAGATGTGTTTTCTGCTTGTTAGCCAGTGGAGGGACCTGAGAATAGGGGCCGAAGGAGAGCCTGCAGGGAGGTTGCAGAGCAGTAGGACGGCAGTATTTTGTATAGCTTGAAGTTTTGTTAAAAAGATGTCGATGGCTGCCATAAGAAAGGCATTCCTGTAATTCAGGCAACTGATGATCAGCGCCTGGAATCGAATTTTCCTAGCCTGGACCCAGGGAAAGACTTTCTTCAGGATACACATGGTCGCAAAACAAGTCCCTCTCGTTGTGGCTACATGGATTTTCACAGACTGTTCCGGGTCAATTTTTACTCCTACATTTTTAGCTGAATGACTGGGGGATGGGGCAGTACCTAACTCCACAGGCCACCAGTCGAAAGACCATAGATGTAGCGCTCTGCCAAACAACAAGACTTTTGTCTTTCATTATTCAGTTGAAGGCAGTTCCTGGAAATCCAAGCAGCAATATCTCTCATACAATTTTAGAAGAGAAGCTTAGTGCTCTCCATGTCCTGTTTCATAAAGATGATCAGCTGCGTATCATTGGCATACAATATTATTTCGGTGACACCTATTGGCTTGGC
Source organism: Lissotriton helveticus (assembly GCF_964261635.1). Classification (NCBI taxonomy): domain Eukaryota; kingdom Metazoa; phylum Chordata; class Amphibia; order Caudata; family Salamandridae; genus Lissotriton; species Lissotriton helveticus. Next base: position 1,272,663,273 of record NC_136067.1, on the reverse strand, counting down.
CAATGCTTGTTAGGGTTGAGCGCACTAATCTGCTTCAGGCAGAAGGGACAACATCTCGAGGAAGCAGACTAGTGTGACACCCGGTTAAGAGAGAGAGAACCTTACACCTGCAAAGTGGTTGCTCAGTGTCACGTAATTTATTGATATGGGTGTACAACAATTAGATTTTACTAAGGGCCTAATTTGTAAAAATATATATATACATAGATATAGATATAAAAAATACAAATATAAAAAATGTATAAATAATAATAACCTTTGCCTTAAAAGCCCGATGAAGGTGTTACCAAATTCTGGGGTATCTCAATACCAGTGTAGCCTAGTTTTCAATCCTTCTGGCTCTTTCTTCAACCACACTGCTCTACCTCTCTGTGTCTCACACTTGCAGGTCCCTTTTCACCCCTGCTTTCTCCTTTTCTCACTCTTTTCCAATATTTCTCTTTCTCTCTGCCTTTTCTTTTTTACTCGTTCTTGGTCAGAGTATGATGAGAAAATAAGTCTGGGTCCTTGATGAGTGCCAATGCCTCCACCTGCACAAATTAAAGCACTGTTTTTTAACCGGTAGACCAGTGACATAACATAGGCCCCCACCAGAAGCCCCGCAGTGCTGGGGGGCAGGGTCCAGGAAGCCCCCTCAACACAGTACCCTGGTCAGAGAGCCCTTGACTGAATGGGGTTGGGGGTCTCTGTACTTTGCATGGAGGGCCTCACGTTTGTTACGTCACTGCGTTAGACTGCTTCTTACCCAGCGCATGCTAATACGTGGCACGCCCTTCCGAGAGGCTGACTTCCGGGGCCACGTTTGCCATGTTATCTAGCCTTTCAATGGCCTTAGCAGACCGGATGTGTTGTATGCACTGTAAAATATGACGCTTCTTAAACCGCCCTCTGTCAAGCACCTTTTACAGGCACCGAACTCGCACCCGAAGGTCTCATGGAAGCGACGTGCAGTGATTCACTGCTCAAGTGAGGAGTGACGCGGGAGAAAAGAAGGCGGCGATCTGGTGTTTTGTCTATTAACTGTGACAGGCAAACGCCGCTTGAGGTAGATGTTGCGCAATAGGCATTGCGGCCGGTTTCGGTTCCCAGTCGGGCCTTGACAGCAAGGCAGGAAGGGCACCCCCGGCACTGCTTATAGGGGACACTTCTGTAAAGCGCTTCCTGAACGGAACGATGGTCACAGATGCAGGCTTTATATGAAGCCACAGCAGTAAGGGATGAATGCATACCTTATGAAATGTGACTGGATGAATGCACACAATTTTGTTGTGACTAAAAAGCGAACGAATGGACGACGAAATCAATGAATAGCTGAGTGAACGAATGAACAAATGATAAGATGAAGGGACCTGGGGCGGATGGCTTCGATGAAAAGGTGGTTGGATGGGTGCATGCATTAATGAATGGATGGATGGATGATCAGAGGGGTGGACAGGATGGGCGAGAAAAGGCCAGCCTACAGATGGAATGAATTAAGTTTCCAATGAACTGGCAGTGACTGGCCCACCATTGAGTGACGCTGCTGTGTCACCAACGTTTACACACATTTTCAACAACAGCATAGCTTAATATCCTTGTGGTGTTTTTTGCAACAAAAAAAACAACACACGGATATTAAGCTATTCTTTTGTCAAAGCATGGTGCCCTTTCCACAGTGAGGGTAAACCAGATGGATAGGTCAGCGCAAGGATTGAATAAAACGCTTAGTTTAAGAAAAAAGGTTATTAGTCCCGCATCAGGTGAGCTACCGGCAGTCTGAGGCAAGTGTTTTGGCAAGTGTCTGTTTTGGTCCCCGAAAGTTTGAAGTTCTCCTCACGGGAGGAAAAAACCCCAAAACATATACACAGAGAGGTCACACTCAACGTGGCATGCCAAAAGCCCCTTTCACGATTGAAATATAAAGCTTTAAATATCGGTACGCGTTTAGTAATACAGAAACGTGGTATAACGCGGCCTGATAGTAAATACCACACTGCCAATAGTCTGCCTCTTGGATGCAAACGGTCACGGGGCATACGCCTCTGGATGTAGTCAGAAATTCCGACTACATCCGGAGGCGTATGCCCCGTGACCATTTGCATCCAAGAAGCAGACTATTGGCAGTGTGGTATTTACTATCAGGCGGGACTGAATGAGGCCGCGTTATACCACGTTTCTGTATCACTAAACGCGGAAGAGATTGAGACCGCGTGCGGCCTTGCGTACCGATATTTTAAGCTTTATATTTTAATCGTGAAAGGGGCTTTTGGCATGCCACATTAAGTGTGACCTCTCCGAAATACTGGTGCAGTAATTTATGCTTTATAGAGATATTGACCATCCTTTGCCTCAGGTTACTCTTATCTGCAGAGGCCTTTTCTGCCCCTAGATTGACAGATTTTATTGTGATAATTGGGAATAAATAGTGTTTTCCTGAAGAAGGTGTTGGCTTTATATATAATGCCCACCGAAACGCGTCAATGCTTTTTAAAGTGGAAACTACGCTAAGTCTGAAGAGACAATTATATTGAATGATGATTTATATAACAACTGGAAATTTATAATTGATCTAAGTTTGACCATTGTAGTTTCTCTTTTTGAATAGGAATTGATTTTTGCCTTAGTACATTCCCAATTGTGTATTGTTTTATCTTTGCTTTTTGTGAAGTGTTATATGTAATGAATTGTTTTGATTGATTGACATTGTTATTTGTTTTACATACTAGCTTGTTTTCCTGCTTCTGTCAGGAAAATATAGAATTTGATGACATTGTCATGTTATGTTTTTATTGCTTTTAATAATACTTGAATAAATGTGTATATTTTTACTTTTTTGTTTTTAATTTTATTCTTATACTGAATACATTTCCTTCTTGTTCATCTGACTGGTGAGTAAAGAGTATTGTGGCAAATTGATGTGTGGTGTGTAACATTATACCTAAAGGAGGTCTCCTTGTTGACTTTGGTCTTTGTTGGTACCCTACCCCTTTGGCTGTTGGGTCCCTCTCTCTTTATTTAGAGAAAGTGTGGTTATGACATCAATAAAGAGATTTCGAAGTAGGTAGATACTTATTCAGTATAACCATAGAATTTCATAACATTTCCTCCTACCTGGCCAAGAAAGTGTCTACTTTTGGGCACTCTGGCTTTCATTAGCTGCAAGTAGAGCTGTGAGGGGGTTCGGTGTAGCCAGGGGTAAGAGACCGAAATGGCAGACGACACTCCTAGCATGTCCCACTCACTCAGCCTCTTGCTCTTCTCTGATGTCCCCTCCTCCCCATCCTTTGTTAAACTGTTCTTTTTATCTTCAACACAGTGTGGTAAAACAAACTTTTTTGCCCTAAGTTAGCTGCATCAAAGGCAGCTGCAGGCTGAGACACCACTACCCAGACCCCTCTATGGGCCCTGGGGTGTTGTTCACTGTTCTGTTCTGTGAAAGGCTGTGGGTGAAAGATACGGCAGGGAGGGGGCCGGGCTGAACACCTCATCAAACCATTTGCTGATGGTCTGCGCTGAGGTGATCACCAGAGCAGAGCCGAAAGGAGACAAGATCAAAAGACTTGTTTTACATTTGTCACCAGTCCACATCCTACAGTTGTACAAATACTATGACTGTTGCAATTTGTACCAAACTCTAATGTCTTTACTTTATTTAAATGTGGCAACATCAAGGATAATGTATTTGTCTGTCTTACATAATGATGACTTATTTCTACAGTAAAGCGCTGTAGAACCTTTGGACAATGCCTTCCGCTACATAAAAATGCACAAATAAATACATTATCAAGTTGTTCCATTTAATTATGCCTAAATAAACAAACAGTGTGCCTGACGAAGAGGTACATCACAGAAGAATGGAGCAAAAGAAAGCAAAGCTCAGACTAGCGCTCTGCGGGGACAGCGCTACAAGCGACTTAAAAAAACCACAATAATTCATAAGATTTCTGTGCATGTGTGTTTAGAAGGCAGTATTCTAAAACAAATGTTATTGATTTTGAACATGTGAAACAAGTCAGCAGGTACACGGACTTCATTAAGTCAAATACAATCCTGTAGTCCATGCATCCCCCAATTACGAATGCAAAAAGACATACACAGACAGGATATGGAGTCAGGTTACTGAAAACCCTCAACATTACCCAACCATTTCCCCTACACTCTACAATACTTTTTTCCGCACCCTTTGGCCATGTACAGGGCTTTCTCCTGGGTCGCGCACCAATCCACCCCTCTACGCCACCTCCCCAGATCAGGTGGATCGGGTCTTATCCATTGCCGTGCTGTCCCATTTGGCCACGATCATAGGTGTATTAAAAAGTAACTTTTCATTTCTAGACCCATCCAGCTCGTCCGTGATCCCCAGTAGTGAGTGACGTGGGTCATGGGGAACCTCCCAACCCAGTACCTCTGTAAGTTCCGCCTTGAGAGATCCCCAGAACTGCTCCAACCGGGTTGACGACCAAACCATGTGGCAAAAGTCAGCTGGGGTGTAAGCACATCTTGCACATTCGGCGTCCGGGCGCAAGCCCGCTCAGAAAAGGCGCAGGGGGGTGAGATACGCAGTGCGCAGGTAGTAGAGCTGAATCTGCTTCAGTTTGGCGGAGACAGTGACTGTCCTGGGGGCCATGAGAGCATTGCGCCAATCTACTTCTTCGAGGGGTTCCACCCATTCCACCCATTGGTCCCTCAACTTATCTAAGGAGGTGAGGTTGTTATTAACTAAAGTGCGATCAATGCGGGAGATGCCCCCCTTACCCAAGTCCCCCATCATTGTCTGGGCCTCACTGGGGCTATATTCGGGGAGCCTCGTGTCATCCGGGATGTGTGTGTGGAGGGCGTGCCTCATGTGTAAATATTTATAAAATTGGAACGATTGTAGGGAATATCGGGTTTGAAGCTCCTGGAAGGAATAGAAGGCAGTATTAGCATGGGTGCATCTTAATAACATCTATGATGTTTGACTTTACTCCTCTTTTTTAAACAATGCTTTTCTTAGTTATTTCTCCTGGAATCTAAATCGGCTCTCTGGGCTGCTATTGGATGAGGCTATACATATCTGCCTGGTCAGACCCCACCCATGTTTACTGTGTGCGTCAGTTTGACTGGATAAATTAGTGTTGTGTGTGGGCCTTAAGTACACATGTGTATTTCTACTGGGCCCGAATCAATTCTATGTGTGTGCTCTTTATGCATGCGTATCTCGGTACGCGTTATATGTGTGCATGCGGTGCACTGCATCGGAGTCACGTGTGCATACTTTATTTGGACATGTCACATAAGCATTTGTTTGTGACAAGTAACAGATAATATTAACGACTGTCATTTTCTAACAGATACATGTAATGTAAGGAAAAACAAGTTAATGTGTCCGTTCCAAATGGGGCTAGGGCCAGATTTGGAACTACTCAGGGCCCAAACTGAAACTTCCATTCAAAAGTTATGCAAAGGCATGTATGTGTGGCATGCCCCCCCCCCCCCCCACCCATCGTTCATCTTGGCTGTTCTTTATAGTTTCTGACTTTCTCCCTAGCACAGCATCAACGACTCTAGTCAACAAGTACAACAGCTGAATACAGTCAGCAACAGAACCTGCGAGCTGGCAGCGCCAAAGGCTGCGAGTAAAAGACAGTAGTTCGTGGGGTGGAGGGGGCAGCTGAACAGCAAGTTACATTGGCAAAATCGCAAACCAAATTGCATACTTAACTGAGCAACAAGAGAAGACACATGTAGGGATGCTACTGTGTGTGTGTCCCACTCCAGAGAGAGACCCCAGTCAAAGGTGGTCAGTGTAGCAACCCAAGGTGGCCACGAGAAGAGGTCAGGACAACAGCAGGTCTTGTGGTCTCACTCTCCCTCATCTTAGTCCACCATGGTGCTCCCTGACCTTTGTGTGCAATGCCGACTGCAACGCCCACGAAGAGGGAAGCGAGAGAGAGGCTGGGCTGGGCAGGGCTTCAAGGGCAGGTAATGGCCAATCACTGCACGGCTTAATATTAAAGCAATACAGTGATTAGTCATGTTATTCTCTGTGGACAGGAGCCGAGTCTCACCCGCGATGCCTCCCATGCAGACACTGCACTAGAGGCCTGGTAACTGCCTCAGCCAATCCAAACGCTGCTCCTATGCTGTCATGTTACACATGCAGCATGAGAGCAGCGTTAGTGCTGGCTCGGGCAGGCGATCTTACCACTCATTAGAAGGCTGGGGGGCTGCCGTTGTGTCCCCCCCCCCCCCGGCTCACTAAATGAGCAGGTGGAGAGGCCTCTAGTGCGCATGTCGGGGTGGCGGAAAAAGGCAGCTGTCCAACCCGACATGCGCACTTTGGGCCAGGTGCATTGAGCAATGTTTCTGCTCTGCTGTCAATATTATTAAGCCCCCACCCCCTTCAGCCCGCATCATCATGCACTGAGTTTCTGAGTCAACAGATTGGCGAGTGCCGCGGGCAGATACAAAAAAAGTATACACGTTTTACAAATTAAGAAACGTATTCATGATTAATACGGGGAGCAGGGGGCCAAAAATATCACTAGGGCAACGCCCTAAGGGACGCACTGTAGGTGGACAAGCCTGAGCTCCTTTCTATTGACTGTGGTGACATTCAGGCGGTGTTCAGAGGAGTCCTCAGACCCATGATACTGCTAAGTGAATAACTGTCTGTCTATGACCATATAGCTCTACGCACTTGCTACATGGATGTCTCGGTGGGAGATTTGCTGTCAGCGAGATCTGCAAGGCTGTTGCACATCCACTTGTCAATCAACCTTGTTTTACATGAGTGGGAAGCCTGTGCCCAGGCTACAACCAGGGCAACTGGGATGATGTGGCAGGAGAGTGCCAAATTATACAGAAGGGTTGAGTAAATTATGTGGCAAGAACGGGCAAATTAAGCGGTGTACTTAGGCACTTTTTAAAATAGTATTGCTTCATTATTTTGTACTTTCTACGCTTGTTAACACTGTCTGGGCTTTAGGTGCACCTCGTTAGTACCAGTTTATTGCTCAAATATAGTAATAAGCAACATAACGGTGACCAGTCAGCCTGTGCAAAAAGCCTTCCACTGCACACTAACACATGTAGCTGCATTTTTTGTAATTTTTTAACTGTTTGAGCTAGAAACAAAATTCTTTTTTTTCCTTAAAATCTGCACATTATGCACTAGATGATGGATTATGTGGCAAATGCCAAAAATCTATAATTATGTGAAAATCACTGCAGCCGCACAATTGCATAATTTCAGTGGCCCTGGCTATAACCTCCTAGTCATGTGGCCTGACCAATTGATGTCTTCTCAACTTTAAACCGTTCATGGGTTAATAGCTCTAACTGAAAAACGAGTGGTCTGCTATACAAAATATAAAGGTGTCTCAAGAAACACCAGTTTCTCACCATGAGATAATGAATTTGTCTTGCATGAGTGCCTTGGGACATCTTTTTTTTAAATTAACACTAGACTTTGAAACTGTCAGAGTAAAACAGTTTGCTTCAAGCATTCAATCATACAGTCAGCCAGAAAACAAATTTACATTTAGCCACTTTCTGGAATAAAAGGCAAAGCTCTTCTAATCTTTGTGTCCAAGTTACGTCTTACAAGTGGTCTTCAATTTCGGGTTTACTCAACTGTGTTGCTGTACAACTTGGCTAGAATACATTGACAAATCCAATGGACCAATTGGAATCGCCAATGCATATTGGGCCTGACATCCTGAGATTTTTCTATGACCCCCGTATTTTGATTATGGCAGTCGGAGGGAAAACCGCAAGGGGATTCAGCTTCTGTTTCGACTGGCTCTGTGAAACGATGGGCCCTTGTAAGCCCGTCGGAACAGGAGCGGAATAGTAATCCCTTCATTGACGGCTGAGCCAGGATCGGCTCTGCCGTATGGATTATGATGTCGGTTTTTGACAGCCTTTCCATGTCAGCCTTTCCGACAAGGAAAGGCTGTCGAAAGCTATATCGGGGGACCCAAGCAGGGCTCCCTTCCCCCTGGCCCCCTTCCCCCTGGCCCTCCCCTTAGGGCCCGGGGGAGGCATCACAGTGCCTGCCACACAGTGCAGAGATTTTCACAAACTCCCATTTCTCAATGGGAGCATGTGCTGCAGTCAGTTTCGACCCGCCTCACAAGCTCCCATAGAGAAATATGAGTTTGCAACCGCACTATGTGAAGTCGCATTGTAATCAGGTGTGCAGAACCGCCGACCTATGGTCGGGTGGTTCCCTCACTGAAACAGTGTCGGTTGGAGGCAACTCCGACCAAAATCAGGCCCAGAGGGGCATTTGTATCATCCATTTTTTTAGTCGCAAATGCTGCGATTCGCAAAAAAGCAGCATTTGCGACAAAAAAAACAGAAAATGCGATGTATGATCAAAGTCGCATCGCAAAATTAGGGAATCACAAAATTTGCAATTCCTTAATTGTGCGTCAGCATTTAAGGAATCGCAAATTGCGAGTCCTTAAATGCTATGTATGGAGCACCCAAGTTGTGCGATTTATCATTAAGAAATCGCAAATTACCACCAACTTGAAGTTGGTGGTAATTTGCGATTTCTTTCACAAATGCCCTTTTTGGCATTTGTAAAGGTGCCATGTGGCGCACATACATGCCCTTAGGGCATGTATGTGCGCCATATGCGCACGCATGTAAATTTCAGGGGTGCATCAGGGTGTCCTTATGAAACCCTTGCACCCTTGAAATTATTCTCAATTTGTGATTCTCAAATTGCGAATCGCAAATTGAGAATAACTTCCCATTCATACCTATGGGCCTCCTGGCCCATAGAAATGAATGAGAAAGTATTCCTTAATTGAGATTCGCAATTTGCTAATCGCAATTAAGGAATATTAAGAAATCACAAAAAAATTGCGATTTTTTTACATACATCCCTTTTTGCAATTCTCAAATAGCGATTTCTAAAAAATCGCTATTTGAGAATCGCAAATGAGGATGTTGATACATATGGCCCTTAGTCTCTTCCAGCCAACCGTCTTCATCCATTGGTCATTCCTTTTGCTGGCAAGGGCTAATATGGTAATGGAGGCCTCCCTAGGCACAAAAATAAAAACAGATTTTTGCATCCAGGCATTTCTTCTACTATTGGTGAGGGACTTGCAGCTTCCACAACAATACAGTGTTACAAAATACTTGGCAAAGTAAAACGAGATCTATTGGCTTTGCCAGTGTTTGTTTCATTCGACTCATTACTGATAATTTGAGGAGGGTCGACACCTTTATATATGGGACATAATATGGCTTTTCTTTGAGGCTGGGAGCATCTTTGTCCCTGTTGCACAGCCCAAACACTCCACAAATCCCTACCTTCGAAATCATGCACACATGCTGCCTGTCAGCTTTTACTCAAACTCGTTTCTGATCGCTTCTGCCTCTGACATTTGACTCTTGCCAAGCAGCCCTCTAAACTTTATTTTCCTCACACTTATCAGTCAGCACCTGCCCCAATGTCAAGCACTCGGTGGCACAACTGGGGCACTTCAGCGGCTGCTATCAAACTACACTCTGCTCTACATACAAGTCACACCATGCAACACTTTCAATTCTATTCATGCCTGACCCTCTCTGCCTTGAAAGTGAGAGGTAATGTTGCACTGAGCCCCCAGTACTGGTAAGCATATGTTCTATAAGCCACAATGACAACTGGTTGTATTAGGGAGAGGTATGGCGCATGGGCCAGAGCAGCTGACTCCAGAGTGCAGGGCTCATGGTTCGATCCCTGAATACGACGGCAGCTCAGCTCAACATCATGTGACGCTGGCCAATAGCTCACTTAATCTCCCCGACATCCTTCAGTGCCTTGAAACCTTAAGGAGTGATATGTTTGCGCTTTACAAGTAGGATATATATTATTATTATGCTCAAAGTGGCAATCTCTCTGGCCAGAGTGGCAGGTCTCGGCTGTGTTGAGGAGCACTGACAGATTACTGGATGGGAAATGTTTATACTTTACTCATTGTGGTGCTGCAACATCATGCAGGCGCTTTACACCTGGCACAGGGACCTGGTGTCATATGTGTAGCATGATGGCAATTGTAACATTGCACGTTCAGATGAGCGATGCCTACATGTGAACACTCTCTTGTCTTTCTATTTCCCTTGTGCTACTACTGTTTGCACATTTCTATTCTCTCTAAGCCAACATGAATTTTTATGGCATCCAGCCAACTTATCTGAGCTTATTGATACAAAAAAGTGTAATTCTTATAATGACCATCAAACTGCAACATTTAATATTTATTGCAAGAAGGCCTGGGAAGCAAAGTGAAAAAGAAAAAAAAAGTCGCATAATGAAAATCAATGGGAAAGTACCCAGGCAGGAAGTAAAATCAATATGATATACAATCCACCTAAAATGTAGCCAGAGGGAACACGTATATATTCTTCCCTAATTACAACGACTCACAGATACCACTGGGAGCTGCTGGAAGCCCACTCTGTACAGATGGAACAAATACTACCCATGTCTGCTTTCGAGTGTGCACATTTTCAACATAATGTGGGCCAACGAATGTTTTGAAATGTATTCAGTTGAAATAAAACGTATTTTTTAGGGTGATCTATGGCCTCTGTTGTGTGTGGGGAACATTGAACTATCTTTAATTCTGTTGCTTCTGATTTTTCAATACTTGCTATCAGTCTTTTCATCCCTCCTCGTTGCTTTAAATCAACTGAATATATCACATATTAAAAGCTATGGAACAAATTGTTCCCAACGGAAGAAAACAAAAACTAAAGGTGGAATTATATTTCAGTATGTTAACTTTTACAATAAATCATTTTTGTTTAAAACAATTAACTAATTGGGTACTTAAATCAGAGTTTGGACTTTTTTTTTAAAGATGTTTCTTTTGAGCAATTTTTAGAAATATCCTTCTGGTCTCAGATGAACAAACTTTCTGTTTCAAAAATAAATCAGACGTACTCAATGGCTTCTCTTACTGGGCAGCTGAATGTGGTCACGCCGTCTCTGTGCTCATCTGTGCTGGCGTCAGCTGCTGAGGACTCTGGTCTCTTTGTTGTGGGGATGGGGGATCATGTGGCCTCCTTGTCCTGGCACCATGGGCTTGTACCTAAAGGGTCATGTCGCCACTATTATTGAAGTTTATATCTCCCAATCCATCCCTGCTGCCACTCCTCAACTTTGCGCTTTACATCCGTGGGCTCTTGCTGCCCAATCCAAGATGGAGTTTCTTTTCTTTCCTGTTAGCAACTTGGCATCCATATCAGGACCAACTATTTAATCCCAGCGGTCTTTCTCTCGAATGTGTTGCAATGCTTTCAGGTTTAAAGTTGGCCTGTTTTAACCCAATTATTTTCCTGTTCTCTATTTTTCCTTGTTCCATTCTTGAGTCCTGGTTTATGGTACGCTATTGTTTTCTGCAAACTTCTGGAGGTTTTTTCTGCCTTTGGCATTTTTTCCTCTGTGGTATTTTTCTTCAAAATACACTATGTCAGGTTGGGGTACTTAATCACTGGCTGGCACAGTGGCCTCCACCTGAGATCCCCCCAACTTCAAGTCCAGAATATACACACAGGAACTCCACACGACCTGCACATGACACCCAAAACAGAAGCATTATGGGGCCTATTATGATGTCACCGTCTCAGAAATGGGACCGACCGACGTCCGGTCGGCGGTCCTGACCGCCTCATTATAATGCGATCGAACACTGTTCGGTTGCATACTCCCATTCCACTATGGGAGCTTGTGTTTTGGCCGTAAACCTGCTGTAACACAATCTCCCATAGAGGAATGGGAGTCTGGGTTCATCCCTGCACCGTGTGGCAGGTGCCAGGATGAACATGGGGGCACCATAGATGCCCCTCGGCCCCCAACCAGAGGTTGCAGAAGCAAGGGGACCCTGCCAGGGGTCCCCATACTCGCTCCAACAAGCTTTTAATGTAGGAAAGCCCGACATGGAAAGATGCCGGAGACTGAGTATCATAGTCCAAGGGCAGAAAGGCTGCCCTTTGGGATTACGAGCCAGCCTCCGACTGGCAGAATGGCTGCTTGAGCCCGTCTGAAACCAGCCGTAATGACCGGCCCGTTTAATTTCTGACCACCAGCATTGTAATGCGCCGGTTGGAAATTAAACCGAGATGCGGCCCCCTAATCTTCAAATGTATAAACCTCAAAATTCTAGAGAAGAAAAATCTATTTTAAGTTACATTGGGAAACAGACTTGAAAGTTTAACTACAAATACATGTACACTATTTGGCTCAAATTATTTATAATTTGAAAGACTGTGTCTATAACTCAGACATGTATTAAAGAAACCTTGATTTACTCCCATTCATTTCCACAAAATTATTTCAATTTATGAATAAAAATGTCAGTCATGGCAATCTGAATTATCTTTGCCATTTACTGTGAAACAGTTGATGAATTCTGGAAAATAGTATTGGGAAAGAGTAATGAAATATGAGGTAGGAAAATATCTTTATTTCTTACCAACAATTTTAATTCTTGTTCACTATTACTTCTGATGAGGGTTGTATAAATTACTGAACTGATGATTTGCTTAATGCTACATTTCATTTCAATCTTTATTTCGACAAAAATTTGTCATAAAAGAATCACAGCAATAAAACATTTAAAATGATACAATATAATACAATATTATTAAAACAGGAAATAAGAGCACAAATCCATGGCCAATACATTTTTACTACTACAAGTCGTATTTTAGCTACTGCCCTTCTGGCATTGAAAGACCAACACCAAGGTATCTCTATAACTGTAGGTTCATTGTCCCTGATTATGGATTGTTACAGCTATCCAACAAATTGCCCTCTAGTAGACGACTACTAAAAATCTTCTTTTTTCATTTTGTTCATAATCTAATTTTTAAATATTTAACATTTTTGATTTGTTTAAAAGGATAGGTTTCTGATTTCCTTATTACGTTTATTTTCTAAATTTTAGTAAATGAAGTACCCAAGCCCCCATAAATGTAATCAATATATTGAGAGTTTGCTCTCAGCTATTTTTCATGGTCTTTTACTTTAAAATGGTTAATATTCATACACTGAATTTATTCTTAATATTCACATAGTAATGGCACATGTAAGTGCATATTTATTGTTTTCCCATTTTTAAATCTCTTTTCTCATGTTCTTTCTTATTTATTTTATTTCATTTACTATATTTCAATTCCAGTAGGACATTATAGTTTTTCAATTTCAAACCTATATTCTATTCATTTCATACTCATTAATATTCAATATTTATTTCACAGATACCTATGCAGAACAAACATTTTCAAATATTTTTTTAAACAATACTGAATTTAAATAAACTATGATTTCAATAATGATTTCACATGATATATTACGGATTAATTGTGTTTTACAAATTCTAGTAAATGCTTACATTTTACTCTTGCACTGCAACAAATGCAATAAAATCTATCTAAATTAAAAAAGACACATGGTTTTGAACCAAACAGCTTAAAGAAAAGAATGATTTGATCTAAAAATGACATGTGGATCACATGGAATTCAAAGATTTTGTATGGTTCTTTGTGGTCACAAGTACCCACCTCAAGAGTCCTTCAGACTATTTGACCTGTGCTTTCTTCCAACAACACGATGGCCCAACCCACCATGTTTGATCACTGATATGTTTGAAATATCTCAGGCTTTTCTTTTCTGAAAATATCCAATTTTGGTGTTATGGAGAACTTTGGACCTACAACATGGAATACTACAATGCAACTCCAGGGGATGTTCATTTATCAAATGGATTCCCAGATCACACACAGACATCATACTATTTGCTCTACCTTATGGTACCAGACTATAGTTGACACCACAATATCTTCTGACATAAATATATGCTTCCTAAACAATGTTTACATAATAATAGCTTTAACGGTGCTAGTAGTAGAAAATCTGAATCCAATGGGCCAATATTTTTGTAACAATATTTAGGACACAGTATTTCTGTCAAGTGATATTTCTGTAAATGACATTCTGACATAAAACCACTTAATCTGCTATAGGTGTTACTTGATCCATTCAATCTTCGTTGTCATCAATGTGTGAACAAGCTCATGTTGTGTCATGGATTGGAAATTTTTAGAAAATTCAACATCAACCAATTTTTCATACACATTCGAATGAGGGTTTCAATAAGTATTACACAGAAAAGTGTGTGTTCAGCAGGGGACTAACAATATGGTGTCTGAAATACCACAGTCGGCTTAATGTTCTTTATGTAAACAATATCACCACCAGAAAAGGTCAGGACTGCATTATTTGGGGACAGTGAATAAAGCGAAGTGAAAGGTACCACTCATCTCTATCAGACACAGCAAAGAACATATGAAACTGTTCAGCAACAGCTCTAGTAACACCTCTACTAGAGTGGAAGGCGAACCGGGTACTCGCTATTAAGGAGACAAACTGATTTGAGTGAACGACCCCTCAAAATAGATGCCAGTTTCAGAGACACATACCAATGGGAGGCCTTCTTTAACGAGGGCCTGCTTTAATAAGAACTCACCAAGGAGATACCTCTTTCAACGAAGAATCCTATAGTGAGATACCGGATTCAACTACACTTCCTTCAATGAGAGGCTTACTTTAAATGAGGCTTCTTTATGAGACATCTCCTTCAATAAGGCTTGCCCTAATGAGATACCTGTGTCAACGAGACCCTCTCCAGTGAAACACCTGCTTCAATGAGACACACGCGACTCACTGCTTGCATCAAACGAGATTTCAAGAAACAACAGTCCCAAATATATAATAGTGAACGATAGACGATAAACAGAACATGTATTGCAAAAACCATGTTTTAATAAGGGAAACTAAATAAGCAATTTCCAAGTGCATAAATGACAGTGGTTTGCACAAAACGTCTTTGGGGCTCAGACAAAAGTGATACAAATACACAATAAGCGTATTACAATTTACACAATTTATAAGCAGCCTGTATATTCCATCTAATTTTTAGAACAGGTCTGCTTAGTTAATTGAAGCTGTTTCGATCCACATATATAAAAGGGGTCATCGTCAGGATTTGAATCAAAGTCTGCCTGAGACAGTTTGGAGTCAAATCTTACTGACGTATATACAGTGAGTAAACTCTATTAAGGGAATGCAGGTGCATCTGCAAGAATAAGGGAGAGGAACATTAAGAGGATTCGAGAGAAAGAGTCGTAGAAGCACATGAGGTGCGGCAATGACAGCATACTTTTTAGAATTGTCCTATTTGGGCACACAAGGCAGTAAATTAGTGAAAACTAGGACCCAAGAAGGACGTCGTGTCTGGGCTCATTAAATTCCAGAGTGACCTTTTAATGTTTTTTTAACATGCGCTGTGATGGGGACTTTATTATAGCCTTATAGCCCGCCGTAGAGGGCTATACCGGCTATTAAAGGCCCTCTCGGAGAGGGACTTTAATAGCGGTATAGCCCATCTACGAAGGGCTATAAGGCTATTAGAACATTGTCACTAGAGGACAGAATGTTCTAACAAAAAAACAAAGCCTTTTGGAAGCGTGAGGGGATTGGAATCCCCTCAGGCTCCCTGAAGCCTTTGTTCAAGGCCAGAGCTGTGAACAAAGAAACATTGGAATGATGGAGCTCCAGGCTTATACCAGCCATTATAAGCCCAGAGCACTCCATTGTTTTCAATGGAGTTCCCAACATTCCAATGTTCTAATAACTCTTACATATATATATCGATAGGATATATATATATTCTTTCAAAACCTAATTCTTCTGCTTGATTCCTCAGTTTGAGACCATTACTGCCCCTCGCCCTCCAGTAAAGCACAGTTTCAGCATCACTACACTGTATCAAATACATTGATCCTTTAAAAAGTATAAGTTGTATTATTTTCAGTTAGTAACTGATTACATCAAAAGATTATAAGGCATATTTTTGCCAACTGTTTTAAAGTATTTTTACGAAGTGGGGCCTAGTTTCCATGCAAACACTGTCAGCCTCATTTATACTTTGCCACTTATTGCGGCCACCTTTCGTCCATTGTCGGCTCATGCAAAGTTAACGAGTCTGCATGGGCCGATATAGGTTGTGCACTAAATTTAAAGCTAACCACATCATTAATACAAGGTGAGGTGTTCTGGCGCTTTATGCCCCGAATGTAAGTGCACAAAGTTTGTGGATATTTTCCACACACAGAGCTATGTCGTTTAAGCATGCAAGTGTACGTGGTAATTTTCTTTTTTTTAATGTGTTTTTGGCGCTGAGTGGTATGCGCAGCCCAGGGGACTACTCGACCATCTTCCTTCCTGGCTCGGTGACTATTGAGCAGTGTAGAGACAAAGATGGGCAGCTACACACGCCCATCTGCAACGCATGGTGCAGCTGTGGTGTCAAGGGTGCAGCGTTGCCCCAACTGGCCGCCATGCTCCTGCCCAAGGCCTGGAGGCCTTCTCAGCACGTGCATCCATCTGGAGGATGACTGCAGCTGCGTGATCTGCGGCGACCGTGGCAAGCAAAATATGTACCTACACCAAGACCGCCACCTCGACCCATGAGGAATTATAAGGGGATCCACCTCCATTCTCTATGCTTCGTCAAAGTATAAATGGGAGTTTGGAGGCAAAGGTGCGATGATAAAGTGTAATTAAAAAAGGAATTTTTTCCTCACGTGCCACTCAAAAAGCCCACATTTTTGTGCACATTTAACCATCTTTTCCCTGCTGGTGTGCACATGGTTTAAATATGAGGAAAAAAAGCAAAGCCAAAACGCACTTTACACGGTTTCAACACTTCAGCAGGGTATAAATGAAGCTGTAAGTGCAAGTTTGGATTTACAATCCATCACACAATGTACGATTTGTGTTGGGCTGTAACCAAAGTTTGCAATGGGCTGTCTTTCATAACTTTGTGTCAAGAGGGTGTTCCATGGAGGTTCCCATGACCATCCATGGGTTTTGATGTAAATCCCTATCTACAATGAATTATAGATAGGGAGTTGCACCAAAATTCTGCGTCTCACACAGGCTGGCGTAACAAGCTAAAATATTTCAATTTCTCCTTGTCTTTCCATCTCTGCATATGTGCTGCATTCTATAGCACACATACAAAGAGGGAAATGCCTTAAATATAGTTTCTGTACAGGAAGGGACCTCTTCCTTCACAAAATCACAACACAGACACCCTTGAACTATGGCGCCTGGGTGTCTGTATTGGCATATGGCAGTTTAAAAAGCAACAGTGAAGGGAGAGAGCAGAACACTGCCACATATTAGTAGATATAGCATTTTTCGGCGGGAAACATCCTTTACGACGCAACTTTTACCACGCAGTGCCTTTACAACGCAGGTTTTTCAACGCAAGTCATTACAACGAATTGCGCTGGGGGGGGCGCTCTAGGATAGGTAATAGTTTAATTTACTATCCAACACCTTCCCTACTATCCACGGGGACTGGAGTTGGAATAGTAAATTAAACTATTCACTATCCATCACCCCCCATCCAAGTCGTTGTAACGACTTGCGTTGAAAAACCTGCGTTGTAAAAGCATGCGTGGTAAAAGCATGCGTTGTAAAAACGTACATCCTTGTTCGGCTCACTCCGGTGTAACTTTACTTGCTACGTTGCTTTGCGTGATTTCTTTGTAATTCTGGGCCTAAGTCAATTATGAAAATACCAACACATCTCTCTTAAGATGTTAGACTGTGGTAAATAGTAGATCTTCTTAAATAATTATTGGTGCATTGAACATAGCTTTATTAGGAATACAGAACATTTTTATACAGCCAATCTCAACATCACCACTAAGGCTCTGAGTTTGAGGGGTATATGGAATTTGACACACTGGTTAAATTTGATACCCATGGCTATGAATTAATTGGGTACGATAAAAATACATCTTATAAAGCTGACTATCTTTATACCCAAAACCACAGGCCAACAAGAAGCGTCTGATACCAACACACAAAAGAACACATTAGGCAGAACATTTCACATGCATGGTCTACAGTGGGAAATCAGAGGCATTTGGAACACGTAGAATTACACAAAAAATGTGCTTCATTTGTGCCTTCCTAACTGCTGATATATTTGGAAATATTTGTACACCACCACCAATGTGTCTGGATAAAAAGGAAATTTAAAGGCACCTTTATTGCTAATTCACCTTTAGAACTCCAGCATGGTTATTTTGGGGGTATCCCGTGCCCCTTCTTCCACTACCTATGAGGACTCAAGGACTGAAGAATCTGGCTGAACTAGTTGACTCAGATGAGAAGGATTGATTGCTCAGGGCAAAAAAAGGTTTTATGTTTCCAGGAACATGTCACACACTTGTACGTGTGCACAAACTTCCAGCGGCCGCGCTGTGCCTCCATCGCTCTCCGTCTCACGTGAGCTCTTCAGCAGCCCTGGACTCGGGGAAACCCAGGCTGACAGCGACAGGCAGTAAACGCCAGCTCAGGCCTGCATCGGCTGGCAGCAGGGATTAGCGAGCAGAGGCCCGGGTGCCAGCCAGGCGGCCAGGGGGCGACGCGTCACCCTCCTTGGGCGAGGAGCGCCAGAAAATGCAACGAGGTCATCCATGGCCATACCCGAGGGGCCAGGCAGGGCCAGGCTGAGCTGATGCCCGGAGCTCCTGCCTGGCTTAGAACCACCCTTCAATTTATCATTTTAGGAGGCCACATAATTTGAATTCTGTAACAAAATCAGATTCCTGGTTATTTTTCGTGTACTATAGTGGAAGATCATTCACTAATTCTCTTGTTGCTTAACTATTAAGTGTTGCTATTACCAACCTCAATATTACTCGTGTTATTGATCTCACAGGACTGAAAGACCAAATCAAAATCCTGCTGAGATTCAAATGTATGATTTACACGCATCAAATAGATGCATGCGTCGAACCAGAGCTTAATGAGGAAAAATATTCTTAACACAGGTCACTACTACATTTTTTACTACAAGGGCTAATCAGTACTACCAGATTTCAAAAGAGAGGGTTAAATAAGTGCAGCTAATTTAAAAGAAATATCAATACATTATTGTTCCAGAAGGTAAGGCTTTAAGTGGGCAGGGTCCCTCTGGGGCCCAGCGTTACAAATATAACAGACATGCCCCAAGATAGGAAGTTGCCAAGCAATCTTCTTCTGGCCTTGGCTTGGATAGGCTCTATAAAGGAACTCCTGTTTACTAAAGTCTCAGACAGACTTGGGAGAAGCAAGTGTTTCCAATCCAAGGTGAACACGGCCATTGGGGCCCACCAGTAGGGGGGGGGGAGGGGGGAAGCACTGACCACAGACAGAAAAATATGGTGTGACAAAGGCCGCTTTATTGGAAGCAGGTGCACCCTAACAATTTCCCAACCTTGGCCTGTGCCGGACAAAACTAAACCTCACTAAGTATTAAACTGCCTAACAGCCCCCCACCCCTAAAAGGTTCCCCAAAAATGCAATATAAACACAACATCCCCCTTTGCAACATGCCCCCTACCTAGTTACTTATAACTTGACCTCAGTGTCCCCATCACCTGTCAAACAGCCCAGGCCTCCTGCAGTACCCTCTCCCTTTTTTACTAGGAAAAAACGCCACCACTAGCGCAGCACACCAGCACCTGTTCCAGCGACACGAGAACCGTCCCCGACTACCAGCAATCCTCCGATGCACCAGCTCCCAAGAAAACCCCTCTGACCAACTAACTTCCCCCGCACCATGGAGACCCAGCACCAAAATATAGGGAGGGAGGGTGGGAAAAAAGCTCAAGACCCAACCGTCCCTTGCCCGGCTGCTGTGTCACTGCCACTGAAATGGTGGACAGTGACACAAAATGTCCGCCCTTATACTCCCCCCAGCCCAACTAGCCCAAAAGCAGCCCAAGGTCCCACCGCCAGCTCAACCAGCCCAATTACCACTATGTTGTTATCCTGTGCCCCTCCCCCCCTTCCCCCTACTGGCTCCAAAATCCCCCGGGGCAGGCAGGCCTCCCGCTGGTCGCCCCCCCCCCCCAAATCCCCATTATCGGCATTAGAGAACCACACTCGAAAGAAGGTTAAAAAAAAATCCCTACTTTGTCCTCCAAACGGTTTCTATTTCCTGTTTTGAAATTGAGGCACAAACAAAAGACAGAGAAGATGGACAATCTCAGCCACAAAATGGTTTGGTGATGTTGAACAGAAGTGTGAAGGCCCCCATTATTTATTTAAAAGAAGAGGCTACTTGGTTTGTCCAAATAGCTCAAACACCCCTAGCAGCACAGGCCGTCACCTCTTATGGTGTGCCCTTAGCCACGGTTCAAAGGCCATAAACCTTTGTGAGGGTTTGGCATCCCAGGCAGAGGCCATGATAGGGGGGGGTGTGGCTAAACTGTTTGCTAGGGCCGGTTTCGGATGATTTTGTTACAGGGGACCCGATATTGCCGCCCGGGTAACAAAAACGGCCCCCAGGGGCCCAAAACTGGCCCCCACCCTGGCAGCTGCCCGGGTAAACACCCGGTGCCCGCTACAGCCAGTCCGGCCCTGGCTGTTCCCCTGTCCCAGGAGAACCAACACAATATTTTTTTTTTTACCTCTCGACACGCTGGTTACCAGAGGATTATGAGGTGTACCCCGCAGTCACCCTCAGAAATGAGGAATTAATAAAGAAATTGCTAATTCTGCATACAGTTACTTTGGTAGATCCTCATTTTCCCATAGAGTTTCACCTGGACATTTCACCTGCTTAGAACAGATGAAGTCCCTGGGACATACACATAGCAAAGTATTTTATTCCTATATGGTCAATATTCCTGTTACCGATCCCATCAGAATTATAAGGTCACTAGTAATGTGGCCCTAAACCTTCTAGGATGTTAGATTGTCTGATATCAATATTGTATATTACAGTCCAACTTGCATAGTTTTAAGCCCCTCTACTAAAAATCCCAACACCCTAAAATTGATACCTTAACCATCCCGAAGAGAGCCGAAATAAGCAACATGTAGTATTCTAATGCACCAATTGTTGCTTCACTGTATAAAAGCCCATCTCTAATATCATTGTGATGTATCTAGTCATCTCTCATGAAGAAATGACACAGCTGATCAGCTGTAATAAGTTATTACAGTTGAGTTCTGACAACTCAATGCCTCCTACCAGAGCCAGTAGTCAAGGTGAAAGGCAACTCACAGAGCATAATTACAGCTGCAGTTTAAACAATAAAAACACCTGGCTTTCCGTCTAAAAAAAAGTGATCAACAGAACAGAGATACTTATCGCCGACCTATTTATTTTTGCATGATTTAGGTAATTATAGTAAAGATGGAAATTTTACAGGTTTCAACACATTCTGAGCTAGAGCATTTTTTTAAATCTGACTTACATTATACTGATTAAAATACACTTTAGCAACAAATATGTAACTGTTTTTAGTGTATTTCATTTTTCACTTCAGAATATTCATGTCTGCAAATAACTTACTTCTTATAAAAGAGCAACACACCAAGAATTTAAGAAGTTTGTCGGAAGGGTGATGGTGGGGCCTTGTATAATAAGGAAAAAACGTACCCCTGAAATAAATTGTAAAGGTATTGCAAATCACCTCTGACAGAGTTCTATGACCTTATAAAGGAACTTGGGATTTCCTACCCAGTCCTTTAAATGGTCATGGAAAACCTTGGTGACTTGCTATATTCTCATAATGTGCGTCAGGGTACCACATCCGTACTTGGAACCAAAACCAGCCTTGGCAAACAGCTCGACCGGCCCTGCAAGGGGGCAGGGGGTTGGGGGAGGTGCTAGTTGGAAGCACAACTCCAGTTTCACCGCTGTATCGTTTGTTCCAGTGGGCCGATATAGCAGTTATGCTGTAAAACCGGCCCCTGGTAACAAAAACAACCTTTCAGGGGTCCAAAACTGGCCCCCACCCTAGCGGCCACCGGGGAAACATCCAGTGCCCCCTACAGCCAGTCCAGCCCTGCAGGGTACTATATCCCAAAAGTAGTAGAGGATTGAATCAGCATCACGTTTGTGACACAGTAACCCATCTGCCAAACTCCAAATCGGCTCCATAACTACGATTTCGTGAGTGAATTTAGCAAGCAATTCACATTTTCAGAAGGAATAGACTGAGGTCAGATATATTGATTAATGGCTGACATTTCAAACCTCCCAGATTTCAGGAGGCAAGACTAGCTGTAATATGAATTTATGAAGGAGACGTTTTTGAAGCATTATTTGCCCATATTGATTGTACTACGGAATATCGACAGGAAAGAATACTGTTATATGGATATTGAGGAATAAAATATCGTAGAGGTAGGAGCATAGATGAATGTAGGGATTTACTCTTCTTAGCTCCACATCTACGTATCTTGAAGATATACAGAGGGACAAAAATCTGAAAAAGTAAGTTTGTATAGATTTTGTATACATAACTCCACATCTATGAACCTTGCAGATATATATATATAGAAATATATATATCTTCAAGGTACGTAGATGTCGAATTATGTATACCTTGAAGATATATATATATATATATATATATATATATATATATATATATATATATATATATATTATATCTTGAAGATATATATATGTATATATATATATATATATATCTTCAAGGATGGTAGATGTGGTGGAGTTATGTATAATTAATCTATACAAACTTACTTTTTGAGATTTTTGTCTCTAGATATCCATTCACTTTTTTTGTCCAGTCCATATTCTGCCAGAGATATTCACAACCTACACCATAACATCATCTATGTACCTTGCTTTTCATCGTTGTAGACAAACCAGTCAGACTAGAACCCGAAGCTAAGGAGCACAAAGGCCTAACTAATATAGGGTGAAAAAAGGCGGAATGCAGATTTGCAAATGGAAAATGCCTTCGAGGGAAGATGCCATATGCTCCTCTTTCTAAACCACTATAGACACACACATATACATATCTCCATACAGCAAATTACTTTTTTTACAGGATCACGTCTACAAGAATCTTCGAATTTCTTAAGGCAATTTCTGCAACTTAGACCATGTCAACCTCTCCAACAGCAAATGAGTGAGCTCAGCAGAACTCATTCTAAAACAATCTTACATTTAATTAACAAACAAGCACTGGCAAAACCAATGGGTCTGGGTTTATTCATCTGCTAATAAATGCTGTGTAAAAAAATTGAATACATCAGGAATGGACTGAGGCAGCTGTAAAAAAATCACTTGTGCAGTTTAATGGAATCATTCAAGTAGAAGTAATAGGATACACCTAAATAGCCAATAGCATCAGATGAGAGATGAATGCTTCGCTGGTCATAGCCAGGAAGTGATTGACAAAGTCTCTAGCCAATGGCTAAAAAAGGCTGATCTTTGAAAGAGCCAGACTCAAAGCCCACTTTATGTATAGTGTTAGCAATAGGTCTGTTTGACAGCTTTGCTGTCAAAACCATAGTCTAAAAAACATGTTTTGATGAGCTCATGGAACCTTTTATATGCCCAAAGTCAATTAAACAAGCACCAGTGAAATGGTAATTACATGCATTTAGCAGGCATGATGGCCCAGCGGAAAATGAGGTGATCTGCAGGTCATGAGTTTGTAAACTTGCTATGGTGATCTTCCATTCTCCTGAGCTCAGTAAACTGAGTACCATTAAACTGAGTAACTGCAACAAAAGTTAGTTATAGCACTTAAACATGTCAGAGGCAGGTAATTAAGGACAAAAAACATAGCTATTATTCAGCTCAATATGGACAATTCAGTTTGTAGTATGTGCCAGATAAGTGTTTTGCTTATTATTATCTTGCTTCTCTGTAATCATACCTCGTTATACTCAAACACAACTTTGGCAATGCTTATAAGTCAGACCCACAGGAATGTTATATGGTAATGTGAAACATTACAAGTAAATATGGCCAAGTTGTAGACCGCGATGGCCGTGTAGCATTGAAGCTCAGCCAGCATCCTCACAATCCTGGCTATATTCTGACTATCCTTGCTGGAAAGCCACATGGTCGCTGCTGCACTGTGGTCCACCTTGCTGAGGGGTAGAGTGGCGCAGACGGTGCCAAAGTCATCCGGACCTGCTGCCTTGCTGTTGAGGCCCTGCTGCGGGCTAGCCTGGCTCTGCTGCAGCTGAGAGGGATAGCTCTGGAGGTGCAGCTGATTCCGAGACGTGCTGTGCAGCCAGACTGCCGGAGTTCGTGTGGGCCTGGGGGAAACCTGGGGCTCATCCCCAAGAGACCCGCTGGTGCCTGGCCAGGGTCGCCTTGGCTGGAGGAGCGACCTGTGGAAAAGCCTGAGCTGAAGGCTGAGGCTCCATTGGACCATGCCTGCTGCTGTGAGAGGCGTGGGCCAATGGCGGCTAATAGCCTCCTGCTGCTGTGAGAGGCGTGGGACAATGGTGGCTAATAGCCTCCTTCAGCAGGCCGGGCCCCGCATTCACTCTCCGAAAAGACCGGCAAGTGGCTTCCTTGACTTCTCCGGCAGTGTCACCCTCCTAAAATAGTTACAAACCCTCATTCATCTTAGCTTGTAGCACTGATTGCAGGAGTGTAACTGGCCCGGACCTGATTGTTATTCAACCTTACACTAACAGCTGACTATATTCCGTGGCGATCCAAGTAGCGCCGGCTAAACTCTGACAAAACCAGACCTCCTGGCACTGGTCCGAGCCCGACAAAGGCAGAGGGAGCCCTACATGGGACGCTCCTGCTGTGGCACTGCCTGGCACAGGTACCCTCATGACAGAGTTGCAAGCGGGCTTCAGAGCCCTAGACGGCCTATTTGACAACTTAGATTAATGGCTAGATGCTATGGGTGAGTGCCTGGAATGTCATGTACGGAGGCTTGACACTGTTGAAGGCAGAGTCTCGGACTTTGAGGATGGGGTGGCTCAATCGGCCAAAAAGCTAGACCACATGGAAAGACTCCTGAAAATGATTGCAATGAAAAATTAGGATTTACAGGGTAGAAGAAGGCGTACCAACATCCGCATTTTAGGGAGACCTGTATCTACAACCACTGGACGCCTTGACCAGTTTGTAGAACAACTCCTGTCAGACATGTTTGGCAAAGAATCTTTCACATCAACATTCATGGTCTAGAGGGCCCACCACTCTCTTGGACTGCGCCCGAACCTGGGATGCCCACTGAGACCGCTCATTACTCGCCTCTGGAACTTCAAGGACCGTGATGCAGCCCTTCGTCTGGTGAGCAAAAAAGGTCCGCTCAGCTGTCAGGGATCCTCCGTCTCTCTGTTGCCAGACTTTACCGCGATGGTCCAGAACGCTCGCTGAAAATACGCCAGTGTTAATGCTACAGTGCTCAATCTGGGTCTTTGATATGAGATGGCTGCCCAACTTCGAGTAGAGGTGAATGGCAAACCATGCTTGTTTGACACTCCAACAGATGTGCAGGACTTCTGTCACCAATACTCCGAGGAGCGTGCTGCGCTGTGGTGCAAATCCCCTGGAAGATCACCACCAGACGTCCACTCCAGCGCCAGCACAGATTTCTTTTCTACTGGCTGATTTCCCCGGCCCTAAAGTGAAACTAACTATACATTAGTTGTGCAGAGGACTCGTGCACATTGAATTTTTGTTACTGGCTGCCTTGAAAATGCCTTGGATAATGTTTATTTTTAAGTATATCATAATGCTCTTTTTTTCTTCCTATATGATGTGGGGACCCGACGTGGCATTGCCACTCCAGAAGTGTGATACACACAAAGTTGATCTGTTATCACTTTATGTTGAAAGAGTTTATGTCCTTAGTGTCATGTCGTGTATAGCAGTCTAGTGTTTGGGGATAGACCCGTGAGAGGAGCAGGAAAGGGAGGAGCAGGAAACGGGGAATGGGAAGTTAGTTATGAGTAGGACAGACACGAATAAAGAAGTGTCGAATACTACTCCTGGCTCCTGTCCTATTTGGGGGGGCATGACAATGGCGACGAGGGTGGGATAATGCTGAAACCCACATCTGCCCAAAACCCCTGCCGTCCGTGAACGGCCCGAGACCTGAGAGCCTGCAGCCTGTGTCAGCGCCGAGTGCCAGAAGCGCGAAAACGAAACGCGCTACACGTCGCGCCTGAATGCTGCCCCATGAACTTAACTTGAAGTCCTGGCAAGTGAGCCAGCTCCATGATCAGGTGATTGTGTGAAGCCCGACCAGCAAGCGCTGTTGAGCGCTGAAGCCGCCTGAAGCCGAGCGCTGTGTGGCGCCCAAAATCGGGAGCTCACCCCCTATGCGTGAGACTTGGCATGCAGTTGCCGAGTGAGCGCGCGACCGAGGAAAGTGAGGTGGGAGCCCACCCCGACCTCACCTGGATACTGCAGCACTGCAAGGGTGAAGGGACCTGGAGAAGAGTTGCTGCCTCTGCGACCAGCGGTCGGTGAGTCCTGGATGAATCAGCACTGACCGGAATGAATGGAAAGGAAGTCTCGTGTGAACTGAGACTTCAGTGTCGGCGGCCATCTTTAAGTCAGGCAGCCCATAGAGACACCCCTGTTCAAATGCCTAAGCAGCCATTTTCAAGTCAGGCAAGCAGAATTTGGAATTGAGCATTCAACAGACATCAGAAACAAGCATTGGCGCACAGAATAAACAAACACTGTAATAGCAAACATAATAAGCACATGCAAATGCAAGAGACAAAATAAGAAAATAAGCACGAGCAAAAGCAACAATAAAGTGAAAGAAACACAAGCGACTGCGAGAGAAACTCAAGTAAACGCAAAAGGGAAAGATGAAAATAAACACAAGTACAAACGTCAAGTGGTGAAAGGAACAAAAGTGACCAGACACACAACAAGCACAAGCCAATACAAAACCTCGAAGTACAACAAACACAAGCAAATGCGGATCCCGAAACACAATAAGCACGAGCCAAGGCAAAGTGTGAAGCAAGTACAAGCAAATGTAAGGCGCGATTACAAAGAACGCAGATAAATACAAGTCACGCATGCAACACTCAAGTCAATACCAAGCGCAAAGGCAACAAGCACCAGCTCATACAAGCCCCAGGTGCACCAAGCCTGAGCAAATGCAAGTCCTGAATGCAACAGGCATAAACGAATCCCGGGTTCAGAGTAAGTTCCAGCGCTAAGTGAAAACAAGCGATTAAAATCAAAGAGGAACTAAATGTACATAAGATTTCGACTGCAGAGAATTCTAGAATAACGCGGAAAGCACAAGGGAACAGTTTCGTGACGGTAGCATACTAGGACTCTCCTCCGCCATGTCAGTGAGAAAAGGAAAACACAAACCCAATATCTGCATTGAGGTGCCACCCCCAGTGACACAGACCAGTGACCAGAGTCTGGGTTCTAGATGGACTAGGTGGCTAGAATCATTAGATGCATTTCTTGAAACAACCGGAGAGGGAAGAGATAGCAACCGTTTACTGTTACTACTTCGGCTGGTGGGTCACGAAGGTCGACGTCTAATCAGGACGTTCTCAGCAAAGGACACAGAGACTTATAGAAAACTCAAAGAGACGCTACGCACTCACTTCAACACACAGGAGAGTGTGGATCATGAACGCATCGCCTTCAACGCGGCACGGTAGGAACCCAGAGAATCATTACCAAACTTCATAATAAGGCTACAAAGTCTAGTGCACCACTGCCACTTCAACACATTTACAGACGAGGAAGCAGTTCGACTCCGGGTGATTGAAGGCTGCTCAAAACCTGAAACAAAACGCAAGATCCTTCAAGGGCAGTTCTCGCTAAAAGAAATCATCAGGAGGGCTGATGTTGGAGAGCGGGTTAAAGCAAGACAATCGGCAAAAGAACTGCACCTGAATGCAAGTCATGAAGATAAAAGAATGGAGACGCCTATCATGTCTCTGGAGAAAGCCCAGGAAACAAACAAAACCAGAAAGAGGGAGGGCGAAGGCAGAATAGAGACGAGACAACGGAAGAAACCAAGTGACGTGAAACACCCTGAGTCAACCATACGAAAGGCGGTGAAGGATGGTTACGACAGTCTCACTGATACGTCTTCATTGAATCATTCAACAGACACCACAAACGATTCGGATGAAGCCTCAAGTGGGACAGACCACACAAAAGAGACAGATGACAGTCTGCTCAATGGATATGTGGAAAGGACCAAATACAAACGAGCGGACAAGTCATGCCAACTCTGGACACCGGCATACGAGCACACTCGAGCAACCCACTGCCCATCAAATGCTATAGACACTCCTAAAGAAGCACCAAGCAGGAAGACACGTCACACAAGTGTCACTGCCGTTATTACACCTAGCAAACGAGAAGAAGAAACAAATCACATGAGGTGTGGTAAGCCACTCAGGCACCGGAAAGGGACAGGTATGTGCACTAAAGACATCCACGACAATGAGAATACCGGGGACAGACAGTCAATGTCATGTGAGAGAGACGGTGACCAAATGCTCCACGACCAAACCAAAGGAATAAATGCGTGGCTAGCAAATAACCCATTCACAGCAACAACACAAAAGACACCTCAAAATTCACACTCACAAATATATCTTACAGATGACTCTGACTCCAGGAGCATGTCTTCACAGACCACCAGCTCAAGAAATGTATCAGTCAAAACACTCTCAAAGAAACGTTCTCAGAGGAAACCAGCGAAAGGCTCCTCCAATTCAGAAAACGTGTCTGTACGGTCATCTCGATCAACCGAGTCAAGGTCTTTACAACACTCATGGCACCAATCACCAAAATATACAATAAAATCGGAGAACATTCTCCCTGTCCAGAGCAACATATTTCACATCAATAAATCAAAACATTTGATCACCCCACAATACAACACGTCACATCAGGCACAGATATCTCAAGACGTAAAGAACATGCCGGCACCCCTGAAAGGGTTCGCGAGGCTGACTCAACGCGCTGGCAGAAGGAAACCAGAGATACGGGACAGCACCCATCGGGTGAGGAAGAACTACCCTACCACTCAACAAGGAGGGCAAAATGGGTGGACAAGAAAGAAACAAGAGTCCACCAGTCCCAAATGCGAGTGGGAGAGACAAACAGGGCCAACAAATGAGTCCCGAGACCAAACCGGGTCACCCATGTCAGACAGTGCCCTGCTGACCGGTATGCACGACTCGGAACAAGAGGACAGTGCTGCCCCCGACTCAAAGAGACAGAAGGAAGTAAGATCTCGTACAGATGCTCGGAAGAGAACCAGAACACCGTCCACTCCTGAAGGAGATCGAGCGTCAGTCGAACGAGAACTACCAAGAAAGACAGATTGCCGCTATCGAGCTGAGTCACCAACTGTCATCTCACACAAAGCAGCCACGATCGCGTCAGAATCTGTAAATGGGTGGATAACTCGGAAGACTATTGAAACCCGCAACGAATCTGAGAACCAGAAGACCACACACAATACTTCGTACTTTCAAAGGCACACTCCCGCAGTCAAGGATATTCTTGTCGAGGCAGCCGACAGTAGCTCGAACAAAGCAGTGCCCCCAATAGACTATACCTTGCCAGCGCCTGAGAAGCTGACTGAGTCTAAGCCTGGAACGGCAATGTGTCTATGACCCATGCGGACTCCCGCAGACCTGTGCGTGGACAGTCAAGAAACTACAAACATGTTGAGGATGATTATTTTGTTAAGAAAGGGGGAGATGTCATGTCGTGTATAGCAGTCTAGTGTTTGGGGATAGACTCGTGGGAGGAGCAGGAAAGGGAGGAGCAGGAAACGGGGAATGGGAAGTTAGTTATGAGTAGGACAGACACGAATAAAGAAGTGTCGAATACTACTCCTGGCTCCTGTCCTATTTGGGGGGGCATGACACTTAGTAATTTTGTTGGGGTTGGGCTCTCCCTGGAGTAACGAGACCGGGGGTGGGGGAGACTTGATTAGTATTGGGTATGTTTGATGCTTTTGTATTCACAGTTTACTGACAGTGCAACACCACCCGGTCAGCCATGCAATTCTGATCAGGAGATTGGCGGAGGGTGGAGTATCAAGCTTGGCCCTTGAGTGGCTGGTGTCGTACCTCGATCACAGGTACCAGGTAGTGGCTCTGCCACCCTTTAAATCTACACCAGGAGGGTTGGTCAGGGTGTACCCCAGGGGTCAGCCATTAGCCCCATTCTTTTCAATCTTTACCTCCGCCCCCTGATCACGTTGATTAAATCCTTTGGCATAACAGTCACCAATTACGCTGATGACACCCAACTCATCTTCTCCTTTGAGGGTAAGGACGGGGTGTCTCAGGAGGCCTTTCATCGCTGCATGAACACAACGGCAGAATGGCTGGGTAACAACTCCCTGCAGTTTAACAGCGTGAAAACTGAGGTGCTGCATTGGTCCCTGGACCGTATCCCCAGACCACTTCCGCAGGATTTCTGGCCTCCCGACTTCCAGGGCGCTAGCTTGCCCGCTGAATCGGTTCGTAATCTGGGGGTGATGTTCAGTGCTAGCTTGCAGCTTGATGTGTCAGTGAATCGAACGGTGGCCACCTGCATGGCGCTGCTCTGCTCGCTGCGTAAGATCTTACCCTTGCTCCCTGCACAGGCTAGACCAGAGGTAGTGCGGAGCATAATTTTAAGTCGTATTGACTATTTTAACGCACTACTTCTGGGGGCTCCGGCTACTTTAGTTGGAAAACTGCAGCGGGTACAGAATTTTGCCGCCAAATTGGCCCTCTCACGTCGACGCCTGGATTCTTCTGCTAAGCCACTTAGGGACCTCCACTGGCTGCCAGTCTCCCAGAGGATTGATTTTAAAGCATTGTGCCTGGTATTTAGGGCTCTACACGGACAGGGTCCGTCCCCTTTGCAGGATCTCTTTTCCTGGTACACCCCTTCTAGATCTGTACGGTCAGCCTCAGCTCATTTGGTGGTTGTACCTAAGATTTTGAGGTCTCGGACGGGCGGCCGGTCTTTCAGGTTTACCGCTGCAAGATTGTGGAACTCCCTTCCTTTGGGTTTGAGGGGTCTGGAAAATTTTTGCTCTTTTAAAAAAGCCCTGAAAACCCACTTGTTCCCTAGAGCAATGTAAATGTATCTGTTGCTGGAAACATCATGTATGTGTAAGTGCCAGTACAGTCTAAGCACCAGGATGCCCGTCGGGTGACAGAAATTGCGCTATATAAGTACACCTATACATACATACATACATACATATCTATCTCAGTTACATTTACTCTTCT
The DNA here is from genome assembly GCF_964261635.1 of Lissotriton helveticus. Taxonomy (NCBI): domain Eukaryota; kingdom Metazoa; phylum Chordata; class Amphibia; order Caudata; family Salamandridae; genus Lissotriton; species Lissotriton helveticus. The sequence continues at coordinate 1,272,632,183 of NC_136067.1, read as the reverse complement.
TTTTATTATACAATGACAGTACACAACCAGCCCCCCCCCCCCTTTCCAGACATCACACCACTGACATGGAACATACGAGGGTTGAACAATCAGCGTAAGGGCAAACAGGTATTTCAATATTTACAGCAACTTCAGGTCGATATTGCCTTTTTACAGGAGACGCATTTATCCCCCACTCGCCTTTGAATCCAGATGGGGGGGGTCACACTGTTTTTACTTCGAATATAGCACATACTCAAGAGGAGTCTCCATACTGATACATAAGCGAGTGCCATTTCAATTATAGGTGGTCCGCGCTGATACAGAGGGACAGTATTTACCAGCGGCAGGCCAACTATTACGATATAACATCCTGTTAGTAAACATATATGTGCCAAACACAGACAGTCAGGAAGTCTACCAACACCTACAAACACAGATTGGCCGAGTAGGTGTGGAGCATATTTGTATGGGAGGGGATTTCAACATATTGTTTAACACCAGACTGAACAGCACCTCAAATACCCCGAGCACCAAACCTTGCTCTCTGCACGCTTTACAGGAGCTTTGCGATACACATACACTAGTCGATGTCTGGCATCAGCAGAACCCTCTCCTACCGGCATACACATATTACTCTGTACAACATAACACCTGAACCCACCTTGACCAATTCCATATCGCATCTTCCCTGCACACTGTCGGATCACTCCCCAGTAGTCCTGAATCTAGATATATCTAGAATGGGTGGGTTGAGAGGCAGTGGAGACTCCTGAGGATGGCGCTCCAAGATGAACTCTTTCAGAAGGAGCTCTGCACTGCTATTATAATAGAATATTTTGAAATAAACAAAGGGACTGTTGACTCCGGGGTATGGCCTGTGGGAAGCCTTCAGGCCATATATGAGAGTGGTTTGTATTTCAAAATATGCAGCGATTTTGAGAGACTTACGTAACACCCTGTTTCAAATTGAAAAGAAACTAGCTGGGCTTGACAAGTCCCCGAGCCTCCTTGATGGCTGAATTTCAAGAGTAGGCTGAGAGAGAGGCTCATTACCTTGGGAAGTATGTGACTGCCAGGAGGTATGGGGAGGGAGATAGGCCGGGTCGCACACTAGGCGTGATGCTGCAAACCCCCAGGGGCAAATCTTACATATCCGCCCTCCGACGATGGGATGGCACATATGCTACAGATGCACTGGGTATTCCATACTTCTCGAGTGACGTAAGACGCCACTGACAGAAATAGATATCTGGAAGAAATAGCTATGGTGTGGATTAGCACCACACACCAGCAATTTCTTGGGGAGCCATTCATAGTAGAAGAAATAATCCAAGCAATAGAATCTGTGGATGGCTCGAAGGCACCAGGCCTCAATAGGTTTCTTGGGGATTTTCTATAAAACGTACAAACACCTGCTAGCCCCACATCTCTTAGAACTTACAGAGAAGTGCTGGAACATGGCATACTCTCGCCCATTCTCTGAGAAGCGGTAATCATACTACTCTCCAAACCCAGAAAGTACTCACAGCAATGTGGTTCCTATAGGCTGCTTTTGTTGCTAATTTTCGCGAACAAAATATTAGCAACAATTATAGCAGCTCAACTTTCCCTCCTAGTAGACCAAATAATATCTACAGCCAACTCTGGATTTGTCCCACACAGATCTACAGCCCTGAATCTACGTACACTCTTCGCAGTGCTACCCAGAATATCTCCCTCCATGCCAGCCGTGGCGGCGATATCAGATGCTGAAAAGGTGAACAGGCATTCAGCTCTCTAGAATGGCCTTTCCTGCATGACACGTGCAAAATGGGTCTCCCTCTTGGCTTTGCTTCCCTTATATCCCTATCCCGCTAACGCTTTCTTTGCGACACTTCGCACCACCCTCACATGTCTTATTTGGGGGGACAGACAGCCGAGTCTCAGATGGGACTCAATGGTCCTTCCATACGAGCATGGAGGCTTCTGAGTCCCCAACTTCCACCTTTACTATCTAGTGGCACAATTTAGTTTTGCTCAGAACTGGCAACATTCTGATACCCGGATACCCAACACAAAGCCTAAGATTGACTTGGCCGCCCGACGCCTTTGGGCAGCAATCTGCAGGCTGGTTTTCCACGCATTCCGCATGATATACAAACTGTATGTACAACTAGTTGGGCCTGATATACTGTAAAACAAACAGCGAGCTCTATGCAACTCTGCCGCCACCCACCTCTAGACCCCGTGACATATGGCAACCGCTGCAAGCTTATCTCCTTACACATGAAACCGCTGCCAACACACAACCCTGGTAACCACCACTACTACATGTACCTGTATCATGTCCACGTAGAGACCCTGAGCGCCACAGTCCTGCATCGGGAGCATTCCTGTCCACATCCTGTCGAGTTCACCTTCCTGAAATATGCACGTAATACTGTACCCACTGATGACCGCTTGATGTCTGTACAAAATGAAGGGCAAAACGCACTTGCTATCTTGTAACTATGATTGCTTTGTATGTGCGGTATAGTACAAAAATTAAAAATAAAAGTTTTTTAAAAAAAGCATTACATGTAAATACCATGGGTATAGATATGTATTTATAAAGAAGCAAAGAACTGGAGAATAATATAGGTGTCGGTGAAAAGGTCAGGAGATAAATGCACTATTAAGCGAGGCCTGAAAATCCATGTAGGTTCATGACTCATCTATGCTGCTGCCAGAGAAACACAACAACAATGATCTAGTTTATCTATGGCACTTTAATAGTATTCCAGTCTCCTATGTGTGCTCCTGAAAATCCAAGCTTTGGTAGATGGATAAATAAATAAAATGAACACAGATGCGTGAAGGGCAAGCCCTTTTTTGTGGAAGCTAACAACTCCAGCCCAATCAAAACATGTACTCCTGGGTCTCAAAACGTGGGCGAAATTAAAGGCTTTCTCTTGTGATGCTAACATAATTGTCTAGTGACAGCTGTGCTGTCAAGTCAGACCTTAATCAGTGGAAATGCACAGTGGAGGAACCTGGAGAACACAGAGAGGAGATAAGACCAAAGGATTAGGCAAAACCTGTGAAGACACTGAAAAGGTTATCTGCATACTCTTCCTGTTGCTGGCTCTTTATGTCGACATGGTATAAATCTTTGACCTTAGAGCAGAGCTAAAGACAGCGGAATACTTAAGGGGAAACTTTGGCTAATACCGACTCATCTGCATTTAATACCCATATATTGCGTAGGACATGACATTTTAGGTTTGACTTTAATGAATCTTTAGCATAGTTCATGGCAAATTTATTATAGGAAAAGCAAGCATTGGCACAGCCAATTCGCCAGGCTTTAGCAAGCGGATGCAATGGGTATTTATTCTTTTTTTATTGCAGGGTTATGCAACAAAATGGCAAAGCCAAGGAAAACACATAAACATGGTGGCCATAACCTTGCAATAAAAATGTACATTAACAAATATAAATATTGTATATACATGTTAATCGAACAGTAGGGGTGATTTGTTGCTGGGACGTGTACTTAAAGCTATATAGAAATCAATAGTAATTTTAATGAAAGGCATAGTTAAATAGCGTTCGTATAGGCCCAAAGATAAGTTACTATTGATTTTGAATTAATATAACGTGAGGACAAAGTTTAAACACGCAGAGTTGATTAACAAAATTTGAAAAAGGATGAAGAATTGAAAGGAAACTGTTGGCCCAGCCGCTCTGGCACTTGAGTACAACTCTTTTTAGGTGCATGTGCATATGTGATGAGGCTAAATGCTGTCACTCACGGCGCAAGAGAGTCAATAGCTTGAGTGAGGCGACCCGGTGCTTCATGCAGTTTTATGCAGTCAGTGGAAGTTGACCCATTTTATTATTACATGAAGCAGGCAAGTAGCTAAATCTGTCTGTAGGGTAATGCTTACTTCGTGCTGGTCGTTGCCAGGGTCAGACACCAGCACTCATAATTGGGGATCAGAACTAATTTTTCATCATCAGACTTTGGACCAGAACAAAAGAGAGACAACCACAAAACGGGGAAATGAAGAAAGGAAAAAAGGAAAGGGAGAAATAAGAGGTGAAAGAGTGGTGTGAACAGACAGGAACTGGAAGTGTGGGATGGTGGAAAAAGAGGCATGCGGTGGACTCAAAATGAAACTGCCTTGTTATCCAGCAAACCCCTGCATTCGGTAGAGGCGATCCGAATGGAAAACCCTGTGCCCCTGCACTTATTATCTTTTTAACAAATGATCCCAGGCCAAATCACAGGCAGATTGCCCACTTGCGCTCCTCCTGCCTCGCCATGGCTGGGCCTTAACATGGAAAATCTGTTGAGTATCAGGCAATAAATCAAGAGAAACGCGTGCCAAGGTGTTATGAGACAGTTACATACTGTAACATTCCTGTATCCCCTCCTTTTCGCTGAGTGCCCTAGCCTGCAGGAAAATGTGAGAAGTGACTCTTGATGAAAAACCATCAAAAACAGCAGAATGCCCACACCGTGACATCAAAGCAATGGGGGCTGATGTTCCCGGGAAAGGCACGCTCCGTCTGTATCACGTGCCAAATTTATAAATCGCATGGTATGTGATGTTCTGTTCATGTTAGTGACTCGCGTGCCTCTAATTCCATACTCACAGAAGGAAAACGAGGTCAAAAATAATGTTCTCACTTGCTTTTCTCGTAGCTATTAATCAACATTGCTTGTGAAGTTTTGTTTCCAGGAATGTGTTAGCTGAGCTCAGAGTTCAGGGAAAATGTGATGTAGCATTGTTTCATACATTCCTTAATTATAAATGTCTATCCAAGCATAGATCACTCTCCATGCGATTGGAAACCTTCTGTCCTTATGTCTGCGGTCGCCCACTGTCTATTACATATATTAGGGCCGTCTTAGCATTATAGGCCCCAGGTCAAAGCAGTGCACTGGGACCTGCTTACACAATCGCTCAGAGGAATACAAATGTTTAATGGAAAATTAGTGTTAAATTCTGGTCTGCATGGGGTCCCTATGATCATGGGGCCCCAGAGCAACTGCCCAGCGTGCCCATGTGTTAAGGCAGTACAAAAGGTGGTGGTGACAAAAGGGGGTGCCATGTGTTAAGGCAGCACCGACATATATTAAATAATTGCTATCCTATTCTTCCCTAACTATCCGCTTTCATTCTTCCCCCAATCCGCCATCAATACATCTTTCACTCACAATCCCGGCTATGAATTGCCAAGAATTAGCCGATGTGCCATAGAACTGTTCGAGTTCCTGAAACCAAATGAAGGAACTGTTGAACTGAAGATTCTCAGCTAGAGTGTGGTTGGTACAGGTTTGGGGTAGGTGGCAGGTCTACAGTGGTGGGTCCTCTTTAACTTCATAAGATAACTAGTCTTCCATGTTGGATGTGGCACTGTTTCCTGTTGGGCCATTTTTGAGAGGCATGAACTAATTAGTCAGATCATTTCACATATATCCAAAATAGTGTATAGTTGGCTATGGGGATGATGATCATGATGGACCCGTCAGCACTTGCAAACAAAATACACGCCACGCAAAACCCATTAGAACAAATTAGAATATAGTGTACACGTTCAACCCAGCATGTGTGCTATAAATTTGCTTACCACAGTGCTCCTAACAGCAGTTGGCAGCAATGTATGCATTACACACAAACAACCAACAGAATGAATTAAACCAAACACCTGAAACATACTAAACGCAGCAGAGATATACAATATATTTGTCTCTCATTACCCCTTCAGCACTTGACTCCAATACGCACCACTCACAAAAATCCAAAAGAACACATTAGAGAGATCATCTTGATCAAGTTGATAGATTCAACTTGGCACTGTTATACTATCATAGCAATCTCTCCATTATCCCACTAGGACTACCCTCTAAAATATGCCACAACATAATACAACATAAAATACTAAATTTACCTAACATACAGAGAAATAGCACATTAGACAGTGCATCCCACAAACATCCAAGACAGCACAAATATGCCACATAGTATGCAATCACTTACTTCCCCAAACAAAACAAAACACACTGGACAAACCTCCCACACACATCCACTCATGAAATCAAAGAAACATGAATCTCACAATTACTTTAGTCCAACTATCCAGAAATGCATCACAAACACAAACAAAATGTTGAATAGAACACCACAAACCTAAGTCCAACACAGTGTTGTTCTGCCCGTAATCTGTAACACCTCACTTTTATAGATTGGATGCCAGCCCATTGGGTTTGGGCCCGATTCTTGCACAACATATTGGACATGCAAATGCGCAACGGTGTATCGTAGTGTATGCTAGCCGGGGATTGTCACAGACTGAAGAAGCTTATTCCCAGCCTGAAAAAGAAAGCTTTGTTGTTGCATGGGCTTGTGAACACTTTCATGTGTTTCTGTATGGAAAACATGTTACGCTTGTTAAAGATCACCAAGCACTACTCACTACTTTTGGCAATCCAAAGACCAAGATGCCCCCTTGGGTAACTTGTTAAATAAAATAAAGGCCAAACACGATGATATGTTAATATTTTCTCGTTTGCAATATTTTCAGCTTCCTAATGTCCTACTCTTATATGCTTGCATTTGGCACGATACTTATATATTGAGTGCACACACACACACACAGAAAGAAGCAAACCGACATTATACACACACAAAGCATTCCACAAGTTTCCTTAAAGATACCTCCTGAGGGTCCCGATTTTCTCCCTCTTTCTAGTGCTTTTTTCTCACACACAAACACGCAAACACAAGTAGGCTGACACACAGACACAAGCAGACACTCACACAAAAGAAACAGATGGGATTAAAGGCATTTTAAACTCCTTACCTCCAGTGACTTTCTTAACTGTTGGTGTCAGTGTGCTGCCTGGATTCCAGTGTGTGGACAAATGCACACGATAGCAGCCGGACTGGGAACTAAAACCGGCCCCGGCAAAGTGCTCGGCCGGCCCCCCTGGGGGAGGTTGGGGGTGCGACCGAGTTCTTTGCTGGGGCCGGTTTTCGGCCGATTTTGTTACAGGGCCGATTTTGCAGCTATGCTGCATAAACGGCCCTGGCCCAAAACCAGCCCCCACCCTTGTGGCACGCCGGGGGATTGCCCGGTGCCCGCAACGGTCAGTCCGGGCCTGCACAATAGTGTGAGTGTGACTGACAGCGCATGGAAACTGCTCTGTCAAACACAGTGAGAAGGAGGATGCCTGGGCATTATGCAAAGTACTAGCAGCAGTGAGCCTACCTTTCATGAGTAGCAGTACTCCTCGACAGCAGCGAAGTGCCTGTACTCGTACAGATAAAAATAAGAAGTGCCGGACTCAGTACCTGTGATTACCTGCCCATTTAAAGTATCGAGTACCACTGCTGTCCGCACCACAGGCCCATTACCAGATGCATAAGCAGTGGGTGAAGTTATCCAGACAAGCTGCGCCATTCCCCCCCCCCCCTCCCAGTGCGAAGGTGGGATTTCCCATGTTTTCCTTCCTGCTACTTGCTCTATCCAAGAGGGCCCTGCTGACACAGGCCTGAGGGACATAAAGTAACAAATGATTACAGGAGGCAGAGCCTGTGTGTGCCAACTGGAAATGGACTCCTTAGAGGGATGGTGGAGAGAGCCCAAATGAGACACCCAGGGCAGCCAATGGTTCAGGATTTGTAAACAGTCTTCTGGGAGCAGGTCAGGATATAACCAGAACTTGTAATGTTCTTTTAGTCTTGAGCCTTCTTCATAATTGTGCTCTGAAAGCAAGTGAGTGATGAGCATTTTGTTCTGTAAAGTGGCTCTTTTTCTGGATTTCTGTAGAGCAAGGCAGTGAAGTCTTAGTAGAATGGAAGAATAGCTGTTCACTGAGGAGAGGGACGTGGATATGAAGCCTCTCCAAAGGGTTTCACAGGAATACTTAGTATGTTGCCTAGTGCTTATTGTGTTAAAAATATTAAAGTTGATAATCTAAAGGGGACGTGGGAGAGATAGATCTAGCTTCACAACGCTTAACCTTACATGAAAGTGGTTCAGTTTCTGTCTGGAAGATATATATTTTATTTTGCATTGTGGTTCCCTAGTTTTATGGTTGATGTTGATGGTAAATCAAAATTTGCACAGGAAATAAAAATTCGGCCAAATGGGAAGCAAGAGCGGAGTTGGTCAGTAAGATTGGGGGGACGTGAGGTTCAGATTTTCCTACAATTACAATGGCAAATAATATTAACATACATAGTACGACAAGTAGGTTGCATGCGAGGGGTTAAAGGGGCAGTGGAAAGGGAGACGCTTGCAGACTTGTACGGGTACAAAGTGAGAGAAACACAATATTTTGTAAAATAACCAACATTTTTGAAGACTTTTTGAACGCATAGTGAGAGTTGTGTGCGCGTTTTTATCTGTGTGTGTGTGGAACAATTCCTGGTGAAATTAGACATACACCTCACCGTACCCAAATGAAAGCACCTGGACCCAACTATTTACATGAAAATACATTTAATGGGGGGTGGGGGGTGTAACAACCCTCCTGAAGCAAGGCTCTGATGGGAAGCAATGATTAGGGTAAGTAAAACTGTTTCCAAAGTCAGCAACTTTGCCACTAGACCAGACAATGCCAAGATCAGCTCTCATGTTTCCTCAGGTGTGGAACGTGGTGCGCACGTGCAACTGTGGATGACAAAGTCAATAGCAGTTAAGTGTGAGCACAGGGCTCTTGTTGACACCGCACAAGAAGGCACTGCAGTGCACGGGTGGGGGTCCTGAAGAAGGCAAACAGGCTTTTGCGCAGTTTTTTCCGTGCTCCAGGGTGTAATGTGGGCAGGTTACAGGTTTTCACACAAAAAAACCTTGGTCAGCAGCTAATTTTCAGGTACAAACTTTGCCACTGGTACAATCCCCCTTTCAACCACACAGAAAACCTGTGAGAAGCCACAGGTTCTTCGTGTGTGCCCTGAACCCTCCTCAACTAGGGTGACCAGGCGTCCCGGATTTGCCAGAACAGTCCACGTTTCACCAGCTGTCCGGGCAGATTTCGAGAAATTTAGCTCATGTCCAGGTTTTTGGAAAGGGTCGACTAAAAACGGGGGGGGGGGGGTTTATGTTTTACAGAGCTGGAAGAGTTAGCAGTTGTTCCAAGAAAGCAATTTAATTCATAGACAAGCTGCTGGGTTTAAAATTTGCATCTTATGTATGTTCTTACTCCCTGTTTTGCAATTCTCTGCTGAGGAGCGCTGTCATTCTGTGCGCTCGCTTCACATAACATTATAGTCCTTCTTCTATTTTTGTGAAATGTCCCAGTTTTTTGCTTTAAAATTCCGGTCACCCTATCCTCAACCCTCAAGTGTCAGCATTGGTGCCTGCTAGTAGAAGGAGTATAACCCCGTCCATGAGCAGCTACTCGCCGAAAAGGCGCTTCGATGACTCGTCAGGGGTAGTAAGCGCGCTATGAATGCAATTACAATACAATACGAGCAGCCACTTGCCTGGTGCAGACTTTGTTTTTTCTTTTTAACATAAATGTGTGACTTTGGTACTAAACAGTTTTCTTTCTGTTTCTGCATCTATTTGAAGTGTTGAGGGCAGCCCACGTCTCGCACTGAAAAGACAAACTAGCTATAACATTTGTGATCGTGCACACTGGCTGTCACGCGGGCGCGCACGCGTAATTGCGCCTGCAGTGCAAACACAGACATCATTGTCACGCGGGAGCGCGCGCGTAATTGCGCCAGGAGTGCAAACACAGACATGCTGTCACGCGGGCGCGCACGCGTAATTGCGCCTGCAGTGCAAACACAGACATCACTGTCACGCGGGAGCGCGCACGTAATTGCGCCAGGAGTGCAAACACAGACATGCTGTCACGCGGGCGCGCGCGTAATTGCGCCTGCAGTGCAAACACAGACATCACTGTCACGCGGAAGCGCGCGCGTAATTGCGCCTGCAGTGCAAACACAGACATCACTGTCACGCGGGAGCGCGCGCGTAATTGCGCCTGCAGTGCAAACACAGACATCACTGTCACGCGGGAGCGCACGCGTAATTGCGCCTGCAGTGCAAACACAGACATGCTGTCACGCGGGGGCGTAATTGCGCCTGCAGTGCAAACACAGACATCACTGTCACGCGGGAGCGCGCGCGTAATTGCGCCTGCAGTGCAAACACAGACATGCTGTCACGCGGGGGGCGTAATTGCGCCTGGAGTGCAAACACAGACAAGGCCTTTCAAGCAGCAATCACGTAACCGGCACTCTAGTCTCACTGCATTAGAAGAGCGTAACAGTAAGCAGATCCCCGGACTCTGTATCCTAAGTGGACCTCTGGGGCTCACGCCATTTGTATAAAAAAAAAAGCATTAAAGAAAGATTTCATTTAAAAATCGATTGTTCTTATGCTACAGACTCACTCTAATAACCTCTCTATCCCCCTTTCAAATAAACTGACCGCAGCGAAGGCAGAGGGAATATAGTGCTGTAAATGACCCCGTGAGGGCACCGCCTCCCCTGAAAACAATGTGTTAGCAGCACCGACGAGGCACGCGCTGAGAAGTGACCTCTGTGCTTTGAAGAGTGAAGCGCACTGGTCCATCCACAAGGGCGAGTTTAGTCTGCAAACAAAGGCTCCTGGTTGCGCATTAGGAGCGCACTTTTCTCTCTGCTTGAGAGAGATGAAGGGGGTCTGGACATATTTTTCTTCATCAGATTCCGACCCTGAACACAAGAGAGAAAAGCAGAAAATGGAGAAAGAAGGGAAAAGAGAAAAATGGTAAAGCAGTGAGAAAGTACGGATGAAAAAGAACCCGTAAAAGTGATGTAAAGAGACGGAAAGTGCAGGGTAGTGGAAGAACGAGGCATGTGGTGACATCGAGGCTTGAGAACCTTGGCATCAGTGGCGTAACGAAACTTGAGGGGGCCCCCCTGCAAAGGCTCTCCTCTGGACTCAATCAGGAGCTCTCAGGCCAGGGTACTGTGTGCCGAGGGGGCCCACTGGAACTCCAGCCCCCCCTCCCCCCCAGCGGGGTCTGCGCGGGGGCCTTTGTTATACCACCACTTGGCATTCCTGGCATTGTGCACATTTAGCATTCCCTGTTCGCCTCAGAAGCAAGGACCCCAAAGTGACTGGCATTCAGTGGACATTTACAAGCGCAATACCAACTTTGTGTACATTTGGGGGAGCCCCTGTGAGTGGCTGACAGTTGCGATGGAGAGTCAGTGATTGTCATGTGCCTGGAAGCTGCAGCAGAGGCAATGACTGTCACTGATACCTGTAAAACTGACTGGCATGTGCCTGGCATCGATAATGATGGTAAGTTCTCCCTCACATCTTTCTGCTTCACGCCACGCTTAAGTGCAACCAGAGGTTCGCCCCAATTTTTAGAGCAGATTTCAGAGCTTCACATACTTAGCCAAAATAATTTCCGCTTAGATTACTCAATGAGACACACACATTGTACCACATACATACAGCAAACATGAATACCTGCTTACTTGATTACCCAGAAAACACTTTGAGGCCTTGTCAGGAGTAGGAAAGTAAAATGCAAATGCTACAATATAATACAATGGTTACTATGCACCCAATGCCTGCAACAGATGTACTGATTGGCAGGCACCTGGCATCTGTAGCACTGGCATGAACTTTCAATCTGTGACAGAGCCAGTGACTGGCAGGTGCCTGACAGCTGTAGAAAAAAGACAGCGCTTGGTGTGCGCAACATCTGTATTAGGTAGATTAATCATTAATTCCTCATAGTTTTTTCTCTTTCTATGTGTGCTGCATTCTGCAGCACACATAGAAAGAGCAAATCCCCAATATAGATTTTTTATGTGCAGTAATGAGTCCCTTTCTGCACAGAAACAATCGCCCCTGCAGCGCAGGCACCCTTGCCACACGGTGGCAGGGTGCCTGCACTAGGTAGCTTTTTTACCACTAGCGCTAAGGGAAATGCAGGGGGGGACCGTACTTTTGTAAATACGGTGCATTCCTGAGTTTTGAAAATGTTGGAGCGCGGCATTCCCAAATTTGGTGTAACACTGCGCTCCGTCATTTTCTTTTAAATATCCCTCTCAGTGTTTGGCGTCTGCTTGAGACAAATTAGAAAGATGTTGATTGGCATGCAAATGACATTAGTGAGAGTGACAGAATGTGGGTGGCTGCTATATGTATTCCAAACTTCCCATGAGGACAAAAAGCCTCCTTGAGTTGCTCGTCTTCCTTCCGGTAGCATAAGGCATTATGGAAAACTCATAATCGCTTACAATGACATTAACTGGCCTTGGCCAGAGTCCTTCAAACTGGGGGGGAGTGATACTTGATCCCAGGGGCTGCGGGGGTGGAGGGGCGAGATACGAGGGAGGGGTAGCCAAGCTCTGCCAAAGCAAAACATATGTTATACCTCTGGGGAACAGAGACAAACCTCTTGTTACAAAAAAGTGCTACAATTTTAGCGAAAGTGGTGGATAGCCTCCCTCATTAATGTGTGTTTTGTCAGTTGTGTCATGGTTGGGAGTAGATTTCAAAAGGGCCTCAAAATACCCCACACGGATGCACTCCTTCATTTCTGATAATGATTGCCATGTGGAAATTTTTATGTTGGCGTGTTGGCCATCATGTATTTTGACTGCGCTTTTAAAAATCATACCTAAACATAACTGCAATGAAATAGTTCAGAGTAGGGTGACTACCACAATCCGTGGTGTCACGGCGTACATGGCTTATAGACCTGGTCTTTTTTTGACAGCCTACTGTATTCTGGGGGTTGTAGTCTCAGTTTGATTCCACTGAACTAATTAGACTGACCACCCACCTGACAACATTGATTTTTAGGTGAAATGTCAAGGATTTCAGACAGAGACCATGAGCAGGTCACCCTAATTCTGAGTTGCCAATTTGCCCCAATCTGCCCCATTTCTTGTGAAACACCTTCAACTAATCCCTGTATTTCACCCAACAATGCATTTCATGTTGGGACTTTTCATTTCACATCTACCTTTGGCTAAAAAAATCCCAGCATGCAAAGTGGTGTTTGCTAAATAGACTGATCTGGCTGGATGTCCATATATCATATGGCAACATGTGTTCTTTACAGCTCTACAAGCAGACAATTTGTAGTTTGAAGTAACATCTGAAAAAACAAGTTTCTTTCCTAAAGTTAGATCAGGGTTTCCATAGGGATGGTGCTTTTTTTCACTAATAACTCTGGCACAGTTTGACGAATCCTCACAAAACCTTCCCAAAAAGGTTCATCCATCTCAGTTCCTTCCAGGAAAGTTTCAGGGTGATGTGTCACAGAACATAATTTTCCCATGAAATTTCCATTGGACGTTTGAATAGTGATACACAAATAAACAACTCAACAGAATTACATAAAATTTAGCAGAAAGCTAGATCTTTTTTTAGGAAGCATACTTTTTGTGATTTGGTGTAAATCCGTTAGGCTTTTTAAAAGAAATTAATGTTCAAAATATAATGACATCTGGGTGGTTGATCCAGCAGGAGTCCCGCTCCTGTGGTGACTCAAATTTAAAAAGTAAAGCTTTCTGATTGCCCAAGAGGGCTTTCTACCCGGTAAGTATCTTCAGTCCCGCAGGACTGGTAGCAGTCCAGCAGGACTTAGCAATCTGATTCGCTGGCAGTCACTCAGTCAGTCATCAATGATGTCATTTGAGATATCTACAGTGGTGTGTACAATGATGTCATTTAACATGTCGTAAATTATGTAATATGTGAGGTCATAAGCAGGTCATGGCATGGAGGGGGTATGTTACAGTAAGCTCAGTAAACTATAACTGGTGAATTTCAGTGATTTGTTGGTTTTTAAAAATTAATTTTTGTATTATGACGCCCAACTCTCATACGACCTGCCATGACTCACAGGCACGAAGCATTCTAGGACGCATTAAGTTCCTTACACGATTACATACTATTCCCCTGAAGAAGGGCTCAGTCCCGAAATGCATATAGATTTGTTATTTACCAGGACACATGGACCTTAATGTACTGTTGTGAAATTTAATTTGGAGATGAACAACAATCTAAATCACATAGGATGGAACTGTTGTGATATAACAATGAAGATGAATTAATAAGTTCCAAACAGTTGAACTCAGAATAAATGTGTAAATTTACCACGTTTACTTTTGCTTAAAGAGAAAATTGTTGAAGATTAAATTTGGGAGACTACGTCTCAAAGGAGTTCCGGTTTGGTACACTGTTATTAATTTAACAGTGCAAACCTTCAGTCAAATATGTTATTTAACATGTCGTAAATGATGTAATATGTGAGGTCATAAGCAGGTCATGGCATGGAGGGGGTAAGTTACAGTAAGCTCAGTAAACTATAACTGGTGAATTTCAGTGATTTGTTGGTTTTTAAAAATTAATTTTTGTATTATGACGCCTAACTACAATGCCAATCTAACCTTTGTGTTTTTCAGTGAATTTCTAGGATTTATGTAAATGTAAGGAAAAATCTTATCACCGTACCTAACTATACTATCACTTTAAAGTTTGTTTATTTTCCGGTGAATTTCTAGTTTTTTTACCATAAAGTAAATTCTTATTACCATACCGAATTATAACGTAAAGTTAACTTTTGTTGTTTTTACAGACAATGTCTCAGCACTCTGATTTTTGCTTTATCCCTTTTATAACCTCATTCACCCACTTAAGAAGTCACTCTATCTTCTCTATGGACTTGAATTGTATGGTCAGTGCTTAATTTGTTTAAAAAAAAAAACTCAGTGCAAGGGATCAAAGAGTTTTTTAGCAGCATACAGCATACAGCTGGCACTAACATATAATGACGTTGTAGAATACCCAAGGATGCCTAGTCTTGATTCTACTTCGTGCCTCTTTTTTCCACAACCCTATACTTCCTGTCTCTTTATCTCATTTTTGCAGGTTCTTTTTCATCCCTGCTTTCTGCTTTTTGTCATTGTTTTCCTGCTTTTGTCTTCGACACTCCTCCTGACTTTTCTGCTTTTCACTCTCTTGCTCTGGGCCAAAGTCTGTCGATAATAACCAATCCTGATCTCCAAAAATGAGTTGTGGTTCCCACTACTGGCAGCCACTGTCTCAAATTAAGAAGTGCCCTCTATCAAACACAAGACTACACACTTGGAGTCAAATGTCTGAAAGCACTGGATGGTGATTTTGAGTCACCTCAAAATGAGATACGTCAACCAATGAGTGTTGCAAATAAATGGTCAAAGTCTGGGTATTGGATGTCAGTCGCGATATACACCTCCATTAATAAAATGCAACCTCAATAAAATATGTACTTTACTGCAAAGTACTCTATTCTGGGGCCATGCACGCAAGATTAAACTTCAGAACTGATATCCTTATACTGGATAGGATAATGGATATATTGACTTGATAATACGGTATACTTTAAACAAAATGTAAAGCATTATGAAGCATTCCTACACAATTCACAAGTTTATCAAAAATAAATAAAAGGAATAACACAGTCTTCTGTTTCAGCAGTTTTTTTCCATATTTATTTTCTTCAAGGAAGGTAATTCAGTTTATCAAATTTAGGCCTACTCTCTATAACATGTTTCATATTCACATACACTTCTTCTTCATACTGTCCCAAACTTAAAATGTTTTAAGAAGTTGGTAAAAACGTGGTTGTTTTAGAATGCCCCAATTGCCCAGTTGTTTGAGGATGTCCCAGATGTCCGATGAGCACAGCACCGAGATACTCCTTCGGAAGCGAGTCATGCACTATATTAAGAACCCAGAATATATATAATATATGCTTAACCATCTATTTCATGGAAGGTAATTAATGTACAGAGAATATGTCATATTGTACAGTAATAAAGCATTATGGTCTGGTGCATTCAATCCATATAGTTGTAGGGTCCAGATATAACACCTGTGTAACAAGCCTTGCGAAGTGGTTTTCCCCTGAGAAAACCATGTTTGTTGTACATGAATTATGTTGCGTGAAATATATTTGAATTTCATGAACTGAAACATCTTTAATGAAGAAAGAAAAACTGGGAAAACAACTGTTGAAACTAAGGATTGCAATATGCCTTTATTTTATTGATTACATTGTGAGCAAATTGTGAATTATGTAGGTGTTTCTCAATATGTTTAGTATTCTCACTAGGCACGGACCAACGGCGGACCACAGTGGCCGCACCTCCCTCCTTAGTTCCTATTGTTGTGTGTTCCAAATCACTATAGTTGGTGTGCACTTGCGACTCCTGCACCCGCCGCTGTTAGGTGCAAACTGCTATGCCGATTAGAAATTAAGCACAATGTGGAGCGGTGCACTCCCAGAACGTTTGTATCCAATAACAGCAATTAATTCAATTCTTTTGTTTAAGATAAGTATTTTTATTTCAAATAACACAAGCTTCAGCCAACGCGTTTCGTCCAATGGCAATTGGACTTCATCAGGGCTGCAATGGTACAATATAAATAGAATGAATAACATTGACATGAATGGACACAATGCACAAGACACATATAAATAAAGAATACCATATGTGTGGAACAATGGGGAAAAAAAGGGAAAAACAACACAAAACACAGAGCACATTTAGCATAGTCATATATACTGAATACACATTTAAAAACTGTACAACTCAGGACACGTCACATGAGAATTCCAGTTCTAGGCTTGATGCCAGACCTATATTATTCTAGGGCTAGCCTGTGACGTTTTGAGGCTAACCTGTGTTGTACCTGTGTTGGTAAGTTGTGGCGATCTGCACTAGTGTGCCTCTGGGATGATACACTGTCGAGAGGATGGTGATATGAACAGAAACCTATGGTGAACATACAGTGATAGTAATGCAGGCCTCAGTGTGTTCCAAGGATAATGCGGTCTAAGCATATGTCTTGCAACTAAGTAAGCAGGTCAGGGGAGCTACGTTGGATCCGTGCACAGCAACCAATGAAATAAAAAGACTTATCTCAAACAAAAGAATTGACTCAATTGCTGTTATTGGATACAAACGTTCTGGGAGTGCACCGCTCCACATTGTGCTTAATGTTTAGTATTCTGTTTAAAATTGAAACACTAGGTGGTCCAATACCTCCTAAATTACAGCTCCTGTTGGTTTTATAGTGCATCCATTGAAAACATATTGAGGACAGGGACGAATATGAAATCTGTTGTGATTGATCTGAAAATATTGATCATATCTCAAATGGAAAAATAGCCGGACAATGACTGATGGTCATGTATATCTCTGTTATGTAATATTCAGTATTTAATCGTTACGAAAATGAAGGCATAATACCATGATATTTGTGTATTTTACCTGGCGTTTGTTAACTACAATAAAAGAGACATAAAAATAAATCACTCTGACGGTTCTGTGCAGTGCTCGCCACGCAAACGCACCATGTATTTTTTGAGAGGCAATGTACTGCGCAAAAGCAGCGTATCTTGTATGCTGTTGTCACACATATCTGAAATGCTTGTTTCCAGACAAATAAGCTTTATCAGTGGTCTCACAGCAGCTGTTACAGCTCACCAGACAATAGGCGCTAATTGTTTGATTCTGTTGCCATCAAGAGGAGCTTAATAGGCCTTCTGTTGTACTGTGAATGCAGGGGCCAATGTGAACAGGGCTGCACACCGGTAAAAATGTCTTGTTCCACAGCAACCAAAAAAATAGCTCATGTATGTAAAGAAAACTAGTACCCCTGAACTCGTCACAGAAAAATCAACAGACCTCCAAAGTCCCATCACCTCCAAAGCTTTTGGGCCCACACAGCCCTCTCCCTACTCTCCCTTCCTCACACAACCACAGGTCAATCATGCCACACTGATCCTAAAATGAACACTTGCTGCTAGTCTCAGCCCACACCTCCTCTCTCCATCACCCAACAGCTCTCTCTCCTTCAGAATTCACACAAAACATATCTTTGTGCTCAACACCATTACCTCCAAAACTTTCGTCTTCCAAAAAAAATTGTATGCTCACCAGTAGAGACCCCCTTATGCCTAATCTCTGTATTTTGCCACTCTTTTCTCTCTTCAAAACTGCGGTTGTACCTCGGCTATAAAACAAAGCAACTGCTTGAACTAGTTCCACCTTCAAGTACCAAACCCGCTCCATACTGCCTTTCTATTTTTCAGACCACTAGAACATCTCTTGTTCAAACAAATTAAATGGTATAAGTGTATCCACATCCTTATAATCCCTTTATGTCTGTCTTCTGGTGTGTCCTCACCACAGACACTGTGGTGTGTTCCATTTGTTTAACTTCATCCACTCTGCACATCAAAACATCCGATCCTCGATATTTGTTCTACTTAATCTATGAGCAGCATCTAGTATCTCACGTTCGATCACCCAACACTTCTTTCTATGCTCACTTCCCGAAGACGTCATTGGTATATCACTACACGGGTACTTCTCTTAACTTCTTGAACCTTTCTTGGTTTCCTAGCGCTCATCTCAAATTAACCTTTTCCTCCTGATTTTCCTTTCACTTCCTCATTATACTAGCTCATTTGGAGAAATAATTTCTACACTTGGCTTCTTTTATTGTTTCAAATGATTTTCTTACTATCCTTCACTCTCATTTCTAATCGCACACCTCAGATAGCCACAGAGCAATCAAAGGTAAGGAAGCTGCCAACGTAGGTTCGTGAGATAGCACTGTTTATTTCAAAAGATGCAGCTATAGAGAGAGGCCTAATCTAAGCTCCAATCCACTTCCCTTACCCGTTGTCCATGAAGGCACTGGAATCTTCACACACTCCGATTCCACGCACCACCAGGTTCCAAAGTTCGCTCCCACACATCCCCCTTTCTCGATGAAGATAATCCACCAGACACTAACACATGATATAATATACAACAATTTACAGAAACTATACATACCAACTTAACCGGAGCACAAACGCAGCATCCCCAGACACACAATCCTAACTACACCACTACTAAAAGTACAACTCAATTTCACCTCTACTGTACCACAACATTATTGTACTTCTTTTGAATATACATTTGGCAAGAACTGTCATGCATTGGATTGTAGCCCACCTCTCTTCTACTGGAACTGCAGCACAGCTAGCTATGCTGACATAACCACTCCACCATTCAATCTGTTCCATGACCCTTGCTACTTTTGCCTTCCTTCGGAATCTCAAAATTCAAAAACATGTTGGTTTCATTCTCCTCCTGGTGATATGATGGAATACTGTCACCTCTGAAAGAGAAACGCTTCCCAAATCTCTCACCTTACTCCCTTTCACTCTAAAACCTTGTACAACATCTTGAGCAGCTGACCATGGAGACGCCCTTCTACCCAAATTACTAGGTTTCCTTACTTAGAACAACTGCCCTACTAGAATAGCCCCCTTTGTTAATTTGCTTTTGGTTCTGTCCATCTGCTGCTCCATTTTCCTATTGACGTCCTGCATCCAAACTTGAATGGCAACTTCATCTGCCTTTCTCACAGCTCAATGTTTCTTCCTTAATCATCAGGGATGCATATGACACCAGCTTTCCCTCCCACTCACACCACTATTGTACGCAAATTAAATGGTATCTTTGTTGACTTTGTTAACACTCTCTAGCTGTTCACTGGCTTCAGGATGGATGAAACACGGACATTCTTTCGTGAGGTATGCTCAATTGCTCAAAAGACTCCACCCTGTGAGTACTATCAAATTGTAGTCCATTGTCAGACACTTAGGGGGTCATTAGGTTAGCGGGCGGATCACACCGCCCATATGGCAGTGGCGATCCGCCCTCTAAAAACCAGTGCCCGCTCTGCATTTCCCCTCGCCACATTACCATGGCGGGGGGACTCCAGCGGACGGAAAGACCGTTTGCCGGTTTTCCAGCCGGTCGCAGAGTTGACCGAGCGGAAAAGCAGCTAACATGGTGGCTGTGTCTGGGAGACACCGGCATCCATATTAGCATAGATGCGGGGTTGTGCCTTTCCGTGGCGGCATTGCATGCGGTTTTTGCCATTTGGGCCCGTAACGGGCCGGCGGGATTCTGGGGGGTCACATGGGGGGTACCTATGGTACCCCCTGCACTTCCATGCCCAACATGGCAGGCACCACGCGGTGCCTGCCACATTGTGCATGAAAGTGCACGACATGCCTTCCTGGCACCGCCCGACTCAATGTCAGGAATGCAGGACGCGCCTGCCAGTGTGGCGGGCGCATCCTGATGTCTGCAATGGGACCCCACGCACAAATGGCGGGCGGTCTCAATCCCCGAAAGGATGGCGGGCGGACAAAGTCCGCCCGCCATCCTAATGACCCCCTAAGAATTCAGGCAACACTTTTCTCGAGAAAATACAATCTAAAAGCACAATTGTTTTGTCCCATATTACCCTTTCTACCATCCAAATTTCTAGCAACATTGAAAAATAATTTTGCCTCCACATGCTGAATTATCACTAAGTCATCATGCATCTTGTAAAATGCTTTTGACTCCTGCTCATTTGACTTGGAATACTCCATTACTTCAGCCCTAAGTAGGACTCCAGTTCAGCTTCCCCATCTTCTTCAGTGAGGCATCCTAGACACGCATTAGACATGAACATTGCAGCTGCCTGGCACATAATCCACTACAAAATGGAATACTTTGCAATTTGGCTGCTAGCCTAGCTGTCAGCATTCTTGCCCTAAAAGAAGAAGAGATATTCACAAGACGTTTTTGGTACCTCCTGATTATGAACTTCAAACCCACACAAACATATTTTAGTGTTCGGTAGTCCATACTTATGCTAACAACTCTTTTAACCACTGAGTAATTTCTTTCAGCTTCCTTCAATGCCCTAGACCTATATAAAAACCTCCACTCCTCTTTCCCCTATCTGTATTAGCATGCTGCCAATGCCCACATTACTGGCATCCACACACATAATGCACTCCTTTCCTACCACAAACGACATCAAACTTGAAGCAAAGATAATTTCCTGGTAAAGCTTCTCAAACATCGTTTCTTGCTGGGAACCCTACTCAAACCTTACAATTTCCTTCATTAATATTCTTGTTTTCTGAGCATATTTTTTTATAGGGTTGGAAGAGAATTCTGCCAACCTCTAAAAGGATAACAGCTGGGTTTTTTTTCTTAGGAGTAAGGGCTCTCAGGATAGTATTAATGTTAATAGATTTAGGTCTTATTCCAGTAGCTGAAATGTTATGCCCCAAGTACTTCATCCCACTGCAGGAAAAGTTACATTTATCCAGTGTTAGGGTCAAACGTTTATGTGACAAAACGTTTAAGACATTTGTTAGATTCTGATCATGCTCCAGACTACTCTGGTCATATATCAGGCCATCGTCCTGGAAAGCTATGGCACCCACCAAACCCTCCTACGACTCCTTCATTAGGTGTTGGAATGCCGAAGATGCACTTGCTAATCGAAAATGCATCCTCCTACAACTGGAATTCACCATCTTGGTTATACAAGTAGTCAGATGTTTTGACTCCTCATGAAGTGCTACCTAGTGATATGTACTCGCCAAATCTAGGGTTGAGAATGATGAAACACAAGCCAAGGTCAAGATCATTTCATGAATAGTTGGAACTGAGTGCTGATCTACCAATATTGCGTCATTCGAGCGGTATGTATCGATGCAGTTTCTTGGATGATTTCAACAACACCACCGGGGATACCTAGGGTGATGCCTCAGTTGGTTCTGCGATTTACTTATTGCACATGTTCTGCAACGTTTCTCTCAATTTATCACAGTAGTTGATAGGCACGTTTTTGACTAACAGCCTGATTACAAGTCAGGCGGAATGAAATGAAAGTATTTTGGGATGCAACTATTTCACTGCACCTGATTTTTTAGAGGTTATGTTTTTCCACACCGGGATTTACCGGGTAGGATGAACTTGACAATTAACGATTTCTGCAGCTGGAAAAATCACACAGGATGTTGTCTGCAGCAGCACTCAAGTTTTAAGCTACTTTTTCCTAAAATAATGCTTCTCCCACCTTAACAAAAGCTTTTCCTGCCCCATTTCTGCTAAACTGCCCTCCTGGAATGCCCTGGAATCTTAACATACTCTGATTCCACATTCCCTTAGCCTCCACAGCGTGCTCCTACATAATCCACCATTAGAACTCTGCCCTTATCAGGACCATGGATTTTATCTGACCCCACACTTTTTTCACACTCCATCCTCCTCAGCCAATCATTTCTCAGTACTGATAAAAGTATCGAAGCTCTCTGCCAAAAATGGGATAATTATAAACTATGGACTTAGACCTTTTTAAAGCCCTCCTGATGTCTTCCCCTACCTACTTTATTAATACATTTACTCTGCTTCTTAACTCCAGTAAGAAACATCGGATCTGAGAATCACAACCTCCTTACCACCGTTAAACCTCCCTGCAAATTGTTCAGATTCCAGTTGTCCAGCCGTCTATGTTATCGATGATAGAAGTCAACCTATGATTATCGTTGGGCTATCACCACCATCCTATCTTTGAAGACCACACTAAACACTCATTTCCTTCCATTTCAGCACTAAGGATATGGGAGATATTTCTATATACTTCCAACACCGTCAGTTCTCACCTACTCATCGAACACCTTAATCTGGTGTCTGTGCACTGCATACTGGATATTAATTGAATTGTGAAATGCATACTCTACTGCAGAGGACCCATGAACCAAATCGTTTTTCTTGCAAGTGAGTCTTATCCCTGCAAATTTAGAAATAAGCCTTACCTAAGACTGGAGCAGGCCCCAGCTACTCACAAAAAACTTTTGTGAATTGGCCAGGGATCTGCATTTTTTGTTTCCTTTTTGTCTTTATTTTACTTCACTCACCCATCATGCCAAAGGTGTCCACCCAAACCGACCCCAGGTTTATGTGCTGTTTTGTTTCTGCTAAACGTCTAAGTCGTTTGTGGAAGAATTGCTGCGGATTGGTAAGAAACAATACAGAACTAAACACAGCAACTGAACAAACCAACCATATCCTTTTACCTCTGCTTTCCATGTAGGTTGGTAGGTTTAGTGCTTTTGAGGTACAGATTTATACATTTGCAAACCTTAACACATTGTTGAAATTAACAACAAAAACATGTCCGCACTTGGTGCATATTATGATATTATAAAAGTATAGTTAACTGCACATCTTAATCAGCCACTTTCCCCAATCATAATGTGTTGGATTTATTAGAGACAGGTGAATACACCCTTGTAACGATGAATTACCATAGTAATTTTACTCTGAAGCAACTCCTGCCAAGGTGCATGGATGTCAATGAGCACTACTGTCTTTGCACATCCTCTGGCAGCCTGCAGACCACCCGCTTCCTCCCCTAGTTGAGTACATAGTTACAGCTGACTGGTTGTTGATGTTGATGGCCATCATCAATATGTCCACGTCTTTGACTAATGAATGCTCACATTCTCAGAGAGGGCAACATTTGTGCGAGCAGAGGCACTTCATCAATTGTGGAGGAGTTGAATATTGAACATTTTTGTGTATGGAGCTGGTTGTTCGTGCACTATGGGAGAATCACTTCCAGCCTTTGACCTGTCTTTGCTGCAGCTCATTGAGCATTGCATGAATATTGTCCTGTGCTACTTCCCATCTACCCTGTTTATTATCAAAATCTGCACTGACTTAGATCAGCACAATTTCTATTCACATCCCAAGTTTCTTGCTTTTCTTCACCACCCTCTTGTTAATCTTTACCTATCAAGCTTCTCTTCTTATTAGGACAATAGTTGATGCAGAACGCAAAAAAAAGTTCACAATGCATGCAAACGTCGCTCTGCTGAGTGATTAACAATACTATTGATAGGACTGAGATCCCAGATGACTTCTCCCACTGAAAACCTTTCTTCAGTGTATATTTCTCTCTTTTCCAACAATCATTTAACCTTGAGAATGTGAAGTGTTGTCAAGCTCTGTGTAGCCTGCCTTCATTGTTCAGAACTGTGTGTAATTACGATGTTGGCCTTCATACGTTGCATCTCACAAAAGGAGGGATCCACAATGGATACAGTAAAGTGCTGCCCTTGTGTAGTGTATTAGTGGGTGAACTTGTTTACCTCAGTGTAAAATCTGTTTCAGCTTCCATGATTTGTGGCATTGGAATATTCATAGGGTTTTATACTTCTACAAATGGATAACATCGCTGACAGAAGAAAAATCACCCATCAACCAACCAAACCAAAAAACAAATTTGAGGCTGATAATCATGATAATGCTAGAGCGGGGTCTAGAGTTTCAATGTGGGTAATTGATTGTGCTGGCTTAGCTGCTTGATGGTACGGATGTACCTTTGTGACATTTATTTATACACCTTTTTCCTGGACTTTCAGTCGAGAAGTTATCAATTTAATAGAATCTTCACTGGCTGGTTTCCTCTGAAAAACTGCCTCAGGCCAACCCCGCTTAAGCAAAGATATGTGGTGTGGCTGACACATGATTAAAATGGTGTTTGTTTGCACAAGCTTTAGACGCACTGTCTTTTATCACCTAAAATCATCTTTTCAGGAGCCCTTTGCACAATTAGGTAATGATTTCTCAAACCATTTCTCAAATTATTAACCAATAACAAAGGAAATCACTGTTAGGGGCTGCATCATCCTGGTCCATATGTCATAAAACACCATATTGAAAAGAAAGTTCTCTTAAAAAGAATCTTGTTTAGTTTGACAAAAACCTCAAACATCTGAAGTGGCTACACAAAAGATCAACTATCCACTACTGCTTTGTCAAATCAAACCTATACAAATCTTATATAACAAAACACTCCTGGGTACAGCATGTCAATAGACCACCAAACTAAGGACAAAACGGTTCCACAAAGTTGATAGTACAGGCCACATATTAACTATCAAAATTCTTTTTAAAAAAACACATTTCAGGGCTGCTCTTAGAGTTCTTACATTAAAAGCCCTAAACAAGGGTAGGAATAGACAGTTTTGAAAGATAGCCAAAGATTGCCTAACAGCTCCTTCCTACTGTGATAAGCCTGCTGCACTCAATATTCTCCCACTGAAAATGGTGAGCATGTCAAGTGGGAACAGCACTGGTGCACATTTCTTAGGAGAGCAAACGTTTTAAAGAATGCAGGCCATGACAAATCTACTCGCCCACTCACACTGGCGAGTCAGATTTCATCAGGGCAAGCTATATTTAGGGCCTACTCACCCCTTCTGGCCAGCTGAGAAACAAAAGGTGTTCTATTCACTCACAAAGTGAAGGAGAATTAAAGAAGCCTTCAAATCTTGTTTTTATCTTGTTTTTATCTTGTCACGTTTATTCTGACAGAGGTCAAAAGTCAGTTTACATCTAGAAGTACTTTTCTTTCTCTGACTGAAAAGTTCAAGAATTTTCTAAAGTGAACTGTTTGGCAAAGGTGCTGGAGAACAAGTGTGAAATGAAAGGCTGAAGGGTGTTATGTTTTATTCAAACACACATTTAAATCGCTAAAAAGTGAAGTGTACAAACAGTGCCAAAGGTGAACAAATGAATAATGGAGAAGTTTTGAGTTAGGAAGCAAACAAGAATGACTTGTGGATAGAGGCGCACGTTCTAGAGTGTCCCTGGCATTCCAAAAATTACGTAGATACATACAAATAGGACATGTATACAATACACGATGTCAAGTATGACAGAGGGACCTTTTAAAAGGGACTAACAAAAACTGATACGTTTAAGAGCATTCAATGAATTTCAAACTGGGAAATTTGATTTTAGGGCATATCCTTGAAGAATTTCATGGAGGCAGTTGGTATACAGACTGGGGGACCCACCACTGATGTGTAGGCACAATCTGCTGTAGTGCAGTGATGAGTAAGGGGAAATGCAGCGGGCGCTAACCACCAACACCAGTGAAACTTTTTTTTGTTAGTTCTCTAGCAACACACAAAGGGAAACGCTGTTTCTTGTTTCAGATAGCTCATGATGAAATATATGTCAAAATGACGAAAAAATAAAATGCAATCAAAAGAGGACAAAACAGTTTAATGTAAATAGGAAAAATATGTTAATATGGCCAGCAGTGGGAGAGATGAACTCAAGAAACAGGTAAATCTGCCGTGGACTATGGTGACAATGGTGTTATTTGGTTTGGTACCAGACTATCACGGCCCAAATTTTATCAGACAAAAATATCATGTCCTAAATATTGTTTCCAAAAAATATCGACCCACTGGCATTATTAATAAAAAAATATACACCAAATGGATATTTCTGCAAACAGTATTTAGGCCAAAATGTTTATGTCTGATGATAAGATATTTTTGTTACATATATTCTGACATACAGCCGTTATTCATCACAGTAATGAAGGTAAAAAGCAGACTGACCACTTGTACTCTACTGCACTCCTCTCAAAACACTGTACAACGCTGTAAAAGTAGGAGTCCCAGTCCTTAATTTGTGGAGGTGGTTGCAGGTGTTAGGAAGCTGCACTCATTTTTAGCAATTTCCTTTTCATCATCATACTTTGACCAGGAGCAAGAAGAGGAAAGGTAAGAAAGGAGACAAAAGGAGGAAGAGAAAAATAAGAAAATAATCAAAAAAGTAGTGCAGTGCCAGCCGCAAGCTCCTATGGAAAATCCACAAGCTCTGAGTCACCAAGCCCTGTGCTAGCAGATCTGCAAGTCTTTGTGTCAGTTTCTGTTAAAACACACATTTTTCAGCGGGTGGGCTTTAGAAGGCCCACCCTTTGAACTGCGGCTTTTAAACATAAAACTCTCAACAGAACAAAATATTTAATGGTAAGGAAGAAAAATGTAAGGTATGGTACATTATTGTTCTTCCATGAAATCGAATTTCAGGACCACATATCATTTTGGTCCAGTTGACAAATCTGCATCAAGCTTTTCCAAAAATGTTATTCGTCCACCAAAATGTTGTTTTTGAAAGATATGAGCGGACCGACCTAAGGGAGCAGGAGTGGTTTAAGGTGAGGCTCACAAAGGTGAATCTCCAATTTCAATCTTCATATGGAAATTATAGGAGAGTATACAGATCAAACACTGAATACATTAACTTCAAACTTGACATATTGAAGGCTGCCACTGTCTCTTTGTTTTTTTGTTAAGGTGAAAATCTATCTAGCGGTTTGTAAAGAAATCACCCCCAAACACAAGGTGAAAACAAAACAAGAAATATAGCAGCTGGGTTTGCATAGCTGCCAAGTTTTCAGTTTGCTTATGTGTTCAGTGCGTTTATGAGTGACATTTCCAGCCTTAAAAGTGCCATTTTTTTGTGAGTGAAATAAGACAGTTGCATCCATATCAAGAGATCATTTTTAGAAATGACACCCTTAACAGTCCTTACGGTGTAAATTGACCATGGGGTACTTTACATGAGAATCAGATAAGTCTTTATTTAGCACAAGTAAGTTAGATGGTTTTCTCAGAATCACAGAATGTTGAGCCGAGGCCGGGATTCAGTCCTCTTCTGCGGTGCTAAAGCAGACTCTTCTGGTCACTAGGCCACATCTCGTCCCACCTCCTCCTTCTTCTGCCTGTACAGTTCTCCAATTATGACCCTCTTTTACTGTAGTTTTGACTGACACAGATTTTGGCATATATTTAGAAACTTTATTTTGCGTCTGGACATCCACATCTGTTTGATACTATGGTTTGAGCAGGGGGTGCTTTTTTACATTAATTAGGCGGGTGTGTGGTTATGGGTTTCTCTCTTCAAATCTCTGAAGTTCATTTGGCTTACATATGACCGTCTGTGATAGTAGGATATTTCCACGCCATAATAAATTGAGAATTCTATACCTTCCGTAGTACCCTAGAGCCATCTTGTGGCCTTTGAAAAACTGTACTCGGAGCTCAGCTTATATGCATCCCTCCCAGCAAAGCGAAAACTGGAACTGCACAGTTTTATAGCACTTCAGGACACGGTTCTTTTGTGTTACAATCTCAGGCATTGCAGAAATGCGGGGAAATTACTGGTAATGCGTTATTCTAAAGCAAGATGCGTGGCACTTGCAAGGCTGGGTTTTCAGAACTGTTTGTGGACTGATTTTTAAATCAGGTCGGCCATCTTGGGCTGCAGACCTTAAAGAAAGTCTGTAGATAAAATTTTGGGGCCATCAGAGCACAAAAAAACTAAACAAAAGGAAAATATAATGGGGCAGTGGTATTGCACACGGAGCATAACTGGGTCATCGTCTTGGTTGGATAGCAAGAATAATTGTTTCGTGCAGCATGTGGTTGTCTGTGTATGTCTGCATGCCTGAGTTTGTGCACTTTCAGGAAACGGTATAGGGATCATAAGGATGTAAAATAATTTCATTTAAAAGAGCGTTTCATCTCATAAAATGTTACAATAAAAGGATTTAACAACTAACAGGTTGATTACAGTTTGTGACCCCGTACCCAATATATTTACCATATGTCTTGATTTAAGAGAAAACAGGCAGTCTAAAGGGGCTTTCAATCCTCAGTAATATTCATAATTTCTCTCTCTGGGCCCATTAGCTGAACTCACGGGCAGGGTAGTGAAACTTTAATATGGCTGGTGTGAAATTCACACAGTGAACTTTTACAAAACGTCATAGAAAGAGTGTAATCCTGCAGACAAAAACTTAATCTCGTTTAAGATTTTTTTAAATTCTTGGTTTGGTTGGTTGTGAGTTGTACATAGATGCAGAAAGAGAGAAAGCGCGAGGCAGAAAATAAGGGAGAGGGAAAATGTATAAAGAGCGAATTGGAGCGGGAAACGGATATAGGGAGGGAGTGAAGGTCATACAGGTAGACAGAAAGATGGGGAAAAAGATGGAGGGTACCGAGATAGAGAAAAGGAGTGAAAAGGTAGAGAGAGAGAGACAGAAACGGATACACCAAAATGAGAATAAGGATAGAAGGCGAAACGGAGGGATAAAGAAAGCGATATAAACAGAATGAAAAAGGGAACGTGTCTATGAGAGTACCTGAGGTTATATAAGAGAGTGGGTGAGAGGACGAGAGAGAGAGAGTGACAAAATAAAATATCTGTATGTCTCTGACCTGAAGTAATACTTTGTTTATCGACAGGTTTTCTTTCCAGGTTGGGAAAGTGCTTGTTGAGAGAGTCAATGCGAAAGGAACATAACAGAAAAGTGAATTCAACTCTATCTGCTTCACTGTTGTGTGTTTGACTAAGGCATGGGTACTCACAAACTTTCTCTCGGGGGCCAAATTTACAGTGTGGTTTGTGGTCGAGGGCCGCACCAGTGGGGGCGGGGTCAGAGGGGAGGGGGCGGGGCTAAAACAAAAAGAAAACTTGTGACCATGAGGTTGCACACAGGTCCCTGCAGCAGATGCCTTCATCCACTGAGCCACCAGACCCAGCATACATACATCTCTCTCTCCCTCCTGCCCTCCCTCTCCATCTCTCTCTCTCCCTCCTGCCCTCCCTCTCCATCTCTCTCTCTCCCTCCTGCCCTCCCTCTCCATCTCTCTCTCTCCCTCCTGCCCTCCCTCTCCATCTCTCTCTCTCCCTCCTGTCCTCCCTCTCCCTCCTGCCCTCCTGCCCTCCCTCTCCCTCCTGCCCTCCCTCCTGCCCTCTCTCTCCCTCCTGCCCTCTCTCTCCCTCCTGCCCTCCCTCTCCCTCCTGCCCTCCCTGTCCCTCCTGCCCTCTCTCTCCCTCCCTCTCCCTCCTGCCCTCCCTCTCCCTCCTGCCCTCCCTCTCCCGCCCTCCTGCTCTCTCTCTCCCTCTCTCTCTCCCTCCTGCCCTCCATCCTGCCCTCTCTCTCCCTCCTGCCCTCCCTCCTGCCCTATCTCTCCCTTCCTCTCCCTCCTGCCCTCCCTCTCCCTCCTGCCCTCCCTCTCCCTCTTGCCCTCTCTCTCCCTCCTGCCCTCTCTTGCCCTCTCTCTCCCTCCTGCCCTCCCTCTCCCTCCTGCCCTCCCTCCTGCCCTCTCTCTCCCTCCTGCCCTCCCTCTCACTCCTGCCCTCTCTCTCCCTCCTGCCCTCCCTCTCCCTCTTGCCCTCCCTCTCCCTCCTGTCCTCTCTCTCCCTCCTGCCCTCCCTCTCCCTCCTGCCCTCCCTCTCCCTCCTGCCCTCCCTCCTGCCCTCTCTCTCCTTCCTGCCCTCCCTCTCACTCCTGCCCTCTCTCTCCCTCCTGCCCTCCCTCTCCCTCTTGCCCTCCCTCTCCCTCCTGTCCTCTCTCTCCCTCCTGCCCTCCCTCTCCCTCCTGCCCTCCCTCCTGCCCTCTCTCTCCCTCTTGCCCTCAATCCTGCCCTCTCTCTCCCTCCTGCCCTCCCTCTCCCACCCTCCCTCCCTCCTGCCCTCTCTCTCCCTCTCTCTCTCCCTCCTGCCCTCCCTCCTGCCCTCTCTCTCCCTCTCCCTCCTGCCCTCTCTCTCCCTCCTGCCCTCTCTCTCCCTCCTGTCCTCCCTCTCTCTCTCCTGCCCTCCATCCTGCCCTCCCTCTCTCTCCCTCCTGCCCTCCCTCTCCCTCCTGCCCTCCCTGTCCCTCCTGCCCTCCCTGTCCCTCCTGCCCTCCCTCCTGCCCTCTCTCCCTCCTGCCCTCCCTCTCACTCCTGCCCTCTCTCTCCCTCCTGCCCTCCCTCTCCCTCTTGCCCTCCCTCTCCCTCCTGTCCTCCCTCTCTCCCTCCTGCCCTCCCTCCTGCCCTCTCTCTCCCTCTCCCTCTCTCTCCCTCTCCCTCCTGCCCTCTCTCTCCCTCCTGTCCTCCCTCTCTCTCTCCTGCCCTCCATCCTGCCCTCCCTCTCTCTCCCTCCTGCCCTCCCTCTCCCTCCTGCCCTCCCTGTCCCTCCTGCCCTCCCTCTCCCTCCTGCCCTCCCTCCTGCCCTCTCTCTCCCTCCTGCCCTCCCTCTCACTCCTGCCCTCTCTCTCCCTCCTGCCCTCCCTCTCCCTCTTGCCCTCCCTCTCCCTCCTGTCCTCCCTCTCCCTCCTGCCCTCCCTCTCCCTCCTGCCCTCCCTCTCCTTCCTGCCCTCTCTCTCCCTCTTGCCCTCAATCCTGCCCTCTCTCTCCCTCCTGCCCTCCCTCTCCCGCCCTCCCTCCCTCCCTCCTGCCCTCTCTCTCCCTCTCTCTCTCCCTCCTGCCCTCCCTCCTGCCCTCTCTCTCCCTCTCCCTCTCTCTCCCTCTCCCTCCTGCCCTCTCTCTCCCTCCTGTCCTCCCTCTCTCTCTCCTGCCCTCCATCCTGCCCTCCCTCTCTCTCCCTCCTGCCCTCCCTGTCCCTCCTGCCCTCCCTGTCCCTCCTGCCCTCCATCTCCCTCCCGCCCTCCCTCTCTCCCTCCTGCCCTCCCTCTCCCGCCCTCCCTCCTTCCTGCCCTCTCTCTCCCTCTCTCTCTCCCTCCTGCCCTCCCTCCTGCCCTCTCTCTCCCTCTCCCTCTCTCTCCCTCCTGTCCTCCCTCTCTCTCTCCTGCCCTCCATCCTGCCCTCCCTCTCTCTCCCTCCTGCCCTCCCTCTCCCTCCTGCCCTCCCTGTCCCTCCTGCCCTCCTATCCCTCCTGCCCTCCATCTCCCTCCCTCCTGCCCTCCCTCTCTCCCTCCTGCCCTCCCTCTCCATCTCTCTTTCCATCCAGCTCTCCCTCTCCCTCCCCCTCTGTCATCTCACTGTGTGTGTCTGTCTGTGTCAGCCTTCAGCCCGGGCTGATACAGCTTCCTCAGCGCACACACAGAAAGATCCCTATCTGGCAAGAAGTTTCTCAGACTAAAATGCAGTTTGCGCGCGCCCTTCTGATAATTACAGGAGTGTCCACACGACTGTGAGTGAATGGACACCGCATCAGGGTGATTAAGGGGGGTGGGGGGCAAAGAGACAGCTGTCCATCAGTCGCACCAAAGTACTTAGCAGGTCGTTAAAAGACCATTTACATATTATTGAGGCTTTGCTGTAGTGCCCCTGCATCTCCACTCTGACAAACATCTCGCCCGGCTCCACAGAGCAGAGGCGCTAAGGGGTGAAATACAACAAAGCCTCTGCTCTGTGGGGGCCGGGGGAGCGGTGATTATCAAGGTCTCCGAGCCCAGCACTGCTGCGGGGTGTTTGCCAACACTAATAAATAATTTTTTTAAGCACAGGTACGATTGTCTCGAAGGTCCGCGGGCCGCCAAGGAAGGCTTGCCGGGCCGCATCCGGCCCGCGGGCCGTACTATGAGTACCCCTGGACTAAGGCATGGTTTTCGATAGTAGTAACTGCGCCCAAGATGTAGGCCTCCAAGGTGTGGGGTGTGCACGTTGGAGCTGGTCTGCCAGTGCTGATACAGACAGGAAAAGTTACATCAGCTCAATTACACCAGCCCAATCAAGATTCAACAAGGAGGCAGCACAGTGACCCAATAAATGAAGTCATTCTCCTTACATAATGTTGGCACAACCCCTCAATTAAACAGAGAAGCATCGCTTCCAGTGTGGCGTTTGGGTGAGCTGCATGCGGTTCCCATCTAGAATTCTCACTCCAACTGAGCAGAATGTGCCACCTCTTTCTAGCCAAGTATGCCTATTTATGGGGGGAAATCAGCAGAGCCAAAGGTATAATGGCTGGGAGACGCACAAAGGTGGCAAAAGAATCCTCTAGAAGAATGTGTGAGGTAAGCAAGGTGCCAGACAAAAGACAGACACTTTCAGTCAAACAAGAAGCAAAAAGAAAAAAACATTTGTTATCAGGGCATCAATGATAGGTGGGAGTTCCAGGGTTAGTCTCGAAGGTTAAAAGCGAAAGGAAAGAAGTTCATTAAAGAGGAACCAGAAGTAGATGAATTGTTGAACCAATTATTGTGTGTAGTATTCAGAAGCAAAGTACCTTTGCTGTACATCTGCAGTAGCATGACAGAAATATTAGATGATGGGGAAGATAATATTTCATTTATTGACGAAGAGTCCAGCTTAGACTGGGAAAACCTGTGTGGCTTAGGCTAGCGGGCCAGGTTGTATAAACTGCATTGGTCTGAGTGATCGTAGAGCGGTACTAGCAGCTAACAATAAAGTTTAAAGGAGGCAGGTTTTTAAGTAAAAAATGGAGATGAGCAGATGTATTTCCCCCTCAGCGAAAGAGGAAGCTTTTGCACAAACAAGGGAAGCAACACACAAAACTGGTTATTAATTAAACAATCAACGTAAATGATAACTCTAGGTCCTTGTCTAAAAGGTAGCTTTTTCTTTCTTTATTAATTAAGTTTCTTCATCCACACTACAAACACGAAGCCAACGCGTTTCACCATACAAAGGCTATCCCGCGGTCAGTACACACATTCACTAGTAATATCTTATCCACAAGCGTGTTTCCAAAAGTTTGCGATGCGCAATGGTAACAAACTGCACTTTGATCCGAGGCTCAAGCAGTCATCGGGCCCGCTGTGGATGGCACAGATGTAGTGGTAGCACAGTATCCTCTACCATGGTACTATGGTGGAGGATACTGGGCTATGAAATTCCAAGTGAATGAGAGGACTGACCGCGGGCTCGTGGTACAGTGTGTTTTTCGACTACAAGACCTTTCAAGTTGTCCTGTTGGAACATTTTGACTGAAGCATACTCACAATCTGCAACGAGGGATTACGGTTAATTATATTGGACCGTTGCTTTAGTGGTTTACAAGTGTTTGGAGTACCGGTGGATTTACAATATTGCCCTGAGGAAGCCTTTGTAAGGTAAAACGCATTGGCTGCATGTTTGTAGTGTGGATGAATAAACGTAATGAATAAAGAAAGAAAAAACTACCACTTTGACAAGAATCTACGAGTTATGATTCATGTTGATTGTTAATTTACACTCAGATGTGTTTGTTGCCTCTCTTGTTTATGCAAAAAACTTTGGACTTTGTGGTCAATGAGCAGCTGGCCATTAGAGGTGGGCAATGTGGGAGCACTGTTACAGTGATTTCTACAGGTGTTGGATTCCCTGGCTCCTTTTGTTCGACAGAGGAAGCTGCAAGGAGGCTGGTAGTGTATCAACCAGGGCATCCGTTGAAAGCAAGGTTAAAGCAAAACATATGTAATATTGGTGAATACAATCACAAACGTCCCAGGCTAACAGTTACAAGCTCGGCAGTCCTTAAATGATGAAGGCCATTATGGATAGCATCACATTCTCTTTGGGGTGGGAGAGGTTTGGTGGTGGCTTGTCACCGGCAGCAAGTGGATGCCCCATGTAGATGAAACACTGCAGGCCTGCTCTGCTCCTGCCCGCATAGTTTTGATGGTTTCTAAAGCAGAGTAGAGCTGTTAAGAATCAGCTCTGCTTCTTTCTGTGCATGCGTACTGGTCTGAGCCACCTAGTGGAACCACACATGCTCAACACAGGGGCGTAACACAGGCCCCTGAAGCTCCCGCGGTGCGGGGGGCCCTCACCCTCCAGGGGGCCCCGTCAGCACCGCACTTCTGCTGGGGAGCTCTAGATTGAGTCTGGAGGGGGACCCTTCACGTACCCTGCAGGGGGGGCCCCTCAAGGTTCGTTACACCACTGGCTCAACAGTGCTGATTCACTGCCTCCTACTCAGGGAGATTCCGGCAGGTACCATCCCACACGTCATGTTACAGTATACACTACGGAAAAGACCGGGCCAGTTGTCAAATGCTCCACCCTGTCCAATTATAATGGAGACGTGAGCCTTCAATACTCCTCCGTAATTCTTCCTATCAAACCTGCTGCCTGCATCTCTGTCTACTCTGCTACCTGACTTTCATAGCTGACTCGCTGCCTGATTCTTTCGCATGCTTGCTTTTAGGGTTTACTGCCTAAGAATTTTCCTTGCGTTCGTACTGAAATACTTCCTTGAACATGATTCTAATGATCATGGATTGGAAATAGAGATTTCTTTTTAGTAGCTTGTTCATGACTGTGTTTGATGACTAGCATCAAAGACACTTCAGAAAGCTTAGATTTACCATCAGTTTAGAGTTAAATAATTACAATGTTTCTTTTGTCTGTTGATACTCAAGGTACCATCCCTGCTCTTTGTTATTCTTTTTTTCCCTTGCTGTGACTTCTGCTTTCCTTCTTTTGAGGATTCTCGGGTCCCTCGGGGGTCATGCTGGGAACTCCCCTAATCTTACCAGTGCAATAATATCAACCTGGAGAGCTTCAACTAGAGAGAAGAGAAAATGAGAGAAGGGGAGAGATGGGTAGCCGACCCATCTTTTTGAATCGCTTATTGTTCCATTGCAGTGGCAGAGGGTGAGCTGGAAGATACATCCCCCTTGCATACTACTGCTATCCAAAACAAAGTTGATGCTCGAGAAAAAACTTAAACAAAGTAGGAAGGGCTTAAGAGAACCTGAAGAGTGGTTGGATAGGAGACAACAAGATTCAGGGCAGTTATTTGTACAGGCATGCATTAGGAGCACTGACACATGGAGGATTAAATCTAGATGAGGAATTGAAGCCATTAAGCGTTAATGTGATCTTGGTGTTAGCATAATGACAACTTGAGATAGTGTGACTGGGCCACCAAAAGAACTGGTTGAAGGATGGGATGCAGAGGGAGATCTTTAACTAGGAAGAAAAAAAGGAGATGTTGATACCATTATACAAACCATGACAAAAAATAAGGCTTCATTCAGTCTTTCTGAGCTGTGGAGGAGAGAATGCTGCGACACTGAATGATCTGCTGTTCGTACTCACCTTGCACCTGTAAATGTCACTGCCTCAAGGTGCTGCATTAATAGCTATGTTGAGAAGCTGGTTGCATGAAGCATGTGGGCCAGAACAAGAATGTTTTGAGCTTCCCGCTGGACCTCAAGCAATTATTGTTGGAGATGAGATGGTGAGAGCTACATAGCTCAGTTTAGGAGGGCTAGTACATGCAAGGATAGTGGTCTACCCCACCCCCTATAAAAGATCAACTCATTTCAACCTTCCTGTGTCCAGTATAAAGTCCCCAGTACTGCATTTTGTATGATTTTGCACTTCTTTTCCTGACAGCTGTCAGAAGGTCATATCCAGTGATTATGAAGAACCTCCTCCATAGCAGGGATGATATACATTTTTTAAGGTTTGGGATTGTTGCAACCAGTTCAGAGCACCACTTGTGTTGGAGGATCATCTCATGTTTTTGTTTTAATCTGTTTTAATTGTATTTATCTTCATTTAAAAAAATAAACAAGCAAGTACAGCATATATGGTACAGTACATTACACCTTAGATGATAGTTATTACAGATATTTAATAGAGGATATTGAGTTTCAATCTTAGCGACTCAGCAATTGCGTGTGGTGAATTGGATCGCGGGTCTACAACCAATGAAGTGTGAGCCATAATGCACTGCTGATCACCGAAGGGAATTTCACCTACTGGTGGGTTGTACATGCATTGCTTTCAAAGGTAGTAACGTTAGGTGTTGGGCATCATCTCATAATGCAACAGTATCTTCACCTTGCTAAGATTCGGATAATGTATATATTGAATACCACCACCCCTTGAAATACGTTGATGTTGAAGTGGCTCTTTCTTTCTATGCAAACTGCCCTCATGACCGCTGAGACCAAGAGTAGCTCACCCTACGTGACCTTTGTGGTCAATAACATGAATACCTTGCCTCCTGTTAGGCCATGATCAACTGGACCATCATAATTCTGAATATTCCATGTTTCTGAAGAGCACAACCTCAAATGGGTGAGGAAAACAGAAGCTGCACCTGCTGCAATGAGGCAGTTCAACAGCCCTCTCTTGTCCCACGTCTACTATCAATGTGGCTCGCAATTCAGAACCACACTGCTTACGAAGTGACTTCAGGGTTTACAACTAAGAGGACATCCATCTGCCTTTTTTTGCTAAGCGACAAACCAAATTCCATTGAACAAAAAAATAGAATACCGATGCTTAACATATTCCTTGCATGACATTCAGGGAACCAACTGTACAGATTGGTGTAATCTCTAGGCATGCACAAAAATTTGCAACTGAATCCTTGAACTAAGGCACTTTTTGTGAAATTGGCAGTTCGAATGAGGTATTTGTATTTTTTTAGCTCATCGTTTGCTCTGCATTCAGACCAAAAAGTAAGAGAACACTTCGGTTCAAATTCCTTTCTAAGCATGTGTTTTTGTTCTTTTTCTCAGAGACGTGCCTAACATTTGAATCAAGTGTTACTCTCCCTCCAAATTTAGACTATTAGGTATTTGAAATGTTCAGGATACTTAAGTTTTAACTGCAGCTTTCCCACATGGCTTAACTGTATGATACTGCACAAATCTTTTCAGCTCCCTGTGCCTCATGTCCCTGCATTATCTGCCCAAATTGGAATGTTTTCATACAGGATACTTACCACGAGTTTTAAGCACTATTTAAATTTAACAGATGTTCGTGAATGCACGGCACACAGTTCAGAAGGATTTCCTGTAATCTCAGCCTCACCTCGCACACTTCTTTTGTAAATGTAAATGTATTGCGACTTATATAGCGCACGTATCACCCGAAGGTATCAAGGCGCTTGCTTAGGGAACCCGTCCTGGTATTCCCCTGTGAGATACCCCGGCAGGGTATCCACAAGGTGAAAGCCAGGCATCCCGCCGCGAGGGGCCGTAGTGGAGATTAAGCAAGCTATTGCACAGAGTCGCAGAGTGTGACCCCGTGAGTTGAGTAGGCACCGGAGCGAGAATTGTCGAGTCCGTGGAATTTTTTAGCCCGAGACCCACCGAGGCGGGGAATCGAACCCTGGTCCACGGCCGATCTCAGCTTCCGGGTCTGCCGCCTCTAACCACTGAGCCACGCTTCTCCACTTTTAAAAATTAGAATAGCTCATCTGGAGTATCGCTTTCTGCAGTCGCCATTATACAATACAATAACGTTTTTTTCCCTTCATATTTGGTTGATACTTAATAAGTAAACTGTAGCTGACCTCTGAGGAATGTGTTCTGCCAAAGAGTCACATGTCCCTGTAAAAAACATGAATGTGCCACAAAAGCAACACATTGTCTTTTGAAGAGGAGATTGTATAGGTGGGCGTGATCTTGTGGGGAGGTGGGACACCATTTTAGGGCGGTTTGTTGTACTTAGACATATCCTGGCCTTATAAGTGTGTGGCTTGTGGAAGGACTGTAGGGTATTGGTAGTGGGAAAGGGTGGTGGTGGGGCAATATGAGACCTCCCACCCATACCATAGTGTGTGTTTTCGTTGTCTGTGCCTAGTGCTCTGCTGTAAGGAGCAGATCTGTTGATGCTAACAAAAGTCAGCAGTTGAAGTGTAGCCCGTTACTCGGGGATTGAGTGGACACCATACTGCACTGGCAGATTACTACATTTCTTGTGTTGATTGGTGATTGTGCTGCTGGTGAAAGGCTGATATAAATTGATATTCACCCTTGTGTAGCTGTTCTTAAGCTGAGGCTTGAGCTGCCAGATTAGTAGAGTGGCCAGATGTTTTCTTTATATATAGGACTAGCGGTTTTGTGTAGCTTCACTAAGGTACTAGCCTCTTTCTGGGTTCTGAACAGTATTTTTCTTGGCACCATGTCCGAGGTTCCTATTTTTCACTGTCTCGTGTTCCTTGCGTGCCTTCTAAAGCCCTGGTTCTCTTGCTGTCAACCCTGATCCCTTGCATTTGGTCTGGTATGAATTCTACTTTATGTGCTGGAGTCTATTCACCGGCATCATGGGGTGTTCAGTGTGTACGGGCCCAATATTGGAACACTGCTGGTTATGTGAGATAGAGAGAGCGAGAGAGAGAGAAAAGTTATAAGGAGAGGGGAGCCATATGCTATGGAAAGAGTCTGGCCAGGATGTGACACAAGTCCGTTTTCCTTGGTCTCAGTGATATTAGTCAACAGTTGAAAAGCACATTTAAGAAGTTTCATTTTCATGAGTCTTCCAAAGAGCAAGTAGTTTTGCTCTTCTGTCAGGAATAGATTGAGAGTTTTCTAGAGCTTGGGATCCCTGTACTTCAGGGGTCCCTCCACCTCACAGACTTTGATGGAGCATGTATGTGTTTGCTAACTGATTATTCTGATTATTTCATGGGGGACTTTCTTCTGAAGGCCTCCTGGGCCAGTGAGATATTTAGGGAGTGTAGTATACAGAATACTGCACAAGGTCAGGCCTGCTGTAACCAGGATTCTCATCAGCTCCTCTCAGTGATCCTTCAATAGAGATATTTCTAACTAGTGGAGTAAATCGGATTGGCCATGGCTGTACAAGATATCTAATGCATATCGAAAAACATGAACTATGGACACCAGGGATAACTGTTGCCTTCCCAGCGTTACATTCGATGAGTAGCATCAATTGGTAATGTGGTACCTCATGAGCATATGCATTATGTGTTTCACCAGCACTAAGATTTCTAAAACACTCCAGCTGTCGCTGTGGACTGTGTGTATGAAGTAAGGCCCTGCATCCTTTAGTCACAGGTTACTGGGCAAACGTTGCTGCTATTCGCTGGTTCTGGCCATAATTCTGTCACAAATTCAGAAAATCTTCTGGAGCTGTATTCTTGGCATCCATCCAACGGCACAGTCCCTCACTCCTGCAGTCACACACTCATCAAATGTGGGAGTTCACAGAGGTCACAGGAAGGGATCATTTCAAAACAACAATTAAATCAAGTGAGATCTGTGAAACTTAGGCACAGTTCTTAACTCTTGATTATTTCTTGAATCACCGATTTCAACAGTTACTAAATTCATCCTTTGCTTGCATTTTCACGCAGTGGACAAGTACCTGATGCATATATACAGTCAATATAAGACTACACAATGCAATGTTATTAGACCTTCCTAAAAACAGTCTGATTTACCTACAGGGAAATCAAAATACAGTTGTTGGGATGCTATTCAATGTAAGGAAATTCAAACAAGTGTCTGAATACCTTAAACAAAAGCATTTGTCCCCATCAGCAAAATGATCATGTTTAAATTGTCTTGTATCCTTCATAAAACAATCTACAGCCATAGTCCATCCTTTATATTGGCCAAATTTGAGAAGTTTACTTCAGCCTGATATTTTTTATTACAAAACAAATGAGAGTTTACTAGAAAGTAGTTTAAATTCGCAAAATGGGGAGAAAAATGTTTAGTCACTGGGAGACATACTCTAGAACGTCCTACCGCACCAGCTAAGAATCACATCCAACCTACTTACATTTCTGAAACAATTCAAGACCTGGATAATAAAGCAAGTAAAATCACCAACATTTTTTAAAATATGCTACATTTTTTGAGGATTTCTTTAGCATAAGGAGTCTTTGATAGATGAGTGACGTAGTGCTCTACAAAAGTTTCCAGATAAATAAAGAAAAGTATTTTTCACAAAATCACATTTGAAACACATTTTCACATTTTCACAATCGGAGCACAGCATCTAAAGCATCTTGCAGAACCGTGTGATGAATAACAAGCGGGTGTTTCTTGTTCACAATTCCCTAGGAGCAGCACCCAGTCGCATAAAAACATTTCTCCAAAAATCAACGAAAAACTGGATGGAATCCACCAATAACCGAACAGAATCCACTGATGGCAACAAACAAAGTATGCTTAGAGGTAAATCAGACGAAGCAGACATTTTATCAAACAAAAAATTGACATTCTCAAGGTGGTGTGTCCTGGGGCATCTTCCACTCAGGGAACATCACACATTTTCAAAAAGTAGACTTCTTGAGAAACATCTCAAAATGTGTTGGTTCGATCAAATTGCACTTGGAAGAGAGCTAATATTTGAAAAAGCCTTCACTAAAGCTCGGCTAGTCTATCTTCTATAGGCATGCTCTTGATATTTCCTTATTTTTAGAATATTGGAAACAGAAATGAAAGCAGGTAGAAGAACCACAGATTTGTGGAATTTTTATTACTTATTTATTTATTTAAGAAGTTTTCTATAGTGCTGGCCAGCCCCAAGGGTATCAGAGCGCTTTACAATAGGTACATAGCAGAAAATCAACAGACACAAAAATAGAAAAGTGACACATCAACCTAAGAACGTAAAATTAAAGAGCAACACAATGTAGTGCAGGATAGTTAATTGCCTTCAGAGTGCTTTGGAGACTTAGAGTTGGAGCAGAGCTCGATGACCGCTAGCTGCCCTGAGCTATCCATTCCCTAGGGAGCGGTTGAAGAACAGGGTTTAGAGTTGGCTTTTGAATTCTACAAAGGAGGGAATGGTTCTGATGTGAGACGGAATGGAGTTACAAATTTTGGGCACGCTTCCGGTGAAAGATCGGTCCGCTGTTTTTTTTCTTCTAGTTTTTGGTGGTATGAGTAGGAGGGAGTTTGAACTTCTCAAGTTCCTGGTCTGGCCGGCTTTAGTGAGTTTTCTGGCCAAGTACTCAGGTTTACCGGTGTGAAGGGCTTTATGGGTGAGGCAGGCTGTTCTGAAGCAAATCCGCATTTCGACTGGAAGCCACTTTAGTTCCTTGAGAGCAGGGGAGATATGATTGAATTTCTTGATACCGGTGATCATTCTGGCAGCCGCATGCAACATTGTTTTTATGGGAGTCAGGTGTGATTTTGGAATTCCTGAGAGGACTGCATTCCCATAATCCAGTCTTGCAGTACCATAGTTTGGGTGGCCTATTTGAGATCATTGGGCGGAATGTAGGGTTTTATTTTGTTCCGTAAGGAAATCGCTTTTGGCCGAATTCTTAATGTGACTCTTCAAGCTCAGTTTTGAGTCTAGAGTGATGCCTAGAAATTTGACAGAATCTGCTAGAGTGAGATTCCAGTTGAGCGCATCAATGGCCTTTAACCATTCGGCAATTTGGGGGTTATCTTCCTTATTCGAGATGAGGAGTGTCTCAGTCTCAGAAATGATTCTGTTCATTGTCTTCTGCCTTACTGTTCTTATAACACAATAGTGAAATCTAAGAGCAAGGCGCAACTGATGCCAATCGGTAATCTGGAGGTGAAAGACTATCTACCCCTAATATGAATCCTCACAGTAAACTGGTGCGTGCAAGACATCTGACTTGGAGTCAGTGTGTTGCTTACATACCACGCTTGTCAGTTCTACCAATCATACTTATTCTGAAAGAAAAAATATTTTTCCTAATCACTACATCGTTTTCAGCCTTCAATTACTGACATGTTGGAAATATATTACTTAGCAGCACTGCAAAAACACTGATTTATCTGGAATTCATTGCTTACTCCAGAATGCTTACAAATATTTTGTGAACACAGTGTTTACAGTCTAATGTATTGCTATTGTTTGGGATCTTTGCAAGACTGACCTCTGAACATATTTGAAGGCTGTTGCCTTAAATCTATCCAACCATGCCTCTCTTGTGGTTTGACAGACTAATTTATTGCTGCATGCTTTACTGCCCACTTCTGGTCAATTTCTTCCAAGTATGCTGTTAAGTGTACTAAGGCCCTTGAGGATTCCCGCTCCCATCTTGGAACGGTTGTCTACAGTTTAATCCCTCTGAGATGCACCGGAGGATACTATAATGAGAACTCTTCATCTCCTGAGTGGTTAACCTCCTCCCCACACACACGCACTGTTTACGCTTCCTTCCACAGCTATAACTTGTGCATAATGTCAAAACAGAGAAAACAAGGAAACACACTGAAGCTGTCTGTACCACTACAAGTTCACATTTCGAGCAGCATGTGTTAAATCACGCCTTAGACTACTTCTTTACTCAAAAGTAGTACATTTCCTTTAAATACATAAAAATACGTACTGCAAACAGTAATGCCGAAACAAACTGTTCAGCATGGGTTCTGATTTACATAACAACATTCATTTCACTTAAAATAATAATAGTTTTTAGCTAAATTTACATTTGGAATTAGGGCATATTCACATATTTTTAGGAAATTTAAATGACTTTTTTTCTCATGTATGTTATCATAACCAATGCTATACTATAGTGTACTACGAGATTATTTTGGATTGGTATTATTAATTGGATTTAATAGTACAGTACTTAACAAGAGAAATAGTATTTTGGAGTAAAAAAATAAATCAAATATTGCAGTATTTTAATAATGGGATCTCATTAGGAAATAGATTGGGAAGTGGAATGATAAATTAATGGTAATGCAAAAAGTAAGAGTAACACTAAAATAAATCACTCACAATGTTTCCTCACTTTACTTCTGCATTAGTGTCCACTTGTAGCACCTAATAATTTTTGACAAAACAGAACATTTAAAATATTCACAATAGACTAACTCTGTCCTTTTCCTCATCTTCAAGTTGACCACCCCCCTCAACTCCTCTTTTTTAATACTGTTGAATAATGGGAACAGAAAGCAAAAGAGTTATTACTGCAATAACCCAAAGGCTACACCAAGAATGACTATAATTCAATTAACTATTATCAAAAGTAAGATGGATTTTAAAGTAAATGGGAAATAAATATTTACAAAAGAAAATCACGAACTGATAAAGTTGTAACATCTGAACATCTGTGAGAGGAAGAGAAAATGACCAGATTTCATTTAGGGATCTTACACAATTAAAGATCTACAGGAGCAAATGTGTTCAGTTGCAAAGATGCTAATACAATATATGTATCTACAATAAAATCAGGCTCAACTAAAAGCCTCCCTTACCCCTACCATCACCTAGATGAAATCTTTACCACGTGCCCCACGCGCTTGCTTTGGACAGACCACGAACAAAGAACTTACACAAGAATTGAAAATAAAACACATAAATAGATGCTTAACTAGAGAATCTTTCTACATCTTAATACAGTTTAAAGTCCAGGGAATGTAAATAAAGTAGATTGCGCAGAAACTCTAATGGGGATGACAACCATAGACTCCATATGCCTCTTTACAATAATGTATCTAATTATGAAACATATTTCATTGTCGAAAACAAATGCTGGAGGTCTATTTCAGAGAAATTAAGAACACTCTCAGAGCATTAAAAGCTAAGACACCTGGACTTTGAAAGAAATGCCCCTGCCAGACCTTTGATGGAGAAGGTCTCCTTAGACATTTGATGCAGTGAACAAGAAGAAGAAACCAAGCAATACCACAAGAGGGGTAGAACTGCTTGGCAAGTATGACTCCTGATGGTTTCTTATTTCATTCGGCTGCCAAAACGCGCCGACCCACAACTGACAAACAAACACAAATTGAAATAAATACTAGATAACAATTGATGAAGTAAATTAATGATAACACACAATATGATCAGGAATCAGAATATCAGGGTAACAACCAGAGAACTGTCAAACTGGAAACTCAATAAACGTACATCAATGAGCTGAATGTGTTAATATTTCTGCTTTCAATAGATAAGTCATGTGGTAAGTTATTTAAAAAAAGGGCTCATCCACGTTGATTAGTACTTCCTTCTGAAACCCTGACTTTTGTGATTTGTTTGCTAGCAGGTGACCAAGGTTGCCAATCTCCGCATCTTTGTGCGCAAACAGTGAAAAACGGAACTAATAAAAGTTTGATACTCTATGGATCTCAAGTACCCCCTTCCTCCAGGCTAATGACATATAAGCAATGTCATTAAAATTGTTCACTCTGAAACTCGGGTGATGACTCTGTGTCAGCTGTGGGACACCCCC
The DNA here is from genome assembly GCF_964261635.1 of Lissotriton helveticus. Taxonomy (NCBI): domain Eukaryota; kingdom Metazoa; phylum Chordata; class Amphibia; order Caudata; family Salamandridae; genus Lissotriton; species Lissotriton helveticus. The sequence goes on along the minus strand of NC_136067.1, from coordinate 1,272,587,862 downwards.
TTAATACCTAAGGCCATGAACAGATGTATAATGGGGTTGTCTTCTCTAATATCTGCATACACAATATGTATAATAGTCACAACAATGAGTGATATGGATTTAAAGGTACCTTAAATGATTCGTCATCCAAAATGAGATAAGCTTAAAAGTAGCAGGAGGGAAGTGTCAGAGACCTAGCCAAATATATTGCTGCGCATTGCCTGACTCAACTAGATATGAGATTGAAAGCGGATATATATATATATATATATATATATATATATATATATATATATATATATATATATATAGATAGATATATATATAGATAGATATAGAGATATAGATATATATATATATATATATATATATATATATATATATTGGCGCTTCGCTCTCTTTTATCCAGGACTTCCATCCCAAAAGAAAAAGCACTCACAGGGGCTGTTTGATTCTTTTATTGACCGCAAACTTGAACAGCAACAACAGACGCGTTTCGGTAGACACCTTTTTCTATGTTGCTGTGCGAGTTTGCTGTCAATAAAAAACTCAAACGGCCCCTGTGAGTGCTTTTTCTTTTGGGATGGAAGTCCTGGATAAAAGTGAGCAAAGCGGCAATTGATATGCGGGATCACCACTGCATTTGAAGCACCCGTCTGAGAGTGCACCACTCTGGTGTTGTTGGAGCTGTTATATATATATATATATACATACACACACACATATATGATCTCCTCCGCGTCAAGACAACAGGAATCCTCCTTGTATCACGAACAACAGACAAGGACCAGAAGGTAGTGCAATTCAATTTATTGTTCCTTGTATGTCGCCATACATATATATATATATATATATATATATATATATATATATATATATATATATATATATATATATATATATGTATGTATATACATATACATAGTCAATAGTGTTTGCAAAGGTGTGCAAGGTAGCCCCAGAAGTTGCTTCGCACATGATACAGGATTCTTGGTGCTGGAAGACCACTGAATCTGAATTCGCTCTTATCATGTGTGCATGCATATACTTAAATGTAGAAATACCCTTACAATCTTAACGTTTTGGTATGAGAAATGCCCAAATGAGAAATGAAGACTCAGGGGATTGGCCACCATGCATGGCCATCACGCTATGCAGGAGAGACTTGAGAGGACAGCAAACATCACAATTAAGAAGTTCTTACTCAGCACCCAGAGAAACATTCCAAAAGAATACTGAAAGAGCTATATCTTGGTAAACAAGAATCTAAGACGAAACCTTAGGCAAAAAATAATGGTGTTGTCTGAGGACACATGGTGAAACATTTCCAGGCTTTCCAACAGATAGAAATTGCAGCTCGCCCACCTGTGTCGCAGAGCCACCAAAAAGGCCGACCTCCATGGCAACAGGTGCATTTCTGCCGGGAATAAGGACAAGGTCAGAAATGATAAAAACTGTAATTTGATATTTACAACAGACAGCCTTGGTGCCTTAGGCTTGTTAAAAAACAGGCAGATACGTTTGGCACTGGAGGACAAGGATGGATAAACTGGCCTTGTTGCTGTAAGAGCAGCAGCAGTGAATCATATTGGACTTCTTTTTTCATTCAAATTTGCAATGAAGCCGCACCTCGGAGCAGACTCCTATATCATTAGTTGTTATACTGATACATTTAGAAGATCCAGTATCAAGCCACATGAATACCGCTGGAGAATTCCTGGTTCCACAAGTGAGAATGATTTCTTTAAATCGGGGTTCTTGTCCTGTGGTGGCCATAGTGCATTTGAAAAAAAATGCCCTTTTAATTTACTCTTCATATTTTTTTCTGAAATAGTCCCAAACGTCTTACGTGGCTGAAATGCATAGGTGCTCTTCCTCCAATGAGCCTGATTCTTCAAGCAAGTCCTGTAAAACATCAATGTAAACACTGGAATTGAATGCCGAGGGTCCAAGCGTTGCAAACAGATGATTTGAGGGTCAACAAAGGAAACTGCAACCTTGCTCTGCAATTCTCTGACGTTTAGAACCTGCAGAATGCATGGGAGTCCAAAGAGTTGAAAACTCTAATTGCTGCAACAGAACCCTGTGCTGCCCCAAAGAAGAATCAAGTAACAAAAAAAAAACAAAGAAGAAAGAACAATTCAGCCCTGGAATAAAGACAATCACTTTCTCAGGAAAAAAGGACCAAGGGAGGAGCAGCGAAGAAGATTAGCCTCGGCGGAGGCTTGATAAGAGTCTAGCAAACAAGACTATGCACAAGATTTGGGTTGCAAAGCAATTTACAACTACTAGCCTTCAGACACAGTGTTCCTACAATAATGTCTGTACTTGACAACAGCATTCCATAGTAACCATGTGGTCATCTGACTCAGCTTGATGCTCCAGTACATGCTGGATTTCATCAGCATACATTTCACACTGGATGCAGTGATCTGAGACTACCGCGAATGATGGAAACAAGAAAAGAGGCAGCCAACTGAAACCATCAGGAGGCACTCCCAAGCCGGACAGTACTGAGCGACTGTGCCCAATTTTCTTTCCTTCCAAACGCCCCTATTTTGGGACCGCTGCTCTTAATGTATAGCATCACCAGAGTAGTGGCCACCCCAGTGCTTAATTTGAGCCAGTGGTGCTTGGTAGGGGCACTTAATTTTCAATACCAGGGCTCGTGACAGTCAGCCACAAGGTGGCGCTCTCTGGCTATTTTAGAGAAGGCCACAACAACAGTTAATTAGTAATTCAATATACATTAAAAAAGGGCTATTACCTGCCGCCCAAGCCATTCTTATAGCCTTGAGGGGGTCTGAAATAGTCCTAATTGTCACACTTGTAGGAGTGTGATGGTTAGTAGTTGTGTTGTTACTATCATTGGAAGCATGGCTGAGGCAATGTGTAGTACAAGCTGCAGTGGCCTCCTGACAAGAGCCCTGGTACTATTTTTACAAATTAAGCACCCCACCAAAAACAAAGATTTAATACACAAATATTGTTTCATGGACCCAGGAGACTGTTAGTGGTCACGAAGAACAAGTTGGCATTATCCATTTGGAGCAAAATCGGTTGAAAGATCTTTTCTTTGGCTTCCAGTGGTATTCAGCAACACAGGGCCGAAACCAGTGTCAGAGCGCAAGATCCCTCGGGGAAAGTACTACTGCTAGGCCACAAGGGCACCTAACAAAGACTCCTGGTGTTAGGTTGCGTAGGCATTGTGGAATCATACACGGTGAGGTTATCACTGGTGAACAACAGCTTTTGAACCTCAAGATTCCTTGTCTAGCTGGGCACAGCTATCCAGGAAAACCACATCACCCAGAACAGAAGTTTACTTCTAGCAAAGTTTCAAAGATCCTGAGGAGATCATGCTTCGAAGATGTCTGACCGCCCTTAAACCATTCTTTTTTTTTTTTTTTTTAAAACCTTTATTGAAAGACACGTAGAAGTACAAGCGCAGGCCTACAACCACAGGGGCCGGCCGCAAAAGCAGGAGAGTAAAAAAAAAGGCAACATCAATGCGTACAATAGAATGAATACAGGATAGACGTGAAATAAAGACGTTAAACAGTCAGCGCCAGGATAAAAAAGGTTTCATTTTACATTTTATAGAGGAGGCAGCAGCCATATCTACCGGGCGTCACGCAACATATACAGAAAACAAGGGGGGGGGCGGGAGGGAGACAGCCCCCCACGCAATCAAATAACCCTAGTAGGGCGAAGCCCAAAGACATCCTACGCCCAGCAAAGGTTCAAAAATAAAGGACAAATGTCAGCAAACAAATAACGTGGACGCCAAATGTACAGCCTTCCCGCCCCGGAAAAGGAGAAAGTGCGGACACGTACGAAACAAAGGAGTGAAAACAAAGGGACATAGCCCACCCCCTGAAAAAAGCAAAAAGGGACCATAGAATAAAACAAACTAAAATAACAAACACCCCCCCCACCCTACATCACTGTAATGGCTACGGCCTACCCCACTAAACAGCGTGCCTGTCGCCCAGAGTCACCCGAAATATAGAAGAAAGAGAAAGGGAATAATAACAAAGAAAGGGAAGAAGAAAGAGAGAGAAGGAGAGGAAAAAGAAGGACAGGAGAGGAGAGGAGCCAGCGATCGAAACATGGAACACTACCCCACCCGCAACAACGGATCACCAATCGAGGTCGAAAAGGACATTGAAAAAAGCCCACACAAGGATGAAAAACAAGAACTAACCAAAATAATGAGGCCTGGAGATGCCATTTAAAAGGGTCCCACAGGTACTCCGGCACAATCACCCCTGTCCACTTTTATGAAGAGTCGAGCTTCCAGACCCCGCCACGGCCGAAAAGCAGAATGATACAGTGGGTCCATACCAGTCCAGGAAGGCCAGTGGGATCTCCGCAAAACACCGTCCCGGCCAACAAGAGGCAACCAGGAGAACTCGGCAGCAGTCAGAATGCAAAAGTACCTCAACGATCCACGTGGCCAAGCACAATATCTGGGCTGTCCAGCACGAAGCAGAGAAATCAGGATGTAGGAAACACTGCAGCATCGGTACCGGGTCCACATGATCCCATAGAATCAAACACCCAGCTGGAGATCCCAGCACAGCAGCCGGAGAAGTTTCAACCATTACAATTCGGGAAGACGACACCGCGTCACAAAATGGCGGAGCAGCCATGGCGGAGATCCGCGACTCCAAGTCTCGGCATTTCAAGGACAGGTCGATCCCCAGAGCAGCCAGGGCAGACAAGACAGCACTCCGAGTAGGGGCCGCCCGAATCAAACGAGGGCTGGAGAGAACAAATGCAGCAACTTCCCTGTCTCCAGGAGAAAGACTCTCCGAGGGGCCATCCGCCATCTTAAGCACAGCGCCCGCCGCCATCATCGTGGGTGCCTCCAAGTCCACCAGGAGCACCGGCGGCCCCAGGGCACACAACCGATCCGCGGCGGATGGCGCTCGGCGGAGAAAGGAGAGTCACCAGAAGAACGGGCGTGCTCCCCACAACACTCGGGGGGAGCCCAGCACCGGACCCCGGGCGGGACAAGCAACAGGAGTGGGCTACCCACTTGAGGGGTGCCGGACAGCGCGGCTTCTCTTCTTCGGGCCGGCAGGCAATCGGACATACGGGGTGGTCCACCCGCGGGGGTGGGTCCGCTCCAGGGCTTCCGGCCCGCGGCTCTCAGGCTCCCAGCATCGGGTCTCTCCACCGGTTCCGGACCGCCGGTACTCCGAACATCTCCGGGCAAGCACAGCACTCGAGGCCCCGGCGTCAGGGCCGGGAAGGCCAGCAAGGCAACAAGGGCAGAACGCCGAAATGACTGCACGCCAGAGCCCCGGACAAGGATGGTAAGTGAAGGCTCTTCCTTGGTGACCAAATTCGGAACACCCCGAACAGGATGAAATACAGGATAGGTGGCGGGGAGGAAGAAATCACGGAGCGAGGCGGTTATGCGTCTGTACCGATCGCCATCTTGGCTCCTCCCCCCCCTTAAACCATTCTTGAGTGTCTGTCCTGAAAGGGAAGCACAAATACAGCAAGCCTCCATCGGGTGTTGAGGGTTCATTCAATCAATACTCAGTTTGAGTGAACTACAACCTACAGGAACACCATTCCTCGAATCCACTGACATGCAGAGAAAGCATGAGCCCACGAATGTGAGTGCAACAAAGCATGACAAACCCTGGCCCAAAAAGCCAACAGGAAAGGTAGTAGAGAAAGAAAAGGAGTGAGCGACATAGCCTTGCACGCGTTGAGAGAATGCATCCGCCTCAAAGAGGTGAAAAGGGCTGTCCTCTGGAAATTCAACAGCCATGAAGGGGAACGAGGGCTAGGTTTGCTATTTTGTGCTGCACAAACAGGGGCGCTCCTCTGTAATGGCAGAGGAGCGTTGCCCTAGAGACCGTGCCAGCAGACGATAAATAAAATGATAATAACACAATGTTATTACCATTTTATTTATGATGTCTGAGCCCTGCAATACAATTAGTATACGGCGGTGCCGGGCATGGCGGGGAGGAGGAGTTGTGTGCACTCATAAGTGGAAGCGGTGTGGCGCCGCGGCAGGGGTGCCTGACTGGACCATGGGGTTCACTGTTCGATCCCCGGCACCGGCGGCAGGTTAGCCCAGCACCATGTGACTCTGGGCAATAGCTCGCTTAATCTTCCCGACGGCCCCCAGCGCCGGGACACCTCTCTGGAGGTAGCTGTGCGCTTTAATAATGCTGGAATTTCATATTTCATAATAAGTGTGTTTGGCCGGCCATCCTATTCCGGACAAACACATATGCGCACTTATGTTTCTCCAACCTGGCTGTGTTGCACAGCTGGGTTGAAGAAAAGCCACAGGCTCCAATTCACCGTCTGAGCAGCAAACTAGGCCTCTCAGACCAATCCTGGCACTGCTCTCAAGTGAGAGCAGCATTTGGATTGGGTGTGGAGCCTGTGCTCTGAGCAGGGGCGGTTCCCTCATGTGGGCAGAGGAGCGTCGCCCCACTGCTTTCTCGCAGTGCGAGAAGCAGAAACATAAAATAGTATAAATACCATGTTATGTTTCTGCTTCTCGCACTGAGAGAAATCAGAAGAAGGGTTTGGTTGGTGGGGCGGGTCTGCTGCAGTCCAGGGATGAGTAGCTAGCCCAATGTTGTGGGCGCTGACTGTTTGGTAGGTCCCAGGGCCGACCAAACCAGTCATGCACACTCTCCCTTTTCTCCATGTAGGCTGCATGCAGCCTACATGGACCCATGGACGCCTGTGTGGTCGGCGTCCCAGCCAATCACAACGCTGCCATTGCAGCGTTGTAATTGGCTTAGGGGAGGGACGGAGGCTGCCTGTGGACGACAACTTGGGGCTGGACCACCGAAGGTACGTTTTTATTTAAAACTAAACCCCCCCCCAGAGCGACCCCCACGAGTCATGCAGGCCGCGACTGGCTCTGAGGGCCCACCCAGTTCCGGCTGATGTAATGATCCACGAGGCAGGTGTCAGCGGGAGCTGAGCGGAGCAGGAGGTAAGTCTTCTTTATTTTTTTACTTATATTTTAGCCCCACCTCGCCAACCCGATACCCTCTGTACTTCACGGTCGCCCTACCACTTTTGGTAGGCGGGAGCCTCCACTGTGCACAAACTGTTCCTTCTTCGCTCCTCATATTGGAAAAGATGCCCTGTATAGCCAGCCTGGCCATTCTGTCACTCTGGCATCTCCCCAGTATGCTGCAGGCTAGGGGGGTGCTCTCAGAGCAGGATGGGCTGCCGTGACTCAACCATACCCCCATGTCGCCATTTTAGTCATGAGCTACTGCATTGTACAGTTAGTTTGAATATTTGTTTCTGCTGCCAATTTTGGTTACTAGTCCTGCCCTATTAGCCCCGAATCTGGATTTATTAGTAAATTCTGGTTAAAAAAATAGTGTTTCGAGACGCAGTTAGGCATGTAAATCAAAAAAGGTGTGCCCCAAAGATGGTCTCAAAATTCCACAAAGCTTGGCTGTGTACGTGCACACACTTTGTTTTGTTTTCATAGCAACACGATATTGTTTGCATACATTGCAGTCATCAGGAAACAATAGTCAGTCAAATGGCTGAGGTGTGTTGAATCCTCTGTGAGGAGTGCGCTCCGTTGTCATAACAGGTGTTCGCCTGCTTTCAGGACTCTCTAGATTGTCTGTCACCGCTGAAGTAAGCGATGTGTAAGGACAGGGCGTCAGGTACCACTGATGACATTGACTTAATGCATGACATTCAGAGACCTTATGATGAACACAGGGTTTATTACAAAAAACCACAGTAACGTTTTCACGGTTCTAAAGGTATATGTTTGTAGATGACAAATAATGTCAACCTTAGATTTTATAATTTTCCATTGCGATGTCTGGGATGGCACTCAGATGTGTGGGATACGTTTTTGTCATCTTTCTCGTGCTTTGTGATTGCGTGAGTCAATATGTATTCTGATAATTGTACAATTCTGGAATAAAAATAAGTTTTAAAAAATGTGATCATTTTCTATATGATAAAAGAAGTGATGGGTGGATATGTTTTAATATTCTTAGCCACTGGCAAATGGTCTTGGCAGTTCTGCACTACATCACCTCTTCACTAAGACAGGGACCAACCATAAGAAAAAAAGATTTAGCCACATCCCGAAAAGGGAAATTGCTCCCAAACGGCTAAATAGGCCATATGCTCTCTGAAAAGGAACATAAAGTTGTCCCAGAAATATTGTCTCAGTGATTAGGACGTGCATGTCCAGATGATGGTCCCCAGCTCGCAATATCGAAGTGGTTCCAGCTAAACTTCACTGAGGAGGCGGAACAGGGCTGAAACATGTATGCATGCGGTTGTTTGTGTTCCTATTCGTTGCGGACGTGGTATAGTACCATAGGGCAGTGCTGGGGCCAAGGCTGAACTCCACATGAAACGTCCTTGAATGTAATGACACAGTAGGTAAAAAATGATGGAATGGAATGTGAAATGGCTGAGGTGTGTTGAAAGCAGGCACTTACAAGTAAATATATATACCAGTTTGGCACTTTAGCGCACTTGTTAGCAGTAGTAAAGCGCGAAGATTTCTAAAGCCAGCAAAAACAAAGTCAGCAAACCAAGGGTTGAAGGTAAAATGTCAGGGGGAAACCCACAACAAGAAATCCAGGCGTCTCAGGTAGGAACACGTAAATCTGATTTCCTGCCATTACTCAGACATTTGGAATAGATTTTCGGAAATGTATGACAGTGGCAGTCCTCTGGGTACCTCAATGTATACATTGTATAAATCTGGATTTCGGCTAAGAGTAGAACATTTTGAATACATAAAAGTGATACAAATGCCCTTTATCACATGCAACATTTCCCCGTACATAAACCCAATCACCTCCACCCATATTAAATATGGCAGTGTTACCTCAAGGGTCAACTCTACAAGGAGCGCCTGAAATATGTGAATTTCAAACTCCAGCCAATGAGCGCTGACAAGGGTCAGAACACCTATAACTGCTGGCCACCCTACAGATTATGCAAATCTGAACAAACGTGCAGATACGATGGGAAGATTAGCACAGGGCATGTGGATCTTGTTGGGAAAGGGACACAGTGTGACAAGCTGGAATTTCAGACAGCACTAAAAACCTGGCTATTCCCATCCGCATAATAACATGACGGAAATGGTTAAGTGGTAATTGGGTTAAGTACAATGCACCACACCATGGTGAAGTATATACGTGTACCTCACGCACCACATCCAACATGCCACCAGAGGAAAAACTACATACACACCCTTTCAAACACCCACTACGAAAGGGTGCCAGAAATTTGTTTATAATCGGAGATATTTTAAAATTCACCAGGAGTATAAAGCGCTAGAAAAACACTTCAATACCTCCCCATTCACACCTTGCAATGGGTCTTTTGCCATTGACGGGGAAAACATATGTGCATTTCAGGGGTTGTATAACAGCAGCAAGAGATATACGAATAGCCACAAACTTATGAGGTTGTGGATGTTCACTTTCTTCAATATGGATTCCCAGCCAGACCTACCCACAATCCACCTCCCTAGTCCTAAACTTTCAAATGCAACACTTCCACTACACTGAGAGAATCTTCTCATTCGTAAGTGCTATTAACAAAAGCTCATAGCAGGTTAAATAAATTCGATCATGAAAAATATTAAACCGGGACTCAGCAGCAAACCAAGGGACTGTTTACACCAGCTTTACAATGGAAAAACTTGGCCCAAGTGGTCCTTTGCAAAAATGTGCTGTATGAGCATTAGGAATGGCGAAAACAGGGCTCACTCCACATCACATCACATATAAATTGGGGAACTGGACAAAACATTAAGCAAAATTACTGTGTTCTGCTTTTCATGGGTTTACATAAGAAAGGAATGGAATAAATGATGCAGCTTTCTCCAGTTTCAAAATCTGAAAGATAAAACGGATTTTAAGGGCAAAAACACATTCAATCTGGCCCCTGAAGAGCATTGGTTCACAGTAGTGGCTGGCCGCGAAGGAGAGTGGAGGGGCAGGGAGGGTGATCACTTACCTGCTCGCCCCATTCTCGAGCCCTCAGCCGTCTCTCCTCGTCATCTCTCTGCAGGAAGCATGCAGGCTCCCTCCCCAAGCCAATCACAACAATGCAATGCAGCATTGTGATTGGTCTGCGCGCCGTGGCTCGGCGATCAGACAAGGAATCAGAGGTGACGGGGAGGCTGGGCATGTTCCAAACCAGGCTGTGTAATGCAGCCAGGTGGGGAACATGCAGTGTGCTTGACTGTTTGGTTGGCCGGAGAGGGCCGGCAAGCAGTCATGCACACTTTGGTGTGCAGCAACCACTCCTCCTCCCGGACGTCATGGGAGTTCCAGCCCCACCCCGCCCACACTGGCAGATACAAAAAATAAAATGATAATAACAGAAATAACTCATGTTAATATCATTTTTTTTTTTACACTGCTCCGAGTGCAGTGGGGCGACGCTCCTCCACCTTAGCGGAGGAGCCACCACTGTTGGTTCAACAACCGGCTTCTTTTAGGCTCAACGTAGCCAGCCCTCTCCACGACATTACCATGAGTCTCACATTGACTGCTTTAACAATACAGAAGCTAACAATAATATTTAATATGGGAATAAAGAAAACAGACTATCATGACAATGCAAGCAAACAGATGTCAAAAAATAGCAATATGACGCTGTGGTTATGAGAACTAACCAAACAATTGACAAAATAGGCCAGTGTGTGAAAACATGATGAGAAATCTACAAATCTGGTAGGAATGCCCCTTTGAACTCAACCTTTAAAGTATGCAGCACAGTTCTGCATTAATCCAAATATATCCATTTAGCAGACTACGCTGCAACATTATTCATACAGACTTGGTTCATAAATCTCAGGGTTTATTAAATTTAACACACCTAGTAATGTGGTAACCACAGTTGGTACATTTGTATACCTTTCAGTTGGCAAAAGGGAGTTGTGTTTTATGAAAAGAACATTTCAGTAACTTTCATTATATCCTCACGCCTCTTGCAGAAGATATAAAGGGATTTCAAATCAGCAATTTACGAGAAAGCGCAACAACATTTGTTTAGAGCAGCAGTACTGCTTAAGAAAATAGTTGTAGCTCCAAACTAAAGCAATAACCTGCGGAGATGATTCAAAATGCAGTGTTTACGCACATTTAACTAATCTCCTTATCCCTGCATGTCTAAACTTAAAAACACATTCAGAAACCATAGGTAAACGTATTCATCATTTTCAAATAGATGTAAATTCTAAAATTGGATTAACTGTACCAAAAATTAGAGATCATTGTCTAACTTTAAGGTGCCCACGCTGTACAAACAAGTGGGGTTTAGGCTCTTCAGGTTATAATTCTTTGTGTTTGATTTTCACACAAAAAAAATCTCATGAAATACCGTTACTGAGAAACCATTTCACCCAAACTGGTAAATAGAAATTGATAGGATGAATGGCATTTACCATTTCATAGTAACCAGTTATTAGAATGTCTATTTTTTTCAAAATTGGCTTGTGCATGCTTACTTTTCAAGACATAAACGTAATGATGACAGGTCTTACTTTCAGAAACAGTTTTGTCGGTATTTATCCAGTGCTTTACTTCAGCCATCCCTGAATCCACCAAATAAAACATAAACACCCCCAAACTACAAAAATCTCTGACCCCTAAATTACACCCATCCCTGAACGCTAAAATTCCTTTCTACCCCTATACTCCACTAATCCCTGAACCTGAAAATCTCTCACTTTCCCTAAACTACACCAATTCCAGAATACTAAAAACTCCTTTCTATGCCTAAACCCCACCCATCCCTGAACTCTTAGAAACCTTCTCAACCCTAAGCTCCATATATATCCTTGAACACTAAAAAACCTCCTCACCACCACCAAACCTAAACCTCTGGCACCTAAAGCCCCTCACCACCCCTAAACTGCACCCATTCATAAACCCAAGAAACCCTTTTCTATATCTAAACTCCACCAATCATTGAACCCTTAAGAACCCTCATTACTTGAAATACCACCCAATCCAAAACACAAAACCTCCTTCTAGTCATAAACTTCACCCATCCCTGACTCCTAAAAACCCTGCAACACTCCTACACTCCACATATCACTGAACCATAAAACCCCTCACCACCTGAAAACTCCACTTGTCTGTGAACCCTTAAAACCCTCACCACCTCTAAACGCCACCCATTCCTGATCACCCAAAAAAACTCACCCCTAAAAACCCTTTCAACACCTTATCTCCACCCATCTCTGACACCAGAACCCCAAATTCCTAACTACCCCTAAACTCCAACCAGTTTAATGTAATTGTTAGGCTTGGGCGGAGTTCACGGAGTTTATGTGGAACTCCGCGAAGTGACCAAAAAACTTCACCACACTACCCAAAGTTCCACAAGTGACGGAGTGCATTAAGCTGCGCCGCTCACGCAGATTTTTAGCACCGGGCGTTTGTTCTGCTCTTGAAAATCAGCGCAAACTGCACCATGCGCTGAGCAACATGGCGCTGCTTCTTTCTACCGCACAAGTAGATTTTCTACTTGAGAGGTAGCTTCCTCAAAGTGAATGGAACGTTTCTCAACGCAAGCAGTAGCAGCCATCTGCAACTTCCCGCGTTGATAAATCCCACCAGGAGGTAGTCTGGAGTATGATTTTCCTTGCTCGCCCTCGCCAACTTAACATTGGCGAGCGCGAGAGAGGAAAACCCAGTGCACTCCACAAACTGCAGAATGGGACAAACTTCACAAGCAGATCAGAATTTCACGCCCAGGCCTAGTAGTTTTGGATATTTCCTCAAAATTATCTTTCCTTTAAAAGTTTTCCTTTAATGATCAATCAATTTGTATTTCCTTAAAATTCGTTATTCAGGATTGATTTCTTCCAACATGGTGTCTCAGTTTTCATTTTTCCATTAATTCACATTCACCAATTGACTGGGCAGTTTATAAGAAGAATCAAACATTTAGCTTCTTAACAGAAAGCATGTATCTATTTACTGTATTTATATAGTGCTACCATCATCCCGAGGAGATATCCCGGTGCTAGGAACGAAGATTACATGGCACCATGTTCAAATCCCTTATAGAGGAAACAGTAAGGTCTCCAACCTCTTTCGAAATATAAAGCAGTCAGAGATAAGGCAGCCAGGGCCGGACAGGCCATAGCGGGCACCGGGCTTTTCCCTGGTGGGCCGCCAAGGTGGGGGCTGGTTTTGGGCCGCTGGGGCCTTTTTTGTTACCAGGGGCCGGCAATATCGGCCCCCTTTAACAAAATCGGCCGAAAACGTCCTTGCTAACAGCTCAGCTATAACCCCTTCCCCGGGGGCCGACTGAGCAGTTTGCCAGGGCCAGTTTTGGTTCCCAAGCCGGCCCTAAATGCGGCGATCAAGAGGCAAAGAATTCCAATAAATTACTGCCAGAAAGTTGAAAGAAAGTCCCCCCCACCCCCCATTCTCACTTTTTAATTTACAGGGCCTTCGCCATGGGTCAAATCATGTCTTATCCAACCATGAGTGAACACACAGGCACTCATCAACTACTGAAGTTAAAGGTATGGTACTACAATATCGCTTTCAGGATATCATCTGGCAAAAATATTTATTCCTAAATGTCGTTTACAAGAATATCATACTTTTGGAGTTACTAATAGAAGGTCTGCATCCTATTGAGATGATATTTGGTAAATGTTATGTCAGGTAATATTTCTGCGATACTCTGATGAACAACCAAAGGCAGTGGCAGTTGGAACTTTTCCAAATTGACACCAACAATTCACCTCTAAATTTGCTTTGACTTTACAATGGGCAAATCTAAATTGATGTTTGCAAAAATCTGGGTAAAGAAAACAAGAGAGCTCATACTTCCAGTTCCAATTTGACATAAGTATTAATTAATGGGGATACCCAGTATCGTGCAGAACCTGGGGACAATCACGTGAAGCGAACAGTGGTTCTGCCACAAGTTTACTCAACATAAAATATAATTTCAAAGTTATCTATCCCTTTCCTCTCTTGGGATATCACAAATGTCTCTTCAAAAAATTCTAAACACCTGGTGATAATACACTAGCACAAATTAATTGTGACATACAATAATTTATTTGGTTAAATCAAAGGATTAATCATGGAAAGGCAAGTACTACACATAACAATTAGGGTTAAAGATGTGTGACAGTGCATTATTGTGTATAACGTACGAACATCATGACACTTACATTAAATACAAAAACAGATAACAAGGAAACATTCAAAAATTGAGTGAAAAGATACATATATTCACACATAGACCAGAAATGTATTTACACAATGTATAGAGTTACTGTGGAATGCACTACTTCTAATTAAGAATCAACGTTTTACGCTGAGCCCCAATTTGGACAGATTGCCTTACTACAAAGAGCGACAGCTGTGCTCCTTGATAGGAATACTAATTTGGATTCCTAGTAAACCACATTGGAAGAGGCTACACGCCAATTTATTTCCTGTCCTGTAGAAGACCCTCATGTGATGCTCCATTAAAGCACAAGATTTAGTAGGGTCGAAACGTCGACGCTTAATTAGAAGTAGTACATTCCACAGTGACCTTATAAATTGTGTAAAGAAATTTCTGGCCTATGTGTGAATATTTATATCTTTTCACCCAATTTGACATAAGGCACAATTTTCAGGTAAAAATACTGACTATAATGCACGGACGTCGGTCCTGGAAATGTATTGTGTGATACTGTTTAAAAAGAAAATATATTTCAATAACCGAAGCAACTTTCTAAATGTTTAAATACGTGGGGCACAATATTAAATTGTTACCAGTTTGTGTCCTAAGTGTGTTATCTGCAAGGAGTAAGGAATATTCTGTGATACATAATTGTGCAGATATGACTTATTTTGAAAAATGTTAAAACTGTAAATATTCTATGATTCCTTAAAGAAAAGTAGTTAAAAAAAAACAATGATCCCTTGGCGCTGATTCAATGTGTGGTTGAATTTGTGGTGTGTTTTATTAGTTTCATAACAAAACATAAGAAGCACAAAAATACTTAGAATGACTTACACTCGGTCATGCTTTATTGTCTATTTCATTCCTCTTGAAAATTATCCCTCAGGTCCTCACAGTAACAATCACACTTTCGGCGCCAACCAACCCCAGATCAAAACACAACTGCACATGGCTACTGGCCATTTCTTCCAGAGAACACTCCCTTGGCAGTACTTTCACTAAACGCAGCGTCTGAATAACATCCTGAACACCTGAACGGTTACGTAAGTAGAGAGTTGTGTAAGTGAAGCCACAGCGTGAAAAGTTACAGGGTTCTCACATCCAAGTCCCTATTGGTACCCTACACTTAGCAATCCCCACATGCTTTGACAAAAAACAAGACAAATAGGACTCAGACTGAGTACAGAAGGGAGATCACACAATCAAACGACCTGGACACACCACAGGTCATTTCATGGTGCTAATGCTTTCCAAACCCCCAATGCCTTTTGGAAAGAATGCGGTAATTACAAAACAATGGGATGTAGAAACACACTTATTGTCAACAGAGAAACGATAACCAGCACTGGTAAAGCAGCATATATCGCATACCATTCCCCAGCAGAGCTTGAAAGTTAAAAACTGAAGAGTAAATTTCTTTTACATGTAGCTTTGCTTCAACTGAAACGGTTATTATAGTCAATTTATCCGCGAGCACTTTCCACGTGCTCCCTTTTAAAGGCTCGACGCTGTATTTCTCTTCTATTGCGTTTTGTCTGTCTTGAAAACCTATTTTGGCCTACATATTTTAACCAGGGGTTACCTCAGCACCAATGCGTCACGTTTATTTCAAAACATCCCCATATATCAGAACAGAAGTGTTGTTAACAGTCTGTAACCTGTATAGGCCCTTCAGTGCACCCTATGTGCAATGAACGAGTACTCACGAGTATGTGAAAATGCCCCGTTTTCAAAGAGTTTTCTGCAGCTGTAGCCTGCGGTTACTGAGTGAGCTACTGTTCAGGTCCTGGCCTGGGAACGTGATTGTACTACCCTATGAAACGTCACATGGACACCACCAACTACCAGCAAGGTAGGGCGCCTAAATAGTGGCCCACGCCTTGAGACCCTCCGGGTGAGTAGCGCGCTATATAAATGCTTGATTGATTGATTGATTGACACTTGCATATAAGGGCAGTTTTAACTGGTGTTTTGCAAGATACGGGCAACTGCATGAATTTGTGCTTGTTTCAAGTAACGTTTGCGGTAATAAGAAAAAGGGGGAAAAAACAACTCACCTCCAATCAACAAGCTCTTATAAAGAGTCGAATAGAGTAATGAATAAGCACAAAGAGAATGTTATAAATTGAATATATATAAATTAAGCAGGGAAAAAACTAATTATGCGGCAAAATGAGGCACCTTTTGTTATTTTATTGTTCCTTTATTTTGTCATTTTTGCACGTCTTAACACTCTCTGAGCTTGGGTTGCATCTCATTGGTACCAATTTAACATCTAAATATAGCAAGAAGCAACAGAAAGATGACTAGCAACAGAAAGATGACTAGTCAATCTTTGAAAAGGGCCTTCCACCAGGGAGCAACACATGTTGCTGCATTTTTTAGCAACTTTTTAACCGTTTGAACTAGAAACTATTATTTGTTATGCTAAACTCAAGATTATGAGGCAGACAATGGATTATGTGGCAAATGCATAATTATGCGAAAAACGCCAGGGTCTCAAAATCGTATAATTCTAGTGGCCCGGCCTATAGGCCAGTCCGACCCTATCAGCCTCTACAAACACAGGGGCGGGCTCTGCTGCTTGTAAGGGTAGCCTGGTGCTCTGCTGCTGACTCCATACCGAGTTGTCTATTCTTGCCAGTTGCCCTTGAATTGACCATACGCGGGAACATTTAAACCCACATGTACATTTTGCACTCCTGAAACGTGTTACCCAGGCTCAGCAATTGTCAGGGGTTATTGTGCACTTGCTGTGTGTGGCTGTAAAAGCCGTTCAAGCCGGTTTAGCGATTTAAATGTTGATCTAATATACACTTCCCATATTCCCATTGCATCGGATGGCCTTTTCTAACAGCGGCTAACATTTGGTTTTTTTTAACGTAGCCAATGGTCGTGACCTTTAAACGAGCATCACCACAAATGTAGCCCCCCTGACAGCCTGCTATAGGACCACTTTCCTGCTCTGTTGCTCGTCGCTGTGTACTAACCGGCAACACAATGATGGGATCTGTCTCTTTGGACCATACCAGTGCCTGCCCCAGTCAGTGAAGGGAATATTTACGTAGGCTGTATTTATTTGTGTGTGTAGATATTACATTACTGTCAGGTGGATACTATATTGAAATTATGTTTTCAATCAACTTAAATATGCCCCACGTTGGTCATTATGGGATATCTTGGTGAGCTAAAGCCTCAAAATGTTGTTTTACGCTGACTGTAAAAAAAAGGCATCACACACAGTGTATTCAGTGTTTACAAATCGGGGTTGTACTAATCCCTCTGCGCTGCAGGTCCCGGGGAAGACCCCTGAAGCGGCTCCGGCTGCCTGAAGGGGACTTCCCGGCTGGGCCTGCCTGCCTCTGTGTGCACGAGCCCGGCGGCCAGCCACCCCTGCCCGGGGCTGAGGCCCCGCGCGGGCTCTCGTTGGTAAACACCTGAGCCGCAGCCCTCGGCCTGAACTCGGCCGGGGAGAGCGAGCCGCGAGGGCTGGGGGGGCGCAGCACATCTGGCCCGCTGTCAGACCGCAGAGCCCCTGTGCGCCCCCTCCCCGCGGCGGCGCGAGCGTCATGGAACATTCCCGGAACCTGCCAGCGCCCCGCCCACTGCGAGCAGACACACACACACAGGCCCAGTCTGCAGACTGGGGCAGACCAAGGCGCAGACGGTGGGGTGGGGTGGGGGCTGGCAAGGAGGAGTCACCGAGCCATGGGAGCACACGCAGGACAAGTGGAGGGTCACAGGGAGTGAAGAGACAGGGACAGAGAGGGAAAACTAACTCAGGGGGAGGCTGGAGAGAGTGGCACTGGACAAGACAGGTCGCTATAATAACCTGAGACAAACAGGCAGCGTCAACGAGGACCCTCTGCAGACAAGGGGCAGGCAGAGACAGCACGGGCAGAGGGGACGAAGGAATATGGAAATGACAGGCCGGAGAGCAGAGGCAGGGAGACGGCCGCATGTACAAGACAGGCGAGCAAACACAGCACTTGAAACAAGTAACTCACGTCCTCTTGCTATTTGTGAGGAAGACTTCCCACTACTGATAATTTCTACTTTCCATGACCATGGAAGTGCCTTCCCAGTGTATGCCTGTGATTGGAGGGTCTGCCTTTTTGCAGTATTTTCCATGTACTGGTGTTCGGTGCCCTTTTGTAACATGCACACACCACTCAGCCCTTGCAACACACGGCTGCTACCTCTCACATGTCTTTACCCTTGATACTTGCACAAGTGCCACCTGGCCCACGTAACGCTTGTTCCTGAGCCTGAGTGTCTAGCACCAATCGCAGGACTATACCTCTAATTATACTCTGTTTTCTCTTATAACTGCACACTTGTCACTTTCTTTTCCTCTTGTGCACTTTTGACTACCTCATGTATTTTGGTTGCTCACAATTTTTACTCAAGTATTTTGTTTGCTCACGATTGTCACTATTACCTTTACTACCTCATGTATTTTGTTTGCTCACTATTACCTTATGTAAGTAACGAATGTTTTTGCAATCTGTTCTTTTGTAATGTTTCTCATTATGTTTCATGTCTGTTCCTAATGTGAAGCGCTCTGACGCCTTCGGGTAAAGTCCGCGCTATATAAAAATGCATAAATAAATAAATAAATAAATAAATAAAAGCACCACAGGAGCAGAGGAGAAAGTCAAAGTCAGGAGTGCGGCGAGATGCACTGACCGCTGTGAACCTGATGCAGAGACTCATAGCAAAGCAACAGGGAAGAGATACACATAGAAAAAAATGCAAATGTACAAATTGTAAAGTCACTCAAGGAAGAGATACAAATGATAAACTCTAAGAATCACAAAGGAATGGTAGTGAGTACAAAGGTCTACGACATATACTAGCGGTTAGAGCTATCTCTCTCTATATATATATACAAATAGTAGATTTGCGCAGGATTCCCTTTGGGTAATGTTCGCGCTATAGAAAATCGCATTAAATAAAATAAAATAAATGGACGAAATGCACCGGAACCGGATGAGAGAGATGGGCAAAGAGCGATATACACAGGCTGAGGGTTAGAATGCGTGGGTTGTGGGGTGAGTCAGTGAAAAACTAAGGAAGATTATCGATCGTAAATGGAATGGCCAGAGCAGAGGGACAGCGACACAGGTGGCAAGCAGTGATGACAAACGGGGAGGACAGGGGGCAGACCAAGACAGGCGCTTGATATAACAGAGGCAGCCAGACAGGTGGATCGGAAGTGGATGAAAGCTGACACAGAGTGACAGAGGCAGCCAATAACCGGAAAGAGTGGGCGAATAGAGAGAACTTGAGAAGGGGGCGAGCACTCAAGGTGGCAAAAGCTGGCTGCACATGTCGAGCACATTCATAAAAAAAGAGAACGAGGAAGGGGGCAGCGAGAAGGACACGATGTCAAGCAAGGAAGATAATCGCTGCGGGCGGCAGAAACAAGAAACTGGAGGGAATACAGTCATCTATCAATGGAAAGAAGCGATGTGTGCACAATAAAGAAACAAGAACCGAGTAAGATAAACGCATATTGTGTATCAAAAACCAGGAGTGCTTGCATCTAATACAGAGTGAGAATACAGCACTGTAAACAGGTCGAGAAAAAGAAAAACACAAATGGAGTTGTGTGAAAGAATTACAGATCATATGACACGCAATAATATTTCAAACCAGCTTTTCTTGATATCTTATTTCACCTTGGCGTTTACCATCGCGTCTTTTCTTTTGATCCCAGTACTAAAAACCCCAAAGCTGAAAGAGCAGCAGCTTAGTGCGCCCGGTGTACTCGCTCAGAGAAGCACCCTTAATGATCACCTCTGCCAATAAGACCACCGGCCCAGCCTGTCAACCTCAGACTGTCTCACCTCCGTCATCCACTGTACACAGCCAGATCCCGGGTCACCAGCACCTCCCGCCCCGGAACAGCGTGGATTGGATATCAACCCTCTGCCAGTCATCCCTGCTATTGACACCGTTGCTTCTCACTAGGGACACCCCAGCCTTCAACAGGTGATCACCGGTGACAGTTATCAATGCTTGAACCAAAAGAGAAAACTGCAGAGTGACTCTTCGGCGAGGAGGATCCGCGCTAAACCACAGAGGACCCGACGTCGCTTACCCCTGTAAACCCCAACTACTTGTCTGAAACAGACCTTGAAAAATTGAAGTATTTGTAACCCCCATTAATGCAAATTGAAAACATAATTCTACCCCCGAGTGTATTTCTGAAAATTCTGGCTTTACCCATAAAAGACACCCCGCCCGAAAAGTTCAACTACCCAAATTGCACTCCCTCACTCCTGCTGAGGAAGTTAGAAACCATCACTACACATACACGGAAATAAATAATACAGAAGGAAAAATATTTTTCGGGGAAAAAGAGTGGAAAATATTTGTTTTCAATTAAAATAACCATCGAAAAAGGACTGGGCACTATTGCATCGAAAATAATCACCAGGATTAGAGGTTGACAATACTCAATATGATGACAACTCCAGATGGTATAAACTAAAAGGCTGTATTTTAAACAATCAAAGGGGAAAACTTGAATGCATGAAGGGGCGTGCGGTTTGGGAGCGGGTCTGCCCAACACATCCTTTAGGTTATCAATGAACGGTTGTACATAAGGGCACACAGTAGGAAGGGCACGCAATTGGGGTGTCACAGGGCTCAGTGCAGCAGGCGTCTGATCTGATGACATTGGCAGTGAGGTTGGATGCGAGCGGTGTGACAGGCAGGGCTCATCTCTGGCCGGGGGTGCGGTTGCAGATTCAGCAGCACTCACCTGTACAGTCCCCAGGAGGGCCCGGCAGCAGGAAACCCCTGTCTGTTGCTGCTCCTCCACTGGCACCAGCGTGTTGTGATGAGATGACAGCTGGCAGCAGCTCGGATTTCCCCCTTTTTTCCAACCTAAATCCACCGAGGCGAGCCAGTCAGTATTTTTTTCATTTGTTCCGCAGACGTTGAAAGAAATGCGTGTTCAAGAATGAAATAAAAAAGCCAGGCAGAAGGTTCACAAGAGAGCTCTGAGGCTGCATCTGCTCCCCCGGCTGCGGGCCGAAGGCATGGTTTCTCGACCAAGCGGTGTCTGTGACTTGCAGATCTGCAGACACAGACAAGGGGTTATTCCTGGCACGGTTTCCCAGAAACAGGAGTTACAAGGCTGAGAAAAAAAAAAAAAAGAGCGAGAGAGGGGTGAGGGGAGCGGTGCCCGGGACGTCATCGGATCCCCCAGCGAGGTGTCCTCCTCCCAGGGAGAGGAGGATCCCGTGGAACCAGTCCTGCCTCTGCTGCTGCGGCTGCTGCGTGCATGACAGGGCCCGGGCGAGGGGAGGCGGAGGGAGGCTGCGGGGCATGTGTGTGAGAGCCCCACGCGCACACCGCCGAGGAGGCCGGACCTGCGCGCGGCCACTGCTGCCGCCGTGTGACTGTCAAGGCTTCACTCTGACAGCCGGAGAGGAGGGGGCGGGCCCTCCACTCGTCGGCAGCGCGCGCACGCACGCAGCGCGCGCACGAGCCCAGGGAACTCCCCGAGGAGCGCGGCCCGGCCAGTCCCGGCTTGTCAAGCGCTGCTCGCGCGTCTCTCCCCAGCCTGAGAATTTCCTGTCAGGATGTGGGATCCTCCTTCCTTCCCGTTTCTCTTGGATTCCCTCCCTCCCTCCGTCACCTCCCTCTCTCTTCTTTTCCTTCCTCTCCCACAGTGTCTGCCCGGGGTCACTCATGTTTGCTGCGGGGTGGGTGGGTGGAGGGAGCGGGCCCTGTCACACACTGGCAGGAAAACCAAGGTCCTTCTGAAAGGGAATGCCGCTAGATTTTTTTTGGCTTGGCAACCAGCGGCTCTCCGTGTCACTTTGTAGCCATATTTCTGTTTTTTTTGTGTGTTTTTTCAAAGTGTAGTGTTCCCAGTGGCTTTAAAAGGGGTTAAACTTGTGGCAAATGTCCAATCCCATGCTACTGTATCTCTGCCCTCTAAGTTTCTGTTCCAGAAGGACTTCCCAAAACACCAGCCCTAGACACCTGCTCTCAAGACATTAATAAACGCAAACAGTAGGCCTATATTTTGCTAACGGGAATGTGCCACTTTTTCGAGGTACGATTTTGTATCAAAACGTTCTGTTAACATAGCCCAGACCCTGCACTGTTTAACCACTGAAAATGATTATGTGCAACGTTTTAGCTGCTCGCCAAGGTATTGTGTTATTTAGCAAAAATGATACATCAGTTTATTTCTATGGTTATTGCATTATTGTTCAATCATATGTTATGTTTAGTCCAATTACGTAAACCAGAAGGTTTTTCGTGTCTGATACCAGTGCTTTTCCAAGGCTAAAATACATACATTATTGCAAAATAATACAATCAGCCTGTCTTTTGGGCATTTGTAAGTGATGTCTCTGATGTCCGCTAAAACGTGTTAAGGCTTTGAGAATGCCTTTGAAGTTGGGTTCTCTCTCCCCTCTTATTCGCTCTACATGGAGCCGATGGCGCAAAGAGTTGCGGCACAATCCACATATCACTGAGGTGAGGTTTGGGGGCAAGAAACACAATATAAGCCTTTGTGCCGATGATGTGAGAGTAGTTCTCGAAGAATTGCTTACAGCCTTACCTGCTTTCCTAGAAGAGCTGGGGAAATTTGGGGAGCCTGCAGGCTTTCGTATCAATCTTCAGAAATCACAAGCTCTCAACCTCTCGATCCCACTGGCTGTAGACCCAGCTGGCTATCCAATACCTGTTTCAGTGGGAGGACGTGTCCTACCTGGGTTTTAAGATTGCTGCTACATTAGGAGATACCGTGGCCATCAACTACCAAACTTTACTTAGGCAGATCCACCAAGACCTTGCTCAATGGAAACACTACCGCCTGTCCTGGCTTGGGCGGGTGCAGGGCTTTAAGTGGGCCGGGTCTCAAGGGGTCTGAGCACCGGTAATTTTTTAAAGGGGGCCTCGAAACGGGTCTCTATCGGGCTCTGTTTTGAGCCCTGGCACACGCGGTCCGTGTTTTTTTCCGGACTGCAGTGACAGCAGTTTGCTGTCACAGCAGTCTGGAAAAAAGTGCCAGAGCTCAAAAGAGCCCGATAGACCCATTTCGAGACAGCAAGCACTTCGATGTGCGCTGCCCACACTGCTCACTTCTCTCTAGTGGAGAAGTTACGGCATGACGTCATGCCAGGTGAGCGTTGGGGGGGGAGAAGGGAAAATCCTTTAAAGAGTCATTTTACTTTCTGGATTTCCCTTCTCTTACTGTAACTCACGAGCAGCAACATTGTGGTAGGGTCACCTGGGCTTTAATTGTAGGCTTTTTCAATATTATATGTAACAAGCCGTAGTTGCAGCTTATTTATCTTATGCAACTAATAACCATTGACAAAGGCAATAGTCCTTACTTATTGTAGTTTTATGATGTTACTTGTTGTTTCACATATCTGGATGCAATGACAGAAAAAGCAAAATACAAGTCAGGCAGCACGCTATCCTAAAACAGATTTTTAGCGTAAGTGTTTTAAAGCCACGCCCTTAATTACACTGGCCGCGCCCCTTTGAGAGACCCCCCAGTTTTTTCATCCCACTTAAAGCCCTGGGCG
Source organism: Lissotriton helveticus (assembly GCF_964261635.1). NCBI lineage: Eukaryota > Metazoa > Chordata > Amphibia > Caudata > Salamandridae > Lissotriton > Lissotriton helveticus. The sequence continues at coordinate 1,272,564,100 of NC_136067.1, read as the reverse complement.
GGTGGCAGTGCTGAAAATGACCATATTGCAGCAGGCTCTTTTTTTGTTCCAGGCCCTGTCTCTAGTACTGCCCGTAGCCATGTTACAAACCTTGCAGAAAGAAATCAACCTATTCATCTGGAACGGCCGAAGGGCACGCAGGTAAGGGCAGTAGGGCGGGGCAGGGAAGTTGACAAATGACGGAATAGGATTTATTTAATTTTCCCTATTCCATTGTCTGCTGACTTTCCCCCTCCCGCCATTCCCCATCCCGCCCTGTCCGGCACTGTCTTTCCCATCACCGCTGACATCTATCCTGGGTAATGCAGAGTTTACCCCTGATCGCCACCTCATTGCCTTTGTGGAATGCAAGCAGCTGATTGGAGCTCAGTGGGTAATATGGCTGTCGCTTTAGGGCTCCTCCCTTTTCAACAGCTCAAACAGGATTATGGGTTAGCAGAAGCAAAGTGGCTCCGATACATGCAAATCAGACACTGGGTCTCCCATCCAGGCCTCCGTAGGGGTGCACAATGTTCGCTCACTCCCCGTGAGAAGTGGTTACTCTCCAAAGACAATGACCAACGCATCATCACAGAACTATACCCTTTCATACTGCAATCCGCTACTGAGGGGAAAACCCCAGTGCAGAAGCAATGGGAACAAGAGATAGTGCGAACCCTGACACACAAGGAATGGTAAGGGATCTACTGCAGGGCGAGGCATACTGCGTGCAACACCACAATCAGAGAAACCTCTATTAAGATAGCCACTTATTGGTACCTAACACATGTTAGGCTGCTCAGAGGCAACCACAGCCGTAGTGCAGACTGCTGAAGGGGTTGTGGGGCTCCCAGGACGTTACTTCACCTCCTCCAGGATTGTCCAAACCTCATGCGATACCGGGAAGTGGTGTTGGCCGACATTAATAAGTTCCTTGAAAAACAACTGTAATGCTTTCCAGCATACATTGTCCTAGGACTCCCCAACCCTCTGACTTTCCCACTGAAATCGTGTAGGGGGCGTCATATTGGCCTAGCACTGAGAGAAGCACTCTAAGCCATTCTTTCCCACTGAGGACCGAAAAGCTCCAGACGCACACAGCATGGCTCAATAGGATATTGCTTATATTGGGAATGAAGCGTTGACGCTAGCACTCACCTTCAATTAGATACCTATCGAAAACTCTGGAAACGTTATATTTCGCTGCTTTCTGCTTACCTCTATGTACTGACCTGCCCTAGATAGCTACGCATACTGCTTTTAACCAAAATTGATGATCAAACACAAGAGGAGGGAATGGAGACACAGGTTGAGGAGCGAAACACACTACACCGCTTATGCCACTGTGCATGGATGGGCCTGAGACCTCCGGACTGTGCACAGCGTGGGGGTCCCCCTCCATGTACTTTGCTGACGGGCCCTCCACCACGGTTAGCAGACCTCCATGCTTGTGTTTGTTTTTGATAAAGTATTTTTTTTCTAAAGGAGACTGCTTTCCTGAAAGGAAACAGGCTTCTCACAAAATTATATATATTTTTTAAAACACGTTTGTGGGAGAGTTTGCATTGGTCTCCTGAACTACTGCCTATTCCCCCCCGAAACGTTTTTCAACGATTCACAGGGAAGGGGGGCCTGGCAGGGATACAAAGACAACTCATTCCCTTTTGCAAGTAAGTTACCACCTCAACTTGGGAGTCGGTAACTTTTCAATAGTTTGTGACCGGAATTCAGGTCGCAAACAATGGATACATTTGGTATGAATCAGTATTTGAAAGGGATGCCTACAATTAACTCCTTCAAAATGCCAAATCAATATCCAGTCAAAATAATATTTTAGTAATCTGCAAAACGTTACCAACTCCTAAAAGGGGACTAGTACATGTCCAAACACCTTTTTTGTGGTCTTAATCTCTAAATCAGAGTTTCGTACATCTGGCCCTACATGTTTAGTTCACAGTTTACAGAACACACACAACTATATTAGTAAAATCATATTAACAGCCATATAGGCGGTGTAGCTCATGACCATAACAATACATATCACTTGTAATAATTATGTTAACATGTGTGGTGTAATGTGTCAATTAGGTAATGTTTACGCTAATATTGATAAAGGAAACATAAAAAAGTAATTAGGTATATTACCATTAGTTATGTATATATATCATTTAAATTCCGTCAGGCTTCAGTATGGAGGCAGCTTGCCCAAATTGTCCCTCCAAGGCTTACAAGAACAGGTCAACAACACATTTTCTGTTGGGATAAATGGAGACTTCTTAGTGCATTGGATCCCTCCTAGACTTTCCAGACTTCCCTCTAAGCATGCTTCGACTCATTTGGTTCGGTGCTGCTTGGGCTTAGTGAGATGAGAGGGGAGATTCTGTTACAGAACTTAAAAACCCTGCCTTTCAATACATTTGCCTATAATACGTACCTTGGTAAACCTTGAACAAAGTGCTGCACCACTTGTAATACTTATGGTTTGTAAGATTATTTATCAGTCAGTGTCAACCTACACAGTGGATGTTCTTTGGGACCCAATCACACATTTGGATTCCACGTTCAGATCTGTGGTACTACAGGATTCCAAGACTGGTTTGTCTGGGTTATGCATATTGACTTCTTTGTTGTAAGGATGATGCTTCAAACTTTTGTTGTTTTATCTTAACTTGCTCCTAGAAGTGTATCAATCACTTTTCAGGCAAGAATCAATGCGGCAGGGGTGCTTCTATATGAGATAATGCCATTGTGGCTGAATTTCTAGTGCCTCTCTGTTGCCTTTCTCAATTCCTGTTGGATCTTTATTATGGAGATATTTTTCAGAGGATTCTGCTGTGTGACGGGTGGTTGGTTGCTACGTTACCCACCTTGTGCATAATATTCCTGCTTCCATATGAAAGATATTTGTCACTTTCTATTGCTGTTTTCTTTTCTCAGTGTCTGCACTTCTCTCTTTTTACCATGTTGCTGATCAGAAGAGAAGGCTTGCCAAAAAGCAAAGTGTGGTCTTTAATAGTTTTTGTGAGAAAATAGATCCCCATCCTACACATGACTGTCAGAACCCCTTTCAGAGGGACACAAGGAAGGAGTTGCTGGGCCCAGCCATGGGGACTGAGGCCTTTTCACTTCTGAAGTCCCAGGGCCCGGCCTACTATGAAATACTGAGCAAGTGAGCCAAGTACACTTTCAACACCCGACTCTCAGGAATAGCATTGTCCAAGCAGTACAAGGCTCCCTCAGGGAAAAGGTAGGTACAGGGGTTGAACACAGGCTCACAACTCATAATACACGCAGCAGCAATACATTATTGGCCAGCCGAATATTCACTTTTTTGAAAAAAGAGAATTATTTTATTTTACCACTATTAACACAAAGGTAAATACGATATTGTTACATACTTACTTACTTAAGAATAGTTTATTCCAGAATTCTTTTTCAGTTAAAAACACAATACACATAAAAACGGATTAAACAATACACTTGGCTATAACAGCAAACAGATAATAAAATTGTGTAAATACAGTACTAACATTTAAATGAGATAGTTTAATATTACAGTCAATAAAAATATTCCATTACCTTTCCTCAGGGTACAAAATTTGTCACGCTAGAAGCTAGCAATTACTTCATTACTATGCCCTCTACTCACTCAAGCGGACAACGAAAATCGGGAGACACAATATGCAATACTTAAACTTGCCTCGCTGGTAAGACTTCAAAGGGCCTCCATATATCTTGTAGTACCAATTCTTCAGCATGGCAGGGCTATCCACTTCTTGTTAGTGATACATAAGACCTGCAAAAAAATAATATGTGGGCCACTGTCTCTTCTATGGTACAAGCGGGGCAAAGCACAGATCTGTCTTCCAATTTTTCCCCATTTTCTGCAGAATATTTTATGTTTTTGGTGCCATGTCTAAACTCCAAAAATAGTATTTTTGCTATGGGGGGAGAAGCGACTAAATCCATAAAAGGCTCATAGAATGGAAAGGTTTTATTTATATGGAAGAATCTTATCAACCAAACTCCCCTGCTTGCATGAACGAAATATTTCCTCCATCGCAAAGTTCCACAAGACTTCTTTATGGCTTCCCTTGAGATTGAAGTAAGATCTTTGGGACGAGGCCAAAATCTTTCAAGACCCAGTTTGGTAAAAATAATTTTACAAAGCGCAACAGGGGAATTATGGAGCTATCTGGGAACTTCAGTATTTATTGGAAAGGTCTTAATTCGTCCATAAGTGGTGCCAGTATGACAGTGGACAGCTATGAACTTTTAAACTTATGTATGAGCCAAGTCTAGGAAGACACGGATTAGAGGGGTGCTTTGTGGTAATGAGAGAAGAGATCTCAAGGACTTATTTTCAGAGACTGTTAATTTACAATTTGCATAACCCCAAATGTTTGCACCATACAAGGCCACCCCTTGGACTTTGATATTATATATGTTTCACTAGCAGGAGATTGTGTGGTGTTCTCCACATATGAATAAAAAAGCATCACACCTTCAATATGTTGTAGGTCCAAATGAATCACCCCATCCATCAACCGTCTACCAGCAACTGACCCCAGCTGGAATCTCATAACATTCTCAGAT